>NC_090923.1:522885701-523510701 GCF_040938575.1 Ambystoma mexicanum
ATGGTCAGACCGAAAGGACCAATCAGACTTTGGAACAGTACCTACGCTGCATGCTGCAACAGACGGGAGGAACTTGGAAGGACATCCTTTGGATAGCCGAGTACGCTTACAATAACTCAGTCCACTCTGGAACCGGAAAGACCCCGTTTTTTCTTTTGTATGGTAATCATCCTCGAACCTCTAACCTGGATCCACCTCAGGATCTTGGAACACCAGCAGTTGACCACCTACATTCAACCATCACCCAAGCCTTCAAGGAAGCTACTAGCTACCTTCAAAGGGCCAAGGAACAATACAAGAAAGGAGCAGATCAACATCGAAAGGAAGCCCCTCAATACCAAATTGGAGATCAAGTCTGGTTATCTACCAAATATTTACCCCTAAAGGGACCACGCACCTTTAACCCAAGATACCTGGGACCCTACTCTGTTACTGCCATAATAAATCCAGTAGCGGTCAAGTTGGATTTACCCCCTCGCATGAAAATGCACCCAGTCTTCCATGTTTCACTACTAAAACCCGTTCAACCGGAAACCCGATTGACTAAATCTCCTGAACCTATCCTAGTTGATGGAGAACTTGAGTTTGAAATCAAAAATATCCTGGATTCCAAGATCTCCAAATCAAAACTACACTACCTGATTGACTGGAAAGGCTACGGCCCCCAAGAAAGATCTTGGGAACCTGCAGAACATGTACACGCACCCCGACTAATCAAGAAATTTCATCGGACATTTCCTAACAAACCAAGACCTCCGGAGAAGTCAACCTTGGGAGGGGCCTTGAGGGGGGGTGCTGTCATGATCCCTGCTTCCAAGGGGTCAGGGCTTGCCCCACGACCTTGGAAGCAGGCCCATGACTCTGATCCCAGGAACCAGCCAGTCCCTATAGGGACCCTCTGGACCTTGTCCTGGCGCCGGTGGCGCCAGGCTCATGATGGTGACTGGTCCCGGCACAGGAAGCGCCGGGCTCATATTAGATAAGAGTGCTTGGTGGACCTACCTGTAGCAGACCATGCTGCTTACTTACCAGCTAACTGGTCTCCTGATCCTTCTCTGCCTGGAACTACTTTTACTGTCTGGGTGGAGCAGGAGCCACTCCCTGGAAGCAGAACAGGAACTCTTCTAGAAATCTGGAACTCTTTTCTTACCTGGGTGGGGCCGTGGAAGGAGACGCCTAAGCACTACAGAAGGCTATTTAAACCACACCCGATTGGTTTCACGTGCTTCGCGTTATTCTGCATCTGCAGCAGGACGCTCACCGTGTCAGCTCCAGGAAACCTCCAGCTCCAGATCCTGTGAACACGAAATAACCTGCTGGAATCCAATCTTCAGTCTTCTTCAGTCTTCTGCAGCTCCTGCAAAACAAAGGCACAGGTTAGGCAAAAGTAAAGACAGCAAATCTACTTACCTAATCCAAGGCGCCTTTTTTCTGCCTTTCTCTTCCGGCATCCGACATCTGCAAAGAGAAAGAACATCGGTCAGTAATATTCAACTACAAGTTCTGCTTACCTGTGTTACGCCTGTTCCAACTCAGCTCGCGCTGCATTCTGGCACCTGCAAGGCAAGATACATCGGTTAGTAACGCTTAGTTACAAGACTGCTTACCCGTCGCTTTCAATCTGTTCGCGCTGCACATCAGCACCTGCAAAGACAAAAGAGACATTACGGAGCATTCTCCAGCGCTAGTGCAGTCTTTCTACTTACGTGTGCCATTAGAAGGATAATCTTCATCGTCGTCCCAGCATCTGAAAAAGGAAAGACATAGACTTTACAGACTTAAGACTTTTAAAGGAGAAGAGAACAATGCAAAAGGAACTTTAATACTTACAAGGCACGCTCGTGCATTAACGGCGTCTTCGCTCTCAGCAAATCCTCTGCTATCAAGAGGCAGAGCTCGCATCCAGTGAAGCAACTGGATCCAGCGCCCCTGCACAAGACGCAGGATGGAGAGCCCGGCATTTACCTATATAAGGTAAGCGCAATATCAACCCAGTTCCACGGGGAAAGAAAGGGCGAGAGGGGCTAGGAACTTTCCGAATCTTCCAAACACTAATACCTTGGTTTACCCTTGCAGACATCTCACTCTTCAACTTAAACTGTCGGTGGGAAGGGGGCCCAGTCCGGGAGCAAAGCGAACCCTGCGCCTAACACTGAAGACAGTATCATCGCCAGATCAAGACCGGCGCCTCCGGGGGAACCAGGTGAGCGTTACACTACCTGGTACATGGGAGCTGGGGATTATTCATATACCATTTAATGTGTGGCCTACATGAATAATCCCCAGCTCCCACGCTAAAAAAGTGGATCCCACGAAGTGTTCTTGTGTGTTAAAAACATACCCAAAAATAACACTTCAGGCCGAACTACAAAGTAAAAATTAAATTGATTCCCTGAGTGTGTTTCGGTACTACCTGGTACATCCCATTTGGTCAGGGTGTATAAGTTCCATTATTACTCTCCTGAGCCTATTCGCCAGCACTGCAGTAAGAATTCTACTGTCTTGGTTCAGAAGAGACACCGGTCTGTAAGAGCCACATTCCTCTGTTTTTTTGTTGGGTTTTGGAAGAGGGATAATTATTGCCTCTCTCATGCTTTCTGGGAGCCACCCTGTTTCGAACACTTTGTTGTATACCCTCGTCAGGACCGGCGCCAGACTATCTGCATATACTTTATAGTATTCGCCTGGCAGTCCATCCATGCCCAGTGCCTTACCCGAGGGCAGTGTTTTTATTATGGCTATCACTTCTGCTGTTATGGTTTCTTCTAATATGTGGACTTGTTGCTCATCTAGGTGTGGTAAGGTTATGAGGTCCAACGCTTCCTGCTGTTCCTCATTTCTTTCTGCATGGGAGTCCTTGTACAGCTCTTGGTAGTAGTCGTAAAATGCCTTGTTCACCCCTACCTGAGTATTACTTATGTTACCTTCTGCGTTTTGGATTGAGTATATTGCTGTTTTCCTGTTGTTGCTCTTGTATAACCAGGCCAACAGTTTGCTAGGTTTGTCCCCCTCCATATGAATCTTTTCTAGGTATTGCGCATAGCTGAATTTGCCCAGCCTGCCCCAATGGGTCAGGCACTCTTGTCTCAATTTTATTTCTTCACTCAAATGGGCTTGGCCTTCACTGTTCTTTCTCTCAATCTCTGCCAGTTCGTGTTCTGCTTTGTGTATTTCTGAGGTGATGGCTTTGTGCATTTCTGAGGTGATGGCTTTGTCCACCCTCCTTGCTTTGGCTATCATCTCTCCCCTGGTCACTACTTTATATGCTTCACATATCATACCCACTCTTGAACACTACCTTCATTAATCTGGAAGAACTTGTCATGGGTTCTCTTACATGTTCTTTAAATTCTGTATCTAGGAGTGACTCACTTCTGAGCCTCCAGGTTGTATTTGGTGGTCTTGGGGCTGTTATCACCCAATTTAGTATTAGCGGGGCATGATCCAACAATTCTCTTGCTTTGTATTCTGCCTCTTCGAATTCCCACATATGTTCGTCCCCTGTGAATAAGTAGACTAGTCTTGCATGTACTTTATGTAGGGCAGAGTAGTGAGAGTAGTCTCTCTCTTCTGTGTGAAGAGTCCTTCATATGTTGACCAGATTGGGTTGAAGTAGTGTAGGAGGGCGTTCAGCAGCTTTGCAGGACGAGCCGGTCTTTTGAAACCGTTGTCTGACCCGTCTATTTTGGGATTCAATGTGCAATTAAGGTCGTCCCCCCATACTATGACCACATCTCTGTACGGTCTCAACCTAGCATATAAGGACCTGAAGAATGATGTGGCATCATGGTTTGGTGTATATGTATTTACTATAAATATTTCTCTGTTTTCAAGCCTACGATACCCACTACCCCAACTGTACAATGTATTGATGCCTATGCTACCATGCCTGTGCCTGTGACCCCCGAAAATGGGACCCCAAAGGTAATAACCACTACACATCCCACCCCTGAACCCCACCTCAAATGTGCCTTGATCAACACCCGCTCCATTAACGCTCACGCCCTAGACATTCATGACCTCATCACCACTAAAGACCTAGATCTCCTTATGGTCACTGAAACTTGGCTACAGGAAGCCTCATGCCCTGCCCTATCTCTCACACTCCCACCCGGCTATGCTGTCACCAGACAGTATCGCCCAACCAAAGGTGGAGGAGTTGCTCTAATAGATAACGATTCCCTCACCATCACAAAGATAGACAAAACTATTAACAACAGCAGCAACGATTTCCAACTCAAACTTACCATCTCTCAACACTGCACTGTTACCCTACACCTCATCTGCCACCCGCCAGGCCCTCTAGGCGACTTTCAGTCCTCCCTCATCCACCTGTTGGCAGACAATCTAAAGAAATCAACCAAAGCCACCCTCCTCAGTGACATCAACCTCGGCCTGAATGACGCCAAAGATCCTGCTGCCAAATCACTCAACACAGCCCTTGAAACCCTAGGATTCAAGAACTCTACCACAGACCCCACCCATTCCTTAGGCAGAACACTGGACTGAGTGGCCGAACACAACTGCCCTCTCACAATCACAGGTAATATCCCTACCTCCTGGTCTGACCACCATATCATTATCTTTGGCATCTCCACCACTAGCACCTCACCCCACACCTTTCACCCATTACCGCCTGCCCTCACAAGAAGTGCCCGCCAACACACCAAAGAGAGACGCCTACCATTTCTACAGGGACCTGCCTTTTAGACCTCCTCTTCTTCAACGACCCTGAAACCCTCACTCAGAAATGTGACACCGTCATCAATGCAGCAATCAAACCCATCGCCCCACTCAAACCATGTAAAACCAAGCCCACTAGCCACACCAATGATTGGTTCACCCAAGACCTCCTCAAACTCTGCACGGACAAACGCGCCACACTAACATGCTGGCAGACCTCCCATGATGATAAAGACACGCTCAAAAGAATATAAGAAAGCCATCATCCAAGCCAAAGCCAAATCATTCGAAACCAGAATCTCCGATGCAAAATCCAACACCAAAGAAATGTTCTCCATATTCAGAGAACTTGATACCCCGATACCCACACCCTAAAACTTCACCAAAGATGTGGCATGGTGTGATGACATCCAAACAGCCATGCGCCACAAGCTTAACTCACTTCAAACTAAAAGGATGAACACCAAACTTGCACTCCCCAGCTCTCCCACTCCCACCCAATCCCTCCATTGGATGCTTCTCCCAACTTCTCATTAAACGCCATTCAGGAGCAAGACATGATTAACCTCATGAAAGGCATGAAGCCTTCCAACTGTAAGGGCGATCCCTGCCCTGCCGCTATTATCAAGGACTCTGCAGACACCCTCACACCATTCCTAACAGCCTTTGTCGACGCCACCTTCGCCACAGGGAAAGTCCCCTCATGCTTTAAGGAAGCATGGGTCCGGCCTCTCATAAAAAAAAAACCCACACTTGACCCCACCTCACCTAACAATTACAGGCCCATTACCACCGTCCCGTTTTTATTCAAGATTCTAGACAAAGCAGCAGACCTGCAAGTACAGCACTTCCTCGAAGAGAACAAACTGTTGGGACTATGACAAACCGGCTTTCGCACCAGAGATGGGACAGAGACGGCCTTACTTGACCTCAAAAACTAGATGGACGATGCGAGAGACCAAGGTAAACCGATCCTGCTTCTTCTCCTCGACCTCTCTGCTGCATTCGACCTCGTAGATCACAACGTCCTATGCCATCACCTCACCTCCACAGCCAACTACTCCCCTGAAGCCACCGCATGGATCATTTCCTTCCTACAAGGCAGGACCATGCAGGTCTTCTCTGATCTTGCCACTACCTCACCCACCATCATGCTATGTGGAGTACCTCAAGTTTCATGCCTCTCCCCTAACTCTCTGCAACATCTTTACTCGCCCCCTCTTTCTCATCCTTGACACCATGGGCATCTCTTACACCAACTGCGCAGATCCTTCTTACACTCACAGGCAACTATGACACTGACTCCACTACTCTCAACAACATATACAATACCATTCAAACATGTATGGCTGTCAATGGTCTTTGCCTCAACTCAGACAAAACCGAACTCCTACTTGTAGGATCCCCTGACACTCCAACTTGACGCCCAGTTCAGCCACTTCATCATCGTCTCCATCAGAATCCCACTATCCGACACAGTAAAAACTCTAGGTGTCTATCTAGACTCGAACCTATCTATAACTAGGCAAGTAAATGCTATCGCCTCCTCTGCAGCCTACCATGCAAAACTTCTTAATGCAGCCAGGCCCTTTCTCTCCAAAGAAAACTGCACCAATGTAGCTAGAGCCATCACTGGATCCCGGTTGGACTACTGCAATGTTCTCTTCCTAGGGACCTCCACTAAAAATCTTGAGAAACTGCAAGTAATTCAGAATAGTGCATCCACCTCTCCGCACCAGCCTATCTGTCACAAAGAATCCACCCGCCTCCTCCACAAGGCCTACCAGAACACCCTATGCTAATATGCTCTCCGTACCTAGGGCAAAAAAAGCTAGAGCAGGGGGCGCCAGCTTCCCTTACCTTGCCTCTCTACACTGGAACGCCCTCCCCACTCCGCTGCGGTCTGAACCATCACTCATTGCCTTCCGCAAGGCTATAAAAACCACCCTGTTCGTTTGATCAACTCTACTGACTGATGTGACTACTTGCCCCTCCCGTAGGGATACTGCAAATGTTTCACTACTGCAAATAGTCTACTGTACTAATGACCTTCAATGCATATTATGTTTAATACCTATACTGTCAAATGCTTGAACTCTGACCCCACTGTAACTAAGCGTCCTACAAGTAACAGCGCCACAATGCCCCTGGGCTGTCTGTGGGCTATACAAAAGTAAAAATAAATAAATAAGTGTGTCATTACCATCAGATTTAGTGTGCACGATTTTCAGAGGGATTGTTGAGGCCACCCAAATGAGGACTCTCCCAGCATACAATGAGTATGTGGATCCCACCACTAAGCCTCCCCATTTTTTAGCAATTTTGACTTTTCTAGGCTTATTAAGGTGCATCTCTTGTAATAGGGTGATTCCTATTTTCTGTCTGCGCAATTATGTGATTACTCTTTGCCTCTTTCTGTAGTTGTTTGGACCTCGGACGTGCCAGGTCATAACCTTAATGATCTTGGCCATCATCTTATTGTTTGCATGGACTTTTCAGATGCTTCAAGCATGCCACTCACTGTTCTGAAGGTTGTGGCTTCCTGTGTGTTGGGACTATGGAATTCTCTATCAGGCTTTCCACCTTACCCTTAAACGACTCCCCACCCCCCTTTTTACTCAACCAGCCCTTCCCCAACTGTAACTGTCCTGTCATGCAGTGCATGCTTAGACTTCCCTGCATCCGCTCCCTCCCTACCTAGTCACCGGACTAGGCAATCGGTGCCTGACGGGTGGGTACTTAGTATCATACCCTAACAAAAATGTGTGGGGTAGTAGGAGCTCTCCTCTGTCCCGTGTCCCTCCTACCAAGCAGCATATGTCTTCTCTGCCGTCTTCCTGCTTATTGCCATATGCTCAAACTGCATCCGTAATTTGTAATCTAGAGTTCGATTTCTCTTCTGTTCCAAATCATTTTGTTCTCAAGCGTGTGAAATTTGCCTCGTTCTGGTTTCCAGCCATTAGTTATTTGCTTTTCATTGTTCTTAGGGCTTGTTCTTGCTTTCAGCACGTGTAGTGGTCAGTCTTTTTACATTGTTGGTATTTTCGCGCTGTCAATCCAGTCTTGTGACTCTGTTGGGTTGTCGAAAAACAGGGCTCTGCCAATATGTAGTATCTTCAATTTGGCCGGATAGATTACCATGTATTTCAGTCCCGCTTTCTTCAGTCTCTCCTTCATGGCTATAAATTAGGCTCTCCTTTTCTGCACCTGGAAGGTATAGTCGGGGTATATTGGCAGTTTCCCTGAGGCTCTTTCTATAGTGCTCACTGTCCTGGAAAATGCCAAGATCTTCACCCTATGCTTGTAGTTTAAAACTCTGTTGATTTCCTAAGGATCGATGTGCGCACTCGATAGTGACTCCCTGTGAGAGATTTCCCATTCCCAGTTCTTGTAGCAGCAGGTTTTCTACGTAATTAGTTGGGTCTGTCCCCTCCATGCCCTCAGGTTGCCCCAGGATTCTAATGTTATGCCTGCACGTGCATCCTTCGGCGTCCTCTGCTCTTTCTTCCAGCAGTTTTACCCTCTGTTTTAGTATATTGATGTTCGTCGTCTTTTGCACCAATTCTTTAGTATTCTCCTTCACTTGCTCTTCAAGTTTCCCCGTGCGATCCACTAGCGTTCTCACGTCTTGCCTTAACGGTCCCACATCAAGCCCTACTGCGTCAATTCTTGCTTGCAAAGTTGTTTTTAATGCTGCTATGGCATCTAGCATTTATTGGTTTCCATTGTCCAGCTTGTCCTTCATGCCTATAGCTGCCCCAGCCTCTTTCTCTCCTCTGGGGCTATCTTGCCCTTTTGCAAACACTTCCAAAGTGGTCTGTTTACCTTTTGTTTTGTGTCCTTTAGTCACCATCAATTGTGCGAGATTTTCCTGCTTCGGCTAGTTGGTTTCTTTTGCCTGATCTCTGTTGCGCTTCTGCTAGTCAGCATGTCACTTCTTTCAGCTCTGTGACTATTCCTTGTTTCTTCTCCTGTTATCCTGGGTAGTTCATCACTTTCTTCCCCGATCTTCTATGTTATGGGACTGTACTTGTTTCCGGTGTGTGCCAGTTCTTGGTTGCAGATCTCTA
Organism: Ambystoma mexicanum; assembly: GCF_040938575.1. Taxonomy (NCBI): domain Eukaryota; kingdom Metazoa; phylum Chordata; class Amphibia; order Caudata; family Ambystomatidae; genus Ambystoma; species Ambystoma mexicanum. The sequence continues at coordinate 522,894,455 of NC_090923.1, forward strand.
TGCTTCTGCTCTCTCTCATGTCCCACTTTATGACAGGAAGCTCGCTGTCCTTGCCCCTGGCTCCTGACACCTTTGTGCTCTTGACTTTTTTGTGAGCCTGTTCATACATAGGCTGCTTCTCCTGGTATGGGTGTGCACATTACCTCTGTCCCTTCTCCTGTGTCGTGGCCGTTGCTCAACATGCTTTTCCACATTTGTTTGTGTCTCCTTTCTGTTACATGCCTCCTCATGTTTCAAAAGCTTTCCTCTGAGTGCCTAGGGACTTTGTTTTCGAGCATGTTAGAGCCAGGTGTGCCCCCTTGTAAATGTGTTGCAGCTGGTTCACTGTTCGCTTAACTGCTTGGAGCGATGTCCCTCCTTCCCCCCTCTCCACTCCTTACTGCTGTAATCCGGAATCCCGGAGCTGGAGCTGGGGGCATGATACGCAGCTTGCAGAGTTCCTCGCTGCCCGCCCGGTCACTTCTCTCCTCCTCCGGGCCACCTGTCTCGCGGGGGCTGTGTCCTGCTGTCCACTTATGTTGTGCACCTCCTGGCTTCCCCTTGTCTTCCACGTGGACCTGTTGACACCACTGCTTGCTGCACCCCGCACAGGTCCACCAGCCGCCTCTTCTTCCACTGGGGAGGTATTCTGGCCCTGCTACTCACTGTCATTTTCCACCAGGCTATTAAGATCTGTGCAGTGCGGAATCCTACTGTTTCCTGCAACTCGTGCCTCCTGGTGCCCGGTCAAGTGATTGCTACTTATGTTGAAGCTGTTTCCACCAAATTGTGCCTTTAATTATGGTTTGGGCATGCTGTATTTAGCTCATCTTTCCAGGATTGGCAGGAGCTGCAGAGAGACACGTCCGCTTCGCATGGCGGTTAGCCATGCCCCCCACTACTACGAAACATATTGTAAAAACACACCTACTGAACCGGACGAAATTGCATACACACTAAAAAAAACACAAGAACAGATATAGGACATGGAATACCCAATAACAGAGCCAGAAATATTACTGACAAAATCACAGCTCCCCACATAAAAAAACTCTGGATAGCGACGGTCTGCCTGCATAGTTTTATAAAGCATAAAAACATACTAACAGTGAAGCTGCTGGAGATATATAAAGCCTTGTATGGGACAGGAGTACTGCCGGTGTCTGTTAGTGAGGCGATTATAGTACCTAGGCAAGAACCCTACCTCCAGTGACTCTTGTAGACACGTATCCATGCTCAATTCAGATATGAAGATACTTAACAGAAATATTGGGCAAAAGATTACAAAGAGTACTTCCAACATTAATACACCCTGACCAGACCAGATTTCTACTGGACAGAAATACTTCTCATAACTTGAAAAGACTGCAACACGGCATACCACAGACAGCTGCAAACAGTGAAGAATATGTGGTGTCAGTCAAAGCATTTGACACAGTGTCCTGGGAATGGGTGTTTGTGGCACTACGTTCATTTGGAATGGGGGAGGAATTCCTGAAATGGGTACGACACACATGCATCGCCAATTGCAAGAATCAGGGCGGGTTCTAATATCTCAAGAGTGGATCGTCAAATCTGGCATGAGACAAGAATGCCTGCACTGACCAATACCATTTGTCTTTGCTGTGGAACCTTTGGCAACACATGCCCGAACAGAGTTAGAAGATGCAGCCATATCAGTGGATGGGGTGAGACACTTGACATCAATTTATGCAGATGATATCCTAATATGAACCTGCCATATATTTTTAGGGTAATTAAGGATTTCAGCAAACTCGGGTATCAATATACTCTGGAGTAAGTCAGGTCTCTTCCCGTTAGTGGCACTATTGGGAACACAAACCCAACACTAGCAAATCTTCCACTGATCTCATGGGACGCAGATTCCTACAAATATTTGGGTATAGGAGTATATCGTACACCAAAGTATACACAACTAAATAATGCAATTAAAGCTCCAGAAAGGATGACCACCTTCATTAATGCTGGGAAGGGATTGCTAAAACAGTCTTTTTGCCCAGGATACTATATTATTATTATAATATAACATTAAAAATCCCTAGACCGCAGGTTGAATAATAAGAGAATTGTTGTGGTCAAACTCTAAAAGGGAAATTGCTCTCAGGACACTCTGCAGGCCTCATGAAAATGGAGGGCTATACGCCCCAGATTATGTACTGTATTCTTTGGCAGCGCATCTACAATATGTGGCGTAATGGTTCTTAGATCTGCGAATTAGATTGATGGCCCAGATGTTCAATGAATGCAACATGAAGAAAGCATTGTGGATGGAAGCCAAGAAAATCGAGAACTATTCAATGTTACTGAAACTAGGAAAGAAAACATGGGAATGAACATTAGAAACGCTGTATATGAGATTCATATCCGCCTAATAGTCTACTAACCGAGAACATGGTAGGAAAAGATGAGCATGAGATGAAAGCTCAAGTCATGGGAAATTAAGGGAATCTAAGTATGGGGAGATATATTTGAATATGGTGGCCTGATGATGTTCAATGATATCAGGAAGATATATGGCCACCCAACAAGGCAGTTCCTAAAATACGCAACCTTAACAAACCTACCCAGAAAGAAATGGCCACCCCTTCCAAGAGAACCCGACACAGACAGTTCCCTTAGCAAATTTTATGAAATTGTAGAAGGATCGAAAATGGTATCTCAATTATATAAGCCACTACTTAGTATAGAGAGCGCAGAGGAGCTTTATGTTAAACTAAGTGGAAACAAGATCCAAATATGAAAGCGCAAGACGAGGCCTGGGCACAAATATCTGCAGAGAGTTTTGCGAAATGCGAGGTTGAAACTAAACCACGATGATATATACTGCATAGACTTTACCTGACACCTTCAAGAATGGCTAAAATATCCCAGAACTTCTCATCATGCTGCTATAGATGCACACAATGCCGACTTGGTGCATGTGTTTTGGTACTGCCCTATAGTCCACAAAGTATAGAAAGTTGGTCATGGCAACTTTTTAGAACTGAAAATAACAAATGATGCCTACTCATCAAAGGTATAAATGATGGGGGGGTGGCGCTGTGGAGCAGCCCAAGATGGCTGCTTAGCTCTTGAGCTCTGTGTGGGCCTGGCCGACATCTGCTTATATCTCTGCACTTCTGCATTTTCTACGCTCATCCTGTAGCTGGGCTGCCGCCTTATGCTGTGGGGATGCAGCCTGTGAAGTTTCGGCGTGCTACCGACTCTGGAGACGGGCCCCCTGCTGCGGGGACCTGCGGCCCTACTGAAGCCGCGGCATCGGCTTGGCCTCTGTTTCGCTCTCCCAGCGACCCGTCGCACTGCACTACAGCACGGGATGGGGCGCGCCTCCTGTGTGCTCCGCCTGCCCCCCCCGGGGCCCGCTGTATTATTGTCGGCCCGATCGGGGTATTGCACCTTCGCCGCCGGCTGCGGCCGCCCCACCTGGGCGTACTACACCCTGTTCCGTTCCTTGCCAGGGCCGTCACGGGAGTGCGCCCCGGCCCCTATCCGGCACCCGGAGCTGCGCCCCCCTCACCGTTTGGCGGGCCCTGGGTGGACGCGGAGGACCGCGCTGATAAGGTGAGGCTCAGGGGAGGGATCCCGCTCGGGACATCTGCGTGCCATCCTGCTCCTGCTTCCCCAGCCCTCCTGCTGCTCGTTGGGGCTTGCAGGGCCTTTGCACATTCTGGCCCGAGCTGCGGGGCTCGACCTGCGTGCCCTGTGGAGCGACCTGTGGGCTCTCTCTTACTGGACACTTCTCAGGCCTGCATCTCCTGTGGTGGGGGCGCTGCCTGGGGCCTCTGCCATCCTGCTCCTGCTTCCTACGCCCCCCGTAGCTCACCGAAGCCTGCAGGGCCACTACACATTTTGTCCCCGAACTGTGGTGCTTGACCTACATACCCTGCGGGGTGGGCTCGCCCCCCACCCCCTGTTAGACACTCGCCAGGCCCGCATCCTCTGCAGTGAGGGCGCTGTTTGGGGTTTACGCCTTCCTGCTGCCTATAACACAAGACCTGCGGGGCCCTGTAAACGCTGTACCCTGACCTCCATATCCCATCTACTCTACAGCGACTGGACACCTGGTGGGGCGAGGATTTGCGAGCTGGGCCCCAACCTCTCGCCTGCACTGGGGCATACCCCCCATAACACAACCTTTACAACTGTTAGCCCCCCGGAGGCCAGAACCCTCTCTCTTCTGGTCACAGGAGCAACCCCACAACGGTACGCCGGTTGAGGCCATCCTACATTCGCCTCTATGGGAGCCCGCCCCTCCTACCTGTGTTGGGAAAGCAACGCCTGTCCTTTGGCCCCCCAGTCCACGGGCCCCCTCATCTCCCTCTGCATTTACACCCCTGGCCTGGGCCACCCGGGGGCCAAACCTACAATGCCAAACAAATCTAAGAGGACCGCCAAAGGGGGCACCATGGATAGATTTGCCAGGGCTGTTCCGAGGGGAGAGGTGGGCCATGACTCGCCCATACAGGAGGAGCAGGAGATCGACCATCATGCTACTACCACGTCCCCCTACCTGACGACACTCATGGAATCCAGGGCCAAAAACTTTGCTTCTTTCCACGAGAAGTTAGATGACATCAACACCAACGTGACCTCGTTAAAAACGCGGGTCGATCAGGCGAGGACCAGAATTACCGACGCTGAGAACCGAATATCTGAAAATGACGAGATACATGTACTACGGAACACTGTTGCCTCCCTGACCCGAGACATGAGGAGTGTCAGAGCAAAATGTGACGATCTTGAATTGCGCTTTCGTAGAAATAACCTACGAATCATAGGGGTACCGGAGAATGCTCTCAAGGGGCGCATGGAAGATGCCATGGAAGATGCCGTGGAAACCCTACTCAAGGATCTGCTGGGTAACCCGGCCCTGTCACCATATTTCACCGTTGAGCGCGCGCACCGAGCTCTGTCACCAAGACCCAAGCCGGGGGACATTCCCAGGCCCATTATAGCCAGGATCCTCAATTGCTGGGATAGGCACCTCATCCTCCGCCTGGCGCGTGAGAAGGGAGACCTGTGCCTTGAATCACACATTATCAGGATCTTTCCAGATTTCTCGATAGCGGTGCAGCAGGAGAGGCGCCAGTTCATCGGAGTCAAGAAGCTGCTTAGAGAACGCAATGTTCCGTACGCAATCCTCTTCCCAGCACGCCTCAAAATCACCCACAACGGCAAATTATACTTGTTTACTGTCCCGGAGGAGGCAGTGAAATTCATCAAGGCGCACCTACAGCTTCCGAACCCTGCAGGGGGCCCGGTCAATGATTAACCCAGTGGCTTACACCCTGGAAGGAACTCATTTCCCGGTAGATCCAAAGGTCGGAATGTGCACATGGTAACAACGTACTGCAAACTCGGCAGGTCGGGACTCCTCGGCTCCCGCCCGGGTAGGGACTCGACATGGGTGCGGCTGATGCAGATTTCCCAGCCCTACGGGGCGTTGAACATGTCATGAGTCCTGGACACTGCATCAGTCTTGTCTCGCCCGCAGCAACCAGCTAGCCGTTGAGCACTGTTCTCTAGGATCCGTCCATTGCAGACCCTTTATCTGACAGCTGTTGCTGTCCCGCATATTATTCTAAGAGCCGCCCACACAGCAACAGCACACCCTACTGCGATTGCAATGTTCTTGGTTTGTTGGCTGTCACTGTTTTCTGGCCCCTGTTGGGCCCTGCAAGGGTCGTATCCTGGTTGGATAGCGCCCGCTGACCTCCTCCTTATGGGGACTGTCAGTTTAAATGGTGATGCCTGCATTGGGGGGGGATTTACACTGTAAGTTGTGGGTGGGTAGTGAGGGCGGGGGGTAGCATTGTTGGGGATTGGAAAATGGTTATAGTAAAAGGCAGAGGCGCTTTAGCGGACCATACTACATGGGAGCAGCTGCATTCGAAATGGTACAGTTTAACATTTAAATTACAACAACAGTGGTGGGATGTGCACTAAACTTCTGAGATGTTTACGATTGTGATGTCTAGGTGCATTTGGGAACTGTATAGTGGCACCTGGGCTCTTGAGACTATGCCACCTGATAGTAGTAATGGCCGCACGCACCACCCATGTCAGAATTGCACCCCAATGTCTATTTGTTTAAATGTGGAATATTTAGGTAATTGAAATGCCGTTGACTATTATGTCATGGAATGTGCGGGGCCTCAGGAATTACACCAAGGGCCACAAGATTGTGTAATATGCCAGCCGGCACGGCTGCAAAATACTGCTTCTGCAGGAGACGCACTCAAAGGGCCCACTGGCTAGGAGTATGGCACCAACCTGGGGCCCCCCACAGATATTTCACCTCGTATTCCACACGGGCCAGAGGAGCGTTGACACTGGTCCATAAGTCTCTTAAGTTTGTCTTGCACAAGAGTTATATAGACCCTGAGGGGAGATACATTGTATTGTACTGTGCCATCGCCAATAGGGACTACTTGCTGGTTAATACCTATGGCCCCCAATGTTGATTCCCCCGAATTTATTGACCAGGTCGTATCCATATTGCTGGGATACATGGGAGTGCAGATCATCTGGGGTGGGGACATGAACTTCATCCTTGATACCAGGTTGGACAGATCTGGCACGACCCCTAGGCCCTTGCCAAGCGCAGCGCGTAGACTCCTAACCCATTGTGCGACACTTGATATCCATGATGCATGGAGGGCATTACATCCGCAAACGCAGGAATTTACCTACTATTCATCAGTCCACGATAATTCCTCCAGGATTGATCTGTTCCTATTGTCCGGCTCTATGCTGGGCAGGGTTGTGGAAACAGGTATACATGCGCGCACACTGTCCGACCACTCACCGATTCTGATGTCCCTAGATCTAGGAATACCGCCCCCTACCATTAACACATGGCGCTTCAAGTCAGCTGCCCTATTGGACATTGTTTTCAAGGCAGACATCCTTGCTGATATCCAGTCCTATTTTGAGCACAATACACCAATGTCCCCGTATGGCCCGGCAGGAAATACTTCGCGGACTTGCACAGGTTGTGTGCACAATTTTTGTGGCATTCCGGGGCGGTGCAAAAAAAGTGGGCCGCAATGACCCTTCCCTATGAGAGGGGCGGGTTCACTGCTCCCGACCTGCTGCGATATTGGGTCGCGGCGCAGGCACAATTCGCCACCTATTGGTACCCCGGGCCCCCCCCCCCGCACCCGCATGTCAAGCTAGAATCTCTTGCTGCCTCAGGCATCAATATAATGACACTGATTTTACACAGGCAATATAAACCAGATTCACCCAGAGACCCAGTCGGCACCACCTTGATGGCTTGGAGGCAGTTGTTCACCGCGGGCACTGAGGACCGCCCGTACTACAAATGGCTCCCCGCCTGGCAATGCCCCAGGCTGGATCCCACGCACGACATAGCATTGGCACGACACTGGCGGACCCTGGGATACCTAGCCCTAACTGACTTCTACCCAGACGGGCTATTCATAACACCTCAGACTTGGAAGCCGGGCCATTCGGGAACACCGATGGAGCTACTACAATACTATAGACTCCGCGCTGCATTCCGCGATGCTTGGCCTGAATTTCCTAACGAACCCCCTGACTCCCTTGAAATCTCCTATATCGCTAACTCTGGTGGGGCCCGCGGGGTGGTGTCATCATTATACAAACTCCTCCTCACAACGGCTGCTCCGCAGCTCTCTCTGGCACGGGACGATTGGGCTTCCGAACTTGGAGTTGAACTGTCGGACCAGCTATGGGCGAAAATGTGCTCCCACACTAGCAAGGTCTCCCTGAACTTTCGATATCGCACTATACAGTACAAGCTATTGAATAGGCTATACTATACTCCCCGCAGGCTCTCCAGGTTCAACCGCTCCGTTCCACGGCTCTGCCCTCGCTGTGGCTCAGGTGACGCGGGCCATCTCCACATGTTCTGGGACTGCCCGCAGCTAACCTCATTCTGGGATGAGAGCCTGAAAACTCTGTCAGAGATTTGCGACTCTGTTATTGAACCTGACCCGCTGGGTGTGCTGTTTGGGCGTGGGGGACTGAGGGGGGCAGAGGGGCGGCTAGATTCCTGAATGTGTGTTGTGTAATTGCCAAAAAGTGTATTTTACAGAACTGGAAGTGCTCTGTCCCTCCTACCTTCCAGAAGTGGCTGAATTTACTGACCTGGTCGCGGAACTTTGAAGAGGAATACATCAGCACCCTCCCGGCCCGATCCCGACCCAAAAACATTTGGACGGCCTTTAACAGCTATCTTAACGGCCTCAACGCCCTCTCCTCAATGGGCAGCTCACCGTAACTATTACTGTATTGTACCTCGGCATCGATTGATATGTTGTGCTGCATCTTTCATGTCTCTGTTTCTCACTATTCGTAGATACCACTGTATACTCTCGACCACTTAGATTGTCTTCTCACAATTGCTTTACTATGTATGTATGCCGCATGCCTCTGCCAACTAAAATAAAAGTAAAAAAAAGAAAAAAAAGGTATATATGATGAGCATGTTCCCTAGAAAAAATTCCTTGAAACATGACTTAAAACGTATAGATTTAGCATTCGTTTTAGCCAAACACACAATCAGAATGGCATGGAAGGATAAAGAAGGACTTAAGATGGGTAGATGGCTTGACAATCTCAAAATATGGGGAAAAGCAGAGACTGCTGTTAGGCACAAAATCACAGACAAGGTGGGAGGAGACAGCACACATACAATTATGATTTGGAACACGTTGACACCATCATTGTTTTACCCCTCAGAGCGATTTTTGCCCTGGTGTTTATAACATATGAAAACTGCACTTGTCATGGTGCATTGGTTTCTAATATGTGCCCGTGTTTTTAGAAATAGGGCACATTTGTGTGTACTCTGGCACCAGATGGCAAACATTGTGGCCTTCCCCTCTGAGATGTATATGGGTGCTCCAATCCGAGACCTGATCCATGAACCCCTGCGGTATCGGTGTTGGTATGAGATGGGGTTGGAGCGGGCAGCTCAATTGTTGTGAGACGGTCAGTACATGTCCAGAGAACAACTGCGAGAGAGGTTGAGAATCCATCCAATAACAATGTTTCCATATATTCAACTGAAGGGTGTGCTGCAAGACAAAAGATGGGGAGAACGCATCCTCTGAGAATCATAATGCACAAAAGGTTGAGGGGTTTAATTGCATATTTATATAGAGAATTGGTGTCGGCAGAATCCAGAGAGTACTTTGGATTGGGGTTAGAAGCCTGTGGAGGAAAGACTGAAAGTTATTTTTCTGAAAAATAACTTTTATTTCTCCCCTGAACATTTCCAACTTGGCCCTCACCCGCCTACTTACCTTGCGGAGGCACACTTTGCTGTGTGCCGCCAAGTCGCTGTGTCCCTGCAACGCCTGTTCCCTTTCACGTCCTTTTCTTTTTTTTCCTTTTTTTTTTTTTTACTGGTTATGGGATCGGCTGCAGGGGGACACCCCTGCAACGCCCGCTCACAGTATAGTAAACAAGGGTGTGGGGGACTCCCCTGCAGCCCCCGCAGCCCTGGCCACAGAATGGGGGATTTGGTCAAACTTTTTTGGCCTTTTGGAATTTTCAAACACCAAAATTCGGCCCAATCTCCCATTCGGGATTAAAATCTCGCTCTTTTTGGACGTTTTCCTTGAGAGTTAGGGTACAATGAGGTGAGGACTTGGGGAGAGAACCTATAGATAGGGAATGGGTTCTGATCTGTCACAAGGCATTTAAATCAACTATCTCACTACAATACAAGCGCCAAGCGACTAAGATCCTGCATCCTTGGCATTATTCTCCACACCAATTACATGAATGTATCCTAGGGTGAGCTCAGATTGCCGGAGATGCGGACAAATGCAGGCCAATGTTTGGCACAAATGGTGGAATTGTGGGGGGTTACAAATATGCTTGAAGAAGGTGTTTTCATGGATTATGGAGCTGGAGGGGAAACCACGCTTGCTAACGCCCAAGCTACTCTTGTTGGGTTTAAGACAAGAGGGGGAACGAAATTTGGTACATATCACAAACACCATGCTTATAGCGGCAATACGATGTGTGGTACAATTCTGGAAGTGGGTGACGACATCCACAAAGAACGAATGGCTGGGCAAGGTATGGGATATTTATCATATGGAGAGGCTTAAATATTTTCTTCAAGAATCAAAACAGAACCTTGAAATGATGTGGCTACCTTCTGGAGAAAAGAAACAACCCTAAGCCTTGATGGACCCCAAACGGGCATCTTCCACAAAACACAGTGTAACAGCAGCTTACTTGGGGATGGTTGGGTTGAGGAGGGGGGGGTCTATGCTACCTTGGGGTGCTATGGAGTGTCGTTATTTGATGATATGTTCATCAATCAATCAATAAATTGCTATTAGGCGAGAGTCAAAAAATGGAAAAATAGGCCTGTGGCAATCAGAGCCTATACCGCATGGCGTGAAGAGGCATTACAATGAAAACATGCATCAACAATTAGGAGTTAAAGGACTTCAATGAGAAATTGAGGGACCAGATACAGAATGTGAGAAATACTGATTCTAATTGACCGGAGGGGGCATCTGTACTTCTGCCCTCTATATGGTTGGGACAAAGGCATAGAGCACCCTAGCCAAGGTTCTCTATATGGTAGCTTGGATGAGCAACCAAGGCGTAAGTACTCAGGAGGGGATGCAGGCAGGTTCGTAAGTACAGTGAGTCCCCAAGCCCCCGCAAAGGAATGTCCACATACTGTTAGGTAATAACACAGCATCTTTATATAAAATAAGGTTTAGCATATATACATATAAATAATAACACTTTGTACTCAGGCAGTTCTATTCAAAGAATGGGAATTATATACACTCTACGTGGTACCACACAATACTTAAATTAAGTAATAAATGCACCGACTGCAGACGGTTTCAAACAGGCACGCACATTATTAAGTGACCTCATAAGTTAGGGAATAGAGACAGGTTATTTATTAACTGTGGTAGAAGGCTATCTTTAGACTAGATACACAATTCGTTGTAAGGATCCTACCTGGGCAACCTGTAATGGAAAAGCTAGGGAGTAACGTATCTTGTCTTTTACAGCCCAGTCCAAAAATGTTCAATAACATACTTTCTTCTTAAAGGTTCTACCATCCCAAAGTACCTGAAAGGCCAGAGGAGAACGGGATCCAACACAAATCTGGGACCCGAGGACGACTCCTGAGGCTTGAAGGCGCTCTTCCTCATCACAATACCTTTGGTGTCGTTCTGAAGTGCAGCAGGTTTGCTCTTCTTGGTGCTCTCCATTGGTCGACGATTTCTCTGACTGCAGGAGTCCTGGGAAGGTGAAACTTGCTATGGGCTCCTTAAAGGCGTGGCATGTGAGAGTAAGACCACTTGGATTCTTCGATGACTTCTGGTGGCGACGGGTGCAGAGATCTCCATTTGGTGTTGTATGGGAGGCATGGTATCACAAGTATGACACTGACACAAGAGCTACAAGTTTCAAAACCTTTATTACATTCCTGAAGTCTGGAAACACTCCTACGTTGCCCTATAGCTATGATGGGAGTAGTCTCTGCCACCAAATAATAAAGAAAGCATAGTCTTAGTCGGTCTGTCAAATCAAAATGGCCTATACTAGAAAAAAATGAATGCCTGCCCTATCTCTTATAGAAAAATGTTGTAAAGAGGAATGTGTATGCAAAGGAATGTCAGTGTTATAACAAAGGATCAAGGTGGCTGAGTTAGCTCTCCTTCCCACTTTGGACTGCATGGAGTAAGGCGGCCTACGTAGAGAGGATATTCTTAGTGCCAGAGACACACAACCTTTAGCAGTTGTGACGAATTAAGGGATTCAGTCACTTTTCCCGCAGGTGCGAGGGGGCTTGGGTAGCCCCTTCCTGTGAGGCAAGGGAGCTGAGCCCGTTACGCAAAAATCCCCTTAGGGGTGGCAGTCAGCAGGATCTTGCAGGGAGAGACTCCCATCTTGGAGACAAGGACTCCCTTTCCCATAAGGAACTCCCTTCATATAATCCACCACTGTCCAACGATGAACTGCTGACTAACAAATATCCAGACTCCTCTTACATGTAGTACTGTAATGTTATACCAGAAGAAAAACCTGGTACAGTGACGAACGTAGGAGGAATAAAGAGTGCTTACTTAGTAAGCACTGTAATGCTGGAAATGCATTGGAGAGACAGGGCTTCCATGACCTTGTCCTGTACTCCCTTATCATGTGTGTTCTGTGTTGTATTCTGCACAGGTGTCCATGTGACTGCTGGCAGTGCAGCTTTTCCTCTTTTTGGTTGTGGTGAACAGAAACCCTTGGGCTACTCTTTGGCACCCGTGAGTGCCCCTAGTGTATGATTTTGGGCACCTGTATGTGGCCCACAGAGCATGGTATGGGCTGGTGGCAGCTCCATGCTGAATTTGACAGGTGCTCTGGTATACCCAGGCACTGCCATAGGAATCAGTGGATTCCTGATAGAAGGCAAGCTGCCCACTCTGTCCTCTTGGTTTCTATTACCTTTTATCTTGTTTTCAAAAGGTCCTGTGAAGTCCTGACTCTGTCCCTTCCCCTGACTGGCTGTTGGGTGGAATAACCATATATGGTATTGTGGGGGAAGTCCAGGCCAGACTGGCTGGAGCCTTTCCAGTGACTGTATGTTGTGGGTACACCCTTGGGGTGGCAACTGTGTGAATGGAGTTTGTGACCAATATGCATTCCATGTTATGGGTCTCTGGTTTCTGTGTGTGACACACAATGCATGAGACAGCCCTGCCTGAAACTGCCATGAATGCAGTGTGGTGTGCTGAAAGGCTGGGTGCTCGCCCCAATCCACATTCCTTGTTATGGGTGTCTGGGTGGAAGTGAATGGCCTAAATGCACGGTGAGCCTGATTGGCTGCCTGCATGCATGAATGCCCTGCTGACTGAGCTGGGCTCAGCAGTGTGTGAATGAGGGACAATTGTCTATATCTAGGGACCTCTCACTTACCAATTTGTTCAGAAGCTGAAGTTGAAACTTGAAGCTGCTTATCCTTGAAGCCCAGCTGGAAGAAGGTGGTTTGCTGCTGCTTTCCGTCGACAAAATCTAAAAGCTGTTGAGTCTGTCAATGACTGATCTAAGAGAGGACCTGGCTAGGAGACTTCTCCCCGAGCTACAGGGGAAAATGGTTCAGAAACTGATCCTCATCGAGGCACCCTGGTAGACAGTCCTGGAAGGCTGTTGACCGGAGACAGGGTATGCCGAGAAATCATGAAGTAAAGCACTGGGACATCGAGGCCATCGAAGTCCATTGCTCTTGAATGGGGTTTGGAGGATTTCCGAAACCGTTGGAAGCCAGTCGAGTCGGGTTGCCCAGAAGCGGGGACAGCTCAACGCTGTGCTGCTCGATGACCGGAGCCACAACGCTTCACCTTTGCCTAAGAACATTGAAAGAAGGGCTCCCTTGCTATCACTGTCGACTGCTTTCTCCTGCCGCAGAAAGTAGAGGTCGTCGACAACCAAGGAGAATCTGCTGGTGGGTTTTCCACCCCCCGAAGTCTATAAAGACTCCAACAAGTGAAGATCTGAAGTACAGCCGTGGTCGAGTTCAGACAGTCGACGCTGACATCTGATGCCGACACTCGCTGCCCGCTGACAGGCCTACGTTCTTCGGGTCTTCTTTGCGGCACCAAACTCTTTTCTTTGAGGACTCTCGATGCTGAGGTTCACATTTCTTCAAGGACTCTCGCCGTCCTGTGGCTCCTGCTTTAAAGGGAGTCCACCCTCGAGGCATCCGTCAACGTACTGTCAAAGAAACTCTGCTGACTGAGGTACATTGGGGTAGTTGCACATTTTTGACCAGGAAAATAAGACTATTTTAACATTAATGGACTGGGCATGTAATAAACGTTATTACAGGTTGCCCAGATGGGGGGCGGAGGGAGTCCTCACTCAGAATTGTGCCTTGGTAGAGGGAGATAACTTTCTGTCATTGTTTAAACTAACTTGTCTTCCTTCCTATGTCCTATGCTGATACACATTACTCTTTGATTTGTATCCCACTTTAACTGTCAGCAGTTGATGCATTTTACAGGAGTCAATAGTTAAGTGTGGTACCATATAGACATTGTATATATTTGCCATATAATATTTGCTAAAGTACAAAGTGTGCTATACATTGTGCATATCTATTGAACCTTATTTTTTGATAAAAAGAAACTGCGTTAGGACATAGCTTAAGAACCCGCCTGCATCACCTCCTGAGAGCTTAGGCCTTGGTTGCTTGTCCATACTACCCTATAGAGAACCTTTGCTGGGATGCTCTGCGCTTCTACTCTGCCAAATACAGGGCAGGAGCACAGATACCTCCCCTCCGATCTTTACAAGAACTGAGACGAAGAATCTGATAAGAGGTATGATGAATGCATCACAGACACAAAGGAAGGACTTTACTGAGAAGCTGGGGAATCCCCACCAGTGCATCAGAAAAACAGGTGGACCCAGAGAAGCAGGAAGTGAAGCCCAGGAGATTTGAAGTGGCTGGAACGAGAAGGCTGGGAAACCAAAGGAGACGCTGCCTCATGTGCTTGAAAGCAGTCACGGAGAAGAAGTGACAGTGGTACGCTGCCTGAAAAACTGAGAGGAACGAGTTGGTAAACGTCCCAGTGAGACATAAAAATGGGGCCAAAGGAAAGCCCTCCCTGTCAACGTGCCAGAGAAGCTGCATGTCAGGAACAGACCTGAGGCGGTCTGTACATGGAAGAGGACTGAAATTGGAGAACCGAAGGAAGAACCATCCTGACCGAATATGTGAAAGAAGAAGCGCTGATCTGGTGACGCAGACCCCTGAAATTACATTTAAAGGGAGAGTGGGAGACCCGAGGATCGAGGCGTAGAGAACCGCTATGAAGCCCTACACCTTCATCCAAGTGAGGGGCAATGATATCAGAAGAGTAAAATCACTCTGAAACCTTGCATACTCATCCCAGTGAGGGGCAAAGATATTAAGAGAATGAAGAACACTCCGGGACCCTTCATACTCGTCTCTATGAGTGGTGTTGGGGAGGAGTCAAGGTCTTCCCACCCCCCTAAGCTATACAAATAAGGAACAGATAGTAGAAGACACACTTAGGGATCAGGTGGGAGGAGGGTACACTCAAAGAGGGATGAACGATCATTGCAATGCATGTCTTAGGAGCTCTAGGAGAAATGAAAATGAGAAAGCCATCTTAGACAAATGGCAGCCATCCTAGAATGAAGGCCCAAGCGCGGCAAATAGTATTAGGTGCTTGAATATTGGGTCCCTCGCATGAGCCCGAAAAACACCCGCACCCCGGGCCAGGTCCCACACAGCCCATGCAATCCTCCATTGTTCCAAGGAATTACAGGCCCTCGCACACATGGAGGAATGCGCTCAGCAAGGTCATGAGAAGGGAGCAGCGCGCCTCTTGGTAGTACCATCGCACAGGACAGATAGCAAGTTCCTCCTGCCCCCAAAGATCCCTGCACAAGAATGATTGCCCTGCATGCTGTAAGACCATCCAAGCCTAGACAACCGACCATATAACCTTTACACCCCCGATCGATCACTAAGAGGTGAAGACAAGGCTATCACACGTTCACAAGTGAGTCACGTGATTTGTGCAGCGAGGTGCAGGGTGCAGTGTAAATTATAGCACAAACCAAAGGTGGAGGACCTTGGGAGTTGCTGATCTGCCTGGAAACGAGTGAAGTGAATGAGTTAGGGTGACCTCAGCTGTCCCTCCCCGAGCCCATCCTTGTATATGCAAGGTGTGGTGAAGCCATGATAGAATACCATTGTTATCACTAGTATATAATTGATTGTTAGGCCAACCCTGTATCGGATGACGAGCCCAGCAGTGCCCACGTGGGCGAAGACGGACAGATGAAGATGGCCCAATGGCCTTGAATCGCATATGGAACAGGTCCTAGATGCATATGTACCATCCACTAGAGATTGGAGAATTGTTTTATCTGTAATTGCATCATGAGTGACACTGTTTGTGCTTATAACACAGACCTCAGAACGTTTTCGCAGCAGCAGAGTCCTTTGTTGGTGCTTTTCATTTTTGTATGGAAATAGATACTTGTTATCCTTGCCAAAGTTTCTTGGCCCTTTTTCCCTAGTGGGTTGTTTTTTTTCTGGTGTGAGCGTACAAGGGCGGGCCTTCATTTGGTGACCCTGATGTGATCCCAGCAGACCCGGGTCTGCAGAGGCTTTCAGGCCGCTTCTCTGGAGCGGCTGCACCCACCTACAGCGACCTGTCTCCAAAATGCATAATATCGAGTGGCGTACAGGAATTATCCTTGCAGAATTTCTGTCTGCTCTTTGGAGCGGGGTGCAGCTCCGGAGAGAGTGAGCCGTTGTTAAAACCCTGTGACAGAGGAGTTCGGGTAAACACGTACATGTGAGTATACTCTTGCAAGCGGTAACACGTGGGGAAAGGGTATATGGGAAAGTGTGGGAGGTTGTGAGTACATGGAGTATGAGGTCCTTGGTGAGGTGTGGTTGTAGATTTTTTTTTTTTATTATTATTCAATTTTTTAAGGGGATTCTCATGGAATGGAAAACAGAGTGTTAGGGAGCCTACCAGAGTGAGGGGAGAAGATGGTACCACTTAGATTGTGTAACAGAGGAAAAAAGGAACAATACATAGGAGCCCTGCATAATTAGGGGGCTTGGGAACAGTAGTGGTTGTTGTTTTAGCTTGTTATTATTGTTTATTGTGTTTGTGTTTCTATTGTGTAAGCTGGAGGCCCAAGGAGGGGTGACCTGTAAATAGTGGTGTGTGCTGAGTGAGTTAGGTAAGAGTGGGTGTGCTTGAAGGGGAGGGAAGGGAAAGTAAGGGTGGCTGATTGGGAGGAGGGAATGACAATTTGATTTTTTGATTGTGCCTTTTGCAGTGTGCGCGACACGCGATTATGGAGGAACATAGGTGCTTCATAGTGCATACTGCGCAGCAGGGGGGAAACGCCTTGGAAGTACATGCACAATTCCCTGCCCTTGTACCGGGAAAAGATTTAGAAATATCATAAACAATGGGTGACAGAGACACGTGGGGGGATTCCTAACTCCTGGCAAGAGCAGGGCACCCACAATAAGGGAATTCTGGAGCATATGACCACGTTCCTAGCAGCGAAATATAAGGGTAAACACCTGCAGAAATGAAATTCTAGACTTAAGGAAAATGATCTTGGACGTAGAAGAGACCCAGGAGGGTGGGGGCACAGCATGCAGAATCAGACGTGACCCGTACTGTACCTAAGGGGTTATACCCATTAGCAGCGCTCCCGGCGACAGGATATAGCAACCCAACATATGTATCCATGCACGCCACTGTCCCGCCACCCTCATACACACCTGTAGCAACAGCCCCACCCCAGGAGTGTACAGGAACTAGAAGAGGCGCTAGAATCAGCACAGGTGGAGTTGGAGCGATTGAGGGCAGTGCAGAGTGAAACAAAAGAGAAGGGTTTAGATAAATGGAGAGTGCGAGACTTATTGTTCAGACTGGACAGCACTGCAATGAAGGATGTGCTTATAGAAAAGAAAGAGGAAGGGCGGGCAGCCAAAGCTGGGTACACAACTGTATCGTATGGGAGAGGGCTATATAGAAGGACAGAAGAGGAGGGGTGGAGCACCATGGATGAATTTAAAGATGACAGAGAGGAGGAAGCACAGCACAGCACAGCAAGCCCCGCAGATGGGATGAGAGAATATGGAGGCACTGCGGACGGCGGTAGCTAGGAAAAAGGGAAGTGTCAAAAGAAAGGAATGAAAGGAGCAGATTTACAGATGTCCCTGATACATAAAGGTGTGGATAGTGCACAGTATGCGTCATGGGTACACATGGACAAAAACTATTTGATAAAAGTGCTCCCGCCACTGACAGCCAGAGCGGGGAAATTGTTAGACGCATTTGAGAAACAGACAGAGGCGACATGAAAAGTTTGTTAGTATTCAATAGTGGAGAGCAAGCGGGTGATGTGTGGATTAAAGCAGGGTGCCCAACGGTGAGCTTAGATGGTGATGCACATGATGACGCACATTTCAACAATATCAGGACACCGGTGTGGGGCGTGCTTTGGTGCACCTAACCAGATATGCCCAATTTGCAGTCCAACATGCAAAACACTATGGGCGAGCACGAAGACCCAGTGCAGTACATTATTAAGATTCCGGAGATGTGGAGAGCAGAGATGGGGGACCATTGGGACCGATCAATTTCTCTTTTCAAACAGGGCTTACCGAAGGAAGTGCAGAGGGCCATGGAAAAACTTATAGGCATTGAGGTGAAGGGGTGGTCGGAAATGCAGACAATAATTATACACCACTGCAAGCAAATAAAGAGCATGAAAGGGAAGCAGAATACAAAAATTAAAGAATCTCTAATTTTTGCACCAAAATTCTGAAATGTTTAATAAAGGTAATTCAAAAAGAGGAAAGTGTCCTTATTGACATTTCTCGAATATATTTCAAGTCCCTCAACACTGGTTTCCCCATCTGTGTATGGTGGGTCTTCAGGAGGGTACAGTAATTAGATCTAAATGATAAACAAAAATAATAATTTCCAATGAGCCTTGGCTTATGAAATCAAAAAATAAACCGGATAATAAATTCTTGTAATTTCAGACTCAACTCTTTTGGTTAATTTAAAGTCATGCTACTTACATTTGAGTGTTTGCACTCTTAGACAATCTTAAATCCAGATGGGCCAATTCAGTTGAGCAGAGTAGAAAAGAGCAGTAATTAGTGTTCATGTCCTCTCTCTATTTGGATGTTACCTATAGAGAAAATCCCAAACTGTATTCTCTATTCTAGTGTATTTTTTTTTTATTGGCATTTCATGGTTAGTATATTACAAACCTTTTTGCCATTACAGCTTTAGATATACATAAAAACACAAAACATTTTAAAATACAAAAATGTTAAGATTACAGTTAATTAATAAAAGCTTCATAAGTCTGTTAAGAACTAGTCGCTTTGTTGTGCTCCACCTGGCGAGTCCAGAGACTGTTGTTTATTATGTTTCTCTCATAAGTTCTTAAGTTTCTTGCAGATTGCCATTATTAGTTTGACCAGGGCTATTGTGAGTCACAGTCGTGGGCCTCTTAATAGCTCCAGCCACCAGTCTTCAACTGTTCGAAAGGTGTTATACATTATGAACTCCGTCATTAATTCAGATCTGATTTCATTTAGAACGCTGCAATATAATACCAGATGTTTCATTGTTTCTGTAGTGACATCTTGGAGGCACAATCTACAGTTTTGTTTCTTAGTAGCTCATTTTGATAATATTTTACCAGTGGGAAACAGGTTCAACCTAAACCTCAAATATTGGTCTCTAAACAAGGCCCTTGGAATAATTTCCAAATATCGAGGAATAGTATGCAGAGCTCTCGCTTCCTGGAAGGGCCTTCCATATAGCTTAAGCTTTTGCCTGTACTTTTGTGTGATGATCAAATCAATCCTATAGAGCTTGAGCTTGATCTTGTCTGGATTCTCTATCAAGGTCTGGTCAGATTCATCTAGATCGGCTATTATCGCCTGGAAAATGCTCCTCCATTCTTGTAAAGTCTGGTTAAGATGTTTTATAAGCACATCATTTAGTACTTCAAAACCAGACTTCCTTGGTGGGTCTAGACATTTGCGATAGAGCGCCAGTGATTTCCATGTTACAATAGCCTTCAATGATGTCAGTCCTAGTTCCATACACACAGCTTGAATCGGCATACCCAAAGGTAGTCTCAGGACTTTTTTCCAATAGAGGCCTTCGATCACATTCCAACTCTCAGATTTAAATGTAAAGACGCTTTCGGCTCCATAGCCAAGTATCGGGAACGCTTTCATTTTATAACACTCTAATAGTGTCGTTATTGAAGACTCACCATAGCGTTTCAGAAGGATTCTTCCTTGATGTGCCAAGTTAATAGTTTTAGCTTTTAAAGCGTCCAATCTTGTTTTGTCAGTCTTGCTGTCATTCAGACAGACTCCCAGATAAGTAAACGTTGTTACTTGCAATATTTTCTCACCATTTATATGCCATACATTCGCTTTTTTGCCTTTGAGCTGATTTTTCATCTCACCGAAAGCCAAAACTCTAGATTTTGTTGGATTAATTTTCATTCCATTCAGTTGAACATAGGCTTGCAGGTCGTTTAATTGACGCTGAAGTCCCACCAGTGTCTGGTCCAATAGGACTACGTCGTCGGCATATATCAGATGTGCTATTTGAGTCTCGCCAATTTTTGGTGGAAAGCTTTGCATGTTTGCGAATGCTTGCTCGACATCAGAGGTGAAAAGATTGAAGAGGTCCGCTGCTAATCTACAGCCTTGTTTGAGTCCTTCTAGTGGATTATTTTGGCAGCATGTTAGGAATCTTATAGCCAACAGTTTTGTCCATGTTTCTGAGTACCCGTAAATCCATGTACTAGCTTACCTTACTACACACGCCCTTCCCATTTCTTACCCTGATTACAGCCAAAGCCTACTGTCCAAAGAGTCCTATATCAAGGAGAAATGCTGAAACATTTGTGGTTTGATGGAACGAGACGGATAGTTCACACACAATTGATGAAACGGGAGCCAAATGGCAGTATATTTATCAAAACCACCATGTAACACCGCCTTCACCTTTTCTGCAGAGGCCACTTCCCAGATCTTATACCACCAAACATTTACTAGTGGCCCCTCCTTGTTCTTCCAGCTCTTAGCCAGTGCTATGTGAGCTGCTGGTAGCAACTAGGAAATACGATTAGCCCGGGCCGCTCATAGGATAGACAGACTCCACAGGTTCGCCGAAAAGAACCATGCCTGGTTCCAATGGTAGAGGTGCCATTGTTGTTTCACCCATGAGGGCATCAACTCACGCCAGTAGGCCTGATGGTTCTTACACGACCATCACATGTGAAAGTACTCGCCATTCTGGGCATAGCCTCTCCAGCAAAACAGATACCATCGATATAACACTTTGTAGGCATTTTTCTTATTGGTAACACAGCGTGATGCATGATACCCTCTGCCATATCCATCCCTAGGACCCCTCAGTTAAAGGGTGGCCCAGATCATGTTCCCATTGGACCATGCATGTAAATATAAGAGAAGGTTCATTCCTATCTAACAATTGACATTCGAGGACTGCAAGGGGACGTTCTGGCTTCCTCAGTCGGAGCATTTTCATTATTGTCAACCTTGTCATTGGATAATCAACCCAGACACAAAGTGGGCTGGAATAACAAGTCTACTGGCACCAGAGCTTGCCCTGCAGGAGGGTGATCCAATAAGATTTATAAATTGTTAGATAGGAAGCGAAGCGGCTCTGCTGGAGCTAGCGCCCCGGTCAAGCATCGTAAAGCCCCTGCCTCCACCTGAGGGGGGTTCCTGAGACACTGTCACCTGCGTCCCTGATTTTCCGGACCCGCTCTGAGTCCTGGAGCACAGTGGACCCTGGGAGCAGGCTTCAGTGGGAGCGCAGTGAGCCGCTGGAGGAGTTGTGCAGGGTTACTCCTGGCCTGCACGGTGGGTGCTCCTGAAGATTGACCCTTCAAGCATGGCAGGTGGAAAAGACTGCAGGGCCTGCTGGAGTGTTTGATGGAGAACAGAGTGCTTTAGTGCAGGTCCACGCCTCAGCCTAGGATGGAACACTCAGAGCCAGCAGCTTGGAAGTTGGGGTGTATCTGGCTGGGCTTCAGAGGCTTGGTGGGCCATGCCAAGTGACCAGGATTGGATGCTTGCAACCAGAATATAGATGTTGCTGCTGTCTGACACCAGGGGCCAGAGAAGGCAAATGGTCAACAACTAAATTGCAGAGAAGTGAGCCTGTCACGTCAGCAACTTACAGGAAGGTCCGCACAAAGATGACAACTGGCCTCTCTGCCAAAACCACACCGGAATACTCTCATCTCTGACCAAGGACTTCTAAAGCTAAAAATCGGCAAGTACAATAAATACATTTACAATACAAGCAAGATTATCTGATTAAGAAACAACTAGGTATTGTGAAAAACCAGAGGGTGTGTCACTGTCCAGACCCCAGGGATCCCTTGCTCGAATGGCCAGAGCACGGCCATCGCCTTTGGATCCAGACTCTGGGGGTGGACAAGTGCGGGATGATCACCTGGGTGAGGGGTCCTCGGGGAGTGGGGGAGGGTCAGCCGATGGCGAGATGCGGTATCCCCCTTTCCAATGCCCCTCACCAATGCACTTCTATGGGACATTCCAACTTCTCAGATCCCCCTTTCCTACACAAATACTGAGCCGAGAAAGAGGAGATCTAAGGCTGAAAGGATTACCACCCATACAATACACTGGGCATGTCCCTATAACTAGATCAGGCAGGGTTAGGCACTTGACTTTAATCACACACACTTAATACCCATTAACTCTCTGCACATGGTTAAAAGGTGGAACACTGACACACACTTTGAGCAAGGCGGTGCACGAGAAGGAGCAGACCATCCAGTTACAACCACAAACCAGTCGAAGGAGAGTGACAAACCTAGGGGTTAATCCGAAGGGGCAAGAAGCCAGAGACCACCCCGGCTAGGGATTGTTATTTCCGAAAGGCCGTGAGCATTGAGCAAGACAGCACAGGTGGAAGGGAAAAGGAGTCTTCTGAGTGCTACAAGGTTACCAGCCACTCTTCCAGGTAAACGGCAGAAGTGGGGAGGCACCAAAATGGCAGTGGTAACAACCTTGACTCCTACATTAAAAGCACGAAAGACAGAAAGCATCTTAACACGACCGGTAAGTTGAAGGAAGCAAAGAAAGCTGTGTTTAGTTGAAATGCTTGCAACAGTATCCGAGGCATGAAGGTTCTGTGAGCGCTGATAAGCTGAGAGAGAAAGTAAATCCATTGTTAAGAAAGGTGAATATGAAATTCAAAGTAGCAGAATGGTCCAGCAATGTGTGACTGCCCAAGCAAAAGTCCCTGTGTGTTTTAAAGCTGCAGAGGAAAGGGAAAGTAAAAGATCATGAGCGTTAAGTGAAAAGCTCAAGAACTATTGAACTTTGTTTTGTTGAATCTGCCAAGGGAGCGATAGGAGGGTCCGAGCCCAACTGAGGAATACCGATGTGTGAAGTGAAAGTTATGGACAAAGAGAGTCTGAGCCCGACCAAGGGAGACCCATGTGAAAAGCAAGAGGGGGTCCGAGCCCGACTGAGGCAGAAATGTGTGAAAAGCAAGTCATACATTTTCTAAAAGACATTGAAGCTGAAGGAAAATATGTAAAGTGGAAGTAAAGAAAGGAAGGAGGGGCAAAGTGGTCAAGTGGAGGCAAGAGCAAAAACCCTCCCAGTTTCGAAAGTCTGACAGTGAAATCAAAATACGAAAGGAGGTTTGAGCCCAACTGAGGGGAACCTATATTGTGGAATGTGAAGAAAGCTTGGGGGATGGGAACCTATAGTGAACTGCGTCCAAATACTATACTTAAAAACTATTTTGCTGAAACTGTGTAGAAGCTTGAAGGATGACCTGGACTTGAGTGAGAGGAACCCGAGAGGTTAAACCTGTGAACTTGTGAATTTTACTTGAATGGCCAAGAAGGCTCTGGAGGGCAGAGCCAGCCACCTAACTGTGTTCGCAAGCCAAAGTGTGTTCATCCATCAAGTGTTCCACCTAATCCCATGCTATACAACGTGGGGATGAGAAATAATACTAATTTATTTTGCCATTCTGTCACTTCGTTTCATCACTGATTTTTCCTTTTGTAGATACATATACCTCTATCACATTAGAGTGTATTAGAGTGAGGGCAGGCATTAGATTTGTGTTAGTATAGGCCTTTATTGTTTTTTATTGTTTGACTAAGACTGACTAGGACTGTTTCCTTATTATTTGATGGTCAAGATTACTCCCATCTTAGTTATAGGGCCAGGCAGTTTTTCCAAACCCCTTGAATTTAACAATAAAGGTTTTGAAACTTGCAACCCTCGTGGCAGTGTCTACTTGTGATCCCATGCCTCCCTTGCAGTATGCAGACTTTTTTAACCATGCTCTAAAAATATATTTTGCAACAGAAAAGACATTTAGGTTATTATCTGTCCTTTTGCAAAGCCTCATGGCTTCTCTAGTTTTTCCGAAATTAAATTCCCAGAAAGTGGGTTTCAAGTAACCCCTTCTATTTACCATATACAAGGGACAGGCCAAAAGAAAGTACTCAATGGATTTGTGCCTGTCCGGGCAATATATAGGCATTAATTTGTTTTGTTGGGATCCCAAGCATTAAACAATGCTAACGCTGTAAAAGTTCCAAACCGGAATCTTATATATAGTGACCATAATAGCCTAGATCTCATCGTATCTAAACATATTTTAAGCCTAAAAGCACAGGAAATCTGAGCAGTATTCTGTGTCTCTTGATCAACCTTCTCCGAGTAACTTGCCTTAACTCTATATGCTTATCAGTTGGTACAATATCGACTGGACAGTCTCATAGATCAACATAGCCCAATATTCGCAGCCATTATTTAACATGTTAAAACCATTTCAATGATCATCCCCCAGTTTTACCTTTTATATCAATGCCAGCTTCTTTAAATTTAAGGAGCCACCACATCAACAATGGCAGCTAAAAAGGTTTCCTCATAAATTAGGGCAGTAGAAGTTCCTGGTGGAAGGCACACGTTTTTCTTTAGAAACCTGCTCTTCACGGTGCCAAGCTTGTTAATATTAAGAATACCCCAAAGTTCAGCACCATAAAGGGAAGCCTGCCTGGCCTGGGCTTTATAAACTTGCAAAATAATGAGATAACCCAAACAGTCATTGATCATCAAAAAGCAATCAGTGTTTCAAATTTTCCGTTTTAGAATAGATGTCCAGAAATGAGGGTAAGATTTATGTACGCAGCCCAGAATCCCATCTGGTCCTCCAGCTTTTGAATAATTTAATTTGGTGATTGTCCACTGGACATTCTCCAGAGACGATTTACATTCACCCATTATTGAGATATCAACATGTTTATTTGTGATTGCAGTATAGGCGGGTGGAATTTGGTAGGTTAGAGTGATGTCTTTTTGCCACACCTCTGCCGAGAGAGAGGAATTCATAGCCACAGAAGGTGACTTCGTCCCTTTCCTTATATGTCCAAATTGATTTTGTGTTATGCTTACACAAATGTCTAATAATTTTTTGACTATCAGCATTGTGTAGCTCAAATTTGATTCATTTTATTTTATTCTTGTGAGTCTGATTAATCTGCTTTTTGGAGCTGGGATGTTATTAATGCCAAGACTCTAAGAGCCCTCAGATCTTTTTTTTACTTTTGAGATTTTTAACAACTGTGTTGCAAGTATGAGTATGACATTTCAGAGATGTCTTGTTTTTTTAGCAAACTTGCAGTCTTCCACAAGGTGAATATCTGTGCTATGATGTAGATTGCACCCTTCCAACCTGATTTCTGTTCTGACCAATGATGTTAACTGTCGAAATAGTTGAGTATCCCAACAAAGAGACAAAGCAGGACGCTCAAATTCTAATAACGTAAGTTCAGGGACAATTGCATGAATTTAAATTCTAGATTCACATTCATATTGATAATCATATGATCACCAAAACCAGGATTGCTCGTTGGGACTAAATCACAAAACTTGACTAAGTTAGTTGAGACACAAAAATAGTCGATGTATGAGGAATGTGAGCCTCATTGCCAAGTAAAGTTGAATTCAGTATTCCCTGTTTCTGCAATTTGTAGATCCCAATCCAATAAATAGGACACCCATCTTTCACCTCTAAATAGGGAGGTGGACTCACGATTGCTCCATCCATTACGGTGTGTGTCTCTAGGTATTTGAGTACAGGTAGCATTAACGTCCTCCCGTATGATTACCTCATAATTAGGACTGCGTAAAAGAGCATCTTCTAGAATTATATCCAAGTGCATAAAGATCTTGTCGAGAGACAGCTTTGCAGGATTCCAATATAGACAAATGTGAAAAAAGATATCGACTGGACCCTGAATGGTGAATTCTATTAACAACAGATCTTCAGAAGATGAAATCATTTTGGTTTCAGCTTTTAAATTATCATCAACAAGTATAGCTAGTCCTCCGGATGGTTTACCCGTAGGACCCATGTTAGCATGGGAGGTATAGGTTGTGTAGCCATTCATATGGAAGTGCAGAGTCTTCATTGTCTCTTGAATCAAGATTACAGTAGGCTTGATGCAGTTGGAAATGGAATCAAACTACGAATATACAGTCTTATAGCCACATGAATTCCAATATATTAATCTGATGACTTTAGGGCTACGATTCGGTATGAGCATGTTTGATCAACAAAAAGGTTTTCATTAAAGTATCCACCCAGGACCAGTCCTTGACCGCACAACTGGAAGGGGGTGGTGATACTGGTGCTGGGCTCAGTATTGGTATTTCTGCAGACTCGCATCCCCCACCCACCACCCACCACCATGCCTATTCTTTCCCCTACTGTCTCTGTAACTACCTCTGGGGGTTAAGACCTTTGTAGCCTCAATACAGAGAAACTTAGGAGAGCATACTGAAATGTACTCAGATGTTATGTTATGTTATTACATTTATAAAGGGCAGACTACACCGACAAAGGGCATCATGGTGCTAGTACGACAGGATAGAAAAGAGGAGAAAAGGAAGCAGAATAAAACAAGAAGGTTTTAAGAGCACGACGCAAACACAGATGTTCCTGAATGGCACGAAGGAACAGGGAAGGGAGTTCCAAGGCTGGGCAGCAACCACAGAAAATATTTCCCCCAAACTTTCTCTCTTGAAAAGGGGGGGCAGAGATGAGTAAAGAAGCTGCAGAGTGGGGAGAGAGAGACGGAACGTAGTGACAAAATTTGATCTGCAAATACTCTGTTTCAGTCTTGTAAAAAGTCTGATGGACAATAAAAAACCTTAAAATTAACACACTTGGACTCAGGCAGCCACTTGAGAGAAGAAAGGAGCGAAGAGATAGACGCAAAGCAAGATGCACTAGTGGCCGGTTGGGCAAAGTAAAGTGAATTGTAATAGTACAGAGAGCCCAAAATCATAGACAATACTACCAGGGGGCGAAGCTGTTGTGGAATGCAAGGAAGACAACTACAACCAGTGCGGCAGGGGGCCAAGATCAGAGGGCCAAAATTCTGATGACAAAATAGAGTCGGATCAAGAACCAACTATAATCACCTCAGTGTTTACAACGTTCAGGCGAAGCCGATTGCAACTCATCCATGTGTGCAAGGCGAGCAGGCAAGAGCGACCGTGCTCAGCTGTAGAAGAAAGGGATACATCGTGGCGAACCAGGATCTGGGTGTCATCTACGTAGCAATAGCACCAAAGCCCAAAAGAGTGAATAGGTTTGACTAAAGACTGTATTTAAACATTGAAAAACAGAGGCGAAAGAGCAGAACCATAAGGGACACCACACGTGATAGGCATAGGAGAAGAACAAAAAGGAAAAAGATAAAGTGACTCAGAACAATGGGAGAGAATAGAACGGAACCAGTCAAGGACCGTACCAGAGATACCCGCCGGAGGACAATCTGTTGATTGAAATGGTATGATCGATATTACTGAATGCAGCAGAAAGATCTAATAATATCAAGGCACTGACACAGCCCTGACCCACAATCTGGGCTAGGTCACCCATAGCGGATGCCAACACAGATTCGGTACTCCAAAATGGAACCGATAAAGAAACCCAGAATCCTCCAAGAAAGAGCCGAGAAAGGGGGCAGGGGGCTGACCAAAGAAGTAATTTCATAAGAAAGGAAATCAGAGAAATAGGGTGGAAATTCGAAGGAAGCAGAGGATCAAGATTAGG
Source organism: Ambystoma mexicanum (assembly GCF_040938575.1). Taxonomy (NCBI): domain Eukaryota; kingdom Metazoa; phylum Chordata; class Amphibia; order Caudata; family Ambystomatidae; genus Ambystoma; species Ambystoma mexicanum. The sequence goes on from NC_090923.1 coordinate 522,922,192, forward strand.
TTTTTTAAGAATAGGAATGCGCAGAGCGTGTTTGAGGACAGAAGGAACAAAACTATTTGAAAAAGTAACATTACAAGCCAACGACACAAGAGGTGCAATAGTAGAGATAATCTCTTTGAGAATACCAAGGGGGATGGGTCAGATAGAGATACAGATTTCAGACCTTTGGGTAGCCACGATAATATCTGAATCCTCAAAAACAGGAATTTGGACCAGGAGTGAGACATACACAGGGGGGTCCAGGAATCTACAGTCGTGGTGGGCTGAGTACCTGATGCAGAGATCTTCTGATGAATGGAGACAATTTTGTCATGACAGAACAGAGAATGGGAATCACATAGCACTTGAAACGGAAGAACCGGATTAGAGTAAGGGGCATAGAGGATAGCGACTGAACAAGCTTAAACACTTCCTTATGGGAATTAAGAGCTGATTCAACACAGGAGTTATAATAAGAACGTTTAGCCTCAATAATGGCTGTTTGATAAGAAGCTGAATTCTTATGCAGAGCAAGGCAAGCAAGGGGGCAATAGAAGATGAGCCATTTGCACTCTGCCTGCCTCCGAAAGAGGCAGCGACTGGTGAGCTCAGGGGAAAACCAAGGCTCAGAAGGACGACCACAGTGCTTGGTGGGTTTCAGAGGGGCTAAAAGGTCAGCCATCGAAGTTAGAACCGTAGAAAGAGAAGCAAGATCCGACAAGGTGTAAGCGGCAAGCGTATCAACAATGTTAGCAGAAAAGTCCACATTAGGGACATCAAGTCGGTGATGCGAAGAGGGACAAGGAAGAACGGGCACAGTAGGGAAGGATCTAGTGTTAACTATAAAAGGAATGACCACATGGTCAGACCACATAACAGGAAAAACCGGAAAAGAGTAACCAAAGCTGATGGGGCAAACATATGTCCAATGTATTGCCATGAACATGGGTCGGGCCTGCAACCTGCTGAAGGAGGTTGAGATCCAACAAAGAGGAGACCAGGCGATCAGACTGTAGGTCAGTGGGATCTTTGGGGTGCAAGTTTAAATCCCTGAGGGCAATTTAGTTCTTAGCACATTTCAAATTGGTCACAACAACCAAAAAAGACATGACAAAAGCAGAGTCATACCCAGGCGGCCGGTAAATTAAGAGCATGTAAATTGTGCAGGACTGCAACCTGAACTAGAAATTACTCCATGTTAATGGCATAAGTAAAAGAAATCAGTGCACATAAAAATTAAGAACAGTAAGGGGGCGCTGCTGCGCAACAAGATGGCCGCATAGCCGAGGAGCTCCGCTCCGGCATGAATCCTTGTAAACGCTTTCACCCGGATCCAGAGTGCGTCGAACCCCCAAATAACTGGGCTGCCTCTCGCCATATCCGGACTCCTGTGGGGAAAATCCCGGCTGAAATCGGACATTGTGAGCCCCCAAATGAGTGAGGGCCACGGGCTCGCTCGCCTGGGCCGCCACGCAGCTCCACGGACTGCTGCGTAAGAGCCGCGGCTGGGACCGCCCCTGTACTCCTGTCCTGAGGCCCTTGTGGACGTGAACAGGCACCCGCTGAGCTGCGGCCCAACTTCCCGGACTCGATCCTTCGGTGCGAGACGAGACGGTGGACCCCTGGCGCTGCCCTGGGGCAGGAGAGGGCGAGCGGAGACTGCGCTGCCCCACAGGTACGTGGTCGGGCAGGCGCCGGCGTGGCGATCTTCGAGCCCTGGTGGGTTGTCGGGTCTAGCCCTGCGCCGCTACGTGGGAGAGCAGTAAAACAAACACACTGAGGGACATCCTCGAACCGCCGATACTCTGCGCAGCGTCGTTGGGCCCTCCGGCTAACACACCCGCCACTTGTGGACGAAACATTTGGCTGGGAGAGGGCCCATCGTGGAGCTTACCCTGCCCCCACGCTGTGAAGGAAGTACTGGGTAACGCACACCAGCGCTGGCTGGGAACCAACCTGTTTATTGCTGACTCGCACGTAGTTCGTTACTTTCCTGCATTGGAGCTGGGCATTGTCATCCTATGTGTACACTTGGGGAGACAAAGTGCGTCTGATATAATACGACGAGCCCCTGGACGACCCGTGGTGGATGTGACCAGCGCCTTCTGATTCACTGCGGGCCCCCTCGCGGGTCAGCCCTCGATCCCGTTGCTGCTCCACACAAGTGTCATTAGGCAAATCTCCTACTGCGACACGCTGAGGCACGAACTCCAGACTCCCTCGTATCCCACACTATGCCCAGCAAGAACTCAAATAAGAACAGAAGGACCGGCCCTATGGACTCGTTCATCAGTTCGCAAACACCTCCTGTAAGTCCGGATACACCGCTCCCCACCACATCCGTACTGTCGGAGGACTCCAAGTTCGACCACCTACTCACCACAGTACAGAGCGGATTCCTGGCCATAAATGTCAAGCTCGATGACATCGTATCCACAATTGGTTCACTGAAGACCCGAGTAGACAAGGAAAGTGCCAGGATCACCGAAGTGGGGGTAGAGTTGGTTTGAACGAAGACTCCACCCGCCAAAACACCCAGGACATTACCCACCTGAAGGGGGAAATGGACAAACTCTGTAGCAAATGCGACGATTTGGAATCTCGTTCCAGGCGGAAAAATATCCGCATTGTCGGCCTTTCAGAATCGTTCTGCAGGGGCCCAATGGAACTTCGGATCGAGGACTTGCTGAAATCCCTCCTTGGGGAAGAGGCCTTTTCATCTCAATTTCTGGTAGAGAGGGCCCATCGCTCTCTCGCCCCACCGCCTAGACCTGGGGCCCCACCCCGTACTGTTATAGCCAAACTGTTAAACTACAGGGACAGGGACGCTGTCCTACGACTGGCCAGGGAGAAAGGTCCCCTAAGAATTGGAAATGATCACATCCATATTTACCCGGACTTTTCAGCAGGGGTCCAGACTCAAAGACGGTCCTACGAAATAATTAAACGTCAACTGCGACTGCGACAAGTCCCCTATGCCCTTCTGTACCCTGCTAAACTCCGAATACAGCATGGCGGAAGAGCGCACTTCTTCGAATCCCCTGCAGCCGCCCTGTCCTACATGGAAGCTTCGATACCCCTTCCGCCAGGGAGGCAGGGTGCCGACCAAGATGGCCTGCAACAACCGGTGTAGCCTGAATACTCATCTTACAACGTGCGGCCGGATAATTCGGGGGGCAAGTGAATCGCCGACGGCAATGGAGTCGAGGGGGGGTGGAAACGCACCTCTGCCTTCGATCCTTGAATGTAGCCGGATGTGTTGCTGCGCACGACCCCTTTCTTTGGGTTCTCCCACAAGTTAGTAATAAGAAAAGGGATCATCATCAAGTTGGGTTCGATGATGTGGGAGGGGGTGGGTTATGGTGTTATGGGTTGCCACCTGGTTCAAGAGGCCGCTGTTGATGCCTCAAGATGCCCCTGTTGGGCTCTCGACACAAAGCTTCTCTTAGCTGGTTATCGGTTACTTTTGGTTAAAATTGCACTCACTGGCTCGCTCGCTGTCCCATGTTATCACTATGTATACAAATGGCACAAACCACTAGAATACCCCAGGGGCAGCGATTGAAACTAATCACGTGGAACATTCGAGGGTTAAACAACAGAGCAAAGGCTAGTAAGGTGGGCGCATACATTAATAGACATCATCCGCATATTGTAATGCTCCACGAAACCCACGCACTGAAGCCCACACACGAAAAAATACTTAGGCAATGGGGTGGCAATAGACACTACACGGAATATTCCTCTCAGAGTAGAGGGGTCATCACACTGATACACCCCTCCTTGGGGTTCTCCACCGAAAAATGCAGGATAGATCCACAGGGAAGATATGTGGTGGTCTGGGGTAGCTTGGCTGGGATAAAACTCGTTTTGATAAACACATATGGCCCGAATGTCGATGATCCGCAGTTCTACATACAGCTTCTTACAACGATAGGCCTTACAACTAACGCCTGGGTCCTTTGGGGAGGAGATCTAAACACCATTCTTGATACTACATTGGATAGGTCCTCCAGCAGGCCTAGAGCTCTCACTAAAGCGGCAAATGTTATTCGACACGCCCTCGAAGAGTTCACCCTTTCTGATGCCTGGAGAGGTATACATCCCACTGAGAGGAAGTACTCATTTTACTGCTCAGTGCATGCCACTGAATCTAGAATAGACTATTGGCTAATTTCGTCCCCTCTGGTCACTTACACGGAACAATGTAAAATCCTTCCCCGTAAGCTCTCGGACCACTCCCCAGTCACCTTGGCCATACTGTTCCCTGGCACAGATCGCCCAGCACAAAGATGGAGGATGTCCCCCAACATATTAAAAGACCCAAATGTCGTGGAAACTCTCCACACTGACATAGGGGAATTTTTCCAATTGAACAATGGCTCTGTGGACAGCTGGGCGATCTTATGGGAAACATTTAAGGTCTGGATGAGGGGCATTCTGATGTCCAAGACGACTGGTCTCCTTAAAGCCGTGAGAAATGAACTGGACATCACAGAATCGCGCTTGCAGATATTCGAAACTGAATATAGTATGACACACGACAGGCATATCCTGACTGACATCAGCGCACATCTCCAAACGTTCAACGATCTGGCGACCAGGGAGCAACAGTACATGGCCACTCCCATCAGAGCACGCAGATATGGGGAGGGTAACAGAGCAGGTCACCTCCTAGCCCGTATGCTCCGCAATGAACGCTCCCATACCCCAATTGCGAGCATCTTGACAGAGGGAGGTGCAGTTGTCAGTGGCGAGAAAGAGATAAATGACGAATTCTCACGCTACTATGCCGACCTATATTCCAATCATGATAGTAGTACACAAGAAGAAATACGTATATACCTGAGTAAAATTGATCTCCCTAAATTAAGCTTGGAAGATAACCAAATCCTTGAGCAGCCCATAACCTGTGATGAAATAACTGAAGCAATCAAATCACTGACTTCAGGTAAAACCCCGGGCCCGGATGGGATAGGTGCTGAGTTATACAAAACCTTCTCAACGATCCTTGCTCCTGTCCTCTCCCACATATGGGAAGAGGCTATCGTATCTGGCTCGCTCCCAGAATCAATGACAGACGCTGTCATCACAGTACTCCTGAAACCTAGACGTCCAGCCCACGATCGTTCCTCTTATCGTCCCCTGTCATTGATAAATACGGACGCCAAAGTCTACGCAAAAGTTCTTGCTAATAGGCTGCTTCCTAAAATGGCTACACTGGTTCACCCCGACCAATGTGGTTTTATACCCACCAGATCCACGGCACTAAACTTGCGTAGACTGTTTTGCATTCTAGCACAGATTAAACCACAAGCGCAGGCTGTAGCAATATCCCTAGATGCAGAAAAAGCGTTCGATTCAGTTTCTTGGGTGTATATGTTTGAGGTCCTCCATAAATTTGGATTCGGCCCTTATTTAACTAGGTGTATTGGGCTCCTGTATGCGTCACCCAAAGCCAGGGTATTGACCAACCGAACACTGTCTAATCAAATCTCACTACACAGAGGGACAAGACAGGGATGTCCCTTCTCCCCTATACTATTTGCTCTAACAATTGAACCGGTGGCGGCAGCAGTTAGGGCAGTACAGGAATCCAGAGGCATAAATATGTCAGGGGCGTACCAAGCCATCTCGCTGTATGCTGACGACGCTCTGTTATATGTTCGAGAACCTGAGAAAAACTTACTTCCTATACTGGCCGTAATAAATGACTTCACCCTACATTCGGGGTACAAAGTTAACAAGACCAAATCCGAAATCTTTCCATTGACCAATGCCACCACCTGTCCTACAAACACGTATGGTCTCGCATGGGCTCCTGAACACATTCGATATTTGGGTATACAGGTCTCCCGTGACAGCACCTCTCTATATATAGACAATCATGAGACCACTCTACAAATCATATATTTAAAACTCCAGATCTGGGCTAATCTCCCCACATCCCTGGCTGGCCGAATAGCTGTGCTCAAGATGACCATGTTACCTAAGCTCCTTTACATCTTCTGCAACGTCCCTATCTGGCCGGGCAGACCATTTTTCGACAACCTTCGATCTATGGCTACAACCTTCGTTTGGAATGGAGGGGCAAATAGGATAAGCTGGGCCAAATTGGTCGAACCTTATGAAAAGGGGGGCTTCGCGGCTCCTGATTTCGAACTATATTGTCAAGTAGCACAAGCCCACTATGTGAAATTCTGGCAGGACCCCTCGGACACTACACCACACGTACCCATAGAACGCCACTCAGTCCGCCCAACAGACCTGACTTCAATCATTTACTCAAAAAGACATAGAGATGACTGCAAATTTGACCCAACCTCCTGCACGATCGCAGCATGGAATGCAATCAGTAAACGACTTGGCATAGATGACCCCTACGACTCACAAGCCCCGCTTTGGAATTTCCCAGGCATCGCACCCACATATGACATTGGCATTCAAAAGAATTGGCTCCCAGAATATGATTTCACAATGAAAACTATGTTCCCAAACGGTAAATTTGTGACTCTCGAAGATTTTGCAGAATCGGTCGGTGAGACTCCCCTCACAATCCTGCAGTTCCACAGAATGAGGGCAGCGTTCAAGAAGCGCTGGCCCACATTTCCAGACGAACCTCCAGAGCACGCATGTTACCAATCTTTGCACTCCCAGACTGGCACGGTCTGTATACCCTAGTCCAGACACATACTGATACCTTGAACACCATTAAGGCATCTTGGGAAAAAGATATGGGCACTGTTATTGAGACAGGGAAATGGTCTAGATACTGTCTCCTATCCAAAAAGATATCGTTAAATGCGGGCTTAAGACTAATACAGTTCAAAATCCTGAACAAACTTCACTTCACCCCGGCAAAGATGGCAAAGTGCTACGCTAATGTGCCTGAAACCTGCCCAAAATGCCACGCCCCTGGCGCAGACTCCTTCCATATGTACTGGGATTGTCCTCCTGTAGCAAAATTCTGGAGTGAAGTAGCAAATACCCTAGAAAGCATCACACAAATCCCTGCAAGCCTTTACCCCCCGAAATACCTATTTGGAGACATCGGAAAGGTCTCGGAAAAAATTAGGCGATTATTTAATGTTGCCTGTGCAGTTGCAAAGAAATGCATCCTACAGAAATGGAAAAGTACGCAGGCCCCGACATTGGGACAATTTCTCTCTACACTGGTATATGTGAATGAATGTGAAGAAAAGTATGTGGGATTGTTGCCCACTCCATGCAAACCGAAAGACATTTGGGCACCGCTCAGGACGTATCTAACTGAAAACTCCTCGGATACAGAGAGCTCTGATAGTGATTGTGTAAACGAACTATAATGCTTTTCAACCCTATGTAGCACTTTTTCTCCCCTTACACACACTTCTGTCTGTTTTGTACCTATGACGTCGTATGCCCGAAAATATAACATTAATCAGGAACAACTGATGCAATTCTGAATATACATAATATGTTTGTAAAGAATGTGTGAGTTTCTCAGCGAGATAGCCGTGTTATGCAACCAAAAATAAAGTTTTTAAAAAAAAAATAAATTAAGAACAGTAAATCAAGGTGAGACCACCGACGTGCAGGTTTTCCCTATCCAGTCTAAGAATATTATAACCGGTGAGAAAGGCTAAAAGAGGGCCAGAAGAATCATTAAGCCAAGTTTCTGCAATGCAGACCAGATCAGGAGAATCATCATGAAAAATGTCATAACATGCGGAAACATGAGCAGACAGAGCGAGCATTGAAAGGGAAAAATCTGATAGTTGGCAACGGCCCAATAGAAGGGGTAATCCCAATCCCTGCATAAGTAGTCCAGCCCCGCGGGGAATAGCGGGCCACGCCGGGCAGCTAGTAGCATGTCTTCCCTAGAATATTGAATATCAGAAAGAGATACCACTGGGTGGGACTTCAGTGCGGATGAGGCACTTCTGCTATTTAATTATTTATTCGCATTTGTTTAGCGCACAGGCAGCCCAGAGGGCATTGTGACGCTTGTTACAGATATGAAAATGACTTGTTGTACATACAGTGAAGTCATTACTTAGTTGCAAGAGAAGAATAGTAGTTACAGGAGAGGAGGAGAAGAGAGGAGAGGAGGAGGAGAGAGTAAACGACACAAAGGAAGAGGAATTAGTTGAAACAAGGTGGTTTTCAGTTTTTTTCGGAAGGCAGTGAGAGAGGTTTCTGCTCTGAGCGTGCTAGGTAGTGCGTTCCATAGCTTAGGGGCAATGTAGGGGAAGCTTATTCCACCTGCTCTAGCTCGTTTGATGCGTGGGACCCTAAGTTGGTTGGTGTGGCATTGCCTAGTTGGTCTGGTGGAGTGAGATCTGGCTAGCGTATCAGACAGGTATGAGGGTGCAGACAGGTTGATACATTTTTGTGCGGTGGTAAGTATTTTGAATGTAATGCGCTCTTTGACAGGTAGCCAGTGTGCTGCCTATCTGGCTTGCGCGATGTGGTCCCTTTTTGGTATATTGAGAGCTGCTCTTAGTGCATTATTCTGTGTTGTTTGGAGTTTATTGAGATTGGAGTTGGAGGTGCCTGCCAATAGCACATCACAATAATCTAGTTTGGCTCCAATGGTGGCTCTTGCAATAGAAAGGCAATTATCTTTGGTTAGGAAAGGTTTGATGGCATTGATGAGCTTAGTGCTCAGGGCGGAGGCAGAAACAATGGAGTTGACTTGCTTGCCCATGGAGAGTGAGGCGTCAATGTGGACTCCTAGTGTTTCAACAGAAGGTAGAACTGGGATGACACAATTGTCTATGCAGAAGTTGGTGTAGAGTGGGTCGAGGTTCGTGAGAGTGGATTTTTGACCAATGATGAGAATTTCGGTCTTATCTCCGTTAAGACATAGGCCGTTCATGGCCATCCATGCTTGGATGGTGGCGTATATATTCTGGAGGGTGGCTGCGTCCTGATGGTAGATTCCTGTGAGCGGGAAGAGTACTTGGGTATCGTCAGCGTAGTTGGTGTATGTGATCCCAAGTGCGTCCAGTTTATCAAAGAGAGGTTTGGTAGAAAGATTATAGAGGGTAGGAGCCGTACATGAGCCCTGAGGGACTCCATACCTGATGGTAGTAGGCTCTGCGTTAGCTATATTGGAAAACACTTTCATCACTCTTCCTTCGAGGAAGGAGGTGATCCAGTTTGTGGCTTGTTTGGAGAAATGTGCGGCCGGGGTGAGATGGTTCGTGAGGATGGCATGATCGACTAAATCAAATGCCGCAGAGAGGTCTAGGAGGAGCAGAAGGGCTGGCTTGCCTTTATCTAAAATTAGGGTAATTTGGTTCTTCAGATCTAGTAAAGCGGTTTCGGTGCCATGACCTTTGCGGAATCCGGACTGCCTTTTACCTAGGACAGCGCTATGCCCTCTCGATGTGCCTCCGTAAAGACGTAGTGGCTAAATGGCACATGATATTGACAAGAGCGAATCAGCTTGAGTGAGGAAAGAGCAGGGAAGAAAGACTTGCAGGGCGGAAATAAATAAAAGGCTTCTGGAAAGCCAGCGGGAAAGAGCCCCGGAGGAACCAGCGAGTCAGGCCCTCTCAGTCTGCGCAGCGTGGCTACAAGCAAAGAAAACGATGAAAATAATGTAAATTACATAAAAGGTAACACAAAAGGTAACAGAAAACAATAAATTAACCAACGTTGAATGTAAAACCCAGAGCCAGTAAAAGAAACCAAATCACAATCAAAATAAATGTAAAATTAAAGATAAAAACAGAGTGGAGCACAGTTACCACAGCCATCATATCAACTCACCATGTGAGCCAAGGAAGCCCTAAGAGCCAGAACAAGCCAATCAGCATGAGTGAGGAAAGAGCAGAGAAGAAATACTTTCAACGTGTGAGAAAGAAATAAAGTGCTTCAGGCAAGCCAGCGGTAACGAGCCCCGGAGGAACCACAGAGTCCAGACACCCCCGTCCGCGCAGTGTGTCTACAAGGAAAGAACATTTAAATAATGTAAATAACACAAAAGGTAACAGGAAAATACATTAACCAAAGCTGAAAGCACAAATAAAAATGAGGTGCCCAGTCAAACACTGAAGGTGCAGGTAAAATCCAGTCAAGGGACCTTTAGGCTTGGTGAAGGAAGGTTCAGTAACCATTTCTCTTGACCAGTCGCTTATGTGGTTGACTATGTGCTGGGACTTAGAAAAAGGATGACACTGAATATAGCCCAGCCAAACAAGCAATCTGCCGGTAGTGTTGAGATCGTTTTCTAGAACCTGGCCTGGTGGACAGATTTTAAGAGGCCGTCCTAGTTATAATGAACAGAAAACTGAGAGGTTAGCCAAGACCTGATCAAGGTAAACGTGCAGAGTGTCAAGGATAATGTCAGGAATGTGAGAGGAGGGGGCCAGCGGTCCTCAATGAGTCCACACAATAATTAAATTTAGACAAGAATGTATACAAAATAAAAATATTTATTCTAGGTTTTACACACACTAAAAAAAATGAAACTAGCAGGTGATATTTCACAATACTCAATAACAAACCTATATACATTTTCCATAGGTTCTTAAAATGCATTCAAATGACAATCAAAAATGAGAGGTATGTAACTTAATGCAGTGAAGATGGAACCCCAACTCATCTAACAAATATGTCTTCCTAGCCGCAGCGAACAACTAAACAACCAATCTCATTAGCAGTAAGGCCAATTCTTCTAACACTAGGATTTATGAGGCCAGTTCGAACACCAAAGAGCTCACCACACTCAAGAGACTGGTGCACCACCACTGTTCTCTCAGATAAAACCCTCAAATGAAGAAATACAACCATTGCCAAAAAAAGACCTTCTTGCCTCTAATAACTCCCCTAATAGTGAGCTTAATTTTCTGATTCTGGATACCCCATCCACCTCCACATTCAATTTCTCGACTGTCACTATCATAGAGGTTACCAAAACCATTCAACACCTCAAACCCTCTAATCGCAAAGGGGATCCCTGCGCACATCATTAAACTTTGTGCCAACACCCTTGACTCCATCACCAAATTCATCAATGCATCGTTCACCTCCTGCAAAGTCCCAACATGCATCAAAGAAGACTGGGTAACCCTTGTGCTCAACAAACCCACCATTGACCCCATCCTCCCTACCAACCACTAGCCTATCACCAGTGTACCTTTCCTCCTCAAAATACTAGTTTGGGATTTGGCCACTAGGGGCGCATACATATAGGCAGCTCTCTGTGTCGCTCCTCGTCAGTGTGAGGTGCTCACAGCTGCACCCTTCCCCGGGGTACTGCACACTGTGGGGCCCACCCACAGGCAATGCTGACTTCTAGAGACCTCCGGATCAAGAAGATACATCCTAGAGTCTCTGCGGTGAGGTGAACCTGCCCCCAGAGCCACCTACGTGAACAGCACAACAAGCCGTCAGGGTGCGGTGGAGGTCAGGGAATGCCACGACTGCTGTACAAGCTACTGGCGCCACTGGACTTGGCCCCTCAGCGCCTGCCACCTCCCTTCGACCCTGGTGGAATCAGGTGCCAGATGCCTAAAAGGCCTGTTGTGCAAGCAGACTGCAGAGGGAGCTCCCTCCTTCCCCGCCGAGCTCCGGAACATCACGCCAGCACCCACCAGGAAGCAGGCGAGGGGCAGCCTAGACCCCATCAGATATGTTTCCCCCGTAGCCTCCTCATGATATTAGTGCGCCACCCTACCCATCCCCCGGTGAGCTTTAAAACAAAAAAAAAGCATTAACCGGCCCGAATGAGAACGAATCAGAACCTGCAGTGCTATAGCTGCAACATGGCCCTGTGAGCCCTCCATCCACGTGAGGCTTGGCCATCTAACTCTTGGTACCGGCTGCAACGTGCCAATCAGGCTACATGGTCCAGCGTCGGTCCAAAAGCACTGGGTCCCCAGTGCATGTCTGCCCAGACAGGGGCCCCCCGGAATAGAATCCCAGACCTCCCACCTGCAACTAGGTTTGCCCGCATCTGGCCCCCATAGAGCACCATCCTCCCACTGGTCTGCTGGTTAAAGCGGAACAAAGGCAGGGCAAGTCTTGGGAGAGGCACTCCCCTGACTAATTTGTGGAGACTACTGGGGGGATAGAAGAGGCCAAAGCCTACCCACCCAGCCTGGTGATACCTACAGAGCCCCCCTGGGAGCCGAACAAACCCTACAGGCCACACCATCACAAAACAAGTGTGCCCCCAGGGGCAGTGCAGTCCCTCCCCCCCTTCGAAGTTTAAAATGCCCTGAGCCAGGGGGCTCTAACGCAGTCCGCCTGATACCACAGGACTACCCATGAGCTGGGCAGCAGCACTCAAGATGTTCCAATTCGATCAGCCTCCCCACCATGCTCAAAACACCATGCCCACCACTGCGCCAAAAGACCTGTAGGAGGCCAACTCGGTGAGCAAAGGCATGACAGCAGTCTTAGAAGAAATAAGGGGCTTTAGAGCAGACATCATGAAAAGACTTGACGGGCTCGACAAGAAAATTGCACAGCATGGAAGACTGCATCCAGGGTGTCGAAGCTAACCAATCCTCGGTGGACATTTTAAAGTCACAGATTGATATGCACCTCTCTGAGTTGGAAAGAAGAGAGGAGAAATGCGAACTAAATATGGGCAATTTCGAAAACCATGAGCAAAGAAATAATCTAAGGTTTTTTGACTTCCTGGAGTGAGAAGGAGAAACGGTAGCGGAACATCGTGAAAGCCATCAACAATGTCGTTAGGAAACATTTAATGAGGGAAACACCAATTAACCTACCACTGATAGGGCCCACAGAGCGTGCGGCAGCTCCCGCAGTCCAAAGACAGCCCTGGCCAAGTTCCACTAATACACTGAAAAAACAAAAATGTTGGACATGGCAAGAAAGAAAGGCGCGTGGCTTGGGAGGCCTCGCAGGTCACTATATTTCAGCATCTCTCAACCCTTACCCTATCCAGAAGGATGCTCGGTGCTCCGCTGACGAAATGTCTGAGCTCCAAAGGAGTCCGCTACAGATGTGGCTTTCCTTTCTCTCTCTCCTTCGAACTCGATAGGTACAAATACTGCCTTGTGTCGGAAGATGACATAGGTAGAGTATCATAGGAACTCCTCAGGTATGCAGTCCCAACGCCCATCGCTGAAACCAAGGGAGATGCGAAGGTGGAGCAGCAACGGGTAGAAGATTCGTAGACAGATGACAAGTCAGGGGGCACCGCAAATTCAAGAAACTGAACCAAGAGTCCCCCGTGCAACCGTGAATGGTGGCCCTCTTCCACTTTCCAATTCAAGAGGGGAGGGAGGACATACCCAGCATTTCAAACAGGGGGAACTGGGGACTCCACTCCCCACAAGGGAGCTGTTTTGGAGAAGCAGCTGATTACCCTGGGGAATGTCGAGGGCCCATGATGTAATTAATCCGAGACCTAATTCCTGATTTCACCTGTTGCAATGGTTTTGTGGCTTTTAGTTGTGTTGGGAGGTGAGCAGCAAATACTGCACCTAAAGAGTTGGGCATGGCGGGGGGGGGCTCAGAGGTGTTTATCTGAGCTTAAGAGCCCTGAGGTGGCAGAGTAGACAGTGGTCCGGCCCAAAGATGTTGTCAATGTCACATTGAACCCAGGCACCAGAGGAGGGATGAGGGTTTAGGGGATTAGTTCTGTTTAAGGGGGTTTTCAGGATTCACATGCTTAATTCATTCCAGATCATCTACCAGGAGTCAGGACTCTTAACGCAAACTGATACAAGGCCTACAACACCTGATGTCAGGCATTGCAGAGTTACTGCACAGTGTTTAATGGAAAAGCCAACAGGCTCAAATGGTTAGAATAATAGGCAATGTGGTAGTGGGTTCTCTCAATGGCAGCGATCTGAACTTGCCCCATAAAAGATAGCTGACCACACGTGAATTCAATCACCTGAGGCTATATATGATGTTTCATCAAGAGACCCACTGGCAAAGAGAGAGAGAACCATCCCGAAATCCATAGGGGAGGTGTTCCACACTTCATGTTCAACCAAAATAAAAGGGGTAGCAGTGGTTGTTGCTAGTAAACTAAACTTTATCCCCGAAGCGCTTTTGAGGGACCCTAATTGCAACTTTATGATGGTGAAAGGGGAGGTGAGAGGTCACACACAAACCAAGGTCTCCATATATTGCCCTAACGAAGACCAGCAGTAATACTGGAAATCAATCAGGAGCAAAATCCAGGCATTTGTAGAAGGTGCCCTGGTAATAGGGCGTGATTTTAACATGGTCCTAGATCCTGTCCTCGATTGGAAAAAAACAGCCCAGCACACAGCACCACATCCACAGTTTAGGAGAGAAGCCTGCTTCCAGCAAGTGAATGCAGAACTGGGAGTGGCCTCCTGTATCCGGGTACGAGGCAGGGACCCCCCTTTCACCTACTCTAAGGTACACAATTCTTTCTCAAGGATAGACTATATCCTCGTAGACGCCCCCCATCAGAGTGGTGTCCAAGAAGCCACGACAGAATCCGTCCCATGGTCAGACCACGACCTAGTGAAGGTTGGAATAGAGGAATTCTCACCACATAAACCGGAAACCAGGTGGTCTTGCAACAACCTCCTGCCGAGGGACAGTGAACAAGCTCTGGGGGTACTCAAATTGATTAGCGATTATTTTGACCTGAACGGCAATGGTGAGCTGGGGATCCTGGGAGCCTGGAGCCTATTTAGGGCGGAACTCAATTTTGTATGTGAAAATGTCGGAGTTGTGTACTGTGTACGGGCTACAGTAATGGTACTTGCAATGTAATCGTATGAGAAAAGTAAGTGCTCCCGATTGCTGTGGTGACATCTCCCTCTGAGGGTTTCCCGATTTCTCGGCATTGTGCTTTTAATTTGCAAGTAGAACATTTTTCCCCATCTACTACTGTGCCCTATCGCGTACAAACCTCTCTCCTATACATAGTACACTGTAAAAAACAAGGCATTTTCATAAACTTAAAATTGTTAGCAATTTTGAAGGACTTTCAAGTACCATATTGCAAATACCATGCAAAGACTGCACAGAGTGAAGTGAAATGCACACATGCACTGGGTTGAATTATGAAAGTAGAATGCTGTGACAAAAGAAGCACAATTAATGTGTGCAGTATCATCACTGCTGTAAACACACACAGTAATTGATTTTGTTTTTTTGCACCCCAGTGAAGACTACTCGCCTGAGAAACAACAGCATCTACACTGCAGACGACATATCCGAAGAAACCTGGTTATTTTGCAAAAAAGGTTAAGTACAGTACTACCTTTATATTGTAACTACTCCTCAAAGAGGCTGTGTGGGTTATTTGTTTATTTTGTGCGCCAAAGCAAACATTGATTTCTAAACCATTCTACCTACAAATATCCATTTATTGAACAAAGAATAACAGGCAGAATGGCTCACAAATCCCTGTGTGTTTGGAATTCAAATAACATACGTAATCCTTAGAAGGTTAGATTTAGAAAAGAAGTTGCTGTTGCAAGTTTATGGCATTTCATTTATTAATAATGGTTCTCATCACAAGTAGCCCACTTTGTACTCTCACCTGAAGCACATTGTAGTAGCATACAAACAATAAAGTAGACTTACCAAGTCATTGCAAGAGTCCAATGCACATCGACACACCATGACAAAGAGCTTCCCCATCAGACTCATGCACACATGCACACAGACATTGGACAACAGACCAAAGTATACCTTTTTTTTTTTCAACAGACACCAAAGAATGCCTACCAAAAAGCAACTCCGTAGAAAGGAACGCAAAAGTAGAGCAAATGCAAATAAAAGTGCTCAATGTAAACATCCACCTGTTGTAGAGTTTGTAATGAATGTTGGAACAAACCAGCTAATGCAGTTGGTTAGCAAAACCAAGGAAGTCTCAACTACCGAAACGTTACCTCCTCCATCAAAATGTGTCATAAAACACAAAAAAGTCAAAAAAATGACTACCAGTACAGCTAACAATGCTCCTAATAATCCTGATAGTGTAACAAGAACGCATAGTAAAAAAAGTATTTTATCAAAAATGTTTTGTCAGAGTGTCCTTCAGAATCTACTAAGAAGAGTACCGAAATCATCCTCACCCCTTAAAACCTACCGTAGAAAGTTAATCCTACAAATCTCTTGTGACAGTGCAATCCTTCTCAAAAGGAAGTTGTTTATATTAGTGTTAAATAGGATGGAAGCACTAACAAAACTAAGTACTAAACTACAAAAGAAACTCAGCAATAAACATAATGTGAACAAAAATTATTTCTTACATGTTTGTGGTGGTGAATGGTTTCACACAACAACCACAGAACCATATTTTAATGAAGAAGCATACAAACAAAATCAAACTAACACAATTGCCATTCATAGCAGTGGACGAGGGTATGAGAAAATCAATACTACCATCATGGAACAAGAAACACTGCTTATAAATGTATTCCCTGAAAACTCAGAATTACCTCTCGATTCAGCAGAACCACACCGTCCAGTATACAAATGGCCGTGTACATCAATGTGTACCATTGCAAACAAAGCGTTCAAATCTTTACATCAGTTCCTCAATCAATATGTAAAAGGTAAAGACAAAAGTAAAATGAAAGTGCTGCAAAATATGGATATTTGTCCAGTGCGGAAATACACAGGACTAAGAGGACATTCATTAGCCTGCATTTCTGGGCCTATTTGCAAAAGCACCTTCCATGATATCAAAAGGATATCAATACATCATTCCAATGTAAGAAATCTAGTGTATAAAATATACTATGCAAAAAGTCCAGCTTCAGAATTAGGCAATTTAAATACCACTCTTCTGCATGGTACACCCAAATACTTACAAGAGGAAATTGTCAGTATTCAGAGAAAGTATTTTGGAAGTGACAGCCACTTACAAAATGCAACAGTTTTAGAACATAGTAGCAACAATTCTGCACATAGCAACCTTCTATTACACACATACAGAAAAGAAATAGTAAAATGTAAAAGGTCATCGGCTGAAGTACCAAACCATGTGTGTGTATGTTGCCGCAGAACGTTTTACAAAAGGAACACAAAAAATGTGGACATAGCATACAAAATAGAAGACAATGAAGATTCTAAATGGTTTGATTTAGCTCTCTACCTTCTAGCAGAAAACAAATATGAACTAACTGAACGCCTAATATGTTGCAGTTACTGTACTACAAAATTAGACAACAACCACACTCCTTTACGTGCTATTACAAATAATTTGGAATTGTTTCCATTACCAAAAATCCTGCAACAGCTCAATTTGTATGAGAGCATAATAATTCAAACAGTTCACCCATTTCAAGCAATTATACACCTTCATCCAAAAACAGCTAAATTACCTTCCTCTGAATTGGTGAAAGGCATTCGTGGTAAAGTAGTTTATTTTCCATTAGATCTAACGGAAAATGTACACACTCTAGGAGTGGAACGTTCAATAGAGCATTCTTTAATAGTCTTGGTAAATGGAGTACCAACAAAGGACAACATAATTTGGCAACAATTAGTGGACTTACACAAAGTTAGACAAGCATTGCAATACCTAAAAGACAATGGGCCTCATTACGACCCTGGCGGTAAGGGGTTTACGCCAGCGTTAGCTGCGCCGACCCCTTACCGCCAATTACGAGGTCCCTTAGCGCCATGGCGCTTTTAACACCTGCTTTTAGCAGGTGTTAAAATCCATGGCGCTAAGGGACCATGGAGTTAATTACGCCACCGTAATTTACGGTGGCGTAATTAACGCCTTCCCCACTCCCATTATGCCCTATGGGGCAAAAATGGGAATGGGGAAGGGTAAATGGGGATTGGGGACTTACCGCCCCACCGACCTCGGAATGGGGCGGTAAGTCCGCCAACCACCATGGCGTAAACGTAGTTTACGCCATGGTGGTAAAGTCACGGCCGAGGCGGTAACTTACCGCCTGGGTCGTAATGAGGCCCAATGAGTACTACAAGGAAATAAATATTGATGAAAGCTTAAGGGAAACAACTGAAATAATTCAAGATCCATCAGAAACTGGACAATTCGAACTTCTGGATCCTGCTACAGTATCCACTCTTTTGGATCATTACACAATTCATCCATTGCATTCCAATGAAAGCATAGATGATGCACTCGAAACTTACCAAATGCGACAAACCAAAGGGTCACCAATGAGTATATGGGAAAAAAGTATAGAAGCACATGCTTTTCTACTGCTATTTCCTACTGGCAAAGGTGGAAGATGCGATGATAGACCCACTCAGATTGGGGCATCAGAATACCGTTCATTACGAATGTATTCGCAAGATCCCAGATTTAGACAAAATGTGGAATACATATTCCACCTACTCTATGAAAGTGAATTAGTAACACTATGTTACGGAGTTGCACGCATTCTTAATTCTGGTACCCACTTTCAAAATATGTCAGCTACGCAGTTAATACAAACATTACAGGAAAAAGATGAGGTTTTACAATCAAGTATAACAAATTTGTTTGCAAACATGCGTGGTACAAAGGAATACTGGTTCCGACGGCAAGGAGACGTGTGTTGTATGATCAGAAACCTTGGACCACTGTCTTGGTTTGTTACGCTAGTTGTGCCGAATATGCATGGGAAGATTTACATGAGTTCCTACGCATAGGAAACAGCAACAAAAATAACAGATATATTAACGCCTTGAGAACTTTGCTCTCTAGATCCAGTTAATGTGTCAAGATATTTCCATCATCGTTTCATTGCCATGCTACACTTTATTTGCAATAAAACTGTTCCTCTCCTTGGAGAAGTGCAACACTTCTTTTGGAGAAAAGAATATCAAGCGAGAGGAGCATCACATATTCACATGCTGTTATGGATTAAAGGTGCACTGAAATGTGGTCACAACAGTGACAGCACTGTTTTGCAGTTTATCAAAAAATATGTCACTTGTGAAATCCCTTCTCAACAGACACATAGTGAGCAGCATGGGCAGATTTTACAATTTCAAAGACACAAATGTGGCAAATATTGTCGCTGCAAATACAAAAACAAAGGTAAATACTACACCAAATGCCGCTTTGGTTTCCCTAGACCAGTTACGGAAACAGGTGAAGTAAACAACTTCATGTCTTCAGTTCGACATAGTGTTAAAGGTAAATCACCTAAGAACACGTATTACATAAAAAGAAGGGAAGAATCAAAATATATCAATGATTACAATGCAATCATTGCCCTCTATGGAATGCAAACGGAGATGTGCAGTACATTGCAGACAATTCAACTGCTGTTGACAGCTTCAAGACCTCTGGGATGACCTAGCATCAGACAAAACGTTATCACAGAAATTGTACAGCCTAGGCATAAAAATGCTCTCTCGTAGAGAATGTGGCGCCTATGAAGCAGCAGATCGTTTAACCGGAACAGCTTTGTATGGAAAATCAGACAACATAGTATAGCTCAGTCTTGGTCCTGCAAAATCTGGAAAAAGAGTGCTAAAATCATTTGAGGACATAGAAACAATTGCCAGAAATGATCCCAACAGCCAAGGCATTCTAAAAAACTATTTACTGGACACATACTATCCGAACAGGAGTAGCACTCTGGAAAGCATGTGTCTATACCACATAGCTCAAAACTTTGCATACAAAAATAATATAAAACCCGATGAAAGCAAACGTAGATATAGGGTGACCAATTGTGAAGGGAGCTTAGTGAAACTTACCAAATGAAGCTTAATTAATCATGTAAAATTGTCATTAAAAACTCCTCAACAGAAAGAACTATATTACATGTCTCTGTTACAACTTTTCAAACCATGGAGAAAAGAGGAAGACATGCTAGATAACTATGAATGCTATGAAGATGCTTTCAAAGCAAATGAAAGCGCTATCACCGATGTGAACTTTACGCAGTACAAAACAATGTTACACAATGAGCAGCAACAGGAAGAACTACTTCAGGCCCAACTAGATAAGGACTCTTCCGACAGCAGTCAACCTTCTGTAACAGGAAGTCAAGAACCACTAGGACAACCGCTAATAGAAAATGAGGCTGAAGTAGCTATGGCAGAAGTAGAAAAAACCATGTATCAGTATCAAGAAGATACAGAAGAGTTAACTGTACAACAAGCAAAACTTAACAACAATTAGCGCACCATTTTTGAAGACGTAACAAAACAAATTGTACATGGTGTACGACACGAAAATAAAGAATGTACCTGCCAAAATTACAAACCTATACTGCTGTACGTCAGTGGTGAAGCGGGATCAGGGAAAACATTCTCAATCAAAATCATCAGCAATTTCCTTCAACAATTGACAAACAACAAACTGTCAGCTGTTGTAACAGGCCCCCAGGTTTAGCTGCCTACAACATAGGCAGTGTCACTTTACACCGATTACTATTGCTTCCAGTAGAGCATCAAAATAAATTAGACCACTACAAACTTTCTGCAGAAGCTGCAATGGAATTACGCAGAGTATTGAAACAAATGAAAATGCTACTAATAGATGAAGTGAGCATGGTCTCCAACCTAATGTTGGCTTTGATTCATCTCAGATTGCAAGAAGTACTTAAAAGTAACAACGAAGAACTCTTTGCAGGGAAACACATTATCGTTTTCGGAGATCTTCTACAATTGACACTAGTGAAAGGTGAACCGATTTTTAAAACATTAGGCCACAAACTCTGCTGGAAAACTGTTGGTAGCATAGGTAATGTTACCCTTTGGCAACATTTCCAACATAGAGAATTAACTGAGAACATGCGGCAATCTGCAGATCTCACTTATGCCAACATCTTAAAAAGTATTAGAGTTGGTGTATTATCGCAAGAAGCACAAGTTGTATTGAAAATACATGCACTTTATGGCGACAATGCATGTGCAACTGATGTTATGGAGCAAATAGAGCACAAAAATGTCAATTGTATGGCCTTAATGCCAACTCTTGCAAGCTGTTTCAAATTCAATGAAACAATGCTAAATAAAGAAATGCAACCAATACTGGAAATTAGCGCCACAGACAAACTAGACGTACATGGTATGACAGTACCCATGTGTGAGCAAGCCACAACAAGACTAAATAGTTTAGAAAATTCAATCTCCAACACAGCTGGGTTGGAAAAAATATTGAAATTATCCTTAAAATGTAGAGTAATGCTTAAACGTAATCTTGACGTAGAGCAAGGGCTAGTTAATGGAGCACTGGGCACAGTTGTTGGCTTTCAATCAAACCCACAAGATAGCAACATTCAGTTTGTCAATATTCACTTTGATAAAGTTTAAGAAGTGAAAAGGATAGGGCGCTCAATTGCTCGATTCCTTCTCTTCAAAGACATGTATGTAGGTAGAAAGCAATTTTCTCTAACTCTTGCATATGCAGTTACCATTCATAAATCCCAAGGTCTTACCCTAGACAAAGCATTGATAGATATAGGAAACACAATCTTTAAGGAAGGCATGAGCTACGTAGCATTATCACGCTTATGTACACTTGATGGCCTATTGCTAATGAACTTTGATGCAAGTAAAGTTAAAGCTGATATTCCTTGCATTCTAGAATACATCTGAAACAATACCCTGTTCCAGACAAAGTAAAACGTGGTAAAAGAAAACTAAATAAAACAGAAATACAACAGAATCCAACAGCAAATTCCAGAAAGAAAAGAAAAGAGGCTAAAGTTTCATCAATTACCGCAAACATAGAAGAACCTATTAGGGAATGGAAACCAGGGACGTCGGCAAAGAAGCAACAGAAATTCTGGAAAATGCACTCAGATACAGAACTTGCTGCACCATTCAAATTTGCAAATGAAAGTGGGGTAAGTTGCTATGCAAATGTAGCAATGCATATTCTATTTCAATTGCCACCAATTGTTAACAATATTTACCTGCACAGTACATACCAATTGTGTTTGAAAATGTTAGTGCTGCATAGAAATGCAACAAGCAATCCTGACAACACATACAGTGTTCACGGAGTAAGGCAACAATTGGATGACTGTGCTGGAATGGTGAGATTCACTATGAACTCACAAGAAGATCCACAAGAATTTCTAATGTACATACTATTAGTATTGGAAAACAAAAGCATACCTGTAAATGAAATCTTCCAGATTTCCTACATGTGGAAACATACATGCACTCTCTGTAGCAAAGTGATACAGGAAGAAATCCCAAATGAGTGATTTGTGTATGTTTCCATATCAAATTGTGAGAACATTCCATTTCGGCAACTTGTACAAAATGCAAACCATGGCAGATTATGTACTATTTGCAATTCAGACAATCACTCCACCTTACTGATACAATCACATAGTGCCTACATAATACTTATGCTTCTACGTTATAATGCAGATGGCACCAAAAACAACTGCAAACTGACTGGATTCACACACGGTCAAGTGTCACTTGGAAAGAGAACCTTTACAACAGTAGGTATAATCTACCATGCAGGAGCTACAACCAATGCAGGTCACTACACTGCATACATTAAAAAGAATTATGGATGGTTCGAATGTAATGATAGCACCATTACTCTAAAGCAGAGATTGCCAGCTAATCTTACAAATGCGTATTTAATGTTCTTAAAGCCAAAATTTACGAAATAATGTGTACTTCAAGATTTTAAAAACAAATTATGTGAAAGACTACAAACAGTTAGAATACGCCAACAGGTATCTAACTACCCAAGAGGATGTAAGAATGACACATATAAATGAATATCACAGATCTTTGGGAACAAATGCACAGGTAGAATACGCTTACAGGTATCTAACTGTTAAAAATTGGGAGGAAGGCAACAAACATAACATTAATGGGAAAGATGAAGGAAACAGGATACAACAACAACACAAATGAATGAATATCACAAAGCTGTAGGAACAAATGCACAGTTGGAATACGCCTACAGGTATCTAACTGTTGGCAAAAATCGGCAGGAAGGCAACAAACATAACATTAATCAGAAAGATGAAGGAAACACTCAAAGGAAACAAGGAAGTAGTTAGTACCATAGTAAATGAAGGTTTTTTTAATCCGACAAGGATTTTTTTCCCCAGACCCAAGGATTAGAAAAGCAAACACAGAAACTGAGCACAATGCACAGTACACTGGTTTGTAAACTAAATATGAGGGTAAAAAAAAAAGTTAACTGTCTATTAAGCAATGTAGTCAATTTTCAAAAAATGCAAAGACTAACATACCTGTTTCTTTTATCAAAGAAATGGAAAAAGGGATACTTCCGCCAAGTACAATAACCATTTACAAATTGTATGTGGATTCTGAACAAAGCAAGGAGTAAGTATATTGGCAGTCATTTTCTACACATGCGAATCTACACGTCTAATCTATGGTACTAATATGCTGCAGTGCCTGTAGGCTGGCCCTTGCATCTTCGGTGTGTAACCTACCATCTACGCCTTATGACCAAGGTACAAGGAGTATAGGTCCTAGCCACAACCATCGCTACATATCAAAACCATGGTCCTTGTAAATTAGTTACTTATAAATGTACTTTTCGGACCATCGTCTGCAGCCATGCAGGCAAGACACTAGGGCGTCCACACAATTAGCGGATTACACCACACCCATATTCACTTGTAACTCCACTGCTTTTGACTTCAGTCTTGGGTGCATGGCCTTTGGGCATGCAGTCAAGAGTCTGAGTCCTGGCTAGAAATACCAAAGCATATCGGAACCATTGTGCTTTGTCATTTTACTATGTACAAACTTGGTTTTGGGAGCATGGCCTTTGGCCATGCTCCCAAAACGCTACGCCCTCCCAACAACCATCTTAATGATGTTGCATAGTACAAGTGTACCAATAGCTGTGATATGGTGCAGTAGTTTGTAGCCACAGGCTACAGAGGTGAGTTTGAGGCCATAGCATTATGAATGTATGGGTATACAGTATTTAAAATGCCTAGTTACTTACAACTGCAGTGCTTATTACTTTGTTCAAATACTCTCATCCTGGCCTGGCCACTACTACCACACCATATGACATCCATTGTGGCATATAAGTACACTACGAACAAATGTACTTTTGGGGGCATGGCCTTCGGCCATGTACCCATGATTGCAGCCCCTCCCCACAGCCGCCAGAGTGATGCACTACCACACCATATCGTACCCATTGTGTCTTGTAAGTACACTACATATAACTGTGCTGTTGGGTGCATGGCCTGCGGCCATGCGCTCATGACCGTAGACTCTCCCCACAGCCACCTGACTGATGTTCAATACTAGGGGTGTCTCTGTAGCCCTGAAATGCTGCACTGTTTGTGCACAGGGCCTAACATTTTAGGTGTATGGCCATACATTTCAATATATGGTTGTGCAGTGTCTTATAACTCCAATGCTTACAAGTTTCCTGTTGGGTGCATGCTTGGGTGTATAGTATACAGCCTGCAACCATGCACACAAAAGTACACATCTTGTCCACAACCACCGCACTACATGAAACCCGTGTGGGCTTGTAAGTGAAGATTTTATAGCTTTGTTGTTGGGGGCATAGCCTTCAGCCTTGCGCCCAAGAGTACACACACTCCCCACAACCAGGCAATTGATACGCATTAGTAAAGGGGTATCCACGGGTGTGACATGCTGAAGTGTTGGTGGCCAGGGCCTAGAGTTTTGGAAGTAATGCTTTCGGCCTTCGGCCGAAGGCCATGCATCCAAGACTCTAGGCCCTGGCCACAACCACTGTAGCATGTGCCACCCATGGCGGCGTACTGATGAATACAATAACCATAGGAAAAAGTATTGCAATTACGGCATGGTGTCAATTTCAATGTTCCCTAACACCACACGTGTCCTTACAACTGTTACAAGTTCCCCGTGCACTGCACGGACTGAAATACTGCCCTTATTGGACCCCTCATTTTCCATGCATACAAGGAGCCCATAGAAAATACATCATGAAGAAGGTATAAGTGTGTTATTGGGCGCATGGCCTTTGGCCATGCACCCAAGACTACAGAGTCTCCCCACAACTACCGCAGTGATGTGTGGTAGTGGGGTTTTTTCTATAGGTGTGGTATCCTTCAGTGCTTCTGGCTAGAGGCTTCACTCCTAGCTGTATGTCCATAGATCTTACATGGGATGGGTGTGCAGTGGCTTCCACGTCTAGTACTTATAACTTTGGCCTTCGCTAATGCACCCAAGACTGCACGCACTCCCCACAACTTGCCAATCGAAACGCAATACTACGGGTGTATCCATGGGTGTGACATGCTGCGGTGGTTGTGGCCAGGGCCTACAGTCTTGGAAGTAAGGCCTTTGGCTGACGGCCATGCATCCAAGACTCTAGGCCCTGGCCACAACCATTGTAGCATGTGACACCCATGGCGGCGTACTAATGAATGTAGTGATAGCCATCGGGAAAAGTAATGCAATCACGGTATGTTGTCAATTTCAATGTTGGCTACCACTATGCGTGTGCTTTCAACAGTTAGAAGTTTCCTGTCCACTGCATGGACTGAAGTGCTATTGTTATTACACCCCTCATTTTCTGTGCGTACAAGCTGTCCATGGAAAGTACATCATGAAGACCGACCCCCAGAACAAATGCATTGATCACCCATGTCTTACTTTCTGAACCTTTCCCAACGGTCTGTGATACAGCAAAAGAGTTTTATAAATAGAGCATATGTACGCTGGTTGTTGCTCCGCTTTCGGCAGATCCAAGATGTCGGGCGCATCCAAATAATCTGACGCAGAACAGATCTCACAGCAGCCAATGCGCAGAGACGTTGCATGTCCGCGGTCATGACGCCATCCCCTTAGCCAATCGGTATCTTGTCCGTGGACCGGACAGGGAAGTGTGACGCGAAGCGAACATAGATATCACCAATTTTTTTAGACCTACTTTTTGATAATTTTAAAGAAAAGTTCTGCACGGAAGGTCACCAAATTTACAAAAGCACGCTTTCTGGACCAAGCCCCTGTACCTGCCACAGATTTCGTGAAAATCCGTCCAGCGGTTTGAACTGTAGCCGTGCGCAGTTTTTCCCCCATTCAGTCTATGGGAAATTCAGAGTGGCCCATATACTTTTTTTGCAAAGCTTGGTGAGGATTCGTCCAGGGGGAGCAAAGTTATAAGCCACCCAAAAAGAGCTCTTCCAATGGAAACAGCAACTTAACCATAACTACACGGCCACTAGCGTGGCCGAGTAATATATCTGTGTTAGCACATAACAGTGTATGGACATTCCTTTGTGGGGGTGGGGGAGGTTGGGGACTACACTGTAGTTAAGAACCAGCCCGCATCACCTCCTGAGAACTTAAGCCTTGCTTGCTTGTCCATACTACCATATAGAGAATCTTGGCACCATGCTCTGTGCCTCTACTCTGCCATATAGAGGGCAAGAGTACAGATAGCCCCCTCCAGTCTTTACAAGTTCAAAAGACGATATTCAACGAGGTTACTAGGTAAATAAATTGGTTTATCTTTCATGGTAGTACCCAGGTTCGATGACTAAAAGGCAGTGGAATGGAATGTTAGGGTACAAAGGGAGTGGATCCCAATTTTATCCTATGGAGGACAGGGGAAGAGAAAATTCTTTGCGTTTACTTAGTCCTCTGACTCCAATTTTCCCAGATGACTTCATGGGACAAGTGGGGTGGAAAAGAGATTCACTGGAGTTTGGATTTCTCGTTGTTGGTTCCAGTGAGATTTTCCCAGGAGCTGTAGGTGCAAGGATCCCTCCGGCCAGGTCCAGATGCCAGATGTAATCCCTGGCGATGGGGAAATGCAAGATGGTGGCGTGCTGGAGAGTGCACTTAGCACCGTGTGGTGACTTTTGCTTCCTGGATTTATGTTTTGGCACGGACGATTGAGGACATTGCACCCTCCTTGCTTTAAAACATCTCCTGCAACACAGAGCGGTTAGCACTCGGGTTGGCAGTCATGGGGAGGATCCTGAACTAGGAAAGCTGTTGCTGTCTGAGTGCCAGTGAGTGGACTGTGTTTGCTAGTGAGACTTCAGACTCTTCGTAATTTTGATCAGATGTTGCATTAAGGAGTCTTTCAAAGTCGCATGATACTCCTATTGACAAACAGATGCTTGCCATGGCGTGCAACCTCTCCTGTGGAGGTCAGAAGTGAGCATAATGTCCTTGCTCATGCAAACGCCAAAGATCACATCTTTCTTTACTTAAGCAGAGAAAGTGGATGACCTAACGGTTCAGGACATCATTAAGAGGGGATGGCCAGAAACTGGCAGGAGGAGGGGGTAGCTTTATTGCCATCGGTTATAGATGCTGAAATGTTACAAACAGTAGAAGCTCATAAGGGGGCTGGGCATTTTTGTTAAAGCTATGTTATTAATATTATTAATACTCCCAGCTCTGCTCATGTTAGTGCGGGGCGCCTCCGTACAGGCGTTTTCATCAGCACTCCTCCTATGTTTACGGATGCACTTCTACCTCATCATATATATCTTCTGCTCACCTGGCTGAGACAAGGTAGCATCCTTCTCCAATTAACTTTGACTCCTCCAGTAATGCACAAACTGCTTTGGTTATGTTTGAACTATATGCTTTCAACATGTCTCTCTTTATGAGAGTCTTAAAATGGAAGTACAGACTCATACTAGTTTGCTTAATCCAATTCAGAGAAAACTGAAGCGTACCACTAATGAGTCCGAATTAACATTTCTTTCACAACTAGATCATACGTCGGCTAGATCTGACTTATCGCAGGCTGTTATTCTTTAACAGAATTCTATTAGTTTCTCGCAAGATAAACAACAGGGTCGTTAAGGAGATAGGAATATTCCTAAAGAGCCTTTGGCACATTATCCTGGAATGTGTAGATATGCCAGGAGAAGAAACCTAAGAAAGTGCCCTTGAAGAATATAAACAGAAGCTCAAGGAAAGTTCTTAGGAATCTCACAATTCAGGAATCCTTCAAATACAACAACAAGCCTTGCAAGCTGGGGAATCCTTTAGGGACTTTTGAAGTTGATCATGGGTCTTCATGAGGACTCGAATGTCCAAGTTCGCTTTGATCAGAAGGGTTCTTTGTTCAGTAAAATGTGTAAAAGATCTTGGTTGAGGCAGGGGTGCATATTGGTCCCACACCTTTTCAATTTATGTGCGTCAGATTTTGGTGAAGTTATCTAGCAGGTTTCGTTTGTACTGCCCGAATTGGGCTTATGCAGTGTAATTTGGCTTGCCTAGCCTACCCATTTTTTTATTGATTGATTATACTCCAGTTGGCCTTCAAAAGTAGTTTTCTATCTTTGAGTATGCACAGTAAAAGAACATGCTGAAAATCAATACAGGGAAGTTCTGCAAATAACGTATCAGAGAAAATCTATTTTTGGATGGAAGTTGAATTAAGTCTTTTTGGAGTCTGTTGAGAGATTGTATCTTGGCCTCTTTGTTTGAAGGCCTGGTAGACAACATATTATTGATTATTCATTGCAAAGGCATTGGCTTTGGCTTTTCAGATGATCCGTTTCCTTCATAAATATTGCACATTTTTGATAATTCCCCTGATGAAATATTGCAAGGGCTAGGTGGTTCCAACTTTGATTTATGGAATAAAAATGTTGTAGCTTTGAGTTCTTGACATCTTGCCTAAATTGGAAAGCTTAATCTGGCTTAAGTTGTTGAATATCCCAAATAGTAGCACCTATGGCTAATTGATATGAATTGGGTCTTAATTCCATCCTGGCCAGAGCTAAGTGGAAGTACTAACAGCTATATCATAGATTGTTAATCTCACCGCAAAAAACAGTGTATGATGACTTGGAATTTGTTATCAGATCCAAAAAGGAAGCAGCAATTAAATTCCTTCTGTGAGTTTTGTGATAAATTGTCAGAGCTGAATTTGTGTTTAACCGATTTGAAGGAATACCCAGCAAATGGTAAGATAGCACTTTAATAGCATGGCTGGTGTTGTACCATGGCTATGAATTTCTTCTCCACCTTAAACATGAATACAAGTGGTTGGGTGTTCTAGAGCCTTATTTTATATTTTTTCCTAATCCAGGGGGCTCCAACAGGCTTCATGCGTTTTCAATAGAATATTAATTTAACAAAGGAGATTCGGGTAAGACGCAACATGATCAGTCCTCTGTTTTGTTATTTTCTATTTTGTAATGATCAGAGTGAACTTTAGACCCTAAAGCACCTATTAATGTATTGTCCGAAGTTGATGGCATATCGTCTGCGCTATTTTAGTAATCTGTTTTCTTGAAAGTGAAAAGTCTAATAGGGTTTCAAGGAGCCACGCACAGCTAGGGATGTCAGGCCTCTTCAGGAGTCTTCAGATCTTCAGTCAGCTGTTCCTCTATGAAGGAATCTTGGCTTGAGTCCTCCTTTTATCCAAATTCCAACCAAGCCCACCAATGGTAAGGATTTTCACCATTCAAACAGCAAGTAGTTGTCCAATCTGGTACAAGTATTGGTTTCACACAAAAAAGGCAAAAATCTAGTGGCACAGGCTAATTTAGGGCACTAGCCATGTTTAGTAGCCATATGCAGTAAATGCAAATGTACACACTAGAAATGATGCAGGATGGTAAACTGATCTGCAGCCACCAGCTTATCTTTAGGCACATATTAAAGTAACCAAAAATCCCAAGTGGAAAAAGGCTGGGGTGATACAAAAGTATCACCAGAAATCCTTGCTGATTGGATTTCATTTCGGGACCAGTTGTGCTGGTCATGTAAGATATAAGGCCTAGAGCCTTACAGGAAAAGTATATTGGGCCTTAGAGGTTGTTGAAAAACATGTGAGGATTCCAAATAAAGCTTCAATCGTGTTCTATGTAAATAGGCTAAAGAGCTTACTCCCAACATTTTGAATGGGATCCTCCTTTTGGTCTCAGACAGATAAAAAGGAATGTGAGCCCCTCGCACACATTTTTCAAAGAAGCCCTTCTCATGGCTCTTTAAAAAGAGTGAACCTCTCTCCCAAACTGACCATGAAACATCATCAGGACTGAAAATCTGCTCAGACAATTTTCCCCTCTGTTTTCACTCTCCCAAGGGTTAAGCTTTTGGGGTAAAAATTGTATTGATGCAGTGTGCCCACAAGAGTATCATGTAAGGAAGGCATGGTATCAACCGTAAGACAGACCCAAGTGACCACAGTTCAAGGGTGTTTATTGAACTTCAAAAAGGGTTGGGAAAACGCCTATCTACTCCTAAATCTATAGCTGGGAGCAAGCTACGACCATCAAATAATAACAGTCCTAGTGGTGTCTTGTCAAAATAAAAAGGCATATACTAATAAACCTATTGCCAATCCTTAGCTCTAAATACAAATAGTGTGGAAAACAATGTTATGAAAAAGAAAGAAGTGTTCACAAAATAATATGTCGGGATGGTCATGCCGTTGGCCTCCCCTCCCCACGTTTTCAGCATGGAACAAGGCAGTACAGTTGAGCTTAGCACACTCTTTGGCTTCTCAAGCCTGAGGATACAGTTCAATCATTAGCTTACAGGCTTTTCGTGGCCATGCCTGTTTTCTTCTTTCAGAGGGCATGATGCAACAAACAATAAGTTATTTTCCTCTTAGACGTTCACAAGTACTCAATTTCTCAGCGAATCAACTATTCGCCTCGGATCCCCCCAGTCAGGCTCAGATCTTCTTAATACAATGCTTGCAGGATATTCATAATTCACCTCGGATCCACCTGTGCTGGGCTCAGATCCACTCACACAATATTCATAGGATTTCCACTTATCCAATTTCTTGGTTGTTTCTCTGTTCACCCCAGATCCCCCTCAGCCAGGTTCAGATCCTCTTTAACACACTGTTCAATTAGTCTCCCTCCGCCAGGGCTCGGACCAATTTTTTTAACACAAATTCTTTTAACCAAAGGTTCTCAGCTCATCTCCCTCCGCCGGGCTCGGACCACCTTCATTCAATTTGTCATCAACTTTCTTTACGCTATTAACATCGGAGACTTTCAACCGTGCACAGAATTTTACTTGACGCATTGCAGGACCATTTCGATTCCACAATTCCTTTTCACTCTTTTGCTTTCACACCTTTCAGTTGGATACCTTACAGAGACTTTCGAAAGCACACAAATGGTTTCGGAGCACTCTGCCTAAGGTATCGTATCTTGGCTTCAAAATTAAATCACTCATCTGTTGTTCAATTTTGCTTGCGTCGATTACCACATACACTGTTCGCTTCAGCTTTCACTCTACAATATTGCTGCTTGCAACCTTGGCTTCAACACAGACCGGTTTGGTACCAGTCTCCCCAACTCACCGGCTGTGCTGACTTCACTGGCACTACTTTATTGGCAGTACCACGGCGGGAAGCGATTCTCCCTGCCCCATCTATCGACGCAGGAGATCGCCGGGTACCTCCGACACACAATGCAGGATTCTTCAGCCTTGATTCCTGGTCTTACATTTCCTATTCTCGAAGGTTCATGCAAGTAACAGTCTCTTGTTGAAAAGGTCAAGGGCACTTCCCTCCTTGCGATCCTCTTCGGTCTTGACGTCTTTCACCTTGTATTAAACTGCCATCTTAGAACTGCTGCTTCCTCGTGTGCTTTGCCTTGCTCAGAGTGTGCTTTCATGCTCTGCCTTTTATCCATGTGGGGAAGTGTAATGGAAGTCAGGTGTGTGTAACGGTCAGTAATTGCCTGATCATTGTATTGGGACATGTCAGGCATACAGCTCGGGTGTTAGTCTGTTTTCTCTTACAGTGACCTGTCTGTGAGAAATTGTGTCGGAAAGGGGTGTATGGGGTGGGTGAGTTCCTAATTATCCTACCTGGTAGGATGGGGTGTAAAGGTGTTACAGGGAAGGGGATACCACATCTCGCTATCTTGCGTCCCACTCCCCGAAGATCCCTCTCCAAGGTGATCGTCCCGCACTAGTCCACCCTCAGGAACTGGATCCAACAGTGATGGCCATGTTCTGGCAACCTATATGACATATCCCCGGGGACTAGCAGGCGAGGCACCTTCAGGTTTCTCACAATAAGCTATAGCATCTTGGACTGAGTCTGAGGTCAACTAGATGCAGACCTTACGTTGATTGAGTCCTATTCTAGTCCCGGGTCCAGTCCAGTATCACTAGTTCCTAAAGCAGACTTGCAGTTGGTGGATAAGTGCTGCAAAGTAGCTTGGTGCCTTTGATCTCCCCAGTGATCACTGGCAAATATCCCTGACTGTGCCAAGGAGAATTCTTCACACCAGAAGAACTTTACCAGATCAGGGTAATGCCTTGTTAGATGTTGGTGAACCAGGTTATGAATCAGATTGAATTATTCTGCCGAGCATATTTGGATGATTCTGTATTCTTCAGAGAGTTGTGCATGCTCTTTCAAAGGCTTGCCTGACCATAAAGACATTAATGTGTCAAATTATTCATGGCTCAGTAGCCTACCTTGGACACAAGGTAGAAAGTGGCAAGATTAAAACTATCCAGTAAGACAACACTGGGGGATACACACCACAGAAGCAAGTGAGGGTCCTTTTGGAATTATTAAAGGAACTTTATGTCTGGCTATGGCACCCTGGCAGCCACCCTTACAGCTCTCACTACTCCCAAGAAACCTAAAAAGGTGAATGGTCCGGGGAGTGTGAGACTGCCATTTAGTAATTAAAGGATACGCTTTGCCAAGCCCCAGTTCTCAGAACCACAGATTCTGGTACCAGCTGAAGCCGTTCAATCCCAATTTCATGAGAAAGGTAGAATAAACACGACATAAGCAGACAGTTGAAGGGTAGGTATTTGTATTTTGTTTATTTGTATTGCGCGCCTTGCCCCAGGGCATCTGGGCGCATGTTTAAGAAAGCGGTTACAATATACAGAAAATAGGTGAAGTATACAATTTACATATATTTACAAAAAGTTAGGTCATAGACTATACAGAAAGGACCGAATCTGAGTACACAGTAAAAAAAAAACAGTCAATGTAGAATGAGCAAGCAGACAGGGGATAGCGGAAGTAAGGAGTATAAAGAAGCGTCTAAGGCATCCCGTTCATGTAGCCAAAGTTTGGTTTTAGCTTTGAAGGAATGGATGTGAGGCACGTTTCTGAGAGCATTAGGTAGGGTGTTCCAGAGCTTGGCTGCAAGGACTGGGAAGCTCGTACCACCGGCTGTCTGTAGCTTGAAACTAGGAATAGTCAAAGTGTGAGCCTGAGGCGATCTAAGTGGTCTAGTTGCAGTATGTTGTATAAAGCGCGTGGATAGGTAAGCCGGAGCTGCGGTGTCCTGGGCCTTATGTGTTAGCATAAGTGCTTTGAGGGATATGCGGTGAGTGATGGGTAGCCAGCGCAAGTTGCGTCTGGTGTTAGAGATGTGGGAGAGCCTGGGAATGTTGACGGTTGCCCTTATGGCATTGTTCGTCGAGACCTGTAGTTTCTCAATGTTCCTTTGACTAGTCCCTAGATAAAGGGTGTTGCAATAATCGACTTTGGACATGATGAGAGTCCTGGCTAGAATCAGACAGTTCTCCGTAGTCAGAAATGGGCGACAAGCAGCGATCAATTTACAGGTATAGGAGGATGTTGAGACAACTGCGTTGGTTTGTCGGTTGAGGGATAGAGTGGAGTCAAGATATATTCCAAGTGTTTTTGTGTCGTTGAATACTTTGATATTGTTTCCATCAATGATGAAGGACTTGTATTTGGGGTCAAGCTTAGTGAGTTTGTATTGGGAGCCAAGAATGACCAGTACCGTCTTTTCATCATTGAGGCAAAGCCCACGATTAGCCATCCAAGCCTGGGTGACAGTGTAGACTGCATTGAGGGCTTTTGCATTTGTTACATAAATGCCAGTGATAGGGATGAGTATCTGGGTGTCATCCGCATAATTAGTGTAGGAGACACCCAGATAGTCAAGTATATCAAAGAGCGGTTTAGTAAACACGTTATAGAGTGTGGGAGATACACAAGATCTTTTTGGGACTCCACACGGGACATGGGCTGGTTCAGCTGCGACAATGTGAGAGAAGACCCTCATCGTTCGGTTAGCCAGAAAAGAGCGGATCCAAGATGCGGCTGTATCAGAAAAGTGGGCCGCAATTTTGAGGTGATGGCAGAGGATTTGCTCATCAACCAAATCAAAGGCTGCTGAAAGGTCAAGGAGTAGCAAGAGCGCCAGTTTGCCCTTGTCTTTCAGTTCCTCGATTTGGGTTTTTAAGTCGATCAAAGCTGTCTCTGTACCGTGACTAGGACGGAAGCCAGATTGTCTAAGTCCAAGTAGAAAGTTGGTTTCGAGATAAGCCTGGATTTGGAGATGAGCCGCCCGATCCAGGATTTTGGGAAGGTAAGGCACTGTAGTAATGGGCCTGTAATTAGAAGGGTTACTCGGATCGAGGTTAGGTTTTTTGATTAGAGGGATGACCCAGGCATCCTTAAGGTTGTCAGGTACAGTGCTCGATTTGAAGGAGGCATTGATGAAAGATGTAATAAATAGGACGAGGTCACGTGCAGCTTCCTTTATGATTGGTGCAGGGCAGGCGTCACCTTGGCAATTGGAAGGCTTGAGCTTCGTTATGATATTTTCGACATCATTGATAGAGAGGGGTGAAAAGCAGATTAGTAACTTTTGACCAGTCTTTATACCAGCATTCTTCATCAAAAAGGAATGGAAACAACAAAAGAATTTCTTGATACAAGATCTATCTCATACAAAAACCAAAATGAAATGATATTAGAGATGCTAAATTTTACGCTCACCAATAACATTTTTTTATTCAATGGAGACATCTATAAACAAAAAAGAGGAACAGCTATGGGGCAAAATTCGCACCAGTTTATGCAAACTTATATATGGGTGCTTTTGAACTACACCATGCATGCCAACACCGATCTTTCAGCAAATTTAACCAGATCGTCTATTGGAGTAGATTCATAGACAATATCTTAGTTATATGGAAAGGAGACAAGCAATCACTGAGTGAATACCACCATTTTCTAAACAACAATCAATATAACTTAAAACTAACGATGGAAGAAAGTGTCAACAAAATCCACTTCCTGGATTTAGAATTATATATTTGCAACAACAAAATGAACACAACTCTATACACGAAACCAACAGCAGGCAATAGTATCCTGCATGCAGCAAGCTACCATCCACCCCATATCAAAAACAACATCCCATATGGGGAATTTTGAGAATCAAATGGAACTGCAAGGAAAACCAAGAAATGCGTAAACATCTGAAATCAGCAAAAGATACATTCTTGGTAAGAGGCTACAAAAGTGATCTTCTTACTATGGCCAAAAACAAAACCCAAGAACGTAACAGAATGGATCTACTGAGTGACAAATCACAGAAACAAAACAAGACAGGCAATGCAAGTACACAAACCATAAGATTTATAACTACCTACAATACAGAGGCAACCTCTCTGAGAAAAATTTTAAATAAGCATTGGAACATACTTACCACGGATCAGGATTTAAGACCCTACTTACCTAAATCTCCATGCCTCACCTACAGAAAGGCACCGAATTAGAAATATATTTTGTGTCTATCTCACTTTGTAGAACATAAGAAAACCAAAGGGCAACACCAACTATGGGCAACAGAAACCCTGCAAGGTTTCTACAAATGCGGAACATGCAAGATGTGCAATTTGGCTATAAATGGGCTCAAGGAATGTTCAAAAGCAGACTGTTCAATTTACAAAGTCAGAGATTTCTTAAATTGTAATTCCAAATTTACAGTCTATGCCATCAAATGTATATGTGCAAAAACCTACATAGGAAGTACCATTAGACCTCTAAAGATAAGGATATACGAACACATCCGGACAATCAAATTACATGATAGACGTTACCCTCTGAGCAAACACTTCCTTGAAAACCATAGACCAGAAGACATCACCATGATGAAAATGTTTGCCATAGATCAAGTAACCCTCTCCAATAGAGGGGGAAATCGAGAAAAGCAACTACGCAAAATGGAAGCATATTGGATTTTCAGCATGGACAGCACAAACACAGGTCTGAACGCGGACCATGAACTCTGTCACTTTCTATAAATAAATCATTTTTCTTTCAGATGTCTATACTTATACAATCATGCATGTTTTGTTTATCCTTTTTCAGTAAAATTTAAGTCCAAAATGTAGGACACTACTTAGGTAATTAGCAGCAATGCCTGTTTATCTTTATTGAATGTTCTCCATAATTGATGGTTTCTATAAAATGGTTAGGATTTGAGTAATCCAACCTAGTCCCTAACAGGATTACCAGCAATTATTTATGTTAGTCCATTGACAATACCCATATGCCACTCACCATATCTTAATTTATAGTCCACCATTAGTTGTGCTTCCCAGACCAAACTATTATCTTTGGCATGGCAGAGCGACCTTTGTCAATTGTAATTTATAAATTTCAAGCCTAAACATGGCGGCCTTAACGTAATCAAGGTCATATCATCCATAAACGGATGACATTGTCACGCGTTAGCACGCAGGAATATCTAGCCGGTAGATTAAACATCAAGCTTCACACACAGTATGAAGCTTGGAGAATCAGCTTTCGAATACTTAACCCACTGAAATTTGAAACCCCTATCACTCGAACACCACAGACATTTGCTCATATAGGGACCAATAATACGGTTCCTATTGCCACTCCAAAATGGCATCCAAACATGATCGCGTACATCATGTGACTTTACGGATGACGTCATACAACGCATTTAAATAGCGGCCAGACACTGATCGGAATCCGTTGGCATCACATCCCAGTAGAAATCCAGGTAAGAAAATCAACGTACTTACTGACATAAAAGGCGATTTTCTTCACCTTAGTTTGTTTATTTTTTTAATTTAATGATGGATAATCCCTATCCATTTACAAACCTAGTCTCTCTCTCCAAAACTAAATAGGGACTGCCCCATATCACATAAGAAGTAACACTTCAACAATAAAGACCAACCTACTATGATGCACAGGAAACCAACCATCTAACTATCACCTTAAACCCACAAGAAAAATTACTGATCAGTAAGAATCTTTGATTTTTTTGGATATATTTTTCTGTCTAATTTCAGAGTTTGTACTTTGATTATAAATTGGTTGTGAAATAGATTAACAACTTTAATAGGTTATACCCATGGCAAAAAAGCTGCTTAATATTTAAGGCGCTGTGTCTGTTCAAACTTTTTAAATGATCATTCAGTTTTCATACTTGGTCAATCAGCATTTTATAGTTTGTCTATACCATTATTAGTATTGATTTTTTAAACAATTTGTATCTTCACCTCTTTCTCAAAAAACATTTATTTTTCCTTCTTTCTTTTTCTTTTTTCTTGTTCAAAATAGTTTGAAATACATGCATACCTCCTGAAGAACCACTGAATTTAAAGTGGGGAAACACGTGTAGAGGGCAACAACTTTTCTCTTTCATTATGTACAAAAGTACAGACTTTCTCCAATAACAAGACAAAACATTAATTGTGAAGCACCTGTAAAACAGGGTTTTGGAGTTTTTCTTTGTCGCTATGGTTTGAAGGATTGTTTAGGAGTCGGTATATTGTAGGACGGCTGCTTGCCCGTTGAATCAGAGAGGTGGCTTTTTTAGTGTTAATTTTGTCTTGGAGCATGGTAATTTTGTCGAGCAATGCCTTTTGAATATTAGAGCACCATTCAGTGTCTGGGGTACATGTATGAAGAGGGGCGACAGGAGACTCCAGTTCCTTAAGAATCTTGAAGAGTTCCTTGGTGTTAGATTGGGCTTGAATGATCCTTTTGTTGTAAACTTCCTTTTCTGCTTCGAGAATGGCTTCTTTGTAGGTGAGGGAAGCTACTGTAAGGATGTTTTTATTGACTAGAGAAGGTCAGTTTTTTCCAGTGAGCCTCAGCTCTCCTTTTTTCTTTGAGCAGATTATGTAAGTGTGGGGTAAACCAGGAATTAAGGTGGAGCCGCAGTTTTTGTTTGCGTAATTTGAGGGGGGCAATGGTGTTGAGGGCTTTTAGCATGGGTCGGTTATAGGTGTCTACTAGCACTGTGGGGCCTGAGCAAGTGGTAGATGCAGAGTTTAGAAGAGGAATGATAAGTGGGAGTAGTTTCTCAACCGTAATTAAGGTGTTAAGGTGTGCCCCTATTGGGTTGGCTGATAACTTATTTGGGTCTAACTACAAAATAGAGACAGACCATTCAATTGTCTTATGAACATAAAGGGTGAGAATATGACATTTTTAATTTAGTCCATAAACCTTGAGGACTTTGACTTCACCATAGGGCACAGGCCTGGGTCCTAACATGACAATGCAATTGCCTTGTGCAGGATGTGTAACAGAATGGAAAAGGAAATCTATTCTGGGGTGATTAGACCCCCCCTTCCATCCCTAGTCTTGGGGGTGGGTGTGAGGATTAGGGAAGTTAACATTTTTTGCAGCTTTGCTCCATTGCTTTTAATTGGGCCCCCGCTTATCTGTTAAGCATTTTGAATTCTGGCTACTTTTGTGGCGAGTGTTGTCTTTTAGCCATAGTCACCTGCACACTTGAATGTTTTGGGCATACCAGTCAACCCTTACAGTTAGAGGTTTTTTCCCACACTGACATTTTCCCATTGTTTTACATTGCAACACATGCCACCTTCAGTGGGGTTTTACAGGAACACTATGCCTATAACAGCACATGCTAGTGGCAGGTGACTGTTAAACACTTATTTTGGCGCACTACCATGCACCATTCGTTTTACGTGATAAAGGCTTTTTGAGTACCATATACTTAAAAATGGCTTCTCCTCATGGTGACAGTCCTGTCCTTTGTGCCACCTTATTTTTGTGCACAATCACAGGGCCAAGTCTTGGATTCCCAATAAGTATTTTGTGTGCCTGAAATATGCTGGAACGTGGCCTATGGAAGTCTGACCACAATCCACATACCAGGCATGGTATGTCTGCTGCTAGTCAGATGTTGGGAAGCTGGCTGAACATGATTGGGGTTAATCTATCTGTTTGAATGGTGCAGGCCCTTCCCATTGGTGGACTAGCTCTGCCCAAGCTTGGATTTATAAGAGGAGAGGTTCGGGAGCAATTCTGCAGGTCAACCAATGGATCCCAGAGGCAAAAGATACTACTCAGGAGAACCGAAACACTGCTGCCAGTGAAATTCTGGCTCAGGGATGTTGCTAGGTCTGGAAAAGATCTGGGGCTGTGCTAATGTCAGGACTGTCTGGACTCTGGCTAGATAGCCTTTTGGGTGTAGCCCCGCAGCTTCTAGCCGGGGCTACAACCAAAAGACCCCTTAGCCCCTCTGTTCTAGCTCTTCTTCCATGACAAGGAAGTGAATTAGCTTCCATAAAACTGGTGGACCTAGCCAGTCTTGTATGCTGTGATGGACATTAGAATGGGTAGATCACTGCGCTAGATCTTATGTCTTCATAGGGTTGCCCTGCTGCTGGCGATAGGGTGCTGTTGAGAAAGTGCCCTTCCTTCTCCAAGTGTTAGGTTTCTATGCTCCAAGTGTTAGGTTTCTATGCAACTTTATTGCTGCAGTTCCGTTTAGCACAAATATATTCCCCTCTGGGAATAATATGTATTGTTGATTTCCTGTGATAGCTTGTAGCAAATAATACAGCGTGCCAGACCATATTAGAATAATATCATCAATGTATCGATGCCATTTGATGAATAACAGATTTTTGTTCAATGAGCAATACTTTTGACAAACAAAGGGAATTGCAATGGGGGCTAGGTATGCCCCAACAATTGCTAATCTATTTATGAGCCACTATGAACAAGTGCACGCACCGATCAACACAGAATTCACTGTACATATCAAATGGCATTGATAGATCAATGATATTCTTCTAATATGGTCTGGAATTCCAGACTAACTTTCGGATTTCGTAAATTGCCTTAACAGTAACTCGTTTGGTATTGAACTAACAGGAAACCACAGTTACAAATCCATCGACTATTTGGACATCAAGGTCACTGTGAGCTAAAAGGGACTGCAAACCAGAACTTTCAGGAAACCTACAGAGGTGAACTCTGCATTATTTGCTACAAGCTGTCACAGGAATCAACAATACATAATATTCCCATATTTGTGCTAAAAGGAACTGCAGCAATAAAGTTGCATATGAGCAGAATGTTAACTCCTCAAAAATCGCTTCCCAGCCAGAGGCTTCCCGGGCAATACAGACCAAATCAATTAATGGAGTCATTACTAACCCTCAAAGCTAAACCGAAAGAACAAGATACCACGCCCAGATTCGTGACACAATACAACAAGGAGAGCCACAAACTACAACAGATAATCAAAAACATTGGCAAATCTTGGAAACTGACCAGGACATCAAGAAATGGGTGTCAACCAGGCCGCAATTCTCATTCACAAAAGCACCAACGTTCAGAAAAATCCTGAGCCCGTCCTTTATGAAACTGACTGTAGATCCAGGCACCAATTGGCTACAGAAATTACAAATTGCAGGGTTTTACAAATCCAGAACTTGCCACAAAATAGAGCAAATGATTAATTGCAGAACAAAATATGTCGACTATTGCATCCTACGTAAACACATACAAACACAAACTAATATACATAGCGAGCACCATCAGAGCACAGAGGATTAGATAACACCTAAACATGCTTGGCACACAAGATGTAAGGTACGCACTTGCCTTACACACTGGCAGGAAAAACATCAACTACATAACAAGAAGGATATCAGATTTGAGGGTCTGGAAACAGTAACCTCATTATGCCATAGAGGAGACCACAATCTCAGACTACGGCAGAAGGAAGCTAGACTATCTGCAAATACAGATGTGTGACAATGAGTCTCGATACAGATCATGAATTGAATGTATTTCTGTAGATTGTATCACAATGGGCCTCATTACAAGTCTGGCAGTCTGGAAATAAGGCCTCCCGGTAGCAACGTACTGGCACCCTTTCCGGACCGCCACACTACAAGTCTGCCTGCAGGGGCCATTGTGCCCAGTAGGTCTGACCGGCCGGGCGCAGCAGCCCCGGTAGGCAGACTTGTCACAGAAGCACCGGCAATGTTATGAACGGTGCCAGTGCTCCAGTCTCCCCACTTCCATGTCCTATGCGATGACACAGGATTGGGGAACATTTTCCAGACTTGTAGTGGCACTGGGAAGTCAGGTGCTGGAAAAGTGTTACGAGTCCGGCGGCAACCCTCCGGTAGGACCGGCGGGTTACCGCCAGACTTGTAATGAGGCCCAATAACCACAATAATGATCCAACGTCATAGTGCCACCATAAGCCTTACACATGTTGACTGCGCCCCTCATACTCCACCACACGTGTAGTCACCCCCGGCCCCAGTTGCAAAAACAGTCACATACCTGTCTCTTCCCTTCATTAAACATACCCAGGCACTCCTGCCCGAATACACCATAGATCAGGCTAATGTCCCAACTACCACACAGCATTCATACCATGCATCCTCCAGAGCACATGTTATCACATGAACTGATTCTTTTAGTTTTTGGGTCACCACCAATATGTGCCATGCGCCTTATACATACGTCAGGTGCATTAACAAAATATCAATATTCACAATAAATAGGGCATCCACCCACGTAATGTACTAAATACCAGCAGACCCACACAGTCTGCAGGACTATTCAGTCTAACAGGCCTGCACCTGCCCCTGGGTGATGGGCTTTCCTGGCTCAACACATCTAATTGCCTAAAAGTCTGGAAACTTTAATTTGTCTATTGCAATTTGACGCAACTGAGAAAAGCCAGTCTCACACTAATCAGTGGCAGACATGGTTGGACATCAGCGCTGACACGCATAGGAGGCTGTGACCATTGACAGCCCCCAATTAAGAACGGCATCCAGCACCACTCCCTTCTATTGCATTCAAAATGGCCCAATGTGCAGATTGTATGAGGGACAGGGACGTTCTCCAGTACAAGGCAACATTAAGTTGCACGGTATGTTTTAACAAGCAATTGCTTTAACATAAAGATGGCAATTTAACTCAGCATGATTATATGCTAATGATTGCCAGGTAGTGCTGACTCATCAAACACTTACCTCCACTACTTAAGAACATAACATGGCGGCTGACACCAACAGATTGCCCTGACTGCCGCTGCATACACTACAAGCCCACTTCAGCTCCCAGGTAAGCGCCATGACAACCCAGCTCTCCAATATCAGTCTGTGTGATCACGCTTGTGAGATTCACCCCACTTTAGCAATGGAAACTCATCCTTAAGCAATTATAACAACCCTTTACACATCTCGCATGCAGTTTTTGGTGTCAATATTTAGCACACTATTGAGTCACACCACCACATTAAACTAACTTTCTTCACCAGTGTTTTGCGTCTGTTTGGCCATATGGGGGGAAACACTTGTGCCTCCCCGGCCCACTAGCAAAAGCGAGTTATTGGACTCTTGACAAGCAAAAGACTAAACAAACTATGCAATATTATAAAACAAATGGCTCGTTATAGGCCCTTTATTCACACATTCTGTATAGAGCTAAACAAACATACACTTGAATATATAAAGATATGGATATAAGAAACATCACCGTTAGACAGGAAGCAGAAGAAACCTTCATCTTGGCCACCACAACACTGATTAGTCCCTCAGCAGGTAGGCAAAGAGATCACTGGTTCTAACGGGGTCTGAGGCGGAGCGTCCTCCCTCTCAGCGGGACTGCATGACCCAGGGGTCCAAATTCCAACTAACTTTTGCCATGCAATGCGCTCTCCTTTATGGAGGCATTGCCCTGCCCTTCTCAGTTGTGTTCGCCCTCGGCCGAAGAGCAGATCATAAGTCGAAGGGACAGAGGGTGGAAAAACACAGCGCCCCTCTCCTCGCATTCATTCCCAGAACCCCTTATCATGCACCTGTAGGATGCTCCGACTCCCTTTCTGTATTCGTCCTTCAGTGGGTAATACAATAACTATTCTCCACAGTAAGTCCACTTGGCAATAATATTTATTTGACCTTGCTTTGTTTTCGCTGCTGCTCGTTTATTGTGTGAGGCCTGCGGAAACACAGGTTTTATTACTGTGATGGGAGATGAGTGTCCAAAATGGCTGTGCATCAACGCCATGTTATTCTGGCTTGTATTTTCGCACAAGCATTACAGCCAGCCGTGCACCAAGCCAACAGCTTCCGTCACTCTAGGCACCCAGCGCATGTCTTTGATCTACTCTACATACCCCTCCTCCCATGGGCAGCTATGGGCCTGGCACACCAAGCACTGCAGAGCCCAGCCACACACTGGGTGGCTGAGAGGCTCCCATATATCTTAATTTATGCTTCCTCGCATCCATCCTTTTATGAATCGCAAACCCAACCTGATTCACAAGGGGCTAGAATGTCCACCCTATGCTCTTGTCCGATATCTTTTACAAGAAGGAGCCTCTATGTTACGCTCACCTGGACCCCAAAGGGTTGTCGATCGGACCCGGACAGCTGCGGTCTCCGTCAACGTGATGCGTAGTGCAGAGATGACTGTCTGGACTGGCCCACCTAGTCTTGTCTGTTGGACCCAAAGAAGTATTTTCCTGCAAGTGGAGACAGGGATTAGCCACCTGTGGGTTTTAGGGATGGCCTCCCAACTGTTCTCGCTCTCCCCCACTAATCACCTCCGATATCCCCTTAGTAACCTCATCTTATGTTTGTAAAAGATGAGCTCTCCATCCTGCGTGTCTTGCAGGGGCGCGAAGATACCAGTTACTTCACTGGTTTGAAGGCGTTGGGAGAGTTCCGGTAAGCATTGACTCTGAAGTCCCAGGCGGGATTGGTAAGT
Source organism: Ambystoma mexicanum (assembly GCF_040938575.1). Classification (NCBI taxonomy): domain Eukaryota; kingdom Metazoa; phylum Chordata; class Amphibia; order Caudata; family Ambystomatidae; genus Ambystoma; species Ambystoma mexicanum. Next base: position 522,965,813 of record NC_090923.1, read on the forward strand.
ATCAAGTTCAAAGAGTTCAATGTAGCCGATGTTCACTCTTGTCCCCTTACTTCCTTAAGTTGCAACTGAGTTTGTGAGAAGAAGGTCTCGTAGCTGCTGCTGGCGTTCTGGTAAGAGTCTGTGTTACTCAACGCTGTCCGGTAACTATTGCATGCGTTAACGTGTTGTTTTTCTCCCTCTTTACAGATGCGGCATATGAAGATAGGGATAATAATACCGCTGGTGGTAAATCAGGTAAGTCTATGGTGGTAAGAGGTATTTGTTGATTCCCTTGGCTCACCTTGTTATTCGTGTGCCCCTAGGTGCCGGAGTACGGCGAAGAAATGATGGACAGTGCCGGATCGAAAGATGCTGTGAGAACTGGCGAGTATGGCGCTGTGCTGGAGCTGGCGAAGCGACGCGTGCAGGACTGATGTACTTTCCTGGTCGGGAGATGAAATGGATCCGGAATCAGGTGAGGAATTTGAAATAAGTTCGTTTACTAACCTTGTCCTTTTCTTCCTCTTTATTCTAGGAGCTCCGGATTCGAGGCGGGCGTGGCAGAAGACTGGATGCTGGCTGCAGGCACGCGGACGTGGCAGAAGACTGGATGCTGGCTGCAGGCATGGTGAGAGTCACGCTGCTGGATGCAGAATAACACGAAGCATGTGCTGCTGTTCGGGCGTGGTTTAAATAGCCTCCATAGTAGTCCCAGGAAAGAAGTTCCCCAGGACCACACCCGAGTAATAAATTGTCCCTGTAGTAAAATAGTCCCATCCAGGCCTCACGTTGGCTTGGATTTATTTGCAGCATGGTCTGCATGAGGTAAGTAATGTCTTTGAGCCTGGCGCCTATGGCGCCAGGACCGATTTTTATTATGAGCCTGGTGCCTACGGCGCCAGGACCGAACCCAGACAGCCCCTAGCTGGGGCTGCTGGGGTTTTTGTAAATGTCTGGATGCCTGCTCCCGGGGCTGATGGGCTTGATCCGGATGCCCGGGGGTAGGCATCATGACACTCTAGCTCACCAGGACAATACCACGGACCACGCCCTTAAGTACCGGGATCACATCCCCCAGACTTACAATGGCACATGATCATGAGCCTCTCCACAGACAATGCTAACTAGGAATTAATTACCGAGCACGCTGCACGAGGCACCAACTTGGTGATTGGCCCACCACCTTAAAGCAGCAGTTACATGAAATCATGATCATACCGGGACCAGATATGTAGATTGCACCTCGGACCTGCTACCACAATCTACCAGCAATGACTGGCCAACATTCCAGACGTAAAGATCATGAGCCTACCCCCCATGTTACCACTATACATTAACCAAGCCCCAACCCATACAAATAGCTAACTTACATGTCACTTTCTCGTTTCCTTCTCTGGCACACTCTTCTTCCAACCATATCCATATGTATGCATAATTCACCTGTTACAACAATATACTGCCAAATCTGATGTACCATAATTACTTTCAAACCCCTCTGAACTTGAAACCATTATACTGAACACTGTATTAGGTACTCACTTGTCACCACAACTGCTGCATTTTTTATGATCACTTCAACTCCGAGAATCACGCAAACTCGGTTGAATCCATCTATAAATACATGGTACTATGTCACAACATTAATTACAGCCTTTATAATGACCCTGGAGTGTCGACAGATGTGTCAGCTGACTTGTAATAATTAATATAACACCAACAGTGGTTTTGTTAGGACTGGTTTATTACAACAATTACATATTGAATAAACCCAGCACTCAGGGGAACATGATTCACCCTTACATTCTCAGTCTTGTATCCTGCACTGAAGTCCTGTCATTTATGGACTTCAGAAGCGTCAGTGAAGAATCTCAGTGGCTGACTATCAACAAACAGGCCATCACTGCTTGCTTGGACACTGACTCACCTCAAGGCCTGAAACTTTGCAGATAAATCACTACTTTGTGCAACAGGAACGCGATTGCCTGTCGCCTGTCTGGCTCCGGTTATAACAAGGGGGTTGTCCTACCCTCTGTGAATCTAAGGAGTGCACAAAATACATCAAGTGCATACTAGTTTTTAGACCCTTTTGGGTGCCCATGCTTGCTGCTGACAAACACATATCTCAAACTCATATAAGAATTTCAGCTTTTAATTATTAGTTAGCTGAGACTTTTTTCCTTTTTGCAAAGAATTTAGGTTTTTTATATACATGACAGTACATGATGTCTATTGTGATAAACAAACACAGTTATGTTAGAAATTCACTGTGACAAAAATACAAATGACATAGGGTGTGGATCATCCACTCATACATTTAGCAGGCATCTTGCTTGTAAGTGGAATGTCCCATGCCATTAGGTGTAGAAAACACAGGATGACAGTACAAATGGAGGAGACGTTGATAGTAGGTCTCCTATGCCCGGCTAAAGTCTGACCTCATATTTGGTCTACGCCTGGGTATGATGTTAGGAAAGAAAGTGCAGCACTAAACAAGGCCCATGGAGATTCTGGGTCAATGTGCTGCTGACGTTTCGGCAGAATAGATGGTAGCCTTCTTCTGGGGCCAAGAAAGTCAGGAAACTCTGTGTTTAGGAAAACAGAAAAGGTGGAGAAATAGGAGAGCAGTGTTAAAACAGCAGTGGGGTGCTGAAGCGGGTCAGTAAGGTGTATCTAATACATAAAAACATGTCCTAAAGTGTTCCAGAGACAGACTCCACTCACCATTGGTCGTGCTTCAAGTGGGAACAGATGAACGCAGGGGGTTTCATCATAGGGCAGAAGGAGCAACAGGAGTAGCCTGTGTGGGCATTGGTTGTAAGGGCAGCCGGGATGTGGGCGGGCGGCCCGTGGGGGACAAACAAGGGACCCCTGGTACTGAGTGCGAGGTCCGGTAGGAGTCAGAGTATGACGAACCGGGGGTGCACAAAAAAAGGGGGGGGAGAAGAAAGGGAGAAAACACTGGACATAGGGTGACTGTGGGGGCAGAATAAAGCAGGTAGACTGTGCAGGTACAGTCACTATCGTGGGGGTATATGAGAAAGTACCTGGAGCTAAACTGGAGAAATGAGCTCTGGGGGAGGGCTGAAGGAAAAGGAGCCAGGGAGAAGTCATAAAGGCTGAGTGGCTCAGGTGTATTTTCCGTCTGGTTCGCCCTGTTTGGAAAATGTAGAGAAAAAAGGGGAAAGGGTTCATGGATGAGGAACCTAACAACCAGAAGGAACGCTGTGGAAAAGAAGCGAGGGGATGCCATCCGGCATTTGAGAGTGGGTGGGGGGCATACCTGTAAAAAGTCGAGGCGAACTGGAGCAGGACCGGCGTCTCGAAATGGCGCCTGTGCTAGCTCTGAAAAAACGAGCTGCATATATGCGCTGTCGTGCGGGACACTACTGCGCATGCGTGCGGGAGTAGTGTCTCGTTGGTGTTGAAGGGGAGAAAGTGTCTCACGGCATCAATGCGCGGGCTCAGGCGGGTAGTGGCTCGCTGCTATGCTAACTCCACGGGACCATGGAATGAGGTTGTGTAAGCAGCAGAGAGTGGGCTGCCCATGGGATCTGCCGGTCCGTATTGCCTGTCTGGCACCAGCATTCTCGTGCCTGCAAGATCGGAGCCTGGCTGGGGATATTCTGCTCACTCACCACACCTGTTTCCTGGGAGTCCTCCATCAACTTAGGAGTCATAGTAGTGGCCTTTAATCATAATCCATCCAGTCCAGTTGGTGGATCCCTGGAACCATGCCTTCTTCAGGAGTTTGAAATCACTGTCAACTAGACCTAATCTAAACACCTAAACCAACCCATCCGCTGTGACCGCTGGACCACCTGCAACCAGAGCAAGGGCATGACTAGTTGGCCCCAGCGATCTCTACTTTCCCGAGAGACCATACGCTCCACCTGACAGTTACACACAACTTTAGAGTAATAGCTATCTCTGCCAAAAGCAATTGTCATTTGATGCAATGTGCAGTATGTCATTTGCCTGCATTATAATATGCAGGTCATCATGTTATCCCACAGCAGCAAATAGTTGTTTTGGAATAAAGTTTCTCGGCTCAACTCACTTTAATTGCTTAACTTTTTAGTACAACGTCCACGTATTAGCTGCGATAATCCCATGAACCAAATTAATTTCCGATTCCAGCAATCACAAATTCATTGACATAATCAAAGACACAGTACTCTCCACCTGAAAGAGAACTTTTAAAGATAATCAGTTGCATTGTCGGAGATGGGCACATTTCAACTCACATGGATTGCTCCACCTTAAAGTGAGGATGCACTTAAAGGTGGATATTATATGGAGACCCTGCACTAAATGATAATTGGCAGAGTCCTACAACCTAATTCAGTACTTATATCTCAATAAGCATGCTGTGCTCAAGGGTGCTGCTGTTGAGGGCTCCTGTCTTTTTCCTCCACTTAACTCACTGCTTTCAACAAACTCTGGGACGCGCATGTTCCACTGAGGCCACACCCACCAGCTAACACTGATCCAGCATGCATAACGTATTGAAGGTACAAAGGGAAAATGTTTTGACTACAGTTCTTTGTCAGTTGCTCTGTCTAGAACATTTATGTAGAAAGTACCCCCTATAAGGTGAATCCTGAAACATCAAGTTTATTGCCTCATCTTTGGACTAACCAATAGTGTGCCAAGATCTTTTCATGCACATGAGAATAACTTGCACCTAAGGGCAGTCAATCCTGCATACTAATAACCTGGTGCAATACTCCGTTGGTACTCAGAGAATGAAGGCAATGCCCAAACCTTCAAAAAAGCCCCAGGTCTGGATAAAATACCCATGGGCTCTGTATTTGACCCATCTAATCAATGCGACACTAGCATTGAATAAAGTGTCCCCTACGTGGAGTAGAGCAGAAATAGTTCCAATATATAAAAGGGGGACTCTGGGATAGTTCAAACTTCCAAACCATCTTGTTGCTTGATTCAGGGAGGAACATTTTTGCGAGATTGGTCTTAACCCAACTGGTGGCATGGGTAGAAGTTACATAGGATGGCATAATACATCACCTAGCTGGGATGCAGGTGGGAATTAGTACCATAGATCAATGTCTAAGATTACATTTGCTTGCAGAGAAATACCTAACCTTACGGCTCAGGGACCTAAGGGGCGACAACATTCTTGGAAGCTGGTTGCCTGGAGTCTGGCGCCTCTATACATTGACTATTTACTGGTGCGGCAGTCAGACTAAGGTTGTCACCCCAGTTGTCGGGCGTGCTTCGCACACAATCAAAAGGCCCATTTGCTTAGCCTCCCTTTACAATTGCCCTAACTTAAGTACTGATCCGCCAGATTAATGCCAGTCTTTGTTTTTTTTACTTCCAATTCAAGATTGTATTGGTTTGGATAATGCTGCCATCTTAGGAACAAATGTATTAAGTGTATTTTGCATTTTTATTTTCAAAATGTTAGCGTATGGTGTAACTAGCTTGCTCCTTTTCCCAGACACACCAAGGCCAAAAACGAAAGCCACATGATATTTACCCCCCTCGGAAGCCATGAAACAATCTGCTACGATTAGTAAACCAATAGAGGAAGCAAATATTTTAATTCATGAAATTGAGGGTCTTTAAGTGATTTTAATCGCTGCCCCTCATTACCATGGATATCAGCGAGCTGGTGCCCAAGTTTGAAGACTCTAAAAACAATAGCCAATTGGGGGGCAAAGATTATAACATCCCGGTGGTCATATATGATAAAGAGCCTAGAACAAATCAGGGGCAAAGCACTATCATACCCCACCAATACCAGAAACACACTGTGAACCAGACACTGTTTGTGCCTTTCCACCTGAAAATGAGATGTCTCATAGGTTTGACCTGCTGGCCGCAGTTCGCATGAGCGATAGACTCAAGCAGATCAGCAGGCCAGTAACTCTCCCGCCCCAAGGTAAGAATGGTAATCCCACTATCGAGGTGAGCCTATAAAAAAGGAATGAGACTTAGGACACATGGGCTGGGGCATCTACTTGTACCTCATATGGTAGCAACACTCTCCCGTTATGTCATGCATGCAAGGACCTAATGCTTGATATTGAGAAATCAAGATCGGGGAGCACCTCTACAAAATGACAGGACCTCAATAAAAACCACAAAGCAGACCATGTCTGGTCCCGAAAAATCAATTAAGAAAGACAAATGGAATTGGTTTCGTAGTATCCCAAGAGATAGCAACCATCCAGGGGTGTCAAGTCGACGTCACTCACATCCCAACCGCTCCAGCATACACCCTCGAAAGAAACTTTAAGTATAGCGTCATGGAACACTAGAGGTCATGTTCATCTTACCAAGTCCGACAGTCACTACCTGAGCTCCTATGACATCATATGCCTTCAAGAAACGTGGCTGCGTGAAAAACCGGCCCTTGATTGTTATTGCATTGAGATATCTCCGGCCTTTAAAGGTCCTTTGGGTCGTCCTTCGTCAGGCTTATTAACAGCTACCCGCATAGGATCCGGCATATCCATTACAAATCATAACTCGCAGCTACGAAATTCTGGCCGTTTTGACCACGTGGAACTCTGAAACCCCAACGGCTAAGCTCCCAGGACCTGACTCGGTAGCGATTATAAACATTTACTGGAATCCCCAAAAGACTTCAACAGTGAACATGTGCGAGAAAGTGACCAGCACAATCCATGAAATTGCAATTAAATATAAATCTTCCAACATTTTGATCTGCAGGGACCTCAATGCGAATTGTACTATGTCCAGCTCGCCCGAAAGAAAAGAATCTAGCAACTCTTCAGCTCTAAATAGGGGACTTGCGCGGAGCGCAATTATGCAATCCCGAACTCTTTTCAATTCCGCCACTATCACAAATTCAGATGCTTTGATTCCAACCTGGGAATGTGGTATGCCATCAGCCACTCTGTCTCCGAACTTGTGTATTTCAACATAGTGTCTTTCGACGTTATTAAAACGAAGCACAGTGATCATCATTTACTGAATCTTACATGCAGAAATAAAGGGAGCCAATTACAATTTTTTACGAACCACTTATTGAGACAAACTCGCAACAAACTCGTCTTTGCATGATTGCTTCAGATGTTTGCAAGCTCACAGATCAATTTACCAGCCTAATGTCTGATCCCGCATCGCAAAACGGATTGGCTAGATAGAGCTATATCCCCCTTCTTGCTTTTGAAAAACCCAGGAAGAACTTCAACCACCAAAGTAATCAGCACATTCATGAATACAATGCGACCCTGGTTGCCAAACGCAGACTTGTAAGAAAACTAAAAAGAGAGGCAGTAACTTTGAATCTACCAATATATTGGGAAAATCTTAAAGCCGAAATAAGAAACTACAAGCAATGGCTGAGACACTCAAGATGTCTCCTGTACCAATCGGACGCCGAAGAGATGTTGAAGGTTCTCTCCAACAAAAAATCCTGTGACTTCTGGTCGCTTATCAACAAACTGAACAAGATTGCAAATTTGCACATGATCAACCAAGTGTCTGAAGAAAAAAGTCCCACCCATTTCCTGAATTTGTTTGAATCAGCAAAAGGCAACAACAATGAAATCAGGCGACCAAAGGACCCTGTGTGGGTGGATCAGACTGATATCGTTGATATCAAAACCATAATCATGAAATTGTAGTCAACAAGAGCACCTGGGCCTGATAGGCTTGCGAATTGTGACTTAAAACAACATCCGGACGAGTGGGCAAATCTTATCAGTTCAATTTTCAAAGTCTGTAGAGAAAGAAGAACGATCCCGGACTCTTGGACGAAAGCGGTGATCGTCCCGATCTTCAAAAAAGAAGTCAGAGAAGATCCCTTGAACTATCGGCCAATAGCCCTTCTTGACGTCATCGGAAAGGTCTTTGCTTCAATTCTTCTGTCACATTTCCGCAAATGGGCCTTCACCTCACTGTGCTTTGATACGTTGCAAACAGGATTCCAGCAAAACGCGAGTACCAGTGCCAATATAATGTGCCTGAATCTACTTAAGGAAAGAGTCCTGACAGGAGCACCTCGGATCTTCCTAGCATTTGTCGACCTGTCCCAAGCTTTCGACAGAGTGGATAGACCGAAACTGTGGTCCAAACATAGGACATGGCATTGCCCGGAAAGCATTTTGGAACCCATATTCAATCTCCACACTAACACCAGTATAAAAGTCTGCCTAAACAATCAAGGTCTAATTTCGAACTCTATACCGACCTTCCATGGAGTGAAGCAAGGTTGCCCTCTGGCACCAGCCCTATTCATATCCTCTCAGAGATTTCAAAGACAGCCAAAGCAAGATCAGGTCATTTCCTCCAAAAATAGGCACCACAAGGGTCCCGAGACTTCTGTACGCGGATGACCTGATATTACTTGATCTCACTCAGGTCGGTCTGCAATGACAACTCGACAACCTCTCAACCTACACTAATGAAAACAACATTGATATCAATAAAGCAAAAACCAAAATAATGATCTTGCAAAAACCAGGAAGCAAAAAGAAAGAACGCTTTCGAAGGTACCTCAACGAGACAAAAATAGAAGTGGTTGACTCATTTAAATATCGCAGAGTGCAACTTGATAGCACCAAGAAATCCCAGAACATGCAAATCACTTTGTGGTCTAAGGCCAAGAACCTAGCCGCACAACTGAGAGCAGTTGATCGAAAATATGGCATATTTTCACTTCCACTTTCTACAAGGCCAAGATTATTCCCTCGTTGACATATGGGATGGATGCCACACCTTCAATCTCCCCTCTACTTTGGCAAAAACTCGAAGGTTTCATCTGGAGAGCGGTGCTGGGCTTACCCAATTCCACAGTGGTAGCACCAATAAGACGAGAACTCGGCCTCGTCTCCCTGAAAGCAGTGGTGGACCACAGTACCCTTTGGCTATATAGGAAAGTCATCCATCCTGAAAGTCTGGAAATCTACCATATGATAGCAGAAGAGATTGAAAAAGGCAACAACCACTCTATGAATCTGTGGGCCACGGACCAAAATCTAAAATTGCAGGCAATCGCTTGTACTGAAGAAGAACTGAAGAATAATCCGACCAGGATAAAAATAAAACTGGAATGTTGGAACTGGATCACTACTATGGAAAAAGCATCATCCAACAAACTATTAGTCCATCTCCCTATGAACATTAACAAACTGAAAGAACCGATGGCATACTGTAAAGTATACCCCAGTAAATCACTGATGAGAACTTTTTTGAAAGCCCGTCTTAACGTCCTACCGACGCAAGAAATTGTAGCGATAAGAGCCGGATCAAAGGAAAAAGCATGCAGAAAAAATCCTGAAGAGATTGAATCTATTAGACACCTGCTGATGCTCTGCCCTGCACCAAGCCAGGATTGCCTATTTTAGTCCTCTGATGGCTAACTCATTCACTGGCAATGAAGCTATTTGGTGGAATCGCCTTATTGCAGGCGACAAGACTCGATGGCATACAGCAGCTGCAAAACTTTTGAATCTGGCAATGAAAAGGACAAAATTGAGCACGGACGTCAGGATCTCGCCTATCTAACATCTAAGACTGCTAACTAAACTACAACCTGTCGTCACCCTTGTGATGCCATCGCAAAATGTTTTGATTGGAAATCGCTCTTGTAAAAATCTTTTTGATTGTATACAAGTAATAAAAAAAAAAGAAAGAAACTAAGGGAAACAGTGCTATGAAGAGGGAAATTGATTACTTGAAAAATGGGCTATCAGGTAAAAGAAACCTGCACGATATGTGCAAGAACTAAGTGAGCAGTAAGGGGCAAGGACATCAAGAGCTGCTGCCACTAGAAGAGAAAAGAAACCAACCAAAAACATCAATGCGCACACTAGTGACAACTATAAACAACGTCATGCGCACCCAATGAGGTAAACAACCCCCCCTACAAGAAAAAAAAATACTCATTTTAAAGCAGACACTCACAGCCTATTGAGAAGAACAAGTTACTTACCAACTGGTAACGTTCTTTTGATTGGATGTTCCTCCAACGTATTCCTCATCTTAGATGTATTCCATCCAGCTTTGCTGCTCTTTGGAAATTTTTTCGGCAGAGGGCGCCGTTCGTCGATGTCATCGGGTCGATGGTCCCTCGAAGGCCTCCGACGAGGGCAACGTCATCGGGTGTATAAGTAGCACGCGCGGCGCCCGTTGGCCTCAGTTCTGTTTTTCCCCTCTTTTGTATCTGTGATCTTGTACTGTGTAGATTGTGCCGGCAGACAGGTATCAGCCTTGTGAGATGGCAATAACCTGGAAAAAATCTACAGAGGGGTCGGTTGGGAGGGCGATGAGGAATACGTTGGAGGAACATCCAATCGAAAGAACGTTACCAGTTGGTAAGTAACTTGTTCTTCGAGTGGATTGTGTCCTCCAACGTATTCCCCATCTTAGATAGGCTCCCAAAGCAGTATTTTGCATAGTTCCTCTGGATGAGCGGTTAGATTTTTTTCGACCAATGCCTTTAGATGGCGGAATAAAGCACTGCTTTTCCAAAAGTCAGCTCCCTAGACTGGGAAGCATCCAGGCTATAGAATTTTGAGAAGGTGTGAAGTTAAGACCAAGTTGCTGCTTCACAAATGGACCTTATTGGGACACTTCTCTGAAGAGCTGTGGAAGAGGCGATGCTTCTGGTGGAATGAGCCCTTAACCCTTCTGGTGGGTCTTTTTGTGCTAGTCTGTAGCATTCTGAAATGCAAAGCACGATCCAGCGTGAAATTGTCTGTTTTGTTACTGATTGACCCAGTTTTCTTCCTGTGTAGCCTATAAACAACTGGTTGTCCACTCTAAGGTAGAAAGTCTAGAGATGTAAAAGCTTAAAGCTCTTTTTGGGTCCAGTCTCTGTAATCTTTCTTCCTCCTTAGAAGGATGAGGTGGAGGATAGAATGAGGGCAAAACAATTTTCTGACTTAAATGAAAATCAGATATTACCTCCGGTAAAAATGATGGTTTAACCCTCAATACAACTCTGTCCTTATGGAACACAGTATAGGGTGGCCTAGAAGACAGTGCCTGCAATTCGCTCACTCTTCTTGCTGATGTTAGAGCAACTAAAAAGGCTGTTTTCCATGTTAATAATCTTAATGGACATGTGTGCATAGGCTCAAAATTTTAAGACTAAATTTAGATCCCAAATCGGTACTTGAAATGGGTGAGGAGGAAACACATTAGTGAGACCTTTTAAGAATTGTGTTATCAAAGGAATTTTGAAGTAGGAGCATTCTTCCGATGAGCGCTTGAAAATGGAAAGCGCTGCAAGGTAACCTTTTATTGTTCCGATATTCAGACCTCTATGTGCTAGGGTCAGAAGGAAAGATAATACTTCCGGAATAGATCATAGAAAAGGATCGACATTCTTTTCCCTGCACCAGTTGCAAAACTTTTTCCAGCGGCAACGGTACAGAGACTTTGTTGCTGGCCTTCTTGCTGAAAGCAACACCTCCATATCATCATCTGGAAGGTTCCAATCCCTGTATCTCAGCCTTTCCGATACCAAACATGAAGGTTGAGTGTTCTGACCTCTGGGTGGAGAACCTGACCTTCCATTTGAGAGAGAAGGTTCTCTCTCCGAGGAAGACGTACTGGAGGACAGATGTACATATCTAGAAGGTCCAGATACCACGTTCTCCTGGCCCAATCCGGAGCAATTAGGATCATGCGGTTCCCGAAGCGTCTCAGCCTCCTGATGACCTGAGGAATGACGGGAATCGGAGGGAACGCGTACAAAAGTGGGAAATTCCAATCCACCACAAACGCGTCCCCCAGGGCTCCTCTCGGGGGAAATTCCCTTTAGCAATTCCTTTCGCATTTTCGGTTGGTACTGGTTGCGAATAGATCTACCTGAGGGGTTCCCCAAAGGGCAAAGATCTCTTGAATGACTTCCTGAGCCAATTCCCATTCGTCGGACACCATGCTCTGCGTGCTAAGAGCATCTGCCGTCATATTCTCTTCCCCGGCTAGATGAATGCCATTAAAGAGATTCATTCCTGAATCGCCCAATACCAGAGTTGCATTGCCTCTCTGAACAGGGGTAGTGACCCCACACCTCCTCTTTTGTTTAGGTAGTGCATGGCCACTGTGTTGTCCGTCATTATCAGGACATTCTTTCCCCTGACAGATGGCAGGAAGGCCTTCAGCGCTAGTCTGATTGCCCTCAGCTCCAAAAGGTTGATATGTAGTTTGGACTCCGATGGAGACCAATGACCGTTTATTGTCAAATCGTTGGCATGTGCTCCCCAACCCAGGAGTGAGGCGTCTGTCACTACTTTGATCTCCGGCCATGATTGCCAAAAAGGTTCTCCCTTTAGGATGTTCTCTGCACAGGTCCACCATAGAAGGTCTTGTCTGACCTTGTTCGGAATCTGAAGAAGATCCGTCATTTGACCCGAGAACTGGGACCACTGAGTCTTTAGGGCCCATTGAAGGGATCTCATCCTCAAGCTTGCCTCTGTTACCAGAAAGATGCAGGATGCCATGAGGCCGAGCAACCTTAAAAAGTCGTAAGCCTGGAGATTTTGGGCATTTTGGAATTTGGAAACCATCTGAAGAATGTCTTGAGCCCTCGTCTTGGGAGGCGAGCTCTTTCCTAAGTATGTGTCTAATACATCTCCTATGTACTGAAGCTGTTGGGAAGGTGTCATTTGAGACTTCTTTGAATTGAGGGAGAAGCCCAGTTTGTGGAGGAAGTGGCAGGTGACTTTTAGATGATCCAGTGCTTGCTCGGCAGAGCGCGCTCTGATCAACCAATCGTCCAGGTAGGGGTAGACAGGAATCCCCCCTCTCCTGAGGTACGCTGCCACCACTACCATTAACTTGGTGAAGACCCTCGGGGCGGAGGTCAATCCGAATGGCAGGACTCGAAACTGATAGTGTGAGTCGCCAACTATGAACCTCAGGTATTTTCTGTGTTTGAGATGAATCGGCACATGAAAATAAGCATCCTGGAGGTCCAATGACACCAACCAGTCCTGGAGTTGAAGGGCCTGAAGGATCTGAGAAGGGGTAACCATCTTGAACTTGTCCTTCCTGAGGAACTTGTTCAAGTTTCTTAAGTCCAAGATGGGTCTCAGTCCTCTGTCCTTTTTGGGGATAAAAAAATAGAGGGAGTACCAACCCTTTTTCCTCTCTGCTGCAGGTACTGGTTCTATAGCACCTTTCTCCAGCAGGGTTAGAACTTCCTGCTGTAGGAGCGGGTTTGAAAGTTTCAACGGGTGTCTCCCTGGTGGATTGCTTTGAGGTTGCTTTAGAAAAGGAAGGCAATAGCCTTGGGCTATTATTTCTAGAGCCCAAACATCTGAAGTAATGGCTCGCCATTCTTGTAGCTGCTGCGACAGCCTGCCCCCTCACAGGTGTTTTGTGGTGCAAGTCCTCAAAGTGGTTTTGTGGTGGATGTTGCAGCTGCTGATGGCAAAGAAGCTGGAGCTGGCTTAGCACGTTTTCCTCGTCCACCACGAGTGGCCTTTCTTTGGCCCCTTTGACTGGCCATTCCTCTCGTCTTCCCGTATGAGGTGTAATAACGATAGGATCGTCCCCTCCATGATTGCCCTTGCGCACGAAAAGGTTGAGGTTGCCGAATAGCATCTCCTAAAGATCTGGCCTTTGCTTTTGAGGTCTGCAACCTCTCAAGGCTCTCGTCAGCCTTGTTGCCAAAAAGGTGAGAGCCGTCAAAAGGCATGTTCAGGAGGCGGTTCTGTATGTCCGGTGCAAAACCCGACTTCGGTAACCACGCAAACCTGTGCATTACCGTGCTAGTGCCCATGGACCTGCTTACACTATCCGCAGTGTCCAATCCGGATTGAAGGGATTCCTGTATGGCCTCCTTTCCATCTCTAACGATGACTAGGAAACCTTCCCATTCTTCCCCTTCTGGTATGTGCTCCGCCGCCATTGCGATGCACTCCCACATAGTGTACGAAAATGTTGCCAAGGCACATGTGGAGTTGGCAGATTTTAATGCCATGCTCCCGCCTGAAAATACCTTCCGTGCCCAACCATCCACACGCTTATCGTCCCTGTCTGGAGGGATAGACGGGTACGCAAGTTTGGTGGAAGCTGTGGCTGCCTGTATGACCAAACTCTGGGGAGTTGGATGTTTTGACAGATAGCCGGGGTCGCTACTGGCTGGGCGGTATTTTGATGCAAGGGATTTATTTACCGGAGGAATAGAATCCGGAGTTTCCCAATTCTTGGCCACCCTGTTTTGTAAGGCTACATGAAAAGGTAGTACAGGGTCTTCAGTGGGACCATGGTCCAATATGTCTTAAATCGTCCTGGACGAATTGGGCTGGTGGTCTAGCCCATCCCAAGTAATCTACCACCTTGGTCATTAACTGACGGTAAGATGGACTGGCATGCTCTCCTGGATCTGGTCTACCAAAGTCATTCTCAGGAGAGGTGTCAATGCCACTTGCATTGTGTAAAGACTCCACCAAATCCCTCATTCTGCTTTCCTCTGAGATCAAGCATTCTGGGACATTTGGGGTGCCATATTCCAATCCAAAAGGTACATTTTCCTCCTCGGATCTCTCCTGTTCCTCAAAAATTGAGGTCAAGGATTTGAAAAACTCCTTCCTAGGGAGAGGCTTGAAAACCTTCTCTGGGAGAGGAGGAGGGAGAGGTGTAGTACCAGGCTCTGAAGAAATTACATGTTTTGTAACTTTCTCCTTCACTTTTTCTGGCTGCCCTGGCTTGGTTGGAGCCTTTGGCGCTGAGGGTTTCGACGTCGATAAAGGCATCGAAGGCGTCTATGACATAGTGGTCGTCAACAGGGTCTGCTTTGGGGGCGTCGAGGCGCCCTTCCACGGTTTCCCCTTCGAGGTGTGATAGGTCTCGGAAGGCGTCGGTGACCTCGTGCGGTCGACTTGACTCAAGCGTTAATCGCTCGGCGTCCTGGAAGGTTCCCTATCCTTCCTTTTACGATCACCCGGGCTCGAGGGCGCGCGAGTGTCGGAGCGATGACGCTGCCGGCCAGCTTCCGAAGAAGGCGCGGACCGAGGCTTCGCCTTCTCAAACACCTCCATCATTTTGACCCTGAATGCTTCCCACTCTTCGGTAGACGAATATTTTGTGGGGCATTTCATTTTCGCAGACTCGTCTCACGACGAGGTGGAGGGAGACCTATGGCGTTGTTTCTTCGACTTTTTCGACGAAGACGACGAGCGATGAGAATCGCTTTGGGATCTAGATCGATGCCTTTCACGTCAAGGAGATTTTTCCCTATGGGGTCTCGACTCGACGCTAGAGGCTTTTCGATCCTTCCGACCTACCTCTAGCTTTCCTCTCCTTTCTTGCAAGGCCTTCCCCGTCATCGCCTGACACTTCGAACAGGCCTCCATGCCGTGGCCTTCCCCGAGACACCACAAACGCTTGCGGTGCGGGTCCGTGATTGACATTTTTGAGCCTCATGACTTGCATTTCTTAAAACCCGATCTTGGAGTCGTGGTCGGCGTCGAAGACGAGGACATAATTACTTCTCGTTATATTATATTTCTTGACCGAACTCGAGGCGCGCCGAATGTCCGAAGCAACGTAACTGCGGAAAAATGGAACTGAGGCCAACGGGCGCCGCGCGTGCTACTTATACACCCGATGATGTCGCACTCGACGGAGGCCTTCGAGGGACCATCGACTCGACGACATGGACGCACGGCGCCCTCTGTCAAAAAAAATTCCAAAGAGCAGCAAAGCTGGATGGAATACATCTAAGATGAGGAATATGTTGGAGGACACAATCCACTCGAAACTTTCATACTGCGAGGTGACCAACGGCTAGAAATTGACATGTTGGCAACCGGTAATGAGGAATTTACCACCCCTCCCCCGAAGGTAAGCCACGTAGCAGGCCTCGAGTGTTTCTTGTGAATGTCCCAAAATTAGGTGACTTAAATAAAGATTCAAATGACTTATTAGTAAATAAAGTAATCCACTAAGTAAGATCCAAAAGGGGATGCTACTCCTTTATAATAGAGGACATTGTCAGTTGCCTTCAAAGTCCGGTGTTAAATAGATCCATGAAAGACTACATTGCGTAGAACCAAGATATGGAGAACTCGTTGAAGGCCTCCTTTCCATTATGATCAAACAGAGCACCGCAATTAACATCCCAACACATCTGCAGTGCTGAAATGGAGCAGCCCTTCATCCGAGAACTATATCAAAGGCCATCTGAGAGACTGGATAGTGATGCTTTAATCCTCACAGAGAGGCAGAGTCAAAATAATGTGTCCCAACCCATGTCTCCACATGCAATCTAAAGAGGGCAGAACAGGGATCCAGACCCCTTCAAACTAACAAGGCGAAAGGGAACAAGGTAATGGAGGCATGCTGACTTGCGTTGAACCTAAGTTGCATATCCTGACACGGAATATAGCAAGCCTGGCTAAGAACTTGACAGATCCTATGTGGTGTAATGTGTTCGTCAACACCAAATTTGCCTGCAAGAAACTTGAAGTATAGAAACCATTAACCTGCAGGGATATACAACCTATGCTAACACAGCCCATCAAGGCCAAGGGGGAAGGCTGAGTAGGGGATTAACTATATGGATAGCATTGTCCCAAGACGCTTCTATCAAGGTAGTAGAGAATAGCATTGTAGATATACAGGAATTACATCACCTTGAAATGTGGTGCTAAAATATTATTAATATATACAATCAGCAACTGCCTGGGACAGGGATGAGCACTATCCACCTAGGAAAATTACCAATAAAAGAAGCCTGGAAGCTGGAAGAAATAATAGCATAGCGAGGGTTTATTAATTATAGCAGGAGACTTAAATCTACATTTTGAACCACTGAGGGTGTTGGATAGAGTGCTGGATGATGAAGATCAGGCCTGGGATCTACCAGACATATCTGCAGCATATCAGAAGAGACAACACAAACATTCTCTTGAAACTGTTCAAATGTGGGCAGCATTAAACCTCAAGATTTGCAATTATAGAGCAAATGGTGATAAACCCGCCAAGGCCACATACGTCTCGGGAAACCGAAAAAGCCATTTTGACTATATATTAGTGAGCATAAAGTTATGGGGCAGGATTACCAAGTTTGAGGTACTCACAAGATAAGATAGTGACCATCGACCCCTGGTCCTATTCCTGCAAACAGGAATGAGACATCATAATTCCAACTAAGAACCAGATAGGAATGTACCAATAACGCAAGTACGATTTGCTAGACGTATGGTAAAATAGGATGATCTCTATAAAAAAAGGGGCCATTGATTGGATTTATAATGAATTGCTGCCCTTCAACAAACTAATTTGTGGGGCAATGGAACCACCCAAGATAGATTTTAAAACAATATATAGCTAATATGGAAAAATTCTAACCATTGTGACTAAACCCTCATGCGCGATAGGTTGCCAGACAATTAAGAGGAACGCCTAGTTTGACAAGTAATGCTGAGAGGCTAAATCTAACTTAATCAAGTGCGTTGAAAATCTGACAGCCAAGAAAGGAAAAGAAAGGGAAGCCTGAGGGCGATAGAAACACCTCCCGATTGCAAAAAAGAAGCACATCACACCACAATCTGGGAATCTCCACTCGAACCAATTACCAACAAGGATAGTGGCAAATCTTGGCAATTGATAAGCTTTCAGACAAGAGGATGAGGAAAAGATCATGCATCGAAACATCACAGAGGATAGATAGGTCAGCCGTTTTAAGGCCTTTGTGTGTTGAGGCTAAGGAGGGTCATGTGACTAACTCATACTAGGAAAGGCGGACTACAGACCATACTCCGTTGTTACTCTGAGTGAATGGAGGCAATAGATGCCCAAAACTTCAAAAAAGCCCCAGGTGTTTCGGCCAAAAGAATAAAGCTGATTATTGGAGCTTGCAATGTGGTGGCCTTCATCGGGACGGTAAGATTGGTAGAAAGGACAAGTATCCTGGTAGTCACGTTTGCAGGACTCTGCTACTCTGAGTGAATGGAGGCTATAGATGCCCAAAACTTCAAAAAAGCCCCAGGTCTGGATAAAATGCCCATGAGCTACAGTGAATGGCTTGAGAGCCGTACCCCTGTTTTGATTGCAGGAGAAGTAAGAACACAAGTTTCTTGATGGTGGGTAAATCCAACTGCCTCTGTTTCAATAATAGAGGAGGTAAATGCAGGTGTATCCAAATGCCTCTGGATGAGCAGGGTAATGCACACTAGTTCCTATTGCATGTTCAATGAGTAGGCGGTTGGGTCCAGAAACATGATGGGGCTTGCTCCCAGTAGCACTGTGAAAATGAAGAAGGGAAGGTATATATAAAAGCAACCTCCTCTGTCGTGTGCCAGTTTTAAGATTGAGTAAGCATAGTGTGCCAGAACTGGAGAAAAAAAAAACAGTACTGGTTGTGGTAAAAAGGGAGTGAGAAATCACCATAGTGTCGACGACTTTTCTACCATCCCAGTGTCCACCACCAACACTGATATTTGTTCACTGTAATTCTGTATTGTGCTCACATGTTATTTGTAAATTAATTCCCGTCGTTATATCAACAAAAAAAGGAAAAACATGTTCTATTTCTAATAAATCCAGTCATTTTGAATGGACTGTATCTATGTATATTATGTGCAAACTTGTAAACTGACAAGTGTCTCGGATTATATATTTTTTTACCATGACAAATGAATGTGAATTAAAAACCTTGGGGGCAAAAACCCTTTTGACCCTCAGAAAAAAACTATAAACTAATTTTTTTTTTTTGTACTGGGTAGATATCTAGCTACCAAACTGTGTGTAATCTCACACCCTGATTACTCCGAGACTGTATAAATGCATCGCATACATGTAGACTCTCTCCTAACTGGAGGATACCTATCCTGGACTTAATGTAAAATGACCGTACCCTTTGTATCATTTCACCAATGTTCTATTCCAGTACCTGCGAAGTACGGCTGAAATCTGTATTGTCTGTAATCCCTTCACATCTTAAAGGACCTAGAAATCCTTTTAAATAATGGCTTTTATCAACCTATTAATCCCTTCCAGTCTTGCCCAAACCACCTCATGATCGATTTTGTGGGAAAGATTTTTAGTGGGAACACACCAGGGTAGTGATTTCCATCGCTCTTTGGGAAGATATATCACTCATGGCCTCTCTGTATTTCCTTAACTGCATGGTGACCCATAATCTAACCCAATATAGCGAAGGTTTAAGCTTGATTTCATGAGCTACGCCATGCAAGTTTACCTCCATCAGAAGGGGAATTTTAGGTGAAGTTGTAGGGAGGTCTAAAATGTTTTTGAGTAAGTGTGTTCGCGTTCATAAAGCCTCCTAGTACAGTACCATATAAGGTTGTCTGTCTGGCTTGCATTTTATAGACTTCTAATGTATTTATTTACTTGTAACACGCCAGGAACCCTCAGGCATCTGGGCGCACAAAAACAGGTATGTACGAACATATAAAACAGGACTCAGCGACAAACTTCTCGGGAGGATAGTTGAGGGGCAACTGTGCTCGCCTTAGAAGCAAGACGTCACAGAGCAACACAGGTTCGATCCCCGGGTCCGTGCTTAGAAACCTCTGGGTATTAAGCGCGTTATAAATAACCTATCATATCCTATATCAGTTGAGAGGTACTAGATGAAAGGGTGAGTTTTCAATGTTGAGTGAAAGGTCTTCACATTTGTTTCCAAGCGTAAGGTACTAGGGAGTGAATGCCATGCTTGTGCAGCCCATGTGGGGATGACCATTCCTACAACTTTGGCCATTTTGAACCTGTGAGCATTAATCTGTTGAAGGTTGGCGGAGCAAAGAGGACATTTGGGCTCGTAGGGGGGGGGATACAATCCTTCAAGTACCCCAGCGTCTTGCTGTAAAGGCATTTGTGCACTAGAGAAGCTGTCTTAAATTGAATCAGGGCAGAGACGGGAAGCCAATGTAGGGATGGTCTTCCAGCTGATATGTGATCACGCCTGGGAATACCCTTAACAATGCAAACAACCCCCACCAATAACACGTTGCAATAATCAAGATGTAAGAGAATAATGGCACGAGTAATAGAGGAGCAGTTTTCCTCTTACATAAAAGGCTTAATGTTCTTCAGGAGTTTCAGGTAATAGTGGATGTTCTTTGAGAGGTTAGTCTGGGTCTCTGCATCAATAGATGAATCGAGAAAACCCCCCAGTGTCTTAACTTTTCCAACTACTGGGATGGAACAGTCCTTAACACTGAAGCACGAGTATTCCTTCCCTAGTTTTGCTCTGGCCAGAGGACTCCAAATAGCAACAGTTCAGCTTTTGCTCCGTTTTCAGACCTACAATTTACCGTCATCCAGTGTTCGCGGACACCATATATGGAATTCAACTTCATAGAGTCTATGTCATGATCCCCATTGATTTCCAAAATCAGTTGAGTAGCATCTGCTTAATTTGTAAAAGAGATCCCTCCGTTTTCTAGTAGATTACAAAGAGGTCTGACATATAGATTAAAAAGCATGGTCAAGATGCACACCCCTGTGGAACGCTGCAGCGAATGGGACGTGATTTTGATGAGGCATTTGCCCTGGCATACTGAGGATTGTCCATGGGAGAGAAATGAATTAATCCACAGTTTCCTAGATCAGATAGTGTGAATCAGACGATCATGATGAAGCAGATTGAATGCTGCAAAAAAGTATAGGAGTACCAGGAGCCCTATTTTCCCCTGGTCCACCATCTCGAGCATGTTGGTCTGTAGATAGAGTAAGGCAGTCTCCGGGCTATGATCAGCTCTGAAACCAGATTGTTTACTATGAAAAATGGATGACAACTCCAGATGGGCCGGCAGTTGGTTATTGGCTACTTTTTCTAGTATTCTCAACAGGAAATTTGAGTTTGCGATTGGCCTTACATTATTTACGTCTTTGGGATCCAGACCAGTCTTCTTCACCAAAGGGGTGGTGGTAACTACTTTAATGGCTTCAGGACGGAACTATGATGAAAAGAAGAATGAATAAGTCTGCTGAGAAATGAAGTGAAGACCTTTTTATTGTCAAATACCAGTTTCGGAGTGATCATGTTCTCTCGACAGGCAGTGGGGTCCATTGCAGTCAAGATTCTATCCATCTCGACATTCGAAATTTATTTAAATGAAAATGTAGGTTGTCCTCCTTTGTATTCTACTATCGCTGGTGGCAAAGTTTGGGTGCCAAAGCTGGTTCCCAGCTCGTTTTCAATTTTGTCATGGGCAATCCTCAGTTGATCTGTAAAGACCTGCTGGACATCCTCGCAGTCCTGATCTTTGGAGCAGATGGGATGTGTTAACGCTTTGGGAATTTCAAAGTTTCAGGATCTCAAAAAGCTTTTTAGAGTCATTTTTTGTTCCTTCTATTTCTTTGTTGAAGAAGTTCTTCTTGATAGCGATATTTTGGTATAGTAATCCAGCTCAAGTGCCTTCCATTTTTCCATATTTGGATCTGTTGGGTGTTTTAACCAAGTTTGTTCCACACTCGTTTTCTGATTTGAAAAAAAATGGGTAGGTCTGGAGTGTACCACTTTTTGTGATTATTTTCCCTCACCAGTTTCTTCTTAATGGGGGCGGTTGTGTCCTGCATTTTAATCAGGGCATTACTGAATGTCTCCACTAGGAATTCTAATGGGACACTTAAAGCACCAACACTTCGAGATCTTGCAAATCTTATTATTAATGGCTCCATCGTTTCTCCCTCAATAGCACATGTTAATTTTGGCATCTTTCTTCTCTTCCTTGAGAGCATCATTGATTTTGATTTACAATAGTTGCAACCCATTATCTTTCACAAATTACTAAATTCATCAAACTGTTTCCACAGGCCACCTGTTGTTTAAATAAGGACTGCATCATCTGCAAACACTGAAATATGGTATTTATCCGTACCCAGTATAGGCATGTCCGTGGAAATGTTCAATAATTTAACTATCACCTATAAAAATGCAAGAGTTTTGGGGCAAGCAGGCAACCCTGGCACTCATTCTCTTTATTGGTATACAATAGGATTGCAGAGCGTGAGGTTGATGGTATGCCCAGGCTACTTAGCAGGTTCCAGCGAAGGTTGCGAGGGACGCAATCAAATGCTGTTCTATGATCTACAAACCTCATATACAAGTTCATGTTCCATAGGGTTCAGTATTTCTGTGTGAGCAAATGTAATCTTAGACATTGCTCTAAGGTACTAATTCCTGCCTGCAATCCTGCGTCTAGGTGACGTATTATGCCATCTGATGTAACTTCTACCCATGCCACCAGTTGAGTTAAGACCGATTTTGCAAAAACGTTGCCCCCTGATTTAAGCAGCTAGATGGTTTGGAAGTTTGAGCTATCCTCGAGTCCCCGCTTTTTATATATTGAAACTATTTCTGCTCTACTCCACGCAGAGGCCCTTTATTCAATGCTAGTATCCCATTGATTAGATAGGCCAAATACAGAGCTCATGGGCATTTTATCCAGACCTGGGGCTTTTTTGAAGTTTTGGGCATCTATTGCCTCCATTCACTCAGAGTAGCAGAGTCCTGCAAACGTGACTACCAGGATACTTGTCCTTTCTACCAATCTTACCGTCCCGATGAAGGCCACCACATTGCAAGCTCCAATAATCAGCTTTATTCTTTTGGCCGAAACACCATAGTGTCGACGACTTTTCTACCATCCCAGTGTCCACCACCAACACTGATATTTGTTCACTGTAATTCTGTATTGTATTCACATGTTATTTGTAAATTAATTCCCGTCGATATATAAAAAAAAAAAAAGGAAAAACATGCTCTATGTCTAATAAATACAGTCATTTTGACTGGACTGTATCTATGTATATTATGTACAAACTTGTAAACTGACAAGTGTCTGATTATATATTTTTTTAAAAGCCTTTCGACCCTCAGAAAAAACTATAAACTATAGGTTTTTTTCTTGTACTGGGTACATATCCAGCTACCAAGTGTGTGTAATCACTCACCCCGATTACTGTGAGACTTTATAAATATATACCCACCTGGGTAAATCAGGGCCTAGCCAGGAGCCCTTTTGTAAAAATATGAGATGCAGGCATCTCTGACAAATACCATTATTGTTGTTGCCCAGAAGAAAGCAAATTGCATTTTTTTCTTATATGCCCAACCTCCCTAGACTTTAATAATTTACTGGAGACCTAGATTCTTAAGCCGGGATAAGAACCACAACTGAAGACATGTATGGCAGAACTAAATCTGGCCGCATTTTTAACATTGTATTTCTTTTTTTTTAATCTATGTTATATATGTTTTTATCCAGCATAGTGCACTTGATATATTTGTGTATGTATAATGTGTGTTTGTATATCTATGATGCTCTTTCGAGAAGAAATGAATAAACTGAACTATAGGGAGACCACCACAGGGCGCAGATGTTACGGACGCCTAATCCATCGTCTCCCTTTCCGGGTCAGAAACATGTCGGAATTTACTGCGGAAAAGTGAAGATTTCTCACTCAAAGCGATGAGCACCACCGGGAACCACTTGTGCAACTACTGAAAAGGTTTCATCGGAAACCGCAGTGGTTGTGACACCGAAATGCACACTTCAATATCTCTTCCTCCAGCCTGGCGTTTGGTGTAAGGAAATGGCGGCCGCTTTGGCAACACAGAACAGTGAGCGGTGAATGCGCTTCTTCCCCTGGAGGAGCCTGAGCGGTTGGATGACATTTCAAGGTGTTGCAGTCTGGGGGAGCTCTGCACTGGTCTGTGCCTTGGGGAGATACTGTGCCAAGATGTCCGGGACTCAGAGCCAGTCAAGGCTCTCTGCTCCTCCCCCATCCGCCAGCGCCGACACCTATAACTGGACAAGGGCGCTGGTGCAGACGCGCTCTTAAAGTAAAGCGAGCGGGGCAGCGTGGAGGCCCTCACCCTCCGTACCGGGGCGTCCTTTAGTGGAGTGGAGGCGGTGAATTTGCCGTGGAGGCTGCGCACCTGACTCTGGTTACGCGATTGTCGCGGTCCGAAACACCTGCAGCCGTGCTGCTCCCCCCTTTTCCAAGCGGCGAGGCACCGAGGAAGAAGATGTGCCAGCACCTCAGGAGGGCAATCGGCAAGGCTGCCAGCCGACCGCGCAAACCCAGGCACAGAACAAAGGACCCAAGGGGGCTGCAGCTAATGTGCCCTCGCTGGAACCAAGCACACACACACAGTCCACTGAAGCAATTGTGACAGTGAGCCCCTCTACCTCAATTCTGGGGACTAGCACACGCACATACTTTGCATGGCCATTGAAAGACTTGCTCACCAACACAAAGACCACATACTCATCAATAGGGGCAAGAGTCCAAGAATTAAGGAAGCCCCCTTTGATGCCGCTGAGCGTGTACTGCCATTTCTGACTGCCAGTGCCCGCCCTCCCAACATAAGCAGCCCTTGAAAACGCCTGGGAGGAGTCACAGCTGCAGGTTGCTTCCATTTCACAGGTGAAGCAACCGTCAGAACACAAAAGCTGATCTCACTTAATAGCAACTGACAACCTCTACACTAGCAGGAGACCTGAATACGACCGTCGCATCCATCACTGTTGAGCCTTCCTAAGAGGATGTAAGAGTCACAGGGGCAACTGGGGGTGAATCTTAAAAAAGGGACAGCGGTATAAGCTCCAGTTGTAAGCCCCATTAGGGAGCAGAGCACCAGAGAAATAATATTAAGAGCAAGACAAAGTCTCCCTTCAGAGTATGTTCAGCTGCGAAAAGGGCAATCGACGCCCGCCCCATCTGCTGAGGTTCCAGCGACTTGGCATTCTGAAAATCCTCCAGTCGGACAGCCTCAATCTTCCCAGTGCCAATAAAAGTTCATCAACTTAATCAGAGGGGAAGCTGGATCCGCGCCCTCTAGCAACACTACAGAAGTTTTCTCGGACAGGCGCAGCCATGGAACCGGAAGAAGTCCAGAGCTCCTGCGATATTCCAGGTAACGATCTCGACAGCGCCACCAAATCAGACATACGGCTCCTCCTGGGTGAAATTAGGTCGATCCAGCCTCACAGACACAGTCTCCGATCAGCAAACGAAGATGGCCAAAGTGGAGGACCGTTTGGAAGCGGTCAAAAGCAACCAGCAATCGGGAGACATAGCAACAATGCAGTATGATGCATGGCTCTTGGACCTAGAACAGAAGGAACGTGAGATGGAGTCAAAGATCGATGATCTCGAAAACCGGGGGCGACGATCCAACATTCGAATTATGGGCCTAGAGGAGGACCAAGGAGAGACTCTGACTGGTCTGGAGAGTAAGGTCAAACCTCTAATTCTATCTTTATATGAAGGACTGACTCCTCCCAAGCCTGAATTCGATAGGGCGCACAGGGCGGGCAGCCTGCCAAGAGGCCCCCAATCAGTCCTTCTAAAATGTCACTACTATGTGCAAAGGCAGGATATCCTGCTGAAAGCAAGGGAAAAGGACACAATAGAATTCAGGGGCTCCTAAGTAAAACTGTACCAAGACCTCTCAGCGATGACTTTGGCGAACAGGAGAGGATGTCGTCCCCTTACGGTTTGGCTGCAAGAGAAGGGGGTGCGGTACCGATCGGGCCACCCCTTCTCACTATCGTTTGAGTTCAGCTGCGAGGATATTAGGATAACCTCAGTAGAGGAGGCAGAGCGGGCTCTCCAGCACCTCCAGGGTCCTACTGTAGGCTCGGACACTGAAGCCCAAAGAGAGCCCGCAGGACCGCGACAAGATCTGGCACCCAAGCCTCCAAGGCGAGGCCAAGCTCAACTAAAGTGGAAGTACAAACGGCTAAATACTCTCTGAAAAATAAGCACTGTACTCTTATTCTCCGTTATATGTTGCAAGGCCTCTTACTTTTTTGGCTCCTGTTCTTAGTTCCTGGTGCATAACATAACATTACCAGAAAGATGCCCATATGAATCTGGGATTGAGTTAGATTTTATATGATATCTGCACATTGTTACCCATGCATGTTGTACTTTTCTTTGCATATATGTGAAATGTTTCAGTTACTGCCCGGAGAGGGGTCCCACTTATGTGGCCCTTCTTAATTTAGGGAGTCTCATTTCTCTCAGATGAGAATGCGCTCCGCAGCATCTCATAGGGGTGGGAAGGGGGGAGGGAATGAACACTCATCCAGGAAGAACAACAAAGCTGATCCATAGTTTTAATTCACATACACGCACGGTACTCCAGCAGCAGGTCTTTCGTTTCCCCGTAAAGGGAAGGGGTCGACCTCCGTGCACGTTACAGGATGTTGGGGCTCTACTCGCAATTTCCTTCTGTAGACATGGCTCTGTCTGACGGCATAGTCTTCGGATCCCTAAATGTTAAAGGCCTCAATTCGCTGCAAAAAAGGTCATTGTTGGCACAGCAATTCAAGCAGTCCAAACTGGATGTACTGTTTGTTCAAGAGACAAAGTATGCCCATGGGGGACAGCGCAGGATTGTAGGTAGGGAAATTGGGGACGTGGTGTGGGCTTCTGGCCCCCGGAAGAGGGGCGGGATTGGTATCCTGTGTAGGAAATCCTTAGGGCTCCAAATAGAACACATACACAGGGATGCCCAAGGAAGATATGTGTAACGCTCCAGGGAAGGTTAAGAACTTGCACCATTACACTATGCTCTACCTACGGCCCCAACCAGGGACAATCAAGCTTTTTTGAACCCTTGTTCGATTTCTTAGTGAACTGGAGGTAGGGCTCACTGGTTTCCGGCGGGGGAATTTAATGTAGTGGCGGAACAAGAGTGAGATTGGTATCCAGCATGGCAAACCATCCTCCCGCCGAGTAACCTCCAAGGAGACAGGTTCCTGGGCCAGTTGAGAGAACACCACCTAATTGATACCTGCCGCACACCTCACCCAGAAGTATGGGCCTACACTTTCTTTCCTCTCACCCTCACCAAACCTTCTCAAGAATAGACCACCTCTTACTGGGAGCAGAGAGTGAGAATGATATCCTGGGGACGTTCATGGAAGTAGTGGCCTGGACTGACCACGATTTATGCACACTAGACCTCGATTTGGGTCCCCTACCCAAGCCAAAGCGAAGATGGGTCTGTAATGACTTCTTGTGCAGGGATCCGGTGTTCAGAGAAACTTTCTCTGACTCCATTATGAGCTACTTCGAGACAAACGACACGGATGGGATGTCGCTCAACACTGTCTGGGAAGCCGGAAAAGCCACAATAAGGAGGATCTTGATAGCTGAGGGTGCAGCCAAAAAAAAGACCCCGACAGTTTAGGCAAGGGGAATTAAGAGCTGATATTAACTGCCTGGAATGAGCCCTTATAAATCACCCCACCCATAGTGAACATTTGATGAGTCAAATTAAGGGGTTGAGATGGGAATTTAGGAATATATGCAATGGCAAGGCGCTAACATAATTTAGATACCTTAAGCAGAAATTTTTTGAGAAAGGGGACAAAGCTCACAATGCTTGTCAATCAGCTACGAAAGCAAAGAGCTGACAGAGCTGGGCACAAAATCGACAAATCCGGCACCCCCCTCACAAATCCACAAGAGATAGTCGACCATTTTTCAAGGTTCTACTTGATGCTATACACAACAGAAGGGGATAGTGCCCCCTCAGCAATTGAGGGATATCTAGCCGTGCTCCCTCGCCCCGCCAATATTTGAGGAACACTTGAACGTATTAAATGCCCCAATTACCCTCTTAGAAGCACAAGGAGCTATCTCCAACCTTAAGGCAGGCTCAGTGCCAGGGCGGGATGGCTATACGCCTGCTTTCTACAAATCAAACTCATCCACCCTCACCCCATTCCTCACTAAACTCTTTAACTCTATATTAGAGTCAGGTCAGGCCCCTAAATCGTTCACTGAATCTATAATCATCGTTATCCCTAAAGAAGGCAAAGACTCCCTAGAATGTGCATCGTATCGCCCGATCTCCCTCATCAATGTTGATGGAAAAATGTATTCTAGCATCCTGGCCTCCCGCCTAGCATTGGTCCTCACCCCAACAAGTCCATTCAGATCAGGTAGGGTACGTAAGAGGTAGGCAGGGGGCAAATAACATCAGAGAGACCTCAGATCTCATGGCCACCCTTTGTGAAGCCGGTAACGGTCCCCTCCTGCTCTCAGTGGACGCCGAAAAGGCGTTCGACCTTGTAGAGTGGCCCTTCTTATGAGCAGTCCTGAAATGGGCGGGGATGGGACCCGTGTGGACTCAAGGAGCTAGAGCGCAATACCAAACAGCTCAAGCCAAGGTTTCCATTAATGGCACCTCTTCTGATGATTTCATTTTCACACGAGGCACAAGGCAGGGCTGCCCTTCTTTCCCCCTTAATTTACTCCCTGGTCGTTGAACCTTTTGTCCAGGCCATTCGATCCAACCCCTCTAGCCACGGCATCCCTCGGGGTGTCACAGAATATAAATTGCCCATGTTTGCCGATGATATTTTACTATACCTTCCCCAACCAGTAGAATCCATCCCTGCCTTCTTCCAGGAATTATTGCAATACAGAGCCCTATCAGGCTTCCGGGCTAATCTCCAAAAAACTATAGCTGTCCCCTTAAAAACAAATGTCGAACTATTGCATCTGTTAAAGTCGAACTGGGGCTTTCAAGTTCAAACCCGCTCTGTCAGATACCTGGGTGTCAATATTACTGTCTCCCTCTCGAATCTCTTTGAGGCAAATTACATCCCCCTATGGAAGGCCATCCGAGATTCTGTTACCAGATGGTCCAGATTCCCTTTGTCTTGGGCGGCACGCTTCTTCTCTATAAAAATGATGGTCTTACCTAGATTTTTGTTCTTGTTCCAATCCCTTCTTATAGTCATTCCTGGGTCTTTCTTGGCAGGAGTAAAATGCACATTATTAAACATTTTTATGGACCGATAAAAAAAAAACTAGGATTCCGTATTCCACTCTGATTCAGCCCAAGGATTTGGGGGGTATGGGATATCCGGACCTAGAGGAATACTATAGAGCATCTCAACTCCGAGTTCTCCCAACCACCTGTGGGAAAATCCCGACAAAGTGTGGGTTGCCATAGAAAATGATATCTTCGCTCTAGTCACATTAGGGGAATAGTTGTGGGTCCCTTCGTCAGCAATGATGCGAAGAATTCGGGAGCACCCCGTCCTAGAAGTGTTGTGGTCTCTCTGGCACCCATCCCAAGCTATGCGAGGAGTCACGACTTGGCCTTCCCCCTTCAGCTGCATTTGGTCCCCCCCCCGATAAACAAACTGATAAGTGATGTCCATCGTTTTCAACTTTGGTATGCGGCAGGGTTAGTGTGTGCGGGACAGATGTGGAAGAAGGGTGTGTTTATTGCTTCGGAAGATTTAAGGGAGGCGCTACAGGGCGTCGATGTTGCCCCTGTGCCATTCCTTCAGCTACGAAGTATCCTGGGCGACGCTTATTAGGGTGACTCCCTGAGGCATCCTCTCACTCCATTTGAGCAAATACTCAGCACCCCTCAAACAACTAAGGGTCTCGTTGCATGAATGTATAAGTCCCTGATCACCAGAGGTCACCTCAAGCGCCCATCGTCTGAAATGAAGTGGGAAGCAGAGCTGGGACTAATAGATCAGCTGGACGCTTGGAAGGCTATACACAGGGTGGTGTGGGCATCATCCATATCGGTACAATATAAAATGCACAATGTGCGCCTACTGGTGAAGAGGCACTATACTCCCCAACGATTGTCTAAAATGTTTCCAGGCACATCCCCCTACTGTTGGAGAGATTGCGGCGAACGATTTGACTATTGGCACCAATGGTGGGACTGCTGCAAAGTGAATGTGTACTGGAAAGAGGTTCTAGGGTGGATTCAGGCCATAGATGGAATACCCAGAGTACTTACACCATTGTTGCTCTTGTTTGGGGTGGAGTCAGATGAAGAAGACTGACTCCTATGGGTCATTAACACATGGCACGTAACCTTATGTTGGCAGCAAGGGTATACCTCACTATCAAATGGAAGTCATCCTTCCTTCCCACAAAGAGAGAATGGCTGATTAAGGCACATGCCATTTACGAAATTGAGAGCCTTACAGCTGCCGTTCTAGAATCTTGAAGAAACATACTGGATATGGCTACCTTTTTTGGAGTACTACACAGCATATTGGGATTCTGTAAGACCAACTGACTAGATCCACTGGCATTAATAAGAAGCAAAGTTGCAGAGGAGTCCCATATTGTCCTCTTACTTTCATTTTTGTGTAGTAAACCAGCACTGAATTTCATGCAATGTAAAAAGTGTATAACAATTGGAGCCGTAAACAGCTCTGTTCGTTCCTTTCAGTTTGTCTGCTGAGTCATGATGAGTGGGGCCTGGGGGGGGTGGTGGGGGGCGGTGGGTGTTGGGCGCTGGAGGGTGGGAAGGAAGGGTGGGTCTAACACGACAAATTTCTGTTCTTCTCTTTTCATAATTGCCTCATGGTTGCAATGTCTGTGTACTACTGACCGGTACGGTGAAGCTAACATGTATTAAGTCATATTTGTTGTAAAAACGAATAAAATTCATTAAAAAAATAATAAACTGAACTATATATCAATCACTAATTCACTGACATAGTTAACACACAGTACTCACACAAAGCAGATAATCTTTAAAGGAAATGGTACACTAGTAGTCAGACCCAACATCTCTACAAGACAACCCACCGTGCTTTGAGGTATAACAATGGCACTTCGGTGGATTTCAAATGTCCCATAACAGATATTCCTTAACATTTATAATTAGGTACCATTAAACAGTGCAAAGCCTCACTGTGCTCCCTTTTAAGCCAATGCTGAGGTGAGGGCAATAGCCCATAAATGGTGTTTGTGCGTCAGCAAAGGGTCAGGATTGTTGCTATTTAAAGCTCAACGTCAACTAAGCCATATTAGCAAAGTGTTTTTGAATTGGGCATATTACTATTTCCCTTAGATGGTCCTAATTTCAGCAAATAATTAACCTGAGGTAAAGTGATTTCTGCAGGTTCATACAATGTGCAAGATTGGAAAGTTAGAATTCATACTAGTCCCTGCAAAAAAGTAATTACATCTCCTCTCTATTTTACAAACTAACAACTAATGTACAGTGCTTCGTACACAGGTGAATTCCAGGATCTTTTCTCCATAATGGTAAACATACCCTAACACCCCTGTTGGAATGAATAGCCATAGCCTTATGCCGCCTCTATTAAAAGGTCAAGGTAACTGCAATCCAGGCTGTGAAGAGCAGACAAAGTTCAACTTCAGCAATAGAGAATCTTTAAAATAAATATATATATTTATTGCACTTCTATAATATCAAACAAACCACCACACAATAATGGACATCATCATGTCAACATATATATTATTCTCATTCCCCTACACCCTAACCCCCCACCCCCATGCCTGTGCATAATGTCTTCAAAATGTACATTCCTCATCACACTGCCTCAACCTCCTCCAATGTGGCCCGCATGGCGGCTTCGCCTTCCTCACATGCAAACAGAGTCACAGTTAGCGCTATCCATCGTTGAAAGTCTATTCCTAAATCGACTTTATTGTCACAATTCCCTTTTCCCACACTCAGGTTTCCACTGTTACTCACTTTTCCAAATCCCTTCACCACCTAGTTTTGCTGGGCTCTCTAGCATCCGTCCACCACATGGCTCTGCTGTGTTTGGCCATTATATATATCAGGTCTTCAAGTTTATTTAGTGGCTTATCTTTCGCGCTTCTCTTATATTGACATAGCATGCAGGCCTCCGGGGTCTGAACATCCAATTCTATACCTCCTAGGGCCGCCTTATGTGCCACCCCCCTCCAGAACCTTTGCAAAACATGTGTATCAATCCAGCCTCTACCTCTCTGCATCTGGGGCATATGTGTCTGCTCGCTCCCTTGAAATGTGCATGGCCGCTGGTGTGAGGTATGCTCTCTGTGCAATATACAATTGTATGAGCTGTAGCCTAGCATTTCTAGAGACTTTCTTATGGTAACAGTGCGATATCCTTCCATTCTTTTTCCTCAAACGTATTGCCCAATTCCTTCTCCCATCTCTCTCTACATTTCAATTCGGCTCTCGTGTTCTGTTCCGACGGCATCTCGTAAATTCTCGAAATAGCATGTCCGCCCTCTGCTATTGTGAGCAGCGCCTCAACCTCTTCACTTCCATTGGTGGTGTCACTATTCAGCCACCTATCTCTCAACACCCTTATCACTGTCTTATGTAGCAATAACTGACCCTTCTGCAATCCCGTAACCTCCTGCAGCTCAACGAATGTCAACAGCCCTGTATCATTCCGCAGAACCCCAACCGTGGCTATGCCACTCCCTTCCCATTGTGATTGCACCATTTCCCTGCTGCATGACCTCCCCTCCAATATTGTTGCTATATGGGTCTGTGGGGACAACGGATCTCCCGACCCCATGACTTTAACAGGTCCTTTTCCAAACCTGAATGCCCAATTCCAAATACTGCTAACCATGTTTCACACCAGCAGGCGTCCAAATTAGGAACTGCCTTGGAATGTTGTACGGCACACTCCAAAAACAATGTATGAGTCTCGGCAGTGCCACCATCAGCAACGCTGCTCTGCCCATCACTGACAATGGTAGCTTGCTCCAAAATTCCATTAATTTCACCAATCCATTTCTGGGCTGTACCACAATGCCCTTGTGTTCCCGTGTGCGGTCATAATATATTCACCCCCAGGTATCTGAAGGAGGTCCTGCTCCAAGGCAGGGCAAGGGCTGGTAAGTCCTCTTCCTTAGTCGCCGTTGTTGCCAATGGAAACAGACATGACTTATTTATTCTAATACCTGTAAATGTGCTAAAGCAGTCCAGCACCTCCAGAACATATGGCAGGTTTATCTCTGGGTTGTGCAAATGCAGCAACAGGTCATCAGCGTATATGGACACTACATGCTTCACCCCATCTATGTCTATTCCTGTGCCCCTATATTCTTGCCTCAAATAGGGTGCCATTGGTTCCGCCACAATAATGTATAGCATTGGGGACAACGGGCAACCTTGTCTCGTGCCTCGATATAATTGCCATTTATCCGAGTATGTACTGCCCGTCTTTACTCTGGCCATTGGTTTGGTGTATATCAGCTGCACCCATTGCATATACTGCGGCCCAATCCCCATCTTTGACATTGAGGCATACAACCAACTCCAATTTACGGAGTCGAATACCTTAGTTGCATCCAATCTCTCATGCTGTAGATCATGTGGTGCAGTCTCCCAAGGTTCTACGCAATGTTCCTTCCTGGTAGGTAGCCCAGTCTGATCCGGGTGGATCAGCGCGTGTATTACTTTGCGGAGTCTGTTCGGCAAGATAGACGTAAGGATCTTACTGTCTTGGTTTAACAGTGATAATGGTCTGTAGGATCTGCAGTCTATACTTGTTTTATTTGGTTTTAGTAGGGGAATTATCAGGGCCTCGGATGCTCTCGCGGAGGATGTTTTCTGCGAAGGCTTCATTATATATCTTGGCAAGCAACAGCACTAATGTATCCGCATAAGCCTTATAGAATTTCCCTGTAAGCACGTCCGTACCAGAGGCCTTCCCCGTAGTCAACATTCTAATGGCGGCTACAACCTCCTCCGAAGTTATGGGCATTTCTAGTAACTCTGCCTGCTGTGCATCTACCCTTTGGAGAGTAATAAGGTCTAAGGCGTTATGTAAGTCCCTCTCCTCTTCTGCCCGGGGATCCACATAGAACACTCTATAATACTGACAAAAAGAGACTATTTATGCCAGCTTGCGGGTTCACCATATAGGGGATTTGGTGTCCTTGCGTTTGTGCAGCGAGGCTAACATTTTCCCCGGCTTGTCCCCCAGTACATGAATACGTTCCAGGTATATCGCATAGTTTAGTTTCCCCTGCCTTTCCCATTGCCTGCTTCAGTCTGACTACTTCTTATACACATTCTTTGTCTACCCTGGCCTCCCTCTCTAGTATCCCCAGTTTCTCTTCCATGCCCCTCAGTTTGTTGAAAATTACTTTTTGTACGCCCCCCCACCCCTGACTCCGCTATCGTTTCACCTCAGATGACCTCCTTGTATGCTTCCCACACCATACCACCTTCTGCACACTTCCCTCATTTATTGCAATAAAGTCCACTGTACTCTTCCTTATGTGCAAATGCTTTGTCTACCAATGATTCGCTCCTCAGTTTCCATGCAGGTATGGGTGGACTCAGAGAAAATACTCGCTATACTGTTACCAGAGGGGAGTGGCCC
This sequence comes from Ambystoma mexicanum, assembly GCF_040938575.1. NCBI lineage: Eukaryota > Metazoa > Chordata > Amphibia > Caudata > Ambystomatidae > Ambystoma > Ambystoma mexicanum. Next base: position 522,999,883 of record NC_090923.1, read on the forward strand.
GACAGGACACTGGCCAAATATTCTGCTTCTAGAAATTAGGTCTTGTGTGCCTCACTTACAAATACAATCTATTTTTGTGTAGACCTTGTGCAGAGACGAGTAATAAGAATAGTTCCTGTCCTCCCCATGTTTTGCTCTCCATAGATCTCGTAGCTGGAAGTGTTTCTGCAGCGAGTTTAATACCTTGGCTGGGGGAAGACAGACGTTTATGTTTGCTGTCGGATCTATCCATAGTGGGGTCCGATTTACAATTAAATTCCCCCCCCCCCCATATGAATGTTCCATCCATGTAAGGCCCCAGACTGGCATATAATGATCTGGAAAACAGTAGCATCATGATTCGTTGCGTAGGTGTTTACGATACATATCTGTCGATTTGCTAACAGCCATGTATCATGACTATTCCGCCCTCATTGTCTGTCTTCGTATTTAATACTTTAAATGGAATGGCCGGGTCTACCCAGATGAGGACCCCTCATGCATATGTTGAGTAAGTGGAGCCTACCAACACTCCACCCCACATACCTGCCATGTTTTTCGGTTTTTGCGCATCTAAGTGCGTTTCCTGCAACAGCGCTATCCCCACCTCAGTCCTTTTCATGTGCATATACACCCTTCTTCGTTTCACGTAATTGTTTAGTCCCCTAACATTCCAGGTCATGATTTTAACAGTCAGTCATTACGTTGCCTTGTCGAGGGTATCAATGGGGCCAACAGCTGACCGCCGGCCATTAGTAATAGTTCGATGCAGCTTTTATCCATGTATGCCAGGCTCCCCCGTGACGTTCTCCAGCCATTAGTGCCCTCCCTGGTTTTAGGCTACACCTTTGGCTGACCTGGTAGTGGGGCTACTCCACTAATGTTTATGTCATCCTCTCAGCTTTTTGCTTCTTGAACCCCACATTATTATGGGTTCCTCAGTGCTCTTCAGTCCTGAGCGCTTCATTTTGGGCACTACTGATTAACTGGGGCATTAATACGTACTTTTATCTTCATATTACCACATTTCTTTAGCCTAATGTATGCTGGTTCTCCTTTTCTGAGATTAGTTTTATGAGCTCTGTATGATTACGCTCACTGCCGGTCCGTTGCCATGCCACGGAAGGCGGCAGGCACTGTGCATGTGCATAGCTCTGCAACACTAATCCTGCAGACATGTGCGGCACTCTTTGATACAGCTCTGGCTCTGTGAGCACCACCCGCAGCTGCATTTTTCTACTGCAGAGCACTCCACCTTCCCTCTGCAACTACTTGCCAAAAAGTAATCTCCATATCCACCTTGTCCACGGTGCCATCTTATGTGGGCCACTCATCCACGGACATTACGCTTGTGTCCACACGTAGCTGCCTGATTGACAGCAATGTTTTCCCTTGTTCCTTTTGCAGGCACACACGTCTGCCCATTCATTACAACGGGCTTCCGTGGCAACTTCCCTAAGCACGCGCTCCAAGCCACCTGTGGGAGCAGGTAATCCACGCTCTGTGGTTTTACTTACTTTCGCTCACACTGTTTTTTCATCTTTTGTCTGTGACTGACACACCGATCTTGATATACTTACCTTTCCTTTTCCTAGCTGCTCAATCCTTCTTGGAATCAGCCCGAGAGACCACTATTTGCCCCTACACTCCCTTGCCCACCGGGTGGGAGAAGACTCAGGGGATTGCTTTTAAGGTCAGTGCCTCCTGGCTCATGGCACTGGCTATTGTATTTATTTTTAAGCCTACACGTATTCACAACTAGGCACCTGAGCCCTCCAAAGCCCCCCTTCCCCTGTCTAACTCTACATCTTTTATGTGTCCCTCATTTAGGGAGACCTTGGCCCTAGAAGTATGCTTCTATTACATCAAGCCAAAACGTCTCGGACGTCCCATTCCATATGCCCTTGAAGTCCCCTCCAAGAACACCAGCCTTGATTCACAATCTAGACGTCAACCTACCACTAGGTCACCCTTCTGCCTGGCAATGTCAGACCTCTTAATTTAGGAGTGCGATACCTCACACACCCCAGGAATCATTGTTGTGGATGCCATTTTGTAGCACCACGAGGGCTGCTACCTTAGTTCCAAGCCCACTTCAGCCCTACATGTAACTTGGGTTTGCATTGCATTTCTGCTGTATGTCGATTAAGGAAGAAATTCTTGAACATGCAAAATGTATATATGTACTATGTTTAGCCCTCTGTTGCACACACGCTCATCTCTTTGTGCATTTGCTTTGTCTGTTGTCGCTGTTATTTACACATTATTCTCTATGAAAGAATCACATCGTATGTTCCTGTGGACTCTTTAAAAAGTCCTAAGTCTAAGATGTATATAGCAAAAATGTAGTACAAAAAACACACTTGCAGCTAAATAATAAAAGCTGTACCGATACTAATCAGCCATAATGAGTTTCTCTATGTTACGCTCAGGTGCTCAGTCAGACAAAATATATTTATGTCTTGGTGATATACGATTTAAGAATCAATATTGAATTCAAAATTGTTGCAAAATTCTAAATACTGACGGCAGTTTGCCCCCCTGTTCCAAAGCTATTTTCAGCCCATAGTTATGCCGGTTTTATGGCTGTCCCTCTGTTACCAAGGCCCTACCCCCACCCCTCTGTTACTTCCCCCTCAAACCAATCTCAAACTTAACTTGTCCAGCTATGCTAAGCAGGCTAGGACTTGCCCATTTCCGCTCCATTCAACCTGGTCACTAGACTCGTCGCCTGGTGCCCTACAGGCGGGCTCTGTTTAGTAGCCCTAAAACTGCCTCTTGAGGGGGTAGTGGGTCTGCACCGAGCGTTACCTCTACCGGGTTTCTGTGACTTCACCATACTGCTCCTGCTATCTGTATCGCATTTTATCACTACCATACTATTAGTTACTCTCTCTGCATAGCCTGAGCATATCTCTACCCTGCATTACACATCTCTACTGTTTCAATTCTGTTATGCCGGACTGCACAGTGTCTTCTCCCACTTATCAAGCTTGCCGTCTCTGGTATCTGCGCACTGTCCATCCATTCCTGTGCGTCTGTCAGCGGCTCGAAGAAAAAGACTTTGCCGTTGCAGATCACCTTTAACATCCCTGGATATATTAACATGTACGTTAGGCCCACCTTCCTGAGCCTGGCCTTCGTCGTAATGAATTGGGCTCGCCTCTTTTGTACCTGAAAAGTGTAGTCGGGGTACACTGAAATCTTCGCCGATGCCGTTTGTATCGTTCCCCCTTACCTAGAAAAGGGCAGTATTTTTTCATGGTCCTTCAAATTTAACACCTTGGCTATCACAGGTCTTGGTTGAGCGCCTGGCAGCGGCCTTCTGATGAAGTAACGATGTGCTCTTTCTATCGTAAACCCTTGCGTGAGTTCTCCCACACCAACTTCCTGTTGTAATTAATTTTCTATGTAGGTGGTGGGAGCCGACCGTTAAATTCCCTCGGGCAGACCCAAGATTCTTATGTTTCTGCGTGCCCGGCCTTCCGCCGCCTCCGCTCTGTCTTCTAGTAACTTAACTTTCATGAGGAAGCTATAGAGAATCATGTCACCCACATCACTAAGTGTCCCCGGTAAGGTCTCGGTAGGCCTCTAGACCTCCCAGGAAGCCCTGACCAGGGCTTTGTTCTCAGAGGAGCCGCAGTTTAAAATCCACCTTCATTTAAAAGTGCCTATACTTCCCCTCAGCCTTTGAGTCCATAGAAACAGGCCCATATGGGCCAACGGAGCAAGTAGAAGGTTCATCGCTTTCCTGTTTCCCTGTGAGTAGTTTTAACTTTTAAAAACAACTGGATTCAATTAGCTAGAGTGGATGGCATCATTTGGAAGAGTGTTCTGGGACTTACAAACTCCATAACCATGGCGTTGCTTAGTACGGAAATTGGTGTAATCTTCCTCAAACCCCCACATTCTTTGGAAAAATATACAAATCTTCGCAAGGATTTTAAACTCAGCTGAAAATACACTTTATGTGAACTTAAAACATATGTGGCTGGATAGGACTGTGACACTCATTTGTAGATTGATGGCATCAAATCAATCTAGGATTTACAATAGTCGGGATTCTAGTTCTACTTACTTCAGATTTCTTTTAAATGTACGACTGACATTGGAGATAGTTTGTGCTAAATTAGATGAAGACAAAAGTTTGTATAGATTGAGTCGCGATGCAAAAATTGCAATTATGAAACACCATTTATTAGAATGTGAGCAAACCCATGAATTGAGACTGACTTTTTTTTTTTTAAAGATTTGTATGCAACATATCTCCTCTAACAATGGGGTCCTTATGGAATTGCTTGTTGACAACAAATCAATTATCGCTAACAATTTTGTGAAATATATTTATTAGAGATTGATACATGAAACTCTACTGTTGCTAGGATGTAAATATTATATTTTTTATTCAAATAAAATGTACTGTTCTAATAGTTTTGCAATTAGGTTAATGACATTTTGGTGAAAAGTTTGCTTTATAAAATGAAACACTAGTAGTAAAACACACAATAACATCCTAGTGTTGTAGAAAGCTTAGAAGCCTGACCCCACCCCCTCGCCTGAGCCCAAAATATGCTTGCATTAAGGGTGCCAGACTGCCGTCTGCCCCTACTCACCCCATTTGTCATACCATCCACATTCATTTGTCTTTCACAAAGTCTAACAAGCACAGCCTGCATAGGGAGCTCATGGTGCATTTCTCCTTATAGATGGGTAGGTATTACTATACTTTAATAATCTACTCCCACGTAAGTGGCTCTCCACAAAAGACAAAACCCTCCTCAAAACAGCATCCCTCACACACAAATGTCTTAAACACGCAGCCCCGCAATACCTTATAGACAGATTCTCCAGACAAACAGCCTCTTGCCCCCTAAGAAAAGCTAATTCCAACCTTTTGTTAGTACCTAGATTCAAACTCACTAAATCTGGTGGGAGCAGCTTCGCTGTTAAAGCAGCACAATATTGGAACTCCCTTCCCCCTGCTCTCAGGGAAGATCTCCCCTACCGGCAATTCAGATCCAATCTGATTCAATGGCTAAAAGAACATGATGCCTAACTTCACCCTTCTGACATCCGGGATCTCATGTATATTTTGTATATTTGCTCGGCCTTATTTATAGGTCACACTTGCATTCCTGTAAACTTACTGTATATACATTTGTGATTCTCTGACAATACAGATCTACAGCATTGTAACCGAAGCTGTACCCCCATGTTTAATCCGTAACCTGTAACCGCCCTCTTTATGCCTTCGCGCCCAAATACCCCTGGGTCTGGTGCGCAATATAAATAATAAAAACAAACAAACTATATCACTGTGAACTGAATTGTAAGTCTAGCTTGACATAAGGAACAAACTTATTCTGACAAAGATGCCAGGCTTGTTCAAATTTATAGTATTAGTTTGACCTCCCCATTCCCTTACATCCTGTTACCAATAATATGTACCTTTAGACACAGTCTATCCTTGAATTAGGGCCCTTTTACCTCATGCTTGGCAGTCCAGAAATTAATATTCTGAAGTTTGTTCTGGGCTACAACATATAGAGATGCCAAGGTAAATACATATACCTACATTTCACAGAATACAATTTCACTGAATGAGAAATATTCAAAATAAATGTCTGTTCGTTAAGTGGTTAAATTTTAAAACATAGATGGGGGGTGGGGTTAGGATATAGGATAAGGTGGGCAGAGGTTAAGGGGCGATGGGTTTCCCCCTGCATAATAAAAAAGATTTGAAGAAAAATAATTCAAAGATTTCACCTTTAGCTGAAATGGATTCGGTGAAATCACATACATCCAGGTAAATAAGCCAGGATTGCAGAGCATGCCATGAAGACCCTCATGCATCCAACATTATATTTGTGTACTAACTTACAATTGTCCAAATCGGCCTAAGACTCACAAGCCAATTCTCAAAATATTTAAGGGCATATCCTCCTCTCTTTTGCAGACCTAAGGTCCATCTCACAGGACTGGCATGTACCCATGCTAACAAAACACATTTCCCCCACAACATCTTTCCCTGTGTTGCTTTGTAGCATCCATTTCCTCCTTCACCATCCTCTTAGCTAACCCTTGCACATTTTCTTTACTTCAGTTGACCAAGGTCTGTCTACCTCTAGAGGCCACTCAGGACAGCTGAGGTGCTCCACAGTGTGCCAACGGCAGCCTAAGCTTTCCACGATGCACCAATTCAGGGACAAGCCTAGTCATATTGAAACTACTATAATGGCGATGTGGCACAGTATAAATCTATTAAAATTGATACACTTCACTTGGAACCCTCACCAACGAAGGTAACACCTTATCTAAAATGTCTCCTTTTGATTTTCATGTTGTATACATGTCTCTAGGCTTCTACATAGTGTTATTTCACTTATGGAGGTGTGCCTACTCCTGTATGGAGTAACCTCTCTGATGACATCTATTAAGTGCTACACACATTTAACACATATAACTTTATTACACATTTTCTTGGTTGGTATTTTACCAGTTCCAACCCCAGAATTGAATAGTAAATGCTCATGTCTAGCAAGGCAGTTAACAGTTGTCGACTCCAAAGGGATTCAGTCTCATTTTGGTGGTGTTTAGGTATGACGCACTACACAAAAAGCTTGACATATGTTCAAATATAAATGCATACTTATGAGGTTACTATTAACAAAACACTTGCAAAATGTAACACTTCTCATTCGGCCTGTAGGTTACATAGATAAACAGTGTGAAAGGGGCAAGGAGACATTTTCCTCATGAATAGTATTTTGTTTTGAACTCGAGTTCAACAGTATTTGAGGTCAGAGTTAATATGTGTGTGGAAAGTAGAAAGCAAGTAGACAGCAAAAACAAAATGTAAGAAGACTGGTTTTGTTAACGAGCCAACAACTAAAGCTGGCAAAACAAGATTGGGATAGTACAAACAATGTTTTCTCTGTAACTGTTAGGTGAGACTACATAGCACTTATCTGCTTGGCATTAGGTAACCCACCTTTTGGTATTGGTCAGGCCTATCTCAAGATGGGTAACTGTGAGCTCTAGAGCTGTACCAATGAAATTCGTAAATACAAGTAACCAAGTAACACTTACACTCAAGGATTCTTTTAGAAATAGTTGATTTAACATCAATTTTTAAATAAGTGTTCTTTAAAAAGGCAATTCATGTAACAATGTAAATATACTTTAAAATCAGAACAAGGTAGTGGATAATCTTTGGATATGCTTAATACACAATTCATGCACCCTGGGGTGACTTCAATCACAAAGACAGTAATGGCATTTATATATAATTTGCAGATTCTGAGGTTGCAGACACGTTTATTTTAAACCGGTTGCACACATGAATACAATCCAGATATATTTAAAGGATATCAGAAAACCCCTAGTTCCAATGAGGCTAGACTGAGTGCTCAAAGTTCGCAGGCCCCGTTACTCTCTCCCCCCTCTCAACCCACCCCCCTCCTTCAGCTCAGCTCCCCTCCAGGCCTCAAGGGAGTGGGGACGTCCGTGAGCTGCTCATTGCCCGAGTGTAGGACCCATCTGGCCGATTGAGGCTTGTGAGTCATCGCCTGGAAGTTCTTATCATATTCTAGGAGTGGGGCCCAAATGTTCGCGGATCGGTGTAGTAAGCCTGCCCTAGCTGCTTTAACTTTTTCGGCAACCAAAATGTCCCAAGGCTTTATCCACCAAAGAGTCGAGGAGCCTTCGGCTGTCTTCCAGGTCTGGGTTATTGTAATTTTCCCAGCCAGTAGGAGTTGTGTGAGGAGTTTGGCCGTTCTCCCCGATCTTGGGTAAGCCCCTGGTCTGGTGCTGGCGCGCCTAGTATGGTGATTTCTAGCTCCCTGGGGATCTCCACCTGGATAATCTCTTCTATAGCAGAAATGCATCGTGCCCAGGTTTTCAGGTTTTTTGGGCATGACCACCACATGTGAAAGTATGATCCTGGCTGAGCACACAGGCGCCAGCAGTGGGGGGGTCGAGAGCCCGTTTGAAGTGATGGAGGCGTAGTGGGGGGTAGTACCATCACAGAAGCAGTTTATGGGTGCATTCCCAGATGGTAATGCAGAAGGAGGAGGAATGAGTTCTAGACCATATGTCCACCCATGTTCTGTCCTCTAGGGGATGCCCTAGGTCTGCCTCCCATTGTGTCATGTAGGGGGCTCTTGTGGTGAGCATATCCTCCTGTAACAGTTTATAGAGCATGGAGATTTTCCTCCAGGGCGGCAGCTCCTTTAAGGTAAGCTCAAGCGGGCTAGGGGTACGTATCTCTGCTTGACAGGTTTGGGGTGGGAGCACCAGTGATGATGTGGTGCATATGAGAAACTGTTTCTGTTAGCTGGAAGGTTGCTTTGCATTGTTCAAAGGAGCGGGGCTGGTCATGCTCAAAGAGTTGTCCCAGGGATTCAAGCCCCCCAGCAATACAGTTCCAGAAATTCAACAGTTGGGACCCAGGAGAGAAAGCTGGGTTATGGAAGATCAGGGAAGAAGGACCCCGACCCAGCGGGATGCCTTTGTGTTTTAATGCCCAGTCCCACGTGCTAAGGGTGTGATTAGTACCGGCTAAGGTCCCAACCCAAGTTCGGCGTAATGGAGACTGGGTGTATGGGAGAAAGCGAAGGGGGAGAGGCAGACAGGATTGCTCCACTTCCACCCATTTTGGACACCCAGAGGTCATGACCCCAGCACGTGTGTGCACTAGTTGTGTTGCCACCTGGTATTTACGCAGATCTGTACCCCTAGGCCTCCCAGTCTACAGTTGCACATCATAGTTTTTTGGGAGATCCTCGCCTTCCTGCCTTTCCAGATAAACCACAGCATTTTTCTCTGCAGAAATCTGGGGGTGGGTGGCGGGGGCAGTGGGATTGTGGTGTGGAGGGAGGAGCAGGCATATAGAAATCACGGGAGGAGGTTCATCTTGCAGGCGGTGATACGCCCGATAAGCGAGATCTCTTGTGAGGTCCATCGTTCGAGGTCTCTCTCTAGCTCTTTAAAAAGTGGGGGGAAGTTCTTTAAGTATACATCTCTAGGGCGGGCAGGAATTTGGACCCGCCGATGGGGAATGGATTTTTCACTCCATTGGATCAGGCATAGGGGTTCTCGGATCTCCCGTTCCCCGAGTTCCAGTCTTATCCCTAAGACGGCCGATTTCCCAAAATTGATGGCAAAGCCTGCTACCCTTCCAAATCTGCGGAGCTCTCCAAGGGCTGACATTAGTGAGCTCTCCAAGGGCTGACATTAGTGAGGGACGAATGTCTGTTATGGATAACAGCATGTCATCTGCATAGAGTGAGATCTTATGTTGGGAGGCGCCAGTGAGAAGGTCTTCGATGCCTGGGTCCAGTCGAACACTCTGGGCGAAGGGCTCCATTAGTAGTGCAAATAAGAGCAGGGACAGAGGACAACCTTGCCTAGTCTCACAGGTCAAGGGGATCGGGTTGGATAGATTGCCGTTGACCCTGAGAAGTGTCTTAGGGGACTGGTAGTTTGCCAAAAGAAATTTACGAAAGGTTGGACCAAAACGAAATGCCTCCAAGGTTAAGTTGTAGAAAGGCCCAGTCTACTTTGTCAAAGGCCTCAAAAGCGTCCAAAGCCAGTAGTGCCAGTTTGTGTGAGTCTTGGCGATGTCCACTAGATTCAGGGTCCTACAAATGTTATCGCCTGTCGACCTATGCATTATGAAACCTGTTTGGTCTGGGTTTATCAGGATAGTTAGGACCTTCACTAGGCGGTTCGATAGGACTTTCGAATAGATGTTGGCGTCAATATTTAGCAAAGAAATGGGTCTATACAAGGCATTATCTCTGGGGACTTTGCCGGGTTTAAGCAAGAGGATGGTCATAGATTCCTCCATTGACGGAGTGACGGACCCCGAAAACCCCAAATGAATTGAAAATGGCTGTTAATGGGGCCACTAGTTGGGGGCGGAACACTTTGTAAAATCTCGTTCTGAGCCCAGAGATCGGGGTTTGAGGGACTTAATGGCTGTTTCGACCTCCTCACCTGTGATTGGGGCATCTAGGCCGCCCTATTGGGCTCCTCAAGTTGTGTGAGTGCGGCCTCATGTAGGTACCTCTGTTGCTTTGCCTGGGTTTGGGGAGATGCCGACATTGTCTCGGAGAGATGGGCCACCGCTAGCCGTAGTTTATCCTGTTCAGCATACTGGACCTTGCCGGAGAGTCGCGGAGGACCGCTATGGCGTTCCTCCTCTTTGCCTTAGCCAGCTTCTCCACCAGGAGTTTATTTGCTTTGTTTTCCCCAGCATAGTAAGCCTGCTTGGCTTTGGTCAGTAAGTGCGCCGTTTCCTCAGACTTCCTCCGGGCTGTTAGTAGGACACGCTGGGTCCTCAGGGACCAACCTTTGCATTTATGATTGACCTCGGCTTTCTGCACCTCTTCAAGATTCATAAGGGTTTGTGGTTTGCACTTATGAAGTGCCGCCCCATGTGAGATTAGCTCCCCCATACTACTGCTTTCATTGCATCCCAGATGTTAGCTGGGGAGGTGTCTGCAGTCAGATTCTCCCGGAAAAGGTTCCTGATCACTGCGGCTATGGAATCCCTTGGCGACATTTCATTCAGAATGGGGTCATATGGGTTCGAGGGGTGTTGCAGGGGCGGATCAGAGTAATGGGCTTGCATGATCAGTGTCACTGGAGCGTGGTCCGAGAGTACCCTCGTCCCTATGGTCACATCGTCATTGAAGGCAATGATTTGCAGGGAGGCCAGAAAGATCGATTCCGGAGAAGGTCTGTGCACATCTGAGAAGAAAGAGAAGTCCTTTTCCCCGGGGTGAAGTACTCTCCATGTATCCACCACCCCTACGGTTCGAAACAGCTGAAGAAGGCTTGTAGCAAGCTTAAAGTCTCTGGGGGCTGTGGGGTGCGATTTGTCCCTCATGGGGTCCCGGACCCCGTCGAAGTCTCCTATGATGATTTGGCCCTCGACAAAGGGGAGGAGGATTTCTCCCAGGGCCTCGTAAAATGTCTCCTGTTCTTCGTTGGGGGGCATAAACCGAGACGAGGGAGTAGAGTTGACCAAATATTATGCCTTTGGACTGCCGTATAGCGGCCTTCTGGACATTGTAACGTCTCCACTATCTGCAGAGGCACATCTTTGGCGATGAGGATGGCAGTACCCCCTTTCTTGGTTCCATTCGAGGCCAGGAATTGAAGCGGGAAGTTCCTATTGTGGAGGCGTGTGAAGTCTGCAGGCATTAGATGTGTTATCTGCAAAACGGCCACCGAGCTTTCCATGTCCTGAAGCCATTTCAATGCCGATTTCCGTTTAGAGGGGGGAGTTCAGACCTTTGATGTACAATGAGTTAATTTCAGTTTCTGAGGTGGTGGAGGTAACTCTGATGCGTCAGTGTTTCCTGGCTGCGGGGTCCAAGCCGGATGTGGTTCAGCCGCCATCCAGGGGCTTTGTTATTCTATTGTCACCATACAACCAGGGGCTTAACATAAGCTTCCAACGGGAAGCCATATAAACAACTTTATTGGAGGCCGATCTTTCCTTGTCGGAGCATCCCTAAGCCAACTGGGCTAAAACTGTCCATGAACCACTTAAAGGGATTTCAGATGACATTCTCTTTGGAGTCAGGCATGGGCCGTGCGAAGCCCGCATTGGATAAGCTGATCCAGTGTGTCCCCTGGCATGTCGAAGGTAGCCAAGTCAATTGAATGACGACCACTGGTGTGAGGGGGTCGTTGTTCAGGGTCATGATCGCTATCTATCTTTTGGTCCGTCTGCGTTTAGCTGGGGGTCACCTTGCGTTCCTCCCTTTCTGGACCTTTGTCCAGGTCGAGTGCTTTTGTTTTGGGGGGGGGGGGGGGGGGGGAGTTCCATCGGGTCAGCCATTGGCAGGTCAGGCGATGCCTCATCTCGTTTCTCAGGTGAGTTAGGATGTAGGATCAATTGAGCGATCGTCCGGGGTACCCCTTTGTAAGAGAAGTGGAGAGCAGTAGGGAAGAGCCACCGGTATCTGATATGTTGATACCAGAGAAATAGAGTTAGGATCTTCAGGGCTCTCCGTTTCTGAATAATTGCCATTGATAAGTTCTGGAAGATCTGGAGGGGGGCCCCTTGAAAGGTTATATCATCCTGAGAGTGACTTATTGCCGTTATAGCTTCCTTGGTCATGTAGAAGTGGACCCAGGTGATAACATCTGGCCGGAGTTGGAGTCCATCCGCCTGCCGGGTCGGAGTCTGTGGGTACGATCTAGAATGAGTAGCGATTTATCAAGATGTGGCAAGAGGGATTGAATGAGGTCTCCCATATACTTCACCAGGTTTTGGTCCAAGATTGCAAGGGGACTCCTCGAATATGTAAATTGTTATGCCGAGCTCCATCTTCTTGCTTGTATTCCTGGATCTTGTTCCTGTCGAGTAGGGTCTGGAGCGTGTGCTGTATCTCCAGGAGTGTCGCTGGGTGTTCTTGGGTTAGGTCTTCCACCTCCCCCACTCTGTTCCACCTCCACCACCCGTCGTTCCGTCTGTTCAAGCTTAGAAGAGAGTTCCACCATGCAAGATCGAAACTCGAATTTAATGTCGGACATAAAGGCTTGTATGCAAGCTGCCCAACATTCTCTGAAGACGTTTGAGGCGGAGATTTAGGAGTGTCATTCTTTTTCCCCTTGTCGGGTGGGAGCAACATGGTGGTTATGTCAGTGCTCTTGGAGGTTTTAATGTGCTTTGCCATTTCGGCAGGGTCCCGGAACAAGACACTGTGCCCCCTTCAAGACACGGCTGTCAGGGGCCACTGAAGATGTCTTCTGGGGGGGAGGGTCAGGCGTGTTATCCGGTCCTTTAGGAGTAGATTGCTAACGGAAAGCGCGGATGGAGCAGGAGAGCTTTACAGTCAGATTCAGACAATTATGGCAGGTGGTGTTCTGCCAGTTCGGAATGTTTCAAAGTTGTTCGAGACGGTCACACAGTTGGCCTTAAGGGCTTCCACAGGCCAGTGGTGTTTGGCGTCGGATGATGAAGCTAGACAGCGGGGGTCCAAGGAGACCGGGCCCTTCCTGTTCTCGTGGGTAAAATTATTATGCTCTTGGTAGTCCACTGTGTGCTCTGCTTATTAGGTGAACCATTGCACAGGTGAGGCCATTGGGCGATAAAGGTTACGTTGGGCAGGGCAGCTGTTGCTTTCATATGGGTGATTCCAGTGCTTCTCATGGGGGGGGGGGGTGAACTGCTGATGACTACATAGAGAGACCTCAAGGGCACTGCCATCTGCTGCACTTGTTGGGCTGCCCAGTTTCCACCATACACGCTGAAGTAGATGGTGGTGGTTACCCCGCGTGGGCGCCTCGCTGCTTTCATGAGTACCCGTGTTAGCTTGAGGGCGGTGGTGGGTGTCAGGCAGGAGACCAGAGGACCAAGAAGATGTAGGATAATTAGCCCCTGTTGTGTAAATTAACCGTGAGGAGGGGTGCATACCTTCTTGCTGTGCCGGGCGTTAGAAGTCCCTCCGGCATTGCTGGTAATACGCATCGTGCGGCAGCTCCTAGGTGAGATAGGGCCACAGCCCTCAACAAGAGACGGACTGTGTCGTAGCAGGCGCTGTTCGTTTGGCTGCAGGGGATTCAGGAGGGGCCAACCTTAGTTGGTGGGCTCCTCCAGGAACCAGGGTCTGCCGCTCTACAGGCATGGATGTTGTGGGGGGGGTTCTCCCCCCTCTGCAGTCTCACAGTCTCTGCCGCTCCGTGGCCGTCCCAAGAGACTTACTGCTGGTACTAGAAGCCAAGTGCAGCCAGAGGTGAAGTGCTTCTATATGGGTGCTGAAGCTAAACCCAGTGTTGGCCTGGGCACCAGGGCAAGCTGTTAGTCTCCGCATGGGCTCACTGTTATGTACGGAATCAGAGGGAGAGCACGGGGGCCGCCTCCACCACCGCCAGGGTCGACGGTGTCTTTTTCCTGAGGTCGCTGCCGCCGGTACCCTGGTGACTTCCTCCGTAGCTTGTGAGCGGGTTGAAGAGGCCCCCTCGGGTCCACCGCCAGCTGTTCAGTGACGTCGGGGTCAGAGCTGCGCTGCCTCCTCTTTCCGTATGTCTCGCCCGCCATCTTAGAAGCCTCGCGGCTAGGCTTGCCAGATATCGGACGTGTTCACACGAGTGCAGGAATTCGAAAAGCTCAGTTCTTCACCAGTTGGGGCCCCAGGTGTTCTGAACCCCGATGGTTTATTCCTCTGCCGAAGGCACAGGCGGGAACCATTTCCTTAACAGAGCAAACACGGGCTTCACACAGAGGCCATTAATGGAGCAGCCTCATAGATGGTGCTCCAGGCCACGCCTCCCGAAAGGAAAGGTTTAAGGAAAGAAAAGGTTAAATAGTATATGTGAGGACACTTACTTCTTCCGATACAATCTAGACAAGCCTTTTCCAGCAGTAATAGCCTAAAACAAGTTACCACCTATGAGGGACAAACAATATCAAAGTGAATGGGCTAGAAGAGTCTGCAGGATGCCCGGACAGCCAAAGTCTTGCACAAAGTTAGAGAGTTGGTTAAAAAAAGAAATCACTTGTAGGGTCACAAGCTGTTAAGCCTGTGGAAAGAGAATTGTAATCAACTCTAAAAGTAAGTCACTGTGATTCCCAACTGAGAAAAGCACAGCTAAAAGACAATGAGGCAAGTACCCCAAGTCTAAACAGTACCTCTGGTTTGAAGAAGAGTGGTCCAGCTGGATTCTGTCGTGCTACAGCGGTGCAGACCCCGTGTTCCTGAGCCTCAGTCATGGGGATAAGAGGGAGTATTTCTGGAGGGCTCCTGTGGTGGTACTTGGAAGGACGTCGGCAGCTACAGGCTCTTTTCGGTTCAGCGGCACTTCGCGGTTTCATCGCTTAGCAAACAGCACGTTGCGGCTCTCGGATACCGGTTGGGCTTCCTTCACTCCTTGGGTCCTGCACTCTAGTGAGGGGACTCGAGCTCTGGTCGTCCTGCTTCTGGAGGGTCCTTAGGAGACTCCTGGAGCTTCTAGCCGGATTTCAGACGTCACACTCTACTACAGATTTTTCGACCACTGGTACTTGGTTTTTGGAGCAGCGAAGATGTACTGCCAGTCGGGGAAGATGGTCCAGTGGAGTTTGTCTCGGGGTTAGTTGGTCCCACTAACCCAAGGGGAGAAGTCGTCTCTTCCGGAGTTCCTCTGTCGTCTTGGAAAAGGAGTTTCAGCACAGCAGCAGGGTTTAACCTGGCAATTCAAAGGTCCAGGAGGTGCAGCAAGCTTCGTTCACACTTTCTTCATTGGGTATTTCTCCCAGTGGTTGACTCTGCATCTAGTCCCAAAACCTTCACCTTTTAAGCAGGTTACTCCCATTCATGCGCAGCCTAGGCTGTCAATCACACAGCAGGGTGCTTGTCCTGAAAGGACCGCCAGCCAGCCAATCAGGACTGGTTGCATTCAGGCATTCCTAGAGACAAAGAACAGGGGAATTTCGAGATCCTCCTTCACATCCTGGTCTTCCGGAACACTGGAGCCAGAGGTGGGTTTCAGGGCTGAAGCCTGCCAAAGACAAACAAAACAAGCAAAGGGCTCAAACCTGGTTCAACGCAAAACCCAAAAAAGACCTTACAAACAGAAAAACGGCGAGAGAAAAAAAGCTGGACCATTTTGACTAAATGGTCATCCATGGGTACTGTAATGCACCTGAGGATTCAGCCTGTGGTAGAAAAGCACAAGGGTGGGAAAATTAAATGGTTTGGGTGCGTTTGACCGTATTTCTTTTATTCGCGGCAAACTGACAACATTTTATCTGCTCGGGCCCAATTTAAATGCACATGCATTTTTTGTGTCCCCCCCCATCCAATTTTAATGGAACCGGGGGGCACCTTCGCACCTCTGAAATTGAAAAATATAAAACATGGGGAACGAGGGACACCTCCAAAACCCCCGCTCTACAGGTTGGTATTTTGCAATACATGTGACCGAATTGCCCCAAAAGCCAAATCACCCATGCAAAAGAAATACCAAATTGGTCATTAGGTCAAACTTTTTAGGTCAAATTGGCGAATACCAAATTAAACCATTGACACCAGCCATTTAAAGTAGTGAGGGTAACATAAATAATGTTACATGAGAATGTAGGATAGGGGGCTACTAGCCAACCCCCAAGCACTCCAAATAAAATGGTGTGTGCTGGAGCTACAAAGAGAAAATTAAGTAAAGCCAATTTCACTTTACTATTCTTTGGAACAGTAGTTCACACAACATAAGGTATTTAAACCTTACGCGAAATCCAAA
Organism: Ambystoma mexicanum; assembly: GCF_040938575.1. Taxonomy (NCBI): domain Eukaryota; kingdom Metazoa; phylum Chordata; class Amphibia; order Caudata; family Ambystomatidae; genus Ambystoma; species Ambystoma mexicanum. Next base: position 523,016,098 of record NC_090923.1, read on the forward strand.
GGATATCTGTGCGACACCATACAAAAAGTAGATGCCTATGGAGTTTGTCAGACTCCAAAAACTGAAAATACATTATCCAAATCAGGTCAAAACACATGAGCGAGTGAGAAAAAGGTCTCTCACTCACAGTTAAAATTTAAAAGTCCTAAACACCAGTAAGAGAGCTCGGGGTCTCTAAGGTTGAAGGGAATTAAAACCGAAATGAGAATTCTCCCTAACAGTAACACCACAAGATGCAAGCTTTTCAAGGTCAACACAGCTGCAAAGTGTTGATTTTCAAATTGGAATGTTCTTTTTATCTTAATGTGTCGTGAATTTCCAATGTATTTACGAAAAGGTAAAGCAATATACTGATATGCATCACAATAACACCACAGGATACCAAGGCCAATTTCACACGCAGTGCTTAGAAAATAAACAGCATCAAAGTAACCTTGTATGGATGCTTTGCAAGTGTACACTAAGTGTAAACGTAAGTTGAATCATGTCTAAATAGTCATGTAAACTCTAAATGTTTGATGGGAGTTTAGTGATTCAGTTACTTACATTTTATAACCTGTAAATCTGCACTACTGCGGGCATGACTTAGCCGTACCTCTAATTTGATATGTACATAGAGATGTAAAAAATGTTTAACAAGTCCGTTCAAAACTAAACAATCCTACCCACTCAGCATGATTGAATAGAACATCCCCATTTTAACTATGCCAAGTTGCCAAAAGGAAACTTTAGCAATCTTAGGGCGTGAACCAGGCAGATTAAAAAGCTACCATTTTAACACTGCTATACGTTTCAAAAACAAAATACAAAGAACTACTAATTAACCATAAAATATGCATTGACTTAGAATTTAATGAAACTAATATAACCAGGAAGCAATATATTTCACATACTTGACTCACATAAGCAATAAATTAAAAAAACTCGATACAACCAGTAAACACACTGAAACAGGAAAATACTTAAATTAACTCCAAAAGCAAGGTCGTTTAAAGAATAAAAACACAATTAGCAGTCGGGGTGAGTGTGTGACCCAATTTGCTCGCTCAAAAAAGGGGCTGAAACTACTGTGTTCTAAGCCAACTGAGAGCTCCTCAACCCAACCTCCATGTTGTCTGGACCACGAGGTTCAGGACAGATGGAGGGTTAGAGGGCTTGCGCGGACAAGGCCCACCCAAAACCTGTAAATGCCCGCTCAGCACACAGATCTATGTGGGAATTTATAGATGTCACTGTGCAGGCTAAGCAGCAGCGGTCGATCTCTGACTCCTATGTTCCGTGTATGGCAGGAACCAGAAAGCTCTCCCCTGCTTCCTGGTTGTATGTCTACATGGAGTGCTAGAGCCAGATCCGAGCCCTAACAAGCAGCTGACGAGATGGCATTGTGTCGAGTGAAATCGGTTAGGAAAAGAAAATAGTCGTGCATGCTTGTGTGCGATGAATGTATGTGTGCATGCATGCAAAGTGGCATGTAAGTGGGTGTAGGTATGCAAGGGAGTGTCTGCAAGGGCATGTATGTATGTGAATGAATGCAGTGTAAATGTGTGTAACTGCGCATGGGAATGCATTGTGAATGTTCCAAGTGCTCGTGTGAATGACAGAAGCTGTATGGGTGTGTGAGCGTGAGCGAGTGTGTGTGTGTGCAAGGCTGGATCAGGGGAGGGGCATTAAAGCATGACAATTTTTTGACAGGCTCATGACAAATTTTACTGCCATTTTTGGACACAGCAAAGCCAACTTGGATGTTATGTGAAGGAGGGATTTTACTACAAGGGGTGTGGCTGGGTACTACTGTGGTACAGACTTATGTACTCGTATTAAGGGAAAAGCCAACATGAGTTTTACATGGCGGAGGAGCGGGCATGTTTCCTTACGGCGGCATGTATTATGCCCTCTTATCTGCAGGAGCTCATTACGTAAAAAGTTAACAGCAGATCCCTCAGATCTGGCAATCAGAAATTCTTAACGCTCCCTTGGTGTAGAACCATGAAGGTAGAAAAGGGAGCTTTCTACATTGCTGAGCCCAAGGCTTGGAACAATCTCCCACTGGATCTCAGATGTAATATAGAATCTTTCAAGAGAAAGTTGAAAACGTGGTTGTTTATATGAGTTCCCCCCTTGGTCTTCCCCTAATGAGCCCTAATGCCTATGGAGGTTTGTTTACGCTTTATAAATGTTTTAAAGTAAAAAAAAGTAAAAGCAGCAGAGAATTTCATAATGTGCAACGTGGAATCCATAGTTTTTTCACTAGCTGGTCCACTGAGAACTGTACATCTGTTTCTGACTTGGGAATTCAACAGTTTTACACGGGTGACTAACTTAAAACTTGTCTCTAGAATGCACTGGCTCAGACTTAAGGGACTGCTTTCAATTTACCATCAAGAACTCCACTGAAAAGAACACGCAGGAAAGGAGTGGGTCCCTGCCATAAAATAATTCATTTTATGTATTTTATAAATACTTATTGAGGATTACAGGATATTCTAAAAAAGATGTGAAAGCATTAGGGGATGTCATTGGTATTGTGAGGGGAAATGTTAATGAGACAGGATCAAAACAAATGACCCACCTAATAGTACAGATCTTCTCATGAGTTGCTAGCTCTCTGTGGACCTATACAAGTTAATTGGACTGCCACCATGTTGATGAACTCAGCTACTTAAAAAGAGGTAAAATAAGAATCATAATGCACTTCCCAGTCCTTACAGATAGCAGATAAAGAGAACCTTCTAAAGGTGGGGGGAGCAGGGAAAGGACAACGGTTGAAACATGAAATTGTAGATTGGCTAGATGTGGATATTCTTATTTGAATATCCATGTTAAACACACGGGTTTGTTGTCACCATTAGTTCTAAGTAACTCAAAGAGAAAAATGTAATTTGAGACAAGGGCAAAACTTTAACACAAATTTAATTTATTTTTATTAAAATAAGATACTCAATGAAACTATGGTTTACAATAAGTGTTTTTGCAATGGGAGCAATTTAAGAACATTTTAATAAAAATTAAAACCCAAATCAGAAACTAATAAAAACTGTATAGACTCTCACAGATTCCTCTTTATAGTGCATCTCTCTGAAGATCGCTCTAGTTCGTTTCTGAGATAGTTCCAAGTGGAGTCCGTGCTCTGCTGACTGAGCAGATGAGCTGCAAGGAAACAGTTCCACAGAGACTTGCATAGTCAGAAAGCAGAGACCCTGAGCAGGATTCCTCAGAGGGCAGCAAGAAACAAATCCATAGTACCAAAGTTAGTTTTTATTGTGTGTTCAGGATTATTGGCCACAACCGACTTGGGCTGAAAATCTTCCTCTCCGAGCCCATACAGAGAATACACCTTTACTCGTTTCCCATTTTTTGTTTTTATCTTCATTGATGTGCAAAATAATATTCCTAAATCCTTATAATTTGTTTTAAAGCAGTGTTCTTATGTGCAGGTGCTGGTTTCCACTCCCTTTTATGCAGTTCCAATTGATGGCCATACAAAATTCCATAATCTGTTTATAAAGCGTAGGTGCTGGTTTCCATTCCCTTTTCGGTATCTTCTTCCAACAGTCGCGTAAAATTCAACAAAACATGCACTGTAAGTTACTTGCAGAAGGGGCTATTATTGTACATTTATATATGTGTTCTGCCAAACATTTGGCCCTTCTTAGATACGTCATCAGGCAATAGAAGCAGCTGCCCGAAATTCAGTCTAGGTTTAACTCTCCGCCGAGGAAAACTTTGTTATTGTGATAGATTTTCATTGCTGGACTAACAAAACAAAGCATTTGGTTACCATTTTGCTTTGAAGAGATGATGGATTTTGGACTGCGATTGGAATCATGAATAACACAGCAGTTTAGTGATTGTGAATGCAGAAGAAATTAAACCAGAACCCTGCACATGTAGTCACGTAACTTTTCCGCAAAATGTACGTTTGCAGTTGACGATATGGTTTCCACTTAGAACATGGGTAACCGCGTAGATGTTACTGTGCAAGAATTGATATCCTCTGTGTGGGAGGCACGGTGCAGGGAGGGTTCGGAAGCGCTGCGGTTAATTTTGGGTAAAGAGTGCTGCAACAATTCGATGGATGATAAAATCTATAAGAAAAAGGAAAACACCAAAATTATTTCTTACAATCACAGTGACAAGACCAAAATGCAGTGATTAACCTTTTTCACTCAGTATGCATATTATGACAGTGTTCGCTTAATGTAGTGTTGACATGTCAGGGTGGTCCCCTTTATTGCGAGGGATTCAGGTTGCGCAAACCATACTGATGAAAGGAGGGGGGTGACAGAGAAACTGGGATAGTGTCGCAAATCCATATGAATCACGTAGGAAGATGCAATATAACTGCAAAAACAACACAAAAACAAACTCATCCAGGGGGGTGATTTTTTACACAGGCATTCTAAAATGACAGGGACATTCTTAAAGTGAAAGAGAATTAGTTACTTAGTAATAAGGTCGTACGAACAGGGCAAAGTTCACAGTCCTTGCAAGGGAACCAATGTTATCTAGCCCTTTGTATTAAAATCTTTAGAGGGGATTAGTCATTTGGTCGGTGGTAGTAAACCTAAGCCCCGAGGCCAGGGTGAGACGGTTAAGTATTTTTCCAGGTCATCAGAGGGTGCACGTGGCAGCATACATTAGATTAAGGCAGAAGAGGGGTCTGTGGGATAGAGATGGCTATATGAAGTTCAAAGAAAATCGTAGCAGACCTCTCTCCATTTGCCAAAAAACACCAGTAGAACCATGTGCAACCATTCTTAAAGTTAGTCTTAGGTCAGTTGTTGTTAGCAATTAATATTTTCAGTACCACTGTTGAACCATGTACAGACATCGGGAGCTACTGCAACAAATCCCAAGAGGTGTGTTTTGAAGATGATAATGAAGATATGCATGACCAATGAAAATGAAAGAATTGGGGAAAGATGGAATTTCTTTTAAGAAATTTTGTCCAATCATATTAGGGGGGTGGAGGGTAATAAATGTAGCTGGGAGGGTTTTAAATTGTTGCAAAATGTATATAAACTGCCAACTGATATTGCATTGTTGAGACTTGGGTTAGTTTGGTCCTGCAACACCATCTAACCGCTCCCCGGATCTTTTATACAATAAACTTGCTTTATGTATAACCGTGTACTTGCTTCTTAAGTGGTGGCCTCTCTTGGGTTAAGGTGATTAAAGGTTCACTCCTACAATTTGGCGAGCCAGATAGGAGCCCATGCATTCCGAGACGCTGGGGGTCTTCGGTCCACACCTCTCTGCTGCAGCACTTCACGACGGGGACCAGTCTTATATGCACTGTGAGAAAGATGTTTGCGGATGCCATATTGGTTAAAGGTCTGTCTGCTCCCCGGAGATTTGGTGCCACAGCCCAGCATATAGGAGCAATCCCCCCCCCCCCACCACCAGTTTCACACGAGTACATGGTTGGGGGTGTAAACCAAAACGGGGAATAGGGGTAGAAAAGGGGTTGTTGGTTCTGGCACTGAAAGTAAGGAGTGAGAGACACCGCAGCTTGAAACTGTGGCCTCGGTCACAACTGCCTCAAGGCCCCCCGTATCAAACCGCAAAAGGCATTCCCCCCCCCCTGAAGGCCACAAGAAAGCGATGGGGTGTGGAAGATATAGACACGAACGGAGCCGGTGGGCCTCGGGCAGTGATTGGTGTGTGCGCCAGCTTGTGCAGGCATCCAGGTGCCCCCTCTTAGGAAGCGACCGCCAGAAGTGATGGTAACAGCCGGAAACCACTGGAGAGACCAACGCCAGTCGGGCGGCCTTAAAGCAGCGCTGGGAATGGCGGCTCCCCGAGCCTGGAGGGACGGAGGGAACCGGGCCCATCACTTCGGGGTTCCGGGGATCAACAGAGTGTGCCCTGCGTGGACCGCTGCACCAGAGTGCGACCTGCGGCCGCAGATGCAGAGACCGGCGGAGACCTGACCAGACTGCCACTCTCTCCCTGGGACCCCCGAAGCGCTGCGGCTGCCCGCGGCAGAGGTGAGAGGGACTGTACTTCTGCAAGGGAACGTTCCCCTGGCCCGCTCCCCCCAACAGCAGATTAGACTGCCCAAGGAGCTGACAAGAGACCCGAACCTTGAAGACATCCTGTCAAACGTCAGCGGCTTCAGCAACCATAGACTAACACAAGCCAAGAGCGTATTGCATTTGCCCGATGGCGGGGCCCCTTGTGCGGGGCCCCTTGTGCGGGCGCACATGCTCCATCCCGTGCACCTCCTAACTGGAAAGCGGCGGACTGGGGCTGCCAGAGAGGGGTGCAGCGGTCCAGGGAGCATCCTCACACTCGACACCAGGTGAGGAGTGGGGGAGAGCGGCGAACAGCCCGGGGGCCTAGGAGTTCAGGTCGCCATCAAGGGGACAACTAGGGGCCAGGTCGCAATGTAAACAGGAAAGGAGCCGATCTGCGCATTGAGACCAGTTCTGGAAACGCAGAGCGGTCCGGGCACTGAGAGATTACCCTGGGCTACCGCCCATGTAAGCCTCCACACTGAATAATACATTTCCACGTGACCCTCTACCAAATACATACTGTCAGAACCTGGAGCACAATATTAAAAACACTCCAAACAACGGAGCAAACTCAGCCCATGCCACGCTTTGATCCTCTCCCACACACTGAAGATAGAACAGGCATCACACCCTCAGCCCTAGCCCCCCAAATATACGCAGCCCGCCGCACTGCAAAACTGGAAGTGTTGCTAGGCTGGTTCGCACCACGCGCCTCTCTCATTGGAGACTGCACCCAGGAATACCACCCTTGTGTCAACATCCACAGTACAGCTACTCCACGAACGCCATAGCTGGGGTGCAGGAGTGGTGGGCTCACCCCCCACCGCCCTCCTAGTCTGGTCATATGGCAGCCTACGGATAGCCCAGAGAAAATCAACAGTGCTAAAGATCAGGCGGACTGCCTGCACAGCCCCCCGTGGCCCTCTACATTAGGTCACAGGGACATCATAAACACATTCAGTGCACAAGTAAAAATCCCCCAGCACTACGACCATTGCTACCTCCTCCTATTCCCACGGCTTAGCTGGATTACTCGCCGCACAACTGCAACAAACATCGGATGTGGCACGTCCCCAGTGCCGGACGCCTGACCAACGTCTTGGAGGTGAGAGCCCTCCAGTCGTTCCCCGATACGTGGGGGGCCACAATACACTAGACCACTTCGGGTCCCGTTTGATCTAGCTAATGCAGCCATTTCTAATCCATTTGCATAACATCTTGCCAATTGAACCCAGCTCCTCAAGAGGGAATACAGTCATACGAACTACATAGAACTGCTGGATGCAGGGGTGGAATCCTGTGGCCCCCCTCTGGTTCGCTGTGATCCTGACCTGGGTGGGGTGGCTGAGCCCCCATCTAGGTTTCTGAAAACCTACTACCTGCAGCCCCCTGCCTCTCAGGCTGACACAACACCATGTCTCCTTTACACTGCTGCATGTTGGGCCGAATCTGCAAGTGCATCGGGTGCACCTTCATCATCACTGCATCCAGTAACTGCATGCAAGCCTGATTGTCTCTACCCGACTATTTGTGCAGACCAGATCTGATCGTGTCCTGGGGCCTGATCAGGGAGCTGGGGTTGTGCCCCCCCCCCGCTCCTCCCCCGATACGTGGGAGAACACAGTTCACTCGGCCACTGCAGCCCTGGGCTGGCCTTAACATAGCCATTTCTACCGCTACCAACACTGCACCTCACAGATCAGCCCCAGCTTGGTGTTTGGAGACACCATCATACCCAACCACAGAGAATACCGCTGGGAAACCCAATCTGACGGATCCACCCTCAGCAGCAGAGACCCACGAGAACAAGTGTCAGGAGGCCCACACATAGTCTCAACGGTGAGAGAATCTGATGCCTGGGAACAAAAGGAACACCACCCACCCGAGAACCAAAACACCGGCGAACAATCAAAGTCATCTGCTAGAAAGCTGCTGGAACACAACACGAGTGCCCCCCAGTACCCCCTGAGCCAGGGAGAACCAACTATGCCTAACAACGTCAACATGGCTATAAATAAGGAAGAGCTACTTGACTGTCTCAGGGGCATGGAAACCAGGATAACAAACACGCTCCAGACACAACTAGAAACGATGAAAGAAGAGCTGAAAACATCCCTGAAAGAGGTACGACAAGAAATAGACGAACTCAGAGGCAGAGTGGACACACTCAAAAATGGACTCTCACATATGGCAGAGGAGGCAAAGCAATACAATGGCTTACTAGACTAAGTTGCCAGGGCCACAAATAATCTTGAGATCCAAACCGAAGATTTAGAAAATCACTCACGAAGATCCAACATCCGGGTCAAGAGCCTCCTAGAAACGATCCAGGATAAAGACCTACGAGACACCATGCAACACTGCTTCAGCAGCATCCTGGATAACCCCCCCCCCCCGCCCCAGAGAGATTTGAATTTGACAGCATTCACAGAGTAGGCTTCAAAAGTACCAAGCCAGGAACAAGACCTAGAGATGTTCTCATCGCCATGGCCTCCTATAGTCTGAAGGAAGACTTCTTGAGAGCCGCACGTACCCACAAAGAACTAAATCAATGGCGGGCGGATCCAACTGTACCAAGACCTAGCGTTAGTCACCCTACATAAGAGGAAGCTTATGCAACCAATCACAAAAGCACTACAAGCCAAACAAATCACATATAGATGGACATTCCCCTTTGGTCTAGCCTTCTCCTGGAAAGAGAAACAAAGGAGGATCAGTACATGCGAGGAAGGCCTTTCATTACTACAAATTGAGGGAGAACAAAGCCAACCGGAAACTAGCCCACAAAATAGGACACCCAGCAGCCAAAACAACCAATGGGAATGGTCATCCGAAAAGAAAAGAAGGAGTAACAGAGAAAAGAAACTGACAGGCCCCTTCAAGTATCACGAGCGAGACACCCTGAAGAAGACACTAAATAAAGAAGTGACCGGAAGAGAAACCGAGGAAACACCTGACTACAGCAGGTGGGCCACTCCAAACTAGCCCAAAACAAGACACACTAAAAGACAGAAGCAACAAACATATCCCATACAATAATGGCAGATACACTGACCGTCTCACTAAATGTACAAGGGCTGAACTCTCCCGGGAAACGATAAGCGATTCTCAACAGGCACGAGAAGATGCATGCAAAGGTAGCGATCCTGCAAGAAACCCACCTCTTGAAAGCAGATGAAAAAAGGATGCGCAACAAGGCATTCCCACAACAATACTTCGCCTCCAGCGCCTCGAAATCAAAAGGGATCGCAATACTGCTAGCTAAAGAAATGAACTTCCAAAAACAACAAATGATTAGTGATACTGAAGGGAGATACCTGGGAATCAAGGGAACGATCAAGGGGAAGACCTGCACAATCCTGGCGATATACGCTCCTAACGACAGACAAGATCGATACATCACAGATCTCCTACTGAAAATAGGGAGCTTGTGTGAAGGCCAGACAATCATAGGAGGGGATTTCAACTGCATAATGGACCCTAGCCTTGACAAAACCCTGCCCCCTACGGCAGCTGACCAGAGAAACAGACAGGCGTTGGTAAGTAATCGAGACCTGGCGCTTCTTCCAAGGAGACACGAGTGAATACACTCACTATTCTGCAGTACACAGAGGGTACTCCAGGATAGACATGATCCTGGTCTCAGCAACTCTAATCCCCCAAGTGACAAAGGTGGAAATCGGGACACAATACATTGCAGACCATGCCCCAGTACTAGTTAGCCTGGAAATAGACGGAGAAAAAAGCAAACAACGCATGCCGTGGAGACTCCACTACCTGGTCCTGCGTGACTTGGCGTTTAGAGCACACATGGACAAAACTATAAAACACTTATTTTAAAGAGGACGACAACGGCGAGGTTGACTGGAAAACAGTCTGGGATGCGGCGAAGGCCATAATCAGGGGAGAATTCATGGCCCAGGCAGCGGTATACTGTAGGGAACGAGCTATACTAACCTCGAAGATGGAATTAGCTCTAAAAGATGCAGAGAAAAACCACAAGTCCCGACAAACGCAGAAATCGTGGCGAGAGCTAAAGAAAGTCCGTGCTCAACTCGAAGGTCACACCGCTGATCCGGTAGTGCAGATGTTGCTCAACACTAAGCAATTATACTATGTCCACGGAGGAAAGGCAAATAAATTCTTAGTGGCCAAATTAAACGAACAGAAATCCCGGAATTATATAGTTGCCCTAAGAAATGGAAAAGGGGACGTGATCAAAAAAGAGGAAGAAAAACTGGAGATAATGGTCTGATTCCATGAATAACTCCTACAGGGAGCAAACCTAAATGCGACGGACCAAAAATCCTATCTACTGGCCACTCACCTACCCCAAATCTCGGACAAAGTCGCAGAAATCCTGGGGAGACACTTCACAGCCCAAGAAATCAATGAAGCTATCTCTTCATTACCAAGGAACAAGACCCTGGGCCCAGATTTCCTCGGAAATGCGTACTACAAAAGATTTCGAACACAACTACTGGGCCCTCTCACCCCACTCTTCAACACAATCAGAGACACCGGTTAGATCTCCCCAGATATGGTAAGATCCTCAACAATCCTGGAGCTGAAACCAAACAAGGATCCCACCGAATGCTCAAGTTAACGCCCGATAGCACTCCTAAACATGGACGCAAAACTATACGCCAAGATATTAGCGAATAGGCTATCGCAGGTCCTCCCAGACATCATTCACGAGGATCAAGCAGGTTTTGTCAGGGGAAGACACACACAAGATAACGTCAGAAGAGCCATAGATGTAATCGAATGGGGGAGCCGGACAAATCATAAATTTGCAATATCGGCCCTAGACGCTACACGCGCTTTCGACAGCTTGGACTGGGAATACCTGCGGATGGTCCTGGAGAAATTCGGGTGTGGGACACAATTCACCAAGATGATCCTGGCAAACTTTCAACGCCCATCTACATCATTTCGATTAAACGCCCGCGACTGAAACAAGTGGAAATACGGAGAGGTACGCGCCAGGGCTGCCCCCTATCTCCACTAATATTTGCAATGGCTATGGAACCACTAGCAGCACGGTACAGGAGTGCAAATCAAGGAGACCCCGCAGAAAATAGCATTATATGCCGACAATGTGATGCTTTATATCTATATGGGAGACACTATGAATACATTACCGAGAGCCGCAGTGCCAATGGAAGAATTTGCCACCATATCCGGGTTTACAATTAACTACAATAAATCAAAGGCACTAAACATAACAGAGGACACAAATACAATAAACCGCATGAAGCAGAGATTCCCCCTGAACTGGGAGAAAAACACTCTAGAATACTTGGGAATTCACCTGGCAAGGAAATTCGAGGACTTATACAGATTAAACATCCCCCCTCGTTGGAAACAACTAAAAGCGGACCTGCTGAGATGGGATAACCAGGAACTATTGTGGTTTGCCAGAATAGCAGCAGTAAAGATGACCCTTCTCCCCCACCTACTATACGTGACCAGTTCAATACCCGCTGTGATCCCGCCACATTCTGAGAACTTCAAAACGCAGTATATAGCTTCATAGGTGCGAAAAAAGAGACTCAGAATACAGAGATGCATACTGACCCGTCCACTACTCCTGGGAGGCCTGGGGGTCCCAGATCTGGGCAGATACATCATGGCAGCACACTTGGCCCCCATACTCCAGTGGGCTAAACCAGCCAACATCAACGGATGGAGAGGCATTGAACAAGAATTGACACAGATCCCGATAACAGCGCTCCTAGCACTGAACCCCAAGGCCAGCGAAGCAGAAGGAAAATTACTAGGAGCCACTAAAACAGCCCTGTGTAACTGGGACAGAGCCATGCGAATGAAAAAGATCAAACGAGGGTTGGGCCCACTATCCCCAATTGCACATAACATCGATTTCACCCCAGGCTTGAAGAACACATATTGGGAGGGATGGAAAGGCGCAGACACCCTGACACTGCAGGACATGTACCAAAACGGTAACCCAATCCCTTTTTTAGAATGCAAAAAGAAATTCGATCTGGGGGAAAACAAAAGGTTTAGATACATGCAAGTACGACACTGGCTCTCCCACCCGTCAGTGAAAAGGGCGGGAACAAGAGCCCCAACAGGCTTGCTTGTTTGTTTTATTATTTATAATGCGCAACATACCCTAAGGTAACAGGACGCAGCAGTTACATGAATATGCAAAGCTTAGTTACAACGTCAATATTTACATACAGGTATTAAATACAGTGTAAATACAAATAGAGCATATTTATAGGCGGATGGTGTGGGAGCAAAAATGCAAAAAATACAAACAGCTTGCTTATATCAGCAATATATACAATCTATATAAGTAAAGGTGCTAGTAAGGTGGGTATGTGCAGGTATACAATTGGGGGGAGGGGTAGTTGTGGCTCCTCACAATGGATCCTGGCTGCTTGCTACATTTAATGAACATTCGTTTTCAGCCACAGGATAGTGTTGGTCCTAAAATTTTGGTAGGGAAGATCGGTTCTCAATGTGGGAGGTAGGGAGTTCCACAGTTTAGCTGATTTCACCGGGAAGCTGTTGCCAGCGATTGAAATTAGGTATAGAAAGGCAATCTTTATAAGCTGTTCTAGAGGGTGTCAGGGAGCTCTGTCTATGGAATCTGTTGACCAGGTAAATGGGCGCAGCGTTGTTAAGGGATTTATAGGTAAGTGATTTTGTCATTGGTTGGGAGCCAATTATTCTGTCGGCTAATCTCAGATGTGGTCTCTTCTAGAAATGCCTAATGCCGCTCTAAGGGCATTATTTTGTAAGGTTTGGATTTTTCCAGTAGTACTTGCAATACCGGGCTGGCCGGTTGTTCCTCAGGTATTCCCTCCGCTAGTCTCTTAACTACTTCTCCATATGCCAGGAACAGCCCCTTACGGAGCCTGTATTTCTCACACCATTCTGAGATTGTCAGCAGTTTTCCTCCCACAAATAGGTCCCCCACCACCCCAGAACTCTTAGTCCACAGCCTTTGTGCTCCAACCCTCCCGATTGCCTGCCTTAGCTTTGGGTCCGAGCTCCGGGAGAAAGCCCCACTATACAATACTATACTCTTAGGTCGCTTCACTTCTCGGCCCGCGTGGAACACATTTGTAGTCCCTTTGTTTCCTACCAAGTCCCACAACATTTAAGTCCCAGTCCGGTGCGTCAGTAGATTTCCCACCAACCCTTTCAAAGGCTCTCCGCCGGACTGCCCCCATTCCATCACCATTTGCAGTTGTGCTGCTATAAAGTAGCCCTCAAAGTCTGGTAAATTTCCCTGATTCTACCATTTAACATTTTAATCACATATGGTATATTGGTAAAATAGTAGAGCCGTCTCTGGAGTATCAGCATTTTGCACATCGACACCCTTCCCATAAGAGAAAGGGGTAACCCTTTCCAAAAGTGTACGAAGTCTCCTATTTTAGATAGCACTCTCCCCGTGTTATGTACAAATGTTTCCTCCATTTCGTGAAATATATGGATACCGAAGTATTGAAATGATTCCATCTCCCATCTTATTCCCCAATCTGGCAGGTCATCCCCTTTACTGTCTCTAAGACCCAACAGGAACAGTAGGGACTAAGCCTTATTTATTCGAAAACCTGATACTTTTCAACAAGACTTATTGCCAATAACCCGTTCAGAGTCTAAGGACCAGTGGATGCTGGGGGGCCCAATAAGAGCAGAGGAAGTGTGGGAAAGCATTTTAAGTACGAACAGTGGGAGGTCGCCGGGTAGGGACGGCCTTTCGGTACAGTTTTAGAAGATGAGAGGGGGGGAAATCAAGCTGGCCGCCAGGCTGACATGGGTATTTAATGAGGCAGTGACACGTAGGGAGTTCCAAGCAGAGTTCAATAAGGCGCTTTTAACAGTGCTACCTAAACCAGGTAGGGATCATCTTTTTTGCAGTAATTATCGACCAATATCCCTGATCAACACAGATATCAAAATCTTCACTAAGATGCTTGCCTCAAGGCTGAAGGTGGTCATACCGAAACCAATCCATGGGACACAAGTGGGGTTTGTCCAAGGCAGGTCGGCGAGAGATAACATCAGATTGCTGTTGCATTTATTGTGGCAGGAAAGAGAAGAGAAAGGACGGAACCCAGAATAGCGCTCTCACTCGATGCTGAGAAAGCTTTGGATCGGGTGGAGTGGGGTACTTGTTTAGAGTGATGGTGCACTTTGGGATAGGCAATGGGTTTACTTCGCTGGTCCGATTGTTATACAAAAAACCTAATGCCAGAGTAAGGTGGAATGGATCGGAAGCTTTGGAAATCAGCAGGGGGACGAGGCAGGGGTGTAACCCCTTGTATTTATCTTTGCGCTGGAGCCGCTATCCATGGCCACTGGGAGGAACCCACGTTTCAATTGATTGCTTTTCTCCCGCAGAATCCTCATCGCAATATATTTATCCATCATCCAGCTCTGCTGTTTGGAAACTTTTCGACAGTGGGCGTAGTGGACCTCCATTCGGCTGATGATCGTCGAACTGTCTTTTCCAGCTCTTGATCATCAGCTCTGGAAATGACATCAGGCGTTGTGTATATATAGCACGTCACTACGCCCCATGCTTCATTTCTTTTTTCCACGCACTTGCACGCTGCATCGGGAACATGACTCTAGCTTACTCTATGTTCTTTTTGCACTATTTGTAATTTTTCCTAAGAAAATCTAAACGCAATGTCTTCTCACAGGGTTTTGGGCTTCAAGTGATGATGCGATTGTGACACTAAAATGTCTATGCCCGACCCCCATGACGTCTGTGTATGGTACCTAGGTGTTCGCCACGAGACAGAGCCCTACGCGTTGTGCGCAAAGATGCAGCTGAAATCCCTACATGAGAGGGCTGGGAAACTGGCTTTGGGCCAACCGTGCGGCAAGTCTTTGACGTGGTCGCTCGTCAGGTCTTCGAAGGCTGAGATGGAGGAGTCCACCCCCGACAAGGAACGACATTGCAAGAAGACCCAGAAACATCTCATTCCAAGAGCCATTCCTCAGTCTTCCTCACGAAAGAAGCAGCAGCACCGCCATCGACGCAAGTCCAGCTCGTCATCGGAACAAGGTAAGCTCTCGTCGGGGCTGATCACTCAGGAAGAGTAGGAAAGTTTTAAAACTTCAATGCATGAAATGTTTAAGAGGCAAGCTACTCTAGGTGCGACTCTGGCCCCTGACCAGCAAGCTTTGGCGGCAAAAGCGGCGCTCCCGACCCCAAGCCAGCCACTCCATCGACATTGTCGGTGTCCAAAACATCTTTGGCTGTCACACAGTGGCAGGAAATAACTTCCGATGCCTGGACCCTGCAGTTCATTCTGTGAGGTCATCGTCAGCCTTTTTTATTTTTTTCAACAAATCTTTTTATTTGATTTTGACAATAAACAAGCATCTCATCAGCGTAAGTTTGATTAGCACAAAGTGAGTTCAGAGATGAAGCACTACGAAATAGGAAAATAACCAAATGGGGATTAGGGGGAGAACAGTGGGAGCGGGGGAGGAGAGGGGGAGGACCGGGCAGGGGTGCAGCAAGTCCTGGGGGATAGTTGCTGATTTCCACAGGGAGATCTGGCTGGAGAACGTCTGAGGTAGGAGAGCCTTGGGGTGCGCCTGCTGGGAGTCGATGCTTCAACTCCGCCTTGCCAGAGCCCGGGGGGAATGTTACAGGAGGTCCTTCGGCCAGGGTTCGGGGGCTCCTAGTCATATTTGAACAGCCAGCGGACGGATGGGGGGCTTTCTTGCCAAGCCGGGGAACTGCTCCTTGTCAGCCTTTTTTAAAGAGGCCTCCAGACAGATCCCCTCCGCCAATCCAACCGGGACAGGAGCTCCAGGAAGAACTGAGAGCCCTGTTCTGGAAGGGTGCCGTAGAAGAGGTACCTCCCGATCAGAGAGGGTCGGGTTGGTATTCCCGGTATTTTCTGGTGCCCAAGAAGGGAGGTGGTCTCCGTCCCATCCTGGACCTTAGGGCCTTGAACAAGTTCCTGAGCAAAGACGAATTCGGGATGGCGACATTGAGAGAGATTCTCCACGATCTCCAATTTCAGGACTGCCTGGTGTCAATAGACCTACAGGACACTTATTTCCATGTGCTGATACACCAAAAGCACAGGAAGCTCTTAAGGTTCCTCATAAGGGACAAGCACTATCAGTTCAAAGTGCTTCCCTTTGGGTACACCTTTGTGCCCAGGGTCTTCACCAAGCTCATGGCTGTAGTGGCGGCTCACTACAGGAGATCCAGGGTCCACGTATTACCTTATCTGGATGACTGGCTGATCCGAGGGAAGTCAGCGGGGCAGGTTTTGTCTCATCTAGAGGACACCTGGTTTCTACAGCACAGGATGGGCTTCTCCCTCAACTTGAAGTCCCATTTCACACAAGTTCAGCGGCCCCCGTTCATCAGAGCAGTCCTAGATACCCAGGTAGGGAAGGTCTTTCCACCCGAAGAGAGAGTCGGCAACAAAGCCCAGATTGTGCATTTGTTTCAGAACCACGCCACCCGTCCAGCGGCTTCCTTCCTCTGCCTCTTGGGTCTCATGGCTGCCTGGATTTTTCTAGTGCCAGAGGCTAGGCTGCACATGAGATCCCTCCAATGGCTCCTGAGGGACCAGTGGTCTCAGTATCTGGGAGCTCTCACGGATCGCCTTTCAGTGTCCTGCCAGGTAGTCCAGCTGGTGGAACACGCGCAGCAATCCATCCCTGGGGGAACCCCATCTGGCCTCCTTGGCCCCAGGCCTAAGTGGACACGGATGCGTCCCTGAAGGGTTGGGGCACCCACTGCGCGGATTTGCAGGTGAGCGGCCTCTGGTCTCCATCAGAAGCCAGGTGGCATATAAACAGGCTAGAGTTACAGACCACCAGGTTAGCCCTGAGGGCCTTTGCCCCGTCTCTCAGAGGGAAGCATGTCCTCGTCCTTATGGACAACACGGTGGCCACGCACTACCTCAACAAGCAGGCTGATGTGCACTCCCGCCCACTCTGCACAGAACCAATTCAGCTGTGGTCCTGGTTGCGAGAGAACCAAATATTGTTATCGGCAGTTCATCTGCCAGCTTAAGGTAAATCCTAGTGAACGGCGCACTGGGGGGCGCATTTCTAGTGGATTGGATCTTGCTTCTCTACTACGCCTTCCCCCCAAATCACGTCATCCCTTGGGTTCTCAGGATGTTGAAGAGATTTTGAGCGACCATGATCTTTAGCACCCCGGATTGGGCGAGGAGAACATGGTACTTTGATGGATGTTACACGGGCAGCCGATGCAAGGATTGGTGATGCAGTTCTACAAAATCTACTGGTTTAAATCTTTCTGCCCTCCTCTGGAATCCTAACTGCTTGGGGAGTGTATTATGAGGAATCTGCGGGAGAAAAGCAATCCATTGAAGGAGAAATGACTCACCGTAATGATCTTTCTATGGATTCTTCTCTCGGAGATTCATCATCGACCCTCCCATCCAACTCAGCTCAGTAAGTTCTGTGGGTTGTCGCTTCTGTCCAAACGAGAAGTCATCTGGTGAAGGCTCTGGGATGACCGCTTCTGTCTCATTTTAAAAAAAATAAAAAATATGTTTCAATCATTGTTGAGGGGGGCAGTGAGGTGGGGATGGTCTCCCAATTGAGCTGTATCCTTCTGATAGTTTTAACGGCCGTTTCCCCTCCTGTGGATTTTCTACTGCAGCGTTCCAACGCGGGGGCAAAAATTGAACTTAAGAATGGGGCGTAGTGATGTACTATATATACACAATGCCTGATGTCACTACCGGAGCTGACAATCGAGAGCAAGACAAGACAGATCAACCGCTAAGTCGAGGTCCACTACACCCCCTGTCGAAAGGTTCCTGAACAGCAGAGCTGGATGACGGATATCTAATCGTATGAGGAACCTGTGGGAGAAGAATCCATAGAAAGATTATTGCAGTGAGTAATTTCTCCATTAAGGGAATAGAAACGCTGGTGGGGGAACAGAAGGTACTTTTGTATACGGACGATACAACGCCAACACTGACGGATCAGGACGCATCAGTGCAGGAATTGATGAAAAAAGATAGGGAACTTCTCCCAGTTGATTTTATATCCAGAGAAGGGTGAGAAGTGTGAGTCAATGCCCTTAAATAGCAACAATTATAAAGGGTGTGTGCAGAAAACACAAATAAGATGGGTACAAGAGCGACTTAAGTATCTAGGAATATATCTAAACAAGGGCCTGGAGAAAATGATATGGGACCATGTGGAGCCAGCAAGGGAGAAGGCTCTCCCATAGAGTTTGAGAGGTGGGCAGGGCTCAATCTATCCATTTGGGGCGGACACAGGTAGTTAAAATGGTGACAGCCGCCAGGCTGAACTATGTATTTGACATGCTACCCCTGAAAGTGAAGACGAGTCCGATGAAAAAAAAAATCCTGGGCATCAAATAATTTGTGTGGGGGAAGCAGGCGGCCACGGCTGAAAGTGGACATGCTATATGAGCTGGTGAGGCAGGGGGCCTTAGGTTACCTTGGATGGACGTGTACTATATAGCCTAACAGCTATCTCAGGTGGCAGAATTCTTATGAGAGGAGGCGCACAAACCAACCTGGGTGATGTGGGAGCAGAAGATTGCGAGGAAGGAAGGGCTGGGGGTTATTTTTGTGGCGGAGGGGAGAGATAGGGCAGACACAATACTCTGCACAAATACAATGGCTCATGCAGGACTCCAGATGGATGGTTCCTGGCATCTGGAGGTCCTGATTTGGCAGAACAGATGAATAATCATAGGGGGGAGCTGGTCATTGGAAGGGAGGATGCAGGGATAAGGCAAATGAAGGACATTCCATTAGGGATGGGGCAAGCTATTTCAAGTCCTACAGACCCAATGGGCGCTGGGCACAGAGGAAGCCTGGAGACCTAGGCAGCTGTCACATTGTCTACAGAAGATCTTCAGGGAAAGCCAGGGGGAGTAGGCAGCTCACCGCTTGCGACTATGCTAGAGAAATGGAGGTGAGGTATGGGGCTAGTGGGAAGTCTTTACACAAAGATGGTAGACTTACTGTACACGAGGAATGTCAGGAGGGGAATAGTGGAGAAGTGGCATAAGTTATTGGGAGAGCAGTCCTCGGAGGACATGATTCATAATATTTTTCACAGCTATGAGGATGGGGTGACAAAAGCAAGGTTAAAATGAATGCACTTTAAGATCTTACAGGGTTGGTATAGGACCACCGGACAGGCTGGGGCGGCCCGACTTGCACAGGATGACAGGTCATGGAGATGCAGTAGAGATGGGGGGACTTAGGGCATATTCTATGGTATTGCCCGGGGTTGCAGGGTTACTGGCTCGGAGTATGGAAGAAGGTGCAGAATACCCTCAGATGGAGAGCTTCAACGCACACAAGGATGTGTTTATTGCAGGACATGTCATTGATGCCAAATATAGCAAGGGAAGACGAGAAGTGGTTGAGCACAGCATTGATGGTGGCAAAGTGACTCATTTTACGGCCATGGAAGTCATCTACAATTACAGCAGTAAATGTATGGGAACAAGGTTGCCACATACAAGTGCTTGATCTACAGGGCGAGAGACTGACAAGGCAGACTTCCAGTTAACCCGGGATACATTTCTTCGAGGCTCTTGAGTTAGAGGGGAGGAAGTGAGAGGATGGGGAGTGGCATGAGAATGCTGATGGGAGGGAAAATGGTTGGAACGGAGAATGGAGTGCAGGATGGGGGAATAGTACTCAGAGGAAGGTTGTAAGAACCATCGTACTGTGCCAAGATATAAATGTTAAGTTGTTCCCTTCTTTCTTTTTTCTTTACAGTTCTGGTTTTGTTGGTAACCTTTGTTTTGGTAGCCGTCCCTGAAGACATATACACGCCGTTGGGACATTGTTATGGGGTCTATCTCATAATATCTGGGCCGGGGGGGGGATACCTTGTGCGGAGCAAGGGACATGATCTGACATGAAAAGATGTTGTTCCTTTTCTGATGGACTTGATCAAATGAGATGCAATCCGATTAGCGCATCCCACAATGTTTAGATTTGTTTGAATCTAATGCATTGGGGTATGGAGTGAGGGGATGAAATATATCCAAATATTACTCCGCTTTACTCAATGATTTGCACATGAATGTGATGGGGAAGAAGAGGCATGGAAGGGCACGATATGTTGGGAGATCGTTTGTCAATGTCAAGTTTACCAAAATTGCTATCATGAACTAATCGTAATGAATTTACACAGTATTGTTCTGAGTTTTAATTGTAAAACTAATAAAAACTACAATGATTAAATATTACACTACACTATAAAATTCTACTGTATTTACATGCAAACCATATTTACTTACCATACAGTGTTCTGAAAAGTAATGCAACTGTCTTATTAACAAAGAAGCATATTTTTGGTACTTTCTACTGGGTCTATGTGATTACTGTGCCAATTTTACTGCTACAGCTGAAAATGACAATTTATTTTTATTTGTTACCCCCTTTCACTGCATATATATGCTGGGGAGACGCCTGCAGCGCCCCCCTACTCCCTCCCACATTATTTATTGTACTCACTCCCTCCCAACATAAATATGGGGTCGAATGGGGATGTCGAAAATCACAGTAATATCAGCTCTGTAATTGTATGATCCCCTTCCTACTTGTGTGGAAAATCTATTGTTTTGACAACCCCTGTGCGTCTCAACTGGCCCTTATATTAAACTTCCTGACGATTTTTGACTAAGCCTTGATCAGTCAGCCACCAGTGAGGGTTTGGATGGACTGTGGTGAACCCTCCTGGTTCACATAGGATGACTTCCCAGAACCATACACCAGTAGATGTTTTGAACTCCCTCACCCCATATTATTTTCCATGAAATACTCAAATGCATGACACTGTATTAAGAAACCTTAAAGCTGAGGTAACACTATGTTATTGGGGAGCTTTCAGGGAAAATGATATACAAATGACCACAAGTCCAGGTCCACTGTTGCTTCATTGAAAACTGGAACTCAAAGCTATATAGGTACTTCTCCTGAGTCCAGTAAAGTGATAGGTAAAATTCAGTCAGAAACCTCCCAAGCATGATGCATGACCTAGGTGCAGGTGAGGGGATGTGGTCGAGTGAACCATGAAATCATTGGACGTATTCAAAAAGGGATACTAATCTACCCTGCGGGGAAAACAGTTTCTACGCTGTAGCGTATATAACACCAATTAATAAAGTCCACTGGTAGTGGGTCAGAGTGGACTCCATAGTTCCAAAAACAGGACCAGCTAGAATGGCAATACCGATTAAGGAAGGAAGGAATTGGAAAGAACAAAAAGCAAATTGCTAGCACCGCAAAATTTCTAGAGAAAGACAAATGGTCCCATTCTACGAAATTATGGTGACTGACTTTTTGGATGAAAATCCGTGAGATGTGGATAGAATTTTTGGGAAGTGCTCTGGATTCAATTGTTTTTTCACTATACACCATGACTGAATAAATTAGAAGTGAGATTCAAGTAGGTTTTCTTTCTTTTTTAGAAATCGCCTTTTCAAGTCAATGGAATACTGTGATTTTTAGAGGGGGGGGGGGTAAAAGAAAAACCTCTCTAACACAGGAGAGATGAGACTCTGGATGCATTTGTAAGGTGATGCTTCAGTGGCGAGTTACTTGAGGGTTTAACTCGGAGTTTGTAGATGTTTGTGTGTGTCCTGCCTACATAGTATTTAGTTTCTTTAAAATAAAATACTCTGGCTAGATATTGTGTTTCCCCTAACCTCCTGGTCCAGATATTCTGCAAACAGTTTGTCTTGTAAGCAAGACAACACAGAGAAACACAGATGCCAATCCCGGTCCTGCACTTGGAGACTGGTCTCCGGCATCAGGTACACTAGAAAAGATTAATCATTTAATATACCTGAAGAAGGGCTCACCTTGAAACATGTCGGTTATTTTAAGTGTGTACTTAATCTTACAATCTAGGACGAAAACTACTGAATTGCTAAAAGTTACATTATGATGAGGCAATCCTAAATATATTTCATGGCTTGGAGGTTTTCACACACTTTCAATAGGAGTGTGTGATTCCGTTGCAACAGTCACCCATTAACTTGCACAGAACACACAGTACTGACATCAGGAGCCCGGACAAAAACATGACTTGTGTAGACACAGTAGGCATGTGGATAACTGGTATAGGTTAATCATGTTGGACGGAAAATGCACTTGATCCTGTCTATTGTCTTTATTCTATATAAGTTACAGCAACATGCTTGGCTAGTGATTAATCATTGATCCGGAGAGGCAGAAATACCCTGCCTACTTCAGTTTGCATTGCATATGGATGCAGTGAAAAAAAGAACGCAAAACTATCCTTGCGTTTATCCTTTTGCCTATCTAGGTGAAGGTGACTTTGCACGTTAATATTTGGGCTCCCAAGTAGCCCTTAGTAAAAACATTATAGTAATGGTCGTATTTGCAAAGCTTCTAGACGTCTATTGAGCTCCTACCAATATAAGTGCCTGGCCAACTTTTGATAGCTATTGCCATATATTACTTCCTCTGTGTGGAAATAGAAAGAACCTTTGCATGCTTGAGTTTTTGTTTTTCAAAGGGTGGTTAGGGCTGGTCTAATTTGAAGTATTGCTAAAGGGTCACAACGTTTGGTATACCAGAAAGCATTCTGGAGCAAAGCACATAGTGACAATGTCTCCTTTCAACGAAAGCTCCCACACCAACATGAAAAGCTATTTATAAAATGAAAAACCTACACACAATTCTCCTGAAATCTCTCTACACTTATAGGTACATAAGATCTCACATTACGAAATACCTACCTCTTTGTGGAAAACCTCAACTGCACAGAATGACTATGTGCAGAAAATCTTTAAGTTCTTTGAGATCCAATAGGACTTCAACAATGCGCAGAAAGGCTTTAAAAAGGAAATGAGGAGAGCTGGGAGCTTTGTCATGTCTGCAGTCTCGCACCTGCTGGAGAAAAATGGAAATCTACCTCAGCCGGATAGTGAAGGGACTTGTTTGACTGTCCACCACAAACTTGCCGTGCATTGTCTTGCAAGTGAACCAGCCCGCTTGCTGCCGAGAAGTCAGGAATCCTTCATGGGCATGTCAACCACTTCATAATGGGGGCTGCAGGTCGTACATACAGCCTAAAGGCATCACATCTTATGCTGAAACAATGCCGAATGTTCAGCAATGGAAACCTATTTAAAAAAAGATTGTGCCAAGAGCAGTGTGATGAAATGTTCAGATAGAGTCGCTCATGTTTTCAGTCTGGTGTACACTCCACTGCTTCAACTCCTCTATTAAGCTTGTATTTTCTTTTCTCTCCTACCTGATTTGCAACCTGCTCTTCTCTGCTGTCTAGCTCCGTCCCCGTCACTGCTTTCTATACATAGTTTCAAGACATAATTCATTCTTCTGCCTCAGCAATATAGAGCTTAGTTCCATCTAAAGAATCCGTTCATCACTTTGTGTACCCATGTGCTTTAACTCCTCTCTAAACTGGTGTAGTTGCCATTTAATTATGATTTCAATTGAGCCTTTTCTCCTTGTTTTTTTTCTCATAATGGTAGGCACTCCTTAAGCTCATCAGTTTAATAACTTATTTTCAGCTGTTGGCATGGTGGCATCCAGCAGGGATAGGGCGCATCATTCCTCTGGGAACTAAAAAAAAATAATCTAGGTGAAGACTGTCACAGGAACATAATCATGCATCACATTTTAGAAGACTCTTGGATGTTCCTGCGTATTTGGTATTTGTGTTTATAGCCCAGTCCTCCTTTCCGCAGATGCATGGAAACAAAACACATAAAATAGAGATCCAGCCGAACTTGACGCTGGAAAAAAGACACCTTGATGCCACAAGCAAGAATACCTTATTTAGGGAAATCTAAGAGAAAAAAGATGAAAAGGAAAACTTTATATTTAAACATCCACTTGTTAGCTGCAGCCTCCGTACAGCATCTGAAAAAGGACACATGCGAGGAAATGTGTGATGTTAGCAGCTCATCTAGAATATATGTCCAAGTAGCTGACAAGGCCCAAGAAATACTTCCAGTAAAAGTATACAGCAACCTTTAATACAATGAAGAAAAACAAATTGTCTAATCTGGGGTGAACGCACAACAGTTCACAGGAAAACGAAAAACCGACTTGGGCTCTGCATTGTGAATATTTTCCTTTACAGGACTGAATCTGCTTTATAAAAAAAGAAACATACAGAAATGTTCAAATGTCATAGGAGTTTGATTGCAAAGATGTTATGGTCTGTATAAGTTCACAATTGTAATGAAGAATGGAAAGGAAGGATACATTTCCGAATGAAACAGTAGCTCTGAGCATTGATGGTACAATTGCAAGCATCCCCAAACAAGCTACAGGATAAGGGGGATTATTTCCTATGAAAGAAATGTGAATATTGGCTTTTAAGGTCAACTATAAAAGCTTGAATCTGTCTGGACCTTTTGTTTTGGTAACATGCCTTCCATAGCAAAACAAATGGTACTCATTAACAACTCCATTTGTCATTGAGCCTATGGAAATGCTTAAAAATATACTTTTTTAAAAATTAGGTGTGTTAGTTAACAAATAACCTTTACACCATTCTATTACCAATTGCATAAATAATACATGTAACAGTTATAACATACTAGCGGTACCACCCGTCATTGCAAGGGTCTGTAGCTGACATGCACGGGTCTGCTATAGACTGGTGTATGTTTTGTTGTGTTATAACTTACTACTTTTGAAAAATTGCAAACATCGTCAATCTCCCGAAATCACCTATACCGACAGAACAGGGACGAACCGTGTCATGTGCAGGGCGAATGGGTGGGGTTTGTCAGATTTCACCATCGCCAGTACACCCCAGACTGGAATGCCGACCTCAGGCCAACATTTCAGCCCACAAACTATTATGGGGCTGGGGCCAACCCCGAACATACAAACACATTTTCACAAATATTATATATATATATATATATATATATATATATACATATATATATATATATATATGATACATTACTCACCGTAATCGTATTTCTGATGCTTCTATCTGCTTAGATTCACATGATGTGCATAGGCCGACATCTAGTGGAAGCTGCAGAGAATTACAGTTGTTTTCGAAATTCAAAAAGGGACGTCGACAGGGCATGGCAGTAATACTATCCCTAGTGTGACGTCCTCTGTACCCATGCTCCTTCACGCAACTAGGTCCCTCAGATTGTTATTTTTCTGATATGAGGTAGCATGAATTGTATCTTGAGTATAGATGTATCCAAGCAGATATTTATCAGACAAGCTCAAAAGCATCCATGCGCCTTCTCTCCGAGGGGAAGGAAGGGTGGGCACATGTGAATCTAAGCAGATACAAGCATCAGAAATATGATTACGGTGAGTAATGTATCCCTTCTGAGGCTTGTGGAATCTGCTTAGATCATATGCTGTGCATAGATTAGCAAGCAGTGTTAGGAGAAGGTGGTGGGATGTGAGAAGGTTCATGGGCGAACAGATGTCTTCGAACCGCTCGTCCCACCCAAGTATCTGTCTGGGAATGTGCGTCAATGCAGTAGTGCCAAGTGAAAGTATGTACTCAGCTCCGTGTAGCTGCTTTGCAAATGCGGTCTAGGGGGATATTTGCAATAAATGCCAGAGTAGCTCCTGTGATCCTTGTGGAGTGAGTTCTTGGCGTGAAAGGCAGTGTCTTGTCTGACAGGGAATAGCACAGTTGTATGCATCTGACTATCCATCTGGAGATGGCATTCTTGGAAATGCGATCCCCTTCTAGGCCTGGGGCTACGGAGACAAACAGTTGGTCTGTTTTCGTTAGCGGTTTGGTCTTGTTCACATAGTAAAGGACTGCCCTCCTTACATCTAGTGTATGGAGTTTTACCTCAGCTGACCTTTTTGGGTTCTGGAAGAAAGCAGGAAGCTCAATGGACTGGTTCACATGAACCTTTGAGATGAATTTAGGAGACAACCTAGGATGAATACGTAAAACCAGTTTGTCTTTGTGTATGACAAAGAAAGGATCCTGCCCTGACAATGCTTGCAATTCACTAACTCTTCATATGGAAGTAATAGCCACTAAGAAGGCAGTATTGTAAGTCAGGTGTTTAAGACTGGACTTGTAGATCAGCTCGAAAGGGGGTCCAATGAGCTTAGCGAGTACTACATTGAGATCTCATCCTGGCGGTGGGTTTGAAATCAGAGGGTGGAGTCTCTTTACTCCCTCCATGAATGCCTTGATGACCGGCACCTTCCACCATGATACCTTATGGTGGGAGGTGATGTAGGCTGACAAGGCCGCCAGGTGGACCTTCAAAGAGTTAAATACTATCCCTGAGTCTAACAAGTGGAGCATATAATATAGAATGTGGGATGGGGTACATTCTCTATGGGGTTAATTTGTTTACACTGGCACCAAATTACAAATCTCCGCCACTTGTCGAAATAACAGTGTCTAGTGTTAGGCTTTCGTGCTTCCCTCAGGATATCCATACACCTCTGTGGTAGTTTAAGATGCCCAAACTCTATGACTTCAGGAGGCATGCTGTCAAGTTCAATGAGCGAGATTGAGGGTGCACTGTTATTCCCCCGTGCTGAGTGAGTAGATTGGTCAGACACAGGAGCTTGATGGGATCCACATTGGCAGCTTGCGAAGATGTGGATACCAAGGTTGTCTTGCCCACATAGGAGCAACTAGGATGAGCGTCACTTGTTCCTTGTGGATCTTGTTCACCACCTTGTTCATGAGAGGAGTCAGGGGGGAAAAAGCATAAGCAAATTTTCCTGACCAGTTCATCCATAGGGTGTTTGTCATGATCTCTGCTTCCAAGAGGTCAGGACTTGCCCAACTCCCTTGGAAGCAGACCCATAACCCAGGTTCCGAGCGCCAGCCGGTCCCAATTGGGACCTTTTGGACTCTGTCCTGGCGCCGGTGGCGCCAGGCTCATAAATGTGCCCAGTCCCAGCGCTGGAAGCGCCGGGCTCATAATGCTTGGGTGGACTTACCTGCGGCAGACCATGCTGCTTACTTACCTGCCAGTTGAGCCTCTGATCCTCTTCTGTTCGGGACTACTTTTCCTGTTGGGTGGGGCAGGAGCCACTCCCTAGGTTCAGAACCCTGGAACTCTTCTGGAAAGCAGGGACTCTTTTCTTTCCTAGGCGTGGCTGTGGAAGGAGAGACCTAAGCACTACAGGAGGCTATTTAAACCACACCCGATGGATGAATCTTGCTTTGTGTTATTCTGCATCCTCTGCAGCAGAACGCTCATCGTGTCTTCTGCATCTGATCCTGGGCCTAAGGAAAAAGGCTTCCATCCTGAATCCAGTCTTCAGCAACACCTATAAAGACAAGAAAGAACAGGTTAGCATTACGGTCTTCAGTGACAGCGCTCCTTTTACCTGATCCATCGGCTGTCATCAACGCCTCGCACTGCATTCCGGCATCTGAAAGACAAAAGCTTACCAATTCTGCGCACGCTCCGGAGGCCTTCAGTGCTGCATCCCGCATCTGAAAGATAAAACAAGGTGCGTTTAAAGACTTTGGGGAACTTAAATACTCACGAGCCATTACTCCTTTCACATCTAACCCAGTGGGTATTCGGGCACCCTGCAGCCACTCCGAACTTATACCTGCAAAGGAAAAAGACAGTTAGAGCGCGCCGTGAAGCAGGCAGCAAGTGCTTACTTACGTGCTTCAAGGCGCTTTTATTCATCACACGGGCTCCATCTTCGCCATCGCCGGAACCCTGCAAAACAAGATACAACATTACTAAAGACTTTTAAAGACATTTGAATTACTAGAAACTTACCGTGCGTGAAGAAAACGACGGACAGCAGTCCTCTGAAGTCAAGAGGCCTGCTTCCCTTATCCAGTGAGGAAACTGGTTTCAGCACCCTGCTCCGAAGCAGATGGAGAGCACGGCGTTCACTTACCTAAGGTGAGCGCGTTAACCTTTGGGGTCCTACAGGAGAAGAGAAAGGGAAGAAGAGAGAGACATTCAATAACCCAGTTCATTAATCCCATATTTTCTATCTGCAGACACCTTACCCTTCAAGTCAGACATACAGTGCACAGGGGTCCAGCCCAAAGAGCCAGCCGTGTGTTACACATCACCTTAGAAGATACGGTATACGCCCAGTCAAGACCGGCGCCTCTACGGGAATCAGGTGAGCGTTACAGTGTTCCCCTTTGAGGCTGGCTGTGGAAACCTGGACGCGAAGTCTGGGCATTGACTGTTTTCGCTTGTAGCAAACAAGTCTATTGTGTGGAAACCCTATTGAGAGAAGAGGTGCTCTACGACCCCTGTGGCTAGTTGCCATTTGTGTTCCTCTGGTAGGGGATCTCTGCTCAGTGAGTCTGCCAGAGAGTTGAGTTCCCCTGGAACGTGCTCAGACGATAGGAATATTTTCCGTCCCAGTGTCCATTTCCAAATTTGTTGCGCTAGCTTGGACAGATTTGGAGAACGTGTGCCCCCTATTTGTTGATTTAAAATATTGCCATTGTGCAGTCAGTGAGGACTTGCACCGACTGGTTCGCTAGGTTGTGAAGGATTCCAATCGGATGTCACACACCGGACCAGGACCCTTGGTCTTAGCCTAGGATGTAGTGCTCAATGAGAATACTTTCTTTATTTTCTACGAATTTGAATTGAGCCGATACCCAACCCGTCTCACACCCCCTTTTACAAATACCTTGAGTCACAATGGACCAGGAACAATGCCAGAGGGTGGTAATACAATATTTATTTATTTTAAAAGGAAATCACAAAATTGTTTTAATATTGGGCAGCAATCACCAATGGGCAGATAATTACAATGAAAACCACTGAAATACACTTGGGTAACCTTCTACAAGAACATATCCAAAGCACACATGAATAGGAGCACTTTTTGTATTTGGGTAGATCGCACCTGATGTAGGGTTTCCCCTTCAATGTTCCCTCAAACCCCAATTAATCGAATTCTGAGTGGACAGAAAGATGCAGCAGGGAGCCAGGGATATATATATATATATATATATATTTTAAACAGGTGCAATAAACAGAATCGGAATGCGTTTTGTAGGCTGGGTAATAGATGCACATCACAGGGATAATATAGAAGTGAAAGAGTGACTAGCTGAATAATTGTATGAGATTTTCAAGGGGATAGACATTCGGTTTTGGGAAAATAAAGCAGTTAAAAAGAGAAAATCGGTTTGGAAAAGAAAAGACAAGTTTTACTTAAACTAGATCAAGAAGATAGCGCTGCCCATGAAACAGGTTAAGCGGCCGCATTAACCCTCTTCACCCGTGTGTCCCTTTATGTGGAAATAAATGAAATTATTCAAAACGTTGCTAAGGAGTTACAAGATGGGGTGAATGAAAGGATGGCGCTAACACTAAGAAATCAAGGACAAGATGCACAGATAATTCTAACAGTTTTAAACAAGTTACCAGGGTATGAATAGGATTACTTAGAACATAGGACAAAGACAAAGGGTCAAGATGGGATAGGCTATGTGTTGCTATGGGATGTGGAAATACTCACAATCCGCACTTGAGTTTGGGATTTGGGACAGCCAACCGGGTTCTGGACTCAAAGGGGTCTGGTCACATCACGGCGGGCGCCCTTTACAGCAAACAGCTGAGCAAGTCTGGTCACTGGATGGCAAGGGTACAGCGGGAATGCCGGTAGTAGGCAAAAAGCCGGTCTGGTCACAGGATACTCCCAAAAGGTACCACAGCTTTTCCCCCTTTGTTATTGGGATTTTTAGTGGGGTTTCTGGATCAATGGCCTTGCTAGGATAGGATCAGCTATGCTTTGGCCTGGCAGTAGAGTCTGGAATCTTGCAAGGGTGGATTTGGAATGTCTGGATACGCAGGTGCTGGAAATTCAGGAGAGAGTCTGTCCTGTCCCCGTGAGCTCCCATCCGTTATAAAAAGCGGGTGACATCACCGGGTTTATTGTTGGGCAGAACTAAGCTAGACCTACCCCCAAGAACCGGATAGGTCAGCCTATGCTGTGTTGGTTGCCTCCTCCAGGAGGAGGCTCAGTTTATGGGGTTATGTTTTTATGAGATACAGAGCCATTCCACAGTACTTTTTGCCAAAAATCAATCTTAACATAAATCACACATTTGTACACTTGTGGCATTTTGGCAAATTACATAGAGAGATTACATATTACACATAGAACATGGCAGTCCAATTCTCATATTTGTAGGACTTTGTTTCGTCCGTCTAATGATTTTCCGTCATTTTCAACGAAATTATTTTACCTAAAAATCTATAACTTTATACGTGTGTGTGTATATATTATCATAAAGCATGTGAGTATTAAATTTCAAAGTGGCACCATATACACGTTCCTCAGAATATCCAATTCTCTGCCATTTCTGTCCCCAATACACCAGGAAAGGCTACCACGTCTTAAATTAAAGCCACCAAAATTGCATCCAGATTGTGAAACTTTCACATTACTGTGTTGTCCAAATTCAGAGATAAAAAGTCTTGAAATGTATTAATAAAATAGCCTTTAGAGCCAGATGGCCAGCATGGTCTACCAAATAAGGGCATAACTTCCAAGGCTGCTTTGGAGTTGGCTTTGAAGCTCCCCAGTAGAAGTTGAGGGGAGGTGATTTTCCAAAAGTCACAAGTAGGTGTCCCTGAATCTATTGTGTCAACCTAGAGCACAGACAGAGGTCTGACAAGTGTGTGTGTTACGCTCACCTGGTATCCACGGCGGCGCCACATGATACTAGGTGGAGGTCTAATCGCTATCCCAGACCCCTCTCAGCTTGGTTATGTGCCAGACGTTGGGTAGCGCCTATAACAGGAGAACGGATGGTTAAGATACTGGTTCTGTGATGGGTGGACTCTCACCTCCCTCTGGTCCAAATCCCCTCCCCTTGAGGTTATTGCTCACCTTAGGTTTTTGTGCCTTGATCTCTCCATCCTGTGTCTCTGTGCAGGGGTGCGTGGTTGTTGCGGGCGTTTCGTGGAGCTAGTTGCTTCACTGGTCCATGTGCCCTTATGTCGGGTCCAGACCGGTTGTGACTCCGACTCTGCTTGCTGTCTTCCAAGTGAGTTATAATGTCTTTTCCATCTTTATTCTGTCTCTTTCTTTCCCTCCGTTTTGTCTGTCTTGTCAGCGTCTTGCTCCACTACGCTGCTCCCTAACAATGTCTCTTTTCACTTTCACAGGGACGGTTGCGATCTCAGAGCCGCCGTGCCAATGGGAAGACCACAGTGCGTTATTGATGCGCTGAGCGCTGCGCTGTTTATTGGTGTTAATTGCTATCCTGTGTTCTCTTCCCTTCTTTGTACAGGTTGCGGTGATGTGCCGGAGTGATGAACGATCGAAGCGCTGCTTGCCCAGGTAAGTGTTTTATTAATGCTGACCTTGTTCCTTCTCCCTTGCAGGTTGCGGTGAAACCCGGAGATGGGCGAGGTAAGAGAGGCGCAGGGTGCTGGCCTGACTCGCTGCTTGCCCAGGTAAGGATTGTTATTAAATGCTGTCCTTGTTTCTTTACCGTTGTAGGTTGCGGCGTACTCCGGAGATTGGCAAGGCTAGCGAAGCGCAGGATGGATTCACGACTGGTTACTTCACAGGTAAGTGTTCTTACTCGCTAATGCTGTTCTTGTTCTTCCAGGTTATTAATGGAATCCAGATCTAGGGCTTCAGGATAGGGCCGCGGAGAAGCAGATGAGCAGGAGCTGGACACAGTGAGTGTTACGCTGCAGAAGTGCAGAATAACGCGAAGCCTGTTCTGCTGTTTGGGTGTGGTTTAAATAGCCCAGGTAAAATAAGGAACTGGGCTGTGTAAAAGGCCTCCATGTTAGATTAAGGTCCAAAACTGGTATTGCTTTATTCCTGATAATGAACCCGGCGCCAAAGGCACCATGACTGACTCCATGTATATTTCTGATGGAGTTTTAAGGCCCTTCGGGCCAGTGTCAAGGGCTTTAGCCCCACTGCTGCCAGGGGGCTGTTATACCTGAGGGGGTCAAGGGCATGGATCGCGACAGTGTGATATTCTGCCTCCTGGTCCATTCAGAGTTTCAAAGGGCCCAATTACCACATAGGTGTCCCAGAAATCCATTGTGGCTTCCTTTGGGGGGAGGCCACTCCTGTTGTCAGCACCAAAATGTCCCTTGAGCCATGGCAGAAAACCTGTTAGGGGCGATTTCCCAGTACAGCCAATACATTTATTTCTTCATTTTATTTTGTTCTGAATCAAAATCAAGCCTGTAGAAATAAAACATCCCATATATGTTTCCCAGCAAAACCCCCTTTACATTGCTATGCAAGGACAGGGCCTTATTCAACATTGCACTTTTAAAACCGGTATGTTTCTTATTTGCAAAAAGCACATTTCAACACATGGTGAAATCTGCTGGGATGTCCCTTTCAAAAGTTTTTCTCTTCCATCTGAATTCCCAACTTTGTTTTGCAGCCCTAGTCAGTTTCTCTGATGCAGCAGTCTGTCCAAGACACAGGTTCACTGAAATTGACATTTGCCCACAGAGCTAGGGTTTCCTTTGCAGCATTGATTTTTGACATTTTGTAGCCCAAAAGTCAAGTGTTTTCCATGCGGCTGAGAGTAAAGTTTCTGTTGATTTCCCCTTGTGGTCTGACACAGCCTGTCATTCAGGGATAATGCTCTCTTCTGCTGGAGCACAATCTGAATATGGATGGTCAGGGCAGGGTCTTACTGATAAAAGCAGTGTGATGTTGAACAGATGAAGAGCATCAGGGCAGCACCCTTTTCAATATAAAATATTCCCTTTTCAATGGAAACTTTTTAGCAAGCAGCAGGGCAGCGCTGCTTTTCAATTCACTTCTTTGGTGCACACAAGAACACACACTGGCAGTCTTTCTCGGTGTGCCCCCTGTTCCAACTTGTCCAATAGGTGCTTGGCAAGACAGTATTTTGTAGCTGCCAAATGTAGTTTTGATCCAAGGCAATGGTGCTCCAAGGAGCCAGCGCAGCCATTTTGCTATTAACTGCTGAAGTGCAGCTTGGTTATGGATGGGAATTCTGCTGATTCGGTCAATATATCCCACAAGGCATATCTCGAAGGCATGAAGGTCTTTGAACACAGCCAGAAGTTCCAGCACATTAAGATGTGGTTCTGCGCCATAGCATGAGTTCACAGACCTTGAGCTGTGCGATGAAGGTAATGAGCCCCCCACACGGCGAGTGAAGCGTCCGTTGTGACAATTGCTTGCATTTGTCATGATGCCTACCCCCAGCATCAGGACCAAGGCCCTCAGCTCCGGGAGCAGGCATCCAGACATTTGTTTAAACCTCAGCAGCCCCAGCTAGGGGCTGTCTGGGTTCAGTCCTGGTGCCTTAGCCGCCAGGCTCATCATAGAAATCAGTCCTGGCGCCATAGGCGCCAGGCTCATAGACTTTACTTACCTGATGCAGACCATGCTGCAAAAGAGTCCAAGCCTACATGAGGCCTGGATGGGACTATTTTGTTACAGGAACTATTTTTTTACTCGGGCGTGGCTCTAGGGAACTTCTTACCTGGAACTACTTTGGATGCTATTTAAACCACACCCGAACAGCAGCACATGCTTTGTGTTATTCTGCATCCAGCAGCGTGACGTTCACTGTGCCTGCAGCCAGCATCCAGTCTTTGCCACGCCGGAGTGCCTGCAGCCAGCATCCAGTCTTCTGCCACACCCGCCTCGAATCCGGAGCTCCTAGAATAAAGAAGAAGAAAAGGACAAGGTTAGAAAACTAACTTATTTCAAATTCCTCACCTAATTCCGGAACCATTTCATCTCTGGACCTGGAAAGTACATCAGTCCTGCACGCGTTGCTTCGTCAGCTCCAGCACGGCGCCATACTCACCAGTTCTCACAGCATCTTTCGATCCAGCACTGTCTCCATCATTTCTTCGCCGTAATCCAGCACCTAGGGGACACAAGAAAAAACAAGGTGAGCCAAGGGAATCAACAAATACAACCTCTTACCACCATAGACTTACCTGATTTACCACCGGAGGTATTATTCCAGAACTCTCCACATTTTCATATGCCGCATCTGTAAAGAGGGAGAAAAACACCACGTTAACGCATGCAATAGTTACCAGACAGCGTTGGGTAACACAGACTCTTACCTGAACGCCAGCAGCAGCTACGAGACCTTCTTCTCACAAACTCAGTTGCAACTTAAGGAAGGAAGGGCACAAGAGTGAACATCGGCACCTTGAACTCTTTGAACTTGATACTTACCAATCCCGCCAGGGACTTCAGAGTCAATACTTACCGGAACTCTCCCAACGCCTTCAAACCAGTGAAGTAACTGGTATCTACGCCCCCCTGCAAGACACGCAGGATGGAGAGCTCATCTTTTACGAACATAAGGTGAGGTTACTAAGAGGACATCGGAGGAGATTAGTGGGGGAGAGCAATAACCGTTGGGAGGCCATCACTAAAACCCACGGGTGGTTAATCCCTGTCTCCACTTGCAGGAAAATACTTCTTCGGGTCCAGCAGACAAGACTAGGCGGGCCAGTCCAGACAGTCATCTCTGCACTACGCATCACGTTGAAGAAGACCACAGCTGTCCGGGTCCGATCGACACCCCTGTGGGGTCCAGGTGAGCGTAACAGCATTTCCGGATCGTGGAAGGGTTTTCCCTTCAAAAGATTTTCTATTGTCCACCAGTGAAGGTTTTGTACTAGTGTTGTCAAAACGACCACTAGATCATCCCACTGACTGCTTGCCCGAGACCACCGTTTCGACAACCACTCCTGCATGGGTCGCATGCGAAGCCGTGAGTGTGGTACCAGGTAAATGCAAGATGCCATCATGCCTAGCAAACACATAGCTTTGCTTACGCTTATCTGGCAGCCGGCTTGATAATGAGGAATTTGCAGTAACATGTTTTGGACTCTTTGCTCTGATGTTAAGACCAACCCCTCTTCTGAGTTTATAACAGTTCCCAGGAACTGTTTGTTTGTGCTTGGCACTAGGCTTGATTTTTTCCCGTTTATTGAAAAGCCCAATTGAAAGAGAAGGTTGATAGTTCTTTGAATGTTTTTTCTGCAAACTAGGCGTGTCTACCCTGTAATCAGCCAGTTGTCCAGGTACGGGTACACTGGGATAGAATCCCTGCGCAGGTGCGCTGCCACCACCGCCAGTACCTTGGTGTGGATGCTATGCCGAAGGGTAGCACTTTGAATTGGTAGTGTTGTTTTGCTATCTTGAACCACAAGAATCTTCTGTGCGCTGGGAACATTGAAATATGAAAATAAGCAACTTCCATATCCAATGTTGCCATGTAATCCCTCCCCCCCCTGAGCTTTAGCAGAGGGGTTACTTCTTGTGGCACAGTCATGCAGAACTTTTGTGGTTTGACATATTTGTTTGCAGGGCGCATGTCTAATACTGGGCGCTTCTTTAGATCTTTCTTTGGCACAAGGAAGTAAGTTGAATACTCCTGTTTACCTGGTTGGCCGGGGCGTTTCGATGGGGTCCTTTTGAAGCAGTGTTGTGATTTCCTCGAGTAGGATGCATTGGTCTTCCCTCAAGTGAGTCTTCAGGCGCAGGGGATGGTTCCAGGGGTCGCTGGATGTGCTAAGTATAGAGTCATTACCCGAATATAAACTCGCCCAAAAATAATCTGCTTGGATATTACCCAGGTCATAAACCAGTTTTCCGTATCCTTTCCTATACATATCAACTAAATGTTTACAGCTAGTTAGAAGAGGTCGCAAAGTTTCTATTTCCAAATCACAGTCTGCATTTCCTCAAGTGATTTGTTATTTTTACCCATGCACCCAATCTTACATTAGGTAGCAAATGGTCAAAACATACTTTGATCACACATTTTCTAATTTTCGAATTACGTGTCCACACCAAGTAGTGAAAGAGCCTGTTTCTTAAAAAACCTTGTAATACGTAACCTTGATAAGTGGATTTAGTGGTTAAGCAATGTACATTGTTACTCCAGTCCCAATCACCTGCCTTTAAATTAATTTCATTGCAGGCCAGCCGTAATTAAGGGGATAGGCAACTGAGAAATCAATCATACTGAAGAAGGATTTAATGTCCTTTATTCAGACCCATTGAAGTTGGAGTAGAGAGATAGGAGAACGTTTCTTACCAGTAACTCTTGTTCTCCAGGATTGGTATCTTTCATAGATTCACATGCAATGAATATTCCCCGTCAGCTGGGAATAATAGGTTACCTTTTGATTCTTCTTGCTAGAGGCAAGAACCTCCTGCATTTTGTAGCCTAACACCCTTGTTATGGGTGGTTTTGGTCCCCACCAATGGGACCTCGAGTAGTCCTAGACTAGGCCCTCCTCTCCCTCTTTCCCTCAGACTCTGACTCTGTGGTGATAGGTGCCCAAAGGGCATATGTGTTTTTACCCAAAGGGGCCAAAGGAGGGTGCATGGGAGTCTATGAAAGATGCCAATGCTGGAGACCGGAAGTTACAGGTAAGAAATGTTCTCCTTCTCCAGCATTGCATCTTTCATAGATTCACATGCTATGAATAGATCAACACAGTAGATGGCGGTGTATAAAAGTAAAAACCACCACATTTCCACTCATAGGATCGTACCTTATTGGAACAGGCGTTGTATGACTGCTCTCCCTGCTTGCACATCTTCGGCGTGCTGTTTCTCCAGGCAGTAGTGCCTTGTGAAAGTATGAAGCACTGACCAGGTAGCCGCCTGGCAGGTGTCTGCGATCAGAACCCCCGACCACCATGCCACCAGCGCTCTTGTAGAGTGGGCATTTTTGGGGCCTGGCGGTTCCTCCCCGCCGATTTGTGACAGAATGTGATGGTAGACGAGATCCACCTCGTTATACTTTGCTTCGAGTGCATTGCGTTTATTCGTCCAACCATATGCTAGGAAAAGCTGCGTTGACTTCCGGAAGGACTGGGTCTGGTCAATTTAGTATTGCAACACTCGATTGAGGTTGAGAAAATGCAATGCCACCTCCGCTGTGTCTCCAAAGGGACTTTTGGAATTAATCACGTGTTCGTTAGGAGGAGCACTTTGTCTTTTTGAAAATGCAGGAAGGGCTGATTAACTGCGAGGGCCTGCAGCTCGGATACCCTCCTGGCCGATGTAATTACCACCAGAAATGCTACCTTCCCTAACAGATATTTCAGTGATGTAGTGGCCATCGGCTCAAATG
The DNA here is from genome assembly GCF_040938575.1 of Ambystoma mexicanum. Taxonomy (NCBI): domain Eukaryota; kingdom Metazoa; phylum Chordata; class Amphibia; order Caudata; family Ambystomatidae; genus Ambystoma; species Ambystoma mexicanum. The sequence goes on from NC_090923.1 coordinate 523,053,237, forward strand.
GTTTCTTCATGAGTCCTGAGAGTAAGGTATTAAGGCTCCATTCTGGCGATATCCGTTTTACTGGTGGGAAACTCCTAAACAGGCCTCAGCGGAAGTGCTCAATTATCCTGCAACCGTAGAAGGGAGTGCCGTTCCTTTGCCTAATGTATCTAGAGATGGCTGCCAAATATACCCTTATGGAGATGTGGACAAGGCCCTGCTTGGCTAGCCCAAGTAGGTATGGCAGTATGTCCTCTGGTGTCACTCGGAAAGGGGTAAGCCTCTCCTGGTGTGCCCCATGCTGGGTTTTGCACCACTTGCAAAAACTGCTTTCACTTCAGGCTGTATGACTTGTTAGTGGAGTGGACCCTTGCCGCGGCCTGGGTGATTAGGTCTGGGCGATAGCAAAGTCAAATGGGTTTGCATCTGGAGAGCTGGACCAGTTTGGAGTATCAGGTCTGGTGCGGCCAGCTCGTCGCAATGAGGGTCACCGTGCAGGAGCGCTGCTTGATCATCTGTATTGTTCTTCGCAGGATTTGGAATGGCAGTAACGCATATGCGAAGAGGTCGTCCCATGGAAAAGTGCTGGAATAGCAACAGTAGCATCACAGATTTCAGATCCCATTTGTGGCTTTGCGACGCTCGCCTGCTGAGGCTGTCCGCCGTCTGGTTCTGTACTCTTGGAAGATGGAATGCTTGAATGCTGATACTGTGGGCAATGGCCCAATGCCAAGTCAGTTGGGCTTCCTTTGAGAATTTCTTGGACCTCGCCCCCCCCACCACCTGCTTCCACAGATAATACATTGTGGTGGTATTGTCCGTTAGAACTTTGATGGTCTGGCCTTCCAGTATTGGGAGGAACGACCTGAGCACCGACTGAACCGCTCTGAGCTCGAGCACATTTATATGTACGGATGTCTACTGGGGTGTCCATAGCTCTCTGATGTGCAGGGGATCCACATGTGCACCCCACCCTTGTAGGGAGGTGTCTAACACCAGTGGTTTGTTGGGCGTCGAGTCCTGAAACGTCTTCCCTCCGCGGACGTTGGCCCTGTTGGCCTACCATTGGAGTTGTGAGCCCAGCCTGGGAGGGACCTACTTTGTGTTGGGAAGGAGAGACAATCTTCCTGCACCCCCAAACGGTTTAGAACAAGGCAAAGGTGCACAAGATAGAATATAAGGGCCCTGGGGGTGCTTATAAAGGCTTCTACACAATCACAATATTGCCAGACTCATAGATACGGCGCACATGATGGAACAAACACCATCTTAGATATTGGCAGCCATTATGGAACGTAAGGCCTTATCACAGCGCAGCAGACAGCATCTCAGGTGTAGGTCGCAAACATGAGGTGGAATAGGTTTTACCCCGGGTAATGATGAGAAAGGCCAGAGCCATAAACACCCTTCTTTGTCCTAATGTGTTGCCAACCTTTATGCTCTGGGAAGAATGTTCCAGGCCACGGGAAGAGGGCTCAGCAGCTTTGTGCGATACAAGACAATCCCACAAGGAGGGCACAGGGCTCCGATCCCCACCAGTCCCAATTCTAAGTTATAGCACTCAAATGCCCAAGCTTTAGGACCTCTGAATTCCAAGGTCCCAGCCAGCCCCAAACCACTGATCATAAACCTGTTGGATCCCCAATCGAGCAAAAAAGCAGAAAGCAGGGCTTTCCTACCTTCACTTCTAGGTCACATGATTTGTGCTGCAAGGTGCATAGAGGGATGAAATTATAGCCCAGAACGAGGGTGGAAGGCGTTGGAGAGGTGTCGGCCTGTCTGGGACGGAGTGAAGTGTGTGAGTTTGTATGACCGCTGCTTTCCCCCTGGGCCCCTGTCTGCTCGTACCAGGTGCACTACTACATAGACCAGATGTGTTTAGTTTGCAAAATAATTGGCAATTACCCAGCTTGGGACCGATGACAAATGCAGCATCACCCACATGGAAGAAGATGGACGGATGGGGCTGGAACCAATGGCCTGGCATCCCCTTTGTAGCAGGCGGCCGATGTATAGTCTCTCACCAACCAGCCGCATGGGTTTGTACTGTATGTCATGATGTCACTGATGACACTATGTGCCTTCATAATGTGCTGCTCATGCAGATTTTGCCGGAACGTTATGTGGCAGTAGAGTTCTTTGTTGGCGCTTGTTAGGGAGTATTCTCTTTTTGGGCTGAATTTCCTAACCTAGTGAGTCCCCCAGCAGCTTTGCTGGATTTCTGGAGTTTGTTTTTTTTCTCCTGCCAAGAGTGAGACTCTTTCTCCCACTCTTGGACATGATTTATGGTGTTCCTTTGACTGTTAATGTGTTTTATGGGCTATGGGGTCCTTTACTCCATAGGGTCTCGTGTTTTTACTATGTGTGTTACACAGCACCCTCTGTGCAGTGACACGGGTGTTATAGTGACACCCCACCATAGACTCCATACCCTGGGACTGACTACTGTCTCCCAGAGCATGTAAAGTCACCATTGGCTTTACTAGTCCCAAATTATGAACAGAAACCAGTACAAACCATCATATTGTGGACATACTGGTCGGGACAATTTCATTGCCCCGGGGTCTGTTAGTCGAGGGGGCACGTCTCCGTCCCCCCTGATCGAGTTTTGGCTGGTGGCAGTGGATACTACTATTTATATTCGAACGCGAATATATCCCTATGGGATTTTCCCATTGTTTGAGGCTACCAACTTTATTTAATTCTCATAGCCTCGAACATACCGCCGGTTTATTTATTTAATATTAATTCGCCGGTTGGTATTTTTTGCCAGGACTCGATTCTAAAGTTTGTGTTCTCTTCTGTGACTCCAACCCAAGTCGAGCCCTTTCTTCCACTTTTGGCGGGCTTCTCCACAGAAGCCTCCAAAAGTGGTGCCACTCTGTCTGGGTACCACAGGGGGTATGGGAGGGGGTTTAGGCACCCTGGACTGAGTTACCTTGGTAACTCAAGTCGCACTCTTGTGTGATTGGCCCAAGTGGTGAGCCGGCCGGCTCACCACTTAGCATGTTTGATTGACAGCTAGGCTGAGTGAATGGGGGTGTGCTGCATAAAAGCAGGGCTTTGGGGACTGGAACTTCAAAAGTCGCCACAGGACCTGAGAATCCGACGAGGGAGAAGCTGAGCCGACCTGCTACGACGACACCACCGGTGGAGCCCTGCGGAACCGACTCACCACTTCCCGACGACAGAGAAGATCTCCCTGCTGGAGAGTCTTCTTCCCCTGACTGGTGGGCACAACCAGTTTACCTTATTTTCCTCGCATCCCAGGACGGCTTGTGGTCGAATTGCCCGTGCCAAGCTCCACGGCAACCGGATAGCCACTTACCACTTGACCGCAAACCAAAGGACTGCTCCTTTTAACTGAGAACTCCGCGGCTGGTTTCTTCCCTGGCAGTGTAACGGACTCCCCTCATCCCCCGGACGAAGCACCGACTTGCATCCGCTGCCAGGGACAACTGCCCCCGCTGGAGTATTCTCACCACTTTAAGGTACCGTGTCCGCCAGGCCTCCCTTTCTAAAGATTGCTACAAGGTAATAATAATCCCTTAACCTTCTGGACTGGGCTGGCTGCCTTGTCCATCTAACTGGTCCCCTTTCTTTTGGTCCAACTCTTTCTGAACTTTTGAGACTTTTGTGCACTTCTTAACCGTGTGACCTTGGACACATTTCGTTCTGATCCTCTTAAAGTGGATCCGGCTTTCTGAACTCTAACTTCACGGTTTGACTCTGCCTTCCTCTCTTGCTGTGTTCTTGTGAAAGTTTGGGATCTGTTTCAATTTATATCCTGCTTTTCTCTCCCTTTTAAAACGAATTATTAGTGTGCCATCTGCGTTAAGCGCTCACCGCTGTAGGAAAATAAGTGGAGCTTTACTTAAGACTTGTCTAATATTCTTTTAAGGGAGTGTATATCTTTTAGTGACCGTGTTTTTGAACTGCTTAAAATTAGTGCCTGTGTGTTTTACTAGATGTGGCCTTAAATAAATATATCTCTTTTACACCAAGCTCTGGTCAGTGTTTGCTTGTTCTACTGTGTTCTTTTGACCTAATGTGAATACTCTGTATACTGCCTAACTCTTCTTTAGGGAAGTCTGACTGCTCAGCCACAGCTACCAAGTGAATCTGTGTGGTACAGACTGCTACCAAGTGGCTTTACTGCCAAACATCTGTAGTCTTATATCTTTTGCAGTGGTCCCAGAGGGAACTGCACAGGTTTCTGCCTAACAGCGCTTTCCATTTGTGTGTGGAACTAAACCTTGTTATCCTTGCAAGGTGTGTCTTGGGCATTTTTTCCCTAGTGGGTTGCATTTTTTCTGGTGTGAGCGTCTAGTGGCTTTCCTACATTTGGTGATCCCGACGTGATCCCAGTGAACCCCGCGAAGACAGAGGCTTCCAGTCCGCTTCTCTGAAGGGGCCGCACCTACCTACAGTGACCAGTCCCAAGCCGTGTGCAGAAGCCGTTTTTTCAGAATTCCTGTCTGCTCTTTGGAGCGGGTACGGTTCCTGGGAGAGTGCAGGCCGTCATTGAGAACCTGTGATAGAGGAACTCGGGTGAACACGCAGACGTGAGTGCACCCTTTCTGAGGGATAAAAACGAGGGGCTAGTGTTGTCTGCATTGGTGAAGGTGGAGTGTCATAAGGCCACATGGTGAGATTATTATTTTTGGCATTTTAAAAGGATTTTACCGAGTAAAAACAGGAGTGTAGGTAGCCTTTCCGAGTGAGAGAAGATGATAGCGCCATTTGATTTGTGATAAGGGAATAAAGGAAAAATTAGGAGCTCCATATAATTAGTGGGCTCAGTGGAAGTAGTGGTTGTTTGATATTTTAGCTTTTTTTAGTCTATTACGATTTTTTGGCGGAAGAGGCCAGAGGTGGGCCAGTGTTGATCATTTGTCTTAACAGCATGTAGTGGGATCGCGTGTCTGGAAAGGGGGAGGAGTAAGTGTTAATAGGGGCCAAAAGGGAGATGCGGACTGTGGACTGGTAGTGACTTTGGTGATAAAAGTGTGTGCATCGCTTAATTACAAAGGTTGGGGTTTTGAGTGTGCAAAAATAATAAGGTTACTCACAGTAGTGACCACCTTACTCCATAGTCCCCTTTCCTCCATACATATGGGACGAGACCAGAGGGGACATTCCGCCTTCCTGGGGGACGGGATCGGAGCACTTTGTAAAAGCATCACATTTTGCAAAAATGTGTCCTTCCTCTCTTTTTACGTGGGGTACCGCACACGGCCGTAATCCCACCCACCTTAGCTCTGCCCAGCGCATCACCCATCAGTCCTTTTATATCGCCAGGTCAGAGACCTTTAAGCAATAATAGAGGAACCTTATTAGAGGGGACGGCGGGCAGACGTATGGAGGAAAGGGGACTATGGACTAGGAGTAAGGTGGTCACTACGGTGAGTAACCTTATTATACTCCTACATCCCGTCCCCTTTCATCCAAACTTATTGTAGATTCCCAAGCACTCCTCACAGGAACTACGGGTGGATGGAAACCCCCTACTGAAAAAGGTTCTTCAGCACAGCCTGGCCAAACTGCGCATCAGATCTGGAACTACGGTCCAAACAGTAGTGTTTACGAAAAGCCGATGGGGAGGCCCAAGTAGCCGCTTTCGCGATAGTCAGGGGACATACTTTTTAAATGCAACCGCAGCTGCCTTGCCCCGTACCAGATGTGCATGAATCCCTTTAGGAGGTTGGAGACCATGAACAGTGTAAGACTCTGTAATACAGGCAGCGATCCATCTGGAGATAGTCGCTTTAGAGGCTTGCTTACCTTGTGGATTACCAAAGGTCACCAATAGTTGAGAACTCCTAAATTCAGATGTTCTGTCCAGATAGAACTTAAGAGCTCTTCTAACATCCAAGCAATGCAAAACCCTCTCCGCTTCCGAAGCTGGGTTTGGAAAGAAGACAGGCAGGGAGATTGACTGATTCAGATGGAAATCAGAAACCACCTTTGGTAGGAAAGAAGGATTTGTCCTTAAGACAACCTTATCCTTGTGGAAAACCAAGAAGGGCTGCTCCACCGACAAAGCTTGGAGCTCACTCACACGCCTTGCCAAAGTAACAGCGACCAAGAAAGACACCTTCCACGAAAGGTGCTTAAGATCTACCATAGCCATTGGTTCGAACGGCATATGGCACAAATCCTTAAGGACCACATTCAGATCCCACATCGGGTGCGGCTTGCGAACCGGAGGGTAGAGACGCATTAGACCCGCGAAGTGCCTCTTAACCACTGGATTTGACAGTGAAAAAGAGCACTGGTCCATGGATAGACAGGCGGCCACAGCTGAAAGATGAGTTCTGCACGACAGAACATGAATGCTCAACTCTGCTAGGTGAGAGACGAAAGACAGCACTGTGTCAATCGTAGCCAATGGTGTTTGGCTAAGCACCAGTGACAGAACCAAAGCAATTTGCCTCTGTACTGAGACCTTGTGGAGGGCTTCCTGGCTGCACATGTTGTCAGCAGACAGATTGAGATGTTCTAAAGATCTGAACTCTGCCACCATGCCGCCAAGCTGAACGATTGTGGGGAGGGGTGCCACAGCTGCCGATCCCTCTGGTGAAGCAGATCGGGAACCAACAGAAGCCTGATCAGTGCACACACCGATAGATGTTGAAGCTCTGAAAACCAGAACCTGGCCGGCCACCACGGAGCTATGAGCAGAAGAGAACAGTTCACTGTGTTCCTCAGCTTGCAAATTGTCCGATGAATCAGAAGCAGAGGCGGAAAAGCATAGGCCCTCATGTTGTGCCAAGGAATCTCGAGAGCATCCCCCAGAGAGGAGGCTTCCAGCCCATTTCTGGAGGCATACAGAGGAAGTTTCTTGCTTGCTGATGTTGCAAAGAGGTCCACTTCCGGAGTGCCCCAACACAGGAATATCTGTGAGAGGACCTCCGCTTTCAATTCCCACTCGTATCTGACCATTGTTCGTCGGCTGAGGGCATCTGCCATGACGTTCAACTGGCCCGGGATGTGTACTTCTACTAGCCATACGCCATGCTGACCGCCCATTCCCAAATCTGAATGGCAAGATCCACAAGAGGAGACTTGGTGCCCCCCTGCTTGTTGATGTATAACACTGACACCACATTGTGCATGCGGACACAAACCACTTTGTTGGCAATGACCGGCCTGAACGCCTTGAGCGCCAGGAAAATCGTCAGAAGCTCCAGGTGATTTGTGAAGGAACTTGTCTTGGGGCGACCAGATGTCGGAGACCTGAAGCAGTTCCAACGTCACACCCCATCCCAGAAGGGAGGAGTCCGTTGTGATTGTCATCATCGGAGCGGGGTCCTGAAAACCCGCGCCTACCGGTTGCTGAGAGAAGACCACCATGGAAGGTCCATTCTCATGAAATCCGGAATCGATATCATCTTGGAGTCCGGATCCACAGCCTGACGACAAGAATTCCGAAGAGCCATCTGCGTCCGCCTCATCTTGAGCCGAGCAAGAGGAAGAGCGAATACGCACAAGGCCATGAGACACAGAAACCTATGGAACCACCAGGCCGACATGCTCTCCGACTGCGCGAACATCTGAAATGTGGCCAACAGATCCGCCATTCTGTCCCCAGTCAGGTATACTCTGCAGTTGATCGTGTTGCAACGAAAACCCAGGAAAGTCAAGTCCTGAGAGACCGTCATGGAAGATTTCTGCCAGTTCACCAACAGCCCAAGGTGGAACAGGAGCTGGAGGAGAGACTGAAGATTGCTTGAGGTTTTCAGCGGGCAAGGACTGCGCAACAGCCAATCGTCCAAATACGGGGACGCATGGATACGCTGAAGCAGAAGATAAGCTGTGATAACCAACATCTTCTTAAAGACACGCGGTGCCGAGCTGTAGCCAAAAGGGAGCACTCGGAACTGGAAGTGCTCCTCCCCACACAGAAAACCGTAGGTATCTCCGGTGTGGATTCCAGATCAGCATATGCGTATACACATCCTGAAGGTCCACCACGCTGAGCCAATCGCCCTTCTGCAAAGAGGACTTTATCTGACAAGGTGTGATCATCTTGAACTTCTCTTGGGGTAGAAAAAGATTGAACTGGGAAATGTCTAGGATGGTGCGCTGGCCAGCCTGGTTGGATTTGGGCACCGTAAACCGCCGGGAGTAGAAGCCCTCCCCTCGCTCCCCCAGGGGAACGGGTTCCACCGCCCTGAGATCCAGTAATTTCTGAATCTCGGCTCTGAGGGAAGGTGACCCTGACTGCTGGAAGGGAGGATTGATGGGTGGGGTAGTGGGAAGGGGTAAGCGGAAGCCCGCCCAAGCAACTGACAAGACCCACCGGTCCTCAGTGAGATGCAATGCCTCCTCCCACCGGGTCTCGTGCGAGCACAGAAAACTCTCATTTAGCTGGTTTCTCGGTGGCTGCACCACCTGAACCTGAGGAGGAGGCTGAGGAGCGGGAGAAAACCAACTCTGTTGCTGCCTTCGGCGGGAATTTCTTGAAGGGGTGTCAACCCTGCAGGATTTTCGATCTAGAAAACCCCTGAAACCAGAGGAAGGTCAGGGCTGCGACAACGATCTCTGTGTCCTAAAAGGAGGTTTTACCAGGAAAGACAAGGACTTGGCGGTCCGAGTGCTGTCCTTCTTTTTGGTCAGCTCCACGTCTGTTGAGAATGAAAGAGCTCCTTGCCATCAAAAGGCAGGTCCAAAACCTTATCCTGCACTTCTTTAGAGAACTTGGTGGCATGCAGCCAAACCTGATGAGATGTATCCACACCAAGCATAAGGCCCCGGGCCGAGGTGTCGACATGATGCGCCGCAGCCTCCAGCAGATCCTGTGCCAGGACCCTGGCATCCGACAATCCGGCACCTGAAATCTTCAAGCGTTTCAGCAGGAATAAACTCCTTAAACTCCGACAGACCTTTCCACATCTTCATATTTGCTTCCGCTAACACCTGCATTGGCTTGACGCAGCTGCAGGGCTGAGTTAGCAAAAATCTTCCTCCTAAGAGAGTCAAGAAGCTTATCCTCTTTACCCAGAACCTGTGTAGCTGTCGTAGAAGAGGAGGCCGCAGGTCTGGATTGCAAAGTGGCAGCCGCCACTACCGTGGAGGAGGGGGTCGAACATGAGGCTAAGGCTACCTCTTCCAAAGAATGGAGCCTATAGCGCGTGTCAATTTTCTTGTTGACACACAGTCCAGAGTGTGGTTGCTCCCAGACTCTACGGACCTCGGCCAAAACATCCTTCTGCAAGAAGAAGCCGTTACACTCCGAAGGAGACGAGGTGAACGCCCCCGAAAGCACGCCCTCCTGTGGAGCGGCTGCCTCGGGTACTGGAACATCCAAAAGACACTTGTCCAGCACCCGGTTGTGAAAGGCTCTGATAGAGCGGGGCTGGTCTTCGCTGTCCTGTTCGCCCTGTGCGTCGTCTGACAGGTCCGAATCAGGCTGAGTCGCAACAGGCACCACAACAGCCTTGTCCACTGGGGACAATGTAGGCAGGGGTGGAAGAGTCGGGGGAGGCACAGCAGGTAAAGGCAGCGTCAGCGGAACCACAGGAACCGCAGCTGAAATCGACGGTGTAGGCGCGCATATCTCCCTAAAGAAGCCTCAAAGGTACTCCTTCATGGGGTCAGAACGCATACGTTTTTGAAACTTGACGAAAAAGAAGTCCTCCGCCGACGACTTAGTCGCGACTGGAGGAGGCCTCTCATGAGGGGAGTAATTCCAGGGACGCAAGGGAGAGGGTTGCCAAGAGGGCCCTTCCCCAGTGGTGTCCACATAAATCAAGGGCGCTGATACCGCATGGAGTGAGACATTGTGCGGTAGGGGCCTCCAAGCGTTCCAGTCATAAACTGGACAAAACGGATGTGCACAAGGAAACTAATGCTCACCCAAAGAACCACCCCCTACACCTAGGGCCGATGGCGTTGTCGTAAGGGATGTATCCAAAATGGCCACAGTGGTCTTGGCGGGAACGGCCGCCATTTTATCGGCACCTGAGGAGAACTGCGACACGTGTGGAAGTGAGGCAGGGGTCCCCACAGGTGGGTCAGGGGTCTTCATTTTAGCCTTAACACAAGGAACCTCGGCCGAACTGGTACTGTAAGATGTTTCTGTGACATGCTGACAACCAAACTAGCCTTCACATGAAGGACCTCAGCACTGCCGGTAAATGAGGAATTACGGTTCAAAACCTCACTCCTTGCCCCCTGAACAGATCTGGAGTCACTGCAAGAGCAGGAACAATGAGGAACACACCTCACCAACAAGACCTTAACAGGCCTCTCAGAACTGTTGGTCACCTTAGCCTCTAAACCAGGGACCTCGGACCTGAGTCCGGTAAAAGCCTCTTCACGTCGGTCCTCGAACTTTTGTTCGGTATCAACAACCTCAACCAAGGCCTCGGGGCATACCCGAGTGTTTTTACGGGAAGCTCTAATCCAGGAGACCTCGAAGCAAGCTCTGGTACCCAATGCCTCAGTAGAACTGGGCCCACAAACAACCCCCACAGGAGGGGCCTCGGAATGTAATCTGGTGTCAATAGGCCCCTTACAGAGACCCTCGGAGAAAACTCTGGTACCCTTTTTAGGCCTAGACGGCACCTCAGGGCAAGCCCCGATAATAGAGCTTTTGACGCTCCTCCCAGACCGGGAAGACCCCGGGAAGGAGTCCCCCGGCCGGGGTGCTCTAAAAAGTAAAGAACTCACCGGGCGTTTCTTCTTCTCGTCGATGAAAGTTTGAAAATGCGTAGAGGGAGTGCGCTAAAACACCTCCTCCCACCACTTCAAACGACGCTGAAGCGCCCGGACCAAAAGGGAATCGCAATAAAAACACGAGTCCCACCGGTGGTCTGGACCCAAACACTCTAAACAAAGAGGATGGGGATCTGCCCTAGCGAAGCGTCGCTGCCAGAAAGAACAATTTTTGGAAAGTCTAGCTGAAATGGCATAGACTGACTACCACGTGATCCCTAAGCAAGAGCAAGAGAGGAGGAAAATGGAAGAAAAAAGTCTTCCGCAGATGCAAGTGCGTCCAGTCTCGAACAAGTAGAGAAAAGGACTGATGGGCGATGCGCTGGGCAGAGCTAAGGTGGGCGGGGTTACGGCCGTGTGCGGTACCCCGCGTAAAAAGAGAGGAAGGACACATTTTTGCAAAATGTGATGCTTTTGCAAAGTGCTCCGTCCTGTCCCCCCGGACGGAGAAATGTCCAATAAGTGTGGAGGAAAGGGGACGGGACGTAGGAGTATGCAAAGATGGGAGGGGGCGCCATTGGAGTACATGTATAGTGCATTACCATTGTACAGAGACAATGGCCAGAGTAAGGCACCCACAATAGAGGGGTATTAGATCACATGGGCACGTTCTTAGCTGCTACATATAAAAGTAAACAACTTCAAAAGAGAAATGAGATTGGACCTGTGGAAGATGATAGAGAATGTGGAGGACCCTCATGGGGGTGGGACCCTAAATACTGAATGGGCCGCCCTAGATGCGATGTCCGTGATAACACTGGGGAATGGGACTGTGCCCCCCCCCCCCAATACAAGGGTTTACCCACTTACCACTCACGCAGCCACTGGGTATACAAACTCAACCCCGGCCACTGCTCCACTTCCCTAGAGGCCAGCACTGAGTGCTTTCCCACCCCAGGCAGAACACTAAGGTTCAGAAGGAATTAGAAGAGGCCCTGGAGACTACACTGGGAGAATTGGCTCGAGTGAAAGCGACAGGAGGGAGAAGGAAAGGAAGGGAGTGGCTAAAATGAACTGAGAGCAGGAGAGATTGTGTTTAGGTTAGATAGGACAGCCATAAAGATGTGGAAATTGAGAAGGAGAGAGGGGGTGCTGGCCGAGTGGGAAGTACAGCGATGGTCCGACATGGATGCAGATAGAGAGCTGAGGGAAGACTAATGGGACACAGTGGATGAGATTGAGGACGATGAAGGGGATATGCAGTAGGTGTGAGGTTACGCCGCGGTTGGAAAGTTTGTGGGGACCACGATTAAGGAATAGGTTTGGTCAGGTGGCAGTGGCTCGGAAAAAGGGAAGTACTTGCCGGAAAGAAGGGAGGAGTACAGGTACCCAGATGCCATTGTTATATAAAGGCCCAGGTTGGACGCACTATGTGCCCTGGTCGCAAATGGATACAAATAATTTGATTAAGCTGATCCCACCCCTTAATGCCGGGGGCTGGCAAGTGGACCTATGCCTTTGAAAAACAGAAAGCAGGAATTCCTGAGGCTGTGGGGGGATATGACGAGCTTACTTGTCCCAGTTGTGGGGTATCAGGCTGGGGACGTGTGGGTCAAAGCAGGATATCCAGGAGTAAAATTGGATGATGACGCACATGATGGTGCGCGATTTAACAATATCAGGATGTAGGTGAGGGACGCGCTGAGGCGAACATACCCAGACACACCAGACAAGCAGTCCATCATGCAGTATACCATGGGGCATGAAGAAGACCCCATGAAATACATTATTAAGGTTCAGGAGAGGGGGATGAAGATGACTCCACGCAATACATTAAGGTTCACGAGATGGAGGGGCGTGGCTAAGTAGCCATGGGATAGGACGCTTCTCTCCGAGGCTCCGGCTGATCTGGCAAAATCCTCCCAGGCACGCACATTGATGTTGCTATAATCGCACCTGAAACAATATTTTAGCTGTGGGAACGCAGTGCACAACTGGATCACGTTTTTGGAAAGCCCAGCGGAACAGAAATGCCACTATACGGACAAATGTTATGAAGGAAGCCGGCTGCATCAGGAAAGAAAATGGTGCCGCATACAGAACAAAGGATCGGCTGCAGCTACATTGTCCTATGATCTGACACTAACGCAGCAGAAAGGTTGACCGCAGCCCTGCCATAAGGATAGAACAAGCTGGATTGAGTTGGAGGATGAAGCTCTTGCAGTCACACCACTCCAAGGTTTAGCGAGTAGAGCTGGAGAGGTGGAGCATGGAGCGCCCAAACATCGAATAACCCAAGCCCAATCTGCCGCTTACTGTCCCCAGGCAGTGTAACACGCAGAGACCCGCAGTCACTTGCTGGAGGAGCTTAATGAGGACTGGCAGTGTGACACATCGAAGGACGTCCCGGACCGTAGTACTAAGACGCTCGAAGCGCATCAACATGGCCAGGTCGAGATAGGGGCAAGACTGAGTGGCTCACTATTTGCCAGAATTCGGAACGCGAGAATAGTGCAGCACCATTACCAAGGCTGAAAGAGCAGCATAGAGATGAGACCAATAATACAGCAGCTGCTGCATAGATCCAATGTTTGGGCCAAGCGAAATGCAACAGCCAGAAAACACACCCAAGTTGGTGCATGACCGGGACAAGTAACGGTCAATACCGGACGGTCCAGAAGTTGTCTCACACACGTGAACCCAGTGGGAACAAGGACCCTGAGAGACCAGGTTAGAGCAAGAATGAAGGGAAATGGCAGTGACACAAGGATGCCACTGAGCTCAAAGACAAAGAACATGCCACTCGTTGGAACAAAGGCGAGCACCCGTGTGAGTCGAACTGCCCCAGGAACACAAGATAGGGAAGGCAGGCACGAGAATTGGGGAGCATGAGCACACACAGAGCAGAGGCCCACACTAGGAACGGACTAGATGGCCGTAAAGAATGTGGGCAACACAAAGCTACTCTGAGTCGTGGCTGGGCGGCAGCACACCAGCACCAGGCGCCAAGTACAACGCAGGAGAGAGGTGCCGCAGAAAAAAACAAGCTTAAAATGGCAATCCCAAATTGAATAAGATACCAAGATAGAAGCAGCAGGAGCAGAGGGCACAGAGCACTACGGCAAAACTTGGCGTCAACACTGGGTCACAGGCCGCAAGACTGGTACCCACGCGGAACTGGAAGGTACACCAGCTGACAACGGTGGTAACTGGTAAGAGCAAGGACTGAATAGAGGACCATCCAAGACCACGCAGCAGGCACTGGACTCAGGGGTCAGCACGCTTACAAGTGGACAGCTGTCCACCAGACCGGGTAAAGCTCCCGGAGCGACCAGCAGAGCACAGTGAGGTGGCAGACCGAGAACTGGCCTGGCCAGTGAACTGGAGAAGCTCCCCTGGAAGAATAAAACCCTGTAACGCCCAAGAGCCTGCCTATAGACTAGCCAGAGTGAGCACAGCCCAGCAACAAACAAGAACGAGAACTGTACAGAACGATACCAAGAAGTATACACTTTACCAGCAATCCAGGCTGTTAAGAAGGGATAACCCCGCCGGACCAAGGAGGTGTAGGGGCCACGGCCAAGTTCGGAAGGTACAAAGACCCTGGATACCAGGCCCACACATCTAACCAGTGTGAAACATGCACACTAACATCTGTAGCCGCACCCCACACTCTGCAGGCGCGGCTGGCAGCCCCCTAATAAATCCAAGCACTAGACGAGCTGGGGCAAGCTGAAGGTCCATGAGACTGGCCCCAACTACAGTGAACTGAGACGCCAGGCGTCGCCCTGATGGCGTCCAAGTTGCCCAAAACAAAGGGGAAGCAATCAACAATGGAAGAATTCACTAAAACACCACAGTCAACGGAGAGTGGCAGAAACAGGGAAAGGAACCCGTCAGACTCCGCACCAGCGCACAACGACCAGCAGATCCTAGACGAGATTGCGGACCTGAATTTAGCATGGGAAACCAAACTGGAGGCAGCCATGACCGAACTCAAAACATCACTGGATCTTAAAATTGGGGCAGTGCAAGAGGATGTAAACCTACTGAGACAAGATGTAATGAAAATATCGGAGCGCACAGGCGAACTGGAGAAAGAAATTCCAACACAGCCGCCTGCACATCACATGCCTCGGAGATCCACATACTGAGGCAACAAGTGAGCAACCTGGAAAATAGAGCTGAGGAAGCGGAAAGACAGGCCCGTAGAAACAACATAAGCATCGTGGGGCTCCTGGAAGGAGACGAAGGACTAAACCCCACAGATTACATTGAGACCATGCTGCTACAGGAAATCGAGGGAGGTGCGCTTACCCAAGGGTTCGCGGTGGAGAGAGCACACAGGGCCCTGACAAGAAAACCACCTCCAGTAGCCCCCACACCCCGAGGCTGATAACTGCCAAAATTTTGAACTACCGGGATAGGGAGAAGATCCTGGAATTCTTCCGGAAAGGGGGGCACAATACAAAGGGCTTCCGCCTCTATTACACCGCACCCGGACTATACACTTCAGGTGCAGAGGCGGCGACTGAACTATGGGACTGTAAAGAAAAGGCTGCGAGAGGCGGGCTTCAAGTACATGTTGATGTACCTGGCGCAACTGAAAGTGTTCCACAGGAATAGGGTACTGTTTTTCGAAACCCCAGAAGAAGCAGCAGAGTGGCTGGATGCACAGAACTGCCCGTCCGATAGACAATGTCATGATGCCCGCTCCCGGGGAGCCGGTTCAAGCCCTGCGTCCCCGAAAGCGGACATCCAGTCCCCAAGGAAGGACCCAGCAACCCCATATAGGGGCCCTTTGGACAGTGTCCTGGCGCCTATGGCGCCAGGCTCATAAAAGACATCAGTCCTGGCGCCATAGGCGCCAGGCTCATTATGGGAGTGCTTGGGTGCACTTACCTGATGCAGACCATGCTGCAGGATCCCGGCCTCCTTGAGGCCTGAATGGAACTACTTTACCTGTGGGACTAATTTACCATCCGGGCGTGGTCGGGGAAGGATACATACCTGGAACTTCTTCCAAGGCTATTTAAACCCCACCCGAACAGCCACACATGCTTCGCGTTGTTCTGCATCTAGCAGCTGGACGCTCACCGTGTCTGCTCCTGCATCCTGACTTCTGCCACGCCTGCCAGCACCCTGGATCACCTGCAAAGGAAGAGAAGAGAACAGAAGAAGGAAAGGTCCTTACCTGCTAAACCGCATCCCGGAGACATCTCGCCGACAATCCTGAAAAGGAAGACTTATTTAAAAGCTCATTGCGTCGATCGCTGCAGCGCCGCATTCCACTCACCTTTACAGGGCGCCTCCATGTTCAGCAGCGATCATCCGGATTCGCAGTCACGCCCCAGTGCTTAGGGAGAAAAAGACCAGAACAAAAGCTGAGAGAGAGAAGGGAATAAGGAAAGCTAAATCTCCATGTTAAGACTTACCTGTTGATTCATTCCCTCTCCATTTCGGGCCAGCGCCGCATCCTGGCATTTCCGGACCCCGGCCCCTAAGGGGAAAAAGAGACATCAGCGATAATGAGCGAATGAAAAGACATTACCAAAAAACGCTCATTAAAGACTTACCTGATTTCTACAAGGATTTCACCTCTCATCTCGGGTCGGTGCCTGTTCCCCGGCATTCCGTACCCCGGCCCCTATGGGGAAAAAGACACTAGCATTAGTACATTAATGCATGGACACAAGGGGAACCTCTTATCTAAAAACTTACCTGGAAGCCAAGCAAGTTTGGTTCTCACCAATCCGAAAATCCAGTGAAGTAACTGGATACCAACTCGCCCCTGCATCAGAAGCAGGATGGAGAGCTCGTCCTTCCAGACCCTAAGGTGAGACGCTACGAGGAATCACAGAAGGGTTTCGAGGAGGGTGAGAGGGGAAAGTGGGAGGCCGATTGCATTACCCCGCAGACAGCTAATCCCCTATTTTCGCCTACAGAAGGATACTTCTGCGAGCCAGACAAGCCAGATTTGGGGGCCCGGTCCAGTCCGTCTTCCGAACCCTGCGCATCACCTTAGAAGAGGTCACAGCAGTGCGCACCAGGCCACCGCCTCCGTGGGAGTCAGGTGAGCGTTACAGGCAAACAAAAGGAGGACGGAACAGAGAAGTGAAGCGGCGGATCCAGAGACCGAGGTGCTGTATAAAGTGGAACATTGGGACTTGAATATAAGGTAGTGCAACACAATCTGAGAAACAAGCTAGGTGCCAAGTATAAGGATACGGGCGCGCATAGTATATTGCGGCATGACTGCGGGAGATACAGCGGACCCAATCCTATAACCCTATAGATAGTTTATACAGGTTACCGGTAGTGTGGTAACCCCCTGCTGAGTTCCTAATACCGGCTAGCCGAGAATGGACTAAATGCGGGACTGCCTGAGATCCAGGGATGGAGCTGGGCAACAGTTGGGGATGGGAAGGGTAGGGGGAGGGTCGGGAGTTGAGGTATTTGTTGCGTTATTAGTAAGTGAACAAGTTTATACACATACGCTGCTGCACTTGAAACAGAAGATGAGGTGGGTCAGAGGTGGGAAGGGATATGGCTGAAATATGGGAGTCCTTAGAATAGTAACCTGGAATGTAAGGGAGCTCAACAGTTACTTGAAGAGAAACAAGATCATGATGTACTTAAGGAGACAGAAAATAGATATTGCCCTAATACAGGAAGCACATCTCACGAAAGAAAAACAAGAGGTGATAAAGAGGAAATGGAAGGGGACCTTCATAGGTGCAACATATTCGGCTTATGCCAAAGGGGTGATTACCTGGGTGGCACCACATGTCCCCTTGCAGCTGCTACAGTCCACGGCTGAGTCTGACGGGAGGATGGTAGCAAAACGGGGATTGATAGAAAATAGAGAAATATGCATTGTTAATACATATGCCCCATATGGGGGGTGGGGTCATATGGGGTGGTGATTTTAACTGCACGCTAGACCCAAGGGTAGATGGGTTGGACAGGAAATTCGACAAACCCACCCCCGCTGCCAGAGCTCTGAGGACCCTGTTGGGAGACCTTCGGCTCGAGGATATGCGAGGGCTACACCACCCACATGATGGACATTACTCACATTGCTCTGCCCCACAAAACTTGTACACGCGGCTAGATTATATGCTCGCCCCACAGGAGATGATGGGAGAAATAGTGCGATCAGAATATAAAGCGAGGGGCCTGTCGGACCACTCGCCATTGGACTTAACATGGCAACATGTGCCTCAGAGCTAGGATCCCAACATGGCGGCTCAGAGCTGAAGCATTGAAAGATACGGTGTTCAGGGAGGACCTCAGAGAAGAAATCGTAGAGTACTTTGGTAATAACACTGGGAGTGTAGAGTCGGCCGGTACTTTATGGGAAGATTTTAGGGTGGTGGTGAGAGAATCAGCTATAGCCAAATCTAAAGGGCTGCGGGGAGGCGTACTATTGAGGCTACAGAAGGCAGAGACGGAACGAGAGACCGCCCTGGGTAGAGGGGGGTAACTCCCGGAAGGCTGCCAAAACCATAAATCAATTGCAGCAGGAATGTGTGGGGCATTGGGAGAGATTATACAATTTAAACTATAATAAATAAAAAAAAAAAGCAGCACGCTGGTAGAGACAAGCCGGGGAGATTGCTGGCATGGCTGTATAAAAGTGAGACCCCCCCAGACCAACGATTAGAGCAGTACGGGGGGCACAGTGGACAAATATTAGATACCCAAGAGAGCGTGAATGGAGGGTTCCTTGAATTCTATAAATGATTATACAAGGACGTAGGAGGTGGTGGAGGGAGTGAGATAGCGGAAACACTCGAGGATATTGGGTTACCAAAAGTAAGTGCTGAAGAGCGAGAAAACCTAGATGCCCCAATTACATTGGAAGAACTAGAAACTGTGGTTGAGCAACTACCTACCATTAAGACTCCGGGAGCGGATGGACTCCCCAGTGAGTTTTACACAATGTATAGGAAGGAAGTGCTCCTCCCACTACCGACAATGTTAAATGAAGCATTTGAAACAGGGATATTGCCAGAATCCCTGAGAGAGGCGATCATTATCCCACTCCTCAAACCTAATAAGCCAAGCACAGACTGCGGGTCGTACAGACCACTATTGATTCTGAACCAGGACAGCAAGATACTCACAGCTGTGTTAGCGAATAGAATGAAACAGGTCATAGGCAATAATACATCCTGATCAGACCAGATATGTCCCACACAGAAGCATATCCTACAATCTCAGACGGCTCCACTGTGTCATAGAGCAAACGGAAGGAGACTCGCACGAGATGGCAATTGTATCACTAGATGCAGTGAAGGCCTTTGACTACATCAAATGGCCTTGGCTGATGGCGGCCCTAAAAGAATATAGGGTAGGACCCGGGTACCTAAAGTGGGTGAAATTACTATACAGCTCACCACTGGCCAGAGTCAAGACGGGAGCGATCATTTCGGAAAGGTGGCAACTCAGTAGGGGCACTAGACAGGGATGCCCCTGGTCCCGGATGTTGTACATTCTTGCGCTGGAACCCCTAGCGATATACCCGAGACGACAAGAGGAAGTGGGGATCTACACAAAAGGGGGACCACATTTAATATTGTTATACGCAGATGACACATTGTTATACTTGAGGTACCCGAAGAAAATTTGCAATACATCTTAGAAGTGATGGAGAGATTTGCGTTGCTCTCTGGCAATGCAGTCAATCCTAAAAAGTCATGCATATTCCCCCTGGGAAGGTATATAGGGGTCCCGCGGGAGCAACTGCCAGTTCTACAAATACCTTGTGAGACCAGTATCTTTAGATACCTGGGGATTGACATCTATCACACGGTGGAAGCAGAATATAAACGTAACACGAGAAAGCGGTGGCAAACATTGAGAATAGCATGAAGTTCTGGACTAAGTTCCCCTTAGCCATGATGGGGAGGGGGGCGCTGCTGAAGATGGTCGTATTACCCAGGCTACTACACTTTTTTGGGAATATACCATATAGGATACCCAAGCGATTCTTTGTTAAACTCCAGAGCATATGCAGGGGCTTTATTTGGAATGGGATCAGGAATAGGATAGCCCTATGGACACTACAGAACACGTATGACAAATGGGGTATAAAGCTACCTAACTTCGAGATCTATTAGGTGGCTAGTCAACTACAATACATGGCTAAGTGGCTAGCGGAAGACTCAACATCAGAGTGCAGACTGTTAAGATCTGAATTTGCCCCATTTTTCTTGAATGGATATGGCTGCCCAAACTAGAGATAAAAGGGTGCCCGGGATGTTGGAACTGGTATGGAAAATATGGCGTAAGTCTTGCCAGGCCATAGAGGACCCGACCCCGTGTTCTCCGCAAGTGCCGCTAGTGGCATTGACTGGAGGAGACGTGCAACTGAGGAAGACGATTCGTAGGCATTGGGAACCGGTGGGAATTGCAACAATGGGAGACATATGGCAAGAGGGAGAAACAAAGGAATTTAACGAGCTGGTGGAAGAAACGGGTTTACACTTGGGGCAGTATATCACTTATACCAGATTGGTACGGCGGGTGAGAGAGACATGGGCTGGAACAATGCTGGAAGATCAACTCGACACGGCCATTGAGACATTATATGATGTCGCAAAGGGAGGGCAAGAGGTTTCCCAAATCTATGAATTGCTGATGTCCAGGGCGGGAAAGGAAGCGACCCAGCTGAGACGGGACTGGGAGGAAGAAGCAGGGGAACTCATGACTGATGGGTTGTGGGAGCGGGTACAAGGGTATCACAAAAAAGTGTCCAGGAACGCGAGGCTACAACAAATACAGCTATATATAACCTACAGAGCATACATGACCCCCCCAGAGAATTGCCCGATTCAAAAGCGCAGAACGACAAACATGCCCCAAACGCAGGGAAGAAAACGCAGGGGTGATACATATGTTTTGGGCATGCCCGGAAATTGGGAAGTTCTGGGGAGAAGTCCACTGATTAAACGAGAAAGGGATCAAGTTAAACGTGGAATCAGTGTGGGCAAGCATGGTAGGGGGGTTTCCTAGACCGCGTCAATTGAAACATGTGAGTAAACTCAAAGATTTGGTTTACATACTTGCCAAGCGCAGAATTGACATGGGGTGGAAAGCATGAAACCCAAGATGGATGTTTGGTGGAACGATCTCCAGAAATGGACCGAAGCAGAAACGGCAGTATGGGAAGAAGCGGCCAATAGGGGAGGGGAGGAGGAAGTGGAAACCCTGACGCCCTGGAAACACTTAGTGGCCACACTGTCGGGGTCCACTAGGGACTGCTCAAGCGATGACACTTCCGAGAATACTGATGGGGAGGCACCCCCAGAGGGAAAAAAGGCAAAGTGGTGTAGGCTCGAGTTGGGGGGCGGGTCAGGGGAAGCAGTAGATACTTAATATTTCTATGATGCTCCAAATGTTATGATAAGCACTGCTGGGATTGTTGATTGTTGTAGAAATTAATAAAAATTGTTTAAAAAAAGGTTCACAAGATGTGGCGTGTGGAGGGACCAGTGGGACCAGTCAGTTCCCTTTTTAATTTCGTTATTAAAAAGACATTAAGCGAAGGAAGTTCAGAAAGCGCCTGGCAAAACAGTGGGCACCGAGATTCAAATGATAATACACCATTGTAAGAGAATAAAGGAGCAGGAAAAGGAAAGGGCTCCAAGGTTGCAGGCCAAAGGGAAACTAGTACAGAAAAAGCTAGCATAAATTGAGGTTGATTCGGTATCATCAAATGCATTAACGGAAGTGGTGGAGCAGACCTCCAGATGTGAGAATATCAGCGTTTTGGACAGGGAGGAGGACAAGAACAGTGGGGAGGTGGACCTCAGCACCCCTATCCAGAGAGGGGCAGCAAGGAGGTCAGCAGCGTGGTTGAGGCGGGTTCAGAGGTGGAAAAGGGGGGTTTGGCGGTATTGGGAAGCAGGTATGGGTCCGTCGCAATTCTGGAGCTGGGGACATTTTGCAAGAAAGTGTAGGAGCAGGCAGAGGGCAGGATACAACCTGAATAACAACTATTGCTCACCGCACCAACCCCAACCACAGGTACAATCCTGAGGCCAACCTTCCATACCCTATGAAATACATCAGGCCTACACTCTACTACCACCATGACCCCCAGGTGTGCAAGGGCAGAACCCCCAGATGACAACCATTAATGCCCCAACAAAATACCACGTATGTAACATATTAGCAAATGACACGGTGCTCAATAGCACTGTTATGCCCTACCGAGGTGCGAGTGTGGTGGGGAACAACCCTTTTAAGTTCCTCAGCTCAAACACATATCATCTCTAGGATAGCCCACAGAACTCTTGCATGCCCAGTTCTATCCATGACTGTCCACCCTGACTAGGAGCCATTGGTGGGCCCTTTAGATGAGTAACAAGCAATTCATCTTCATGGTTGACACAGGTGTCACTAAATCATGCATCAGTGAGGGCTACACTATCAAAATTGATAGGTTGAGATGGCTTCCTACGTGGCTCCGACTGAGCGTGAAGGAAGTTGCTTGGCCCCTGTCCCAGTGACCTATTGCCACCAAAAAGCATGTTGGTGTGTAGTACAGAATCCAGAGCTGTTATGGATCCATATCCGAGCTCTTAAGGTGGCTGCAATTGGTGGATCGCCTGTGATGGTCCCTGGGAGAAATGGTGTCACCCGGCGCAACCTGTCTGTAGGGCCGTGTGAATCATCTTTGCAGCGGCCCTGGTTAGGAGGGGCTCACCAGGCACGCAGTCCCTGGCTCACCGATCCACCAGCTGTGAAAGTGGACTGAAGGACCTGGGCTGGGACGGTGAGGGACGTCTCCTGTTGTGTGGCGCATGACTGCCTGTGTCGCTCAGCTGGAATCCCGGACTGGGGGAGAGGCGGTGAGGAGCGGGATGGACTGGGTCTTGGAGGTGGGCTGCCCGCAACTTCTGTGCCTTGCGCTCAAGCCAATGGGGCTGAGTTGCTGGCCCTGGTGGTGCCGCGGAGGTCCCCTGCTGGAACAGGTTGATGCCTGGAGAGTGGCTCTACCCTGGAGACCAAGCTGTGATGGAGAGAACCAGCCGGCATATAGTCTGCACACCTTTGATGGCCATATGATTCCATCAGGGCCCCCTGGCACTGTGGCGGATGTGAGTTCAGTAATGGTCTCCTCCTGTTCATGAAGCTGCTGCTGCTGGCCATCCTCATTAGTGGATTATGTGGCTTAACTCATGATAACTGATCCTCAGTAACTCACATGTGGCAACTCGCCCTAAGTGCTCCCCTGTCAGGGTATGATATCTGTAGTAGGTGCTAAATATGTGCAGCACATTGTGGCGGCATTGTGTGACTGACAGGGGACATTGGGGATATAATCTGACGTCTGACTGTTACCTTGTTCTGTGCCCCTCCTGCCCATTATGAGGTGGAGATTGCGGAGTTACCCGCCGCCTTCATCGCCTGTCTGTTTGCCTTGGCGCATCTTTCTAAGTGTTTTCTCTGGCTGGCTGTTTTGGAAGGGTGGCGAGAGGACTACCTACGGGCCGGCTGTTCCCCCTGACTGCAGGAAGTGGGTAAATTACTGTGGCTTGTACCTTGGCACTAGGAGTAGCAGGGCCCAGTCCTGTGTTTGCTGAGTGAGGGTTTGGCGGTGGCCCTTAATCCCTATTATGGCTAAAATACCAAAAACAGAAAAGCAGGGAGTCATCTCCGCAATGCTGCAGGCCACCAAGACTTGTCTCACGGTCAGCTCCGTCACGAGTTTTAACACTCTCCTTCCTGATGGCTACAAGATCCTCTCCGAACCCAGCACCAATCGTCCCGGTGGGGGGTGTAGCCTTGATTTTCCCAGAGTGGATCCCTGCTTCTATCAATCCAATGCAGCACTACTCCTTTGAATGCCTGCTCTGCAGGCTACCTCTCCTGGCCTCTCTCTCACTGTGGCCACTACCTATAGGCTGCCTGACAAGGTCACCCCCCTCTTCCAGTGGGCTGACCTCTCCTCCTCGCTCCTTGGCTCAACCTTTCAACTTAGCCTCCTCAGAGACTTGGAAGCTACAGCCCTTCTTCAGGACTCTTTCGTAACCTCTGCAATTCTCTCTTCTCTTTTCTTCCCTCTGGCCAGACTCACTCAGCAGGGCACAACCTGAATGTTCTTATCTCATACCGCCCCTTCTCTAACCCTCTCACCACTCCACTCTCGGAGTGACAACTTTCTCCTTTCTTCCCACCTCTCTCGCTCTTTTCCGCAGGTCAAGCCGACTCCAGCACTGCCACCTACCTTCTACGTCATCTGACCAATGAAGCGTGCATCAGTGGAGACTTTCACTGCTACTTTCTCTCCTCCTCTTGCACCTTTGGTTGACTCACACCCTGACAGCCATCTCAAACCTTCATCTCTCTATATCCAACGCTCTGGATGTCCTTGCCCCCGTCATGAGGATCCGCTTGAAGCCCAAATCCAAGTGCAACTCTTTTCCGACCTCCCCGCCCTTAAACGATAGTGTAGGACGGCAGAGAGGAAGTGGAGGGCATCGGCCCCACCCCTTGACAAACTGGCCTGCCGCCTGCTCCAAAGGCAGTACAGACTCTCTGTCCTCTCTAAGAAGAGAGCCTACATCCAAGCCCGCTCCTCTGTGGCATCTAAAAACTCAACCAAACTTTTCAAAAGCTGCAAGGAGTTGGCCAATCCTGCTGCAGTCTCTACCTCTCCTGTTCCGTCCCAGGCCCTCTGCACGGCTCTGGCCTCTCATTTCACTACTATAGCTCAGGACATCCTGTCCACTCTCTCTTCCTCCTCCTCTACAACTCCTGGCCAGTCTGATGCCGTCTCTCCTCCTCCTTTCCCCTGTTCACCCCTGACAATGTTTCTAGACAAGTCTGATCTATGAAATTCTCGTCAAAGCAGGTTTTCCCCTGCTCATCCAGGACCATCAAGGACCACACCCTTGCTCCAGCCATGTCCGATTTCTGCAATTACTCCTTTTCTACTGGAATCTTCCCCTCCCCCTTAAGCACTCTCTTATGCACCCCCTTCTAAAGAGCCCTTGGCCGAGCCTTCCTCTCCGGCTAACTATTGCCCAAACTCCATCACTCCTTTCCTGGGCAAACTCTTAGAAAAGCTGGCCATCTCCCAGCTTAATCTACACACTGAATCTGTTGGCTGCCTCCATGACCACCAGTTTGGCTTCTGAACTGCCAGAATCATGCAAACTGCTCTCCTGAACACCTGTGAATACTTGCTCTCCAATCTTGACTCCAATCTCCCTAGTGTCCTCATTCTCTGCTTTTGACACAGTCAATCATGCCATCCTGCTCAATCGCCTACGCAACAACCTTGGTTTGCCTGACCACGCCCTGGCCTGGTTGACCTCCTTTCTCACCGACCGACCCGGTCCAGTCCAACTGGGGTCTTTCCACTCTTCCATCTCTGTCCCCAATTGAGATGTTCTCCAGGGGTCTAACCTCTCGAACTGTCTCTTCAACCACTGCCCACCGCATCGCTACTTTCTGCTCCAATTTTCAGTGTTCTGCGGATGATACTCAGCTTTCTTTCAGGCTCCCCTCTGCGACCTCTGATTCTTCTCTCATACCAGACTCTCTGCCCCCAATTCAGAAATGGTGTGCCGCCAATAAGATCTGCCTTAATGTCAGTAAGACTGCGATCCTTCTCATTGGGACACCCGCTTCCTCCTTTTCCCTCTCACTCTGGCCGCCCACTCTAGGCCCTCTTCCTGCTCCTTCCTCTGAGACTAAGAACGTTGGTGTCATCTTCGATTCCACCCTCTCCTTCTCTCCTCCCATCTCGGACATCTCTAAAAAGTCAAACTATCCTCTGCACCTTCTAAGAGGTATTCTTCCTTTTCTCACTTTCCCCCAGAGCTCACTGTCTCGAGAGCTCTGATCCATTCTAGGCAGGACTATTGCAATAGCATTTCTAAATCTCCCTTCCTCTACTCTTCGACCTTTACTACTTATCCAGAACAGGACTGCGAGACTTGTCCTTGGCCTCAAGCCTCAAGCCCAAGAATTGTATCTCTCCAGCTCTGGAATCTCTTCACTGGATCCCCATGGCTACAAGGATCAACTTCAAAACTCTCTGCAGCGTCCACAAGGCTTTCTGGGGTCTGGGACCGCTCTACCTCCAACTTTCTCTTCCAAAACATCTTCCTTCTTGAGCTCTCCACTCATCCGCCTCCAACTCTGAGGGTCAGACACTTCTCCAAGTAAAGAGTTGGGGGCAGATCTATCTCCTCAGCTGCGGCCTCCCTCTGGAACAGCCTCCCTGTCTCTTTCAAACTTGAGCAGAACCACCTCTGGTTCCTGAAGCAATTTAAGCGCTTCCTTTTCACTTCTGCTTTCTTGCTTCCTCTTCCCTGCTGATGCACCCAACTGCTCCATGCACTGGTCACCTGGTCACCCTCTGAACTCTGGCCCAGGCTCCTGCATATCCAGGTTCCATCACACTGCCTCCGGGCTCCCCATCACATTAAGGGTCTGTTTCTGCAATGCTACAGTTCCGTCTCTATGCACTAATGAGCCACCCACTGGCTGCACTTGTGAGTTAACTGCACTTTCCCCTTCCCCTGCCCCCTGGCACTTTTCCCCTTCCCCGCAGTTGTACGATCCGAATGACACAAGGCCTAGTAAGATCATTATTTTGGCCTCCCTCTGTTTGCCCCTCCTCGTCATGTCGTGCATAGAAACACTTCTGTACAGGCGCGCTATAAATGCTACATCATATCATATCAAGAGCACTGAGGTTGTAACGGCCCAGGAACATGGGGCTGACCCCCTCCCAGCTATGTTCAAGCAGATGCCCACCAAGTCTGACCTGCAGGATCTGTTGCCAGAGATTCAGAAGAAGATATGCTTCGATGCCCTCACAGAAGTGGCACAAGCAGGCCAGGGGCAGCCTTGTGAAAAGCCTGCATGAAAAGCCCTGACAGCTCTGGGGGCCTGGAGTGTTATCTATCGACAGGGGGAGGTGTGGTTTCCTGGTGGGGAATATGTTGGTGGGCCTGTGAAGATGGAGTTGAGTTTTATCAGGTGGGGGGGGGGGGGGAGGGCGCTATTGGGTTTGAGGGCGGTTGGGGGATTGGGGAGAGGATCACCTGTGGTTTCTAAATGTTGGTTGTGGGTCAGACGGTTATGTTATGCAACTAAGTTGTGGGTAAGGTGGATGGTGACGACTGGGGGGGCTGCGTTTTGGTCCATGGGGTGATGCTGGCTGAAGTAGTGGTTGACACCGAGGGGGAGGATCTCTTGGTAATGGGCACATGGAATGTACAGGGCTTGAATTTCCCTAAAGGAAATCAGTGTTGAGCATCTGTTGTGTTTCCACAGGAGACTCATCTACTGGTGTAGGATGAGAAGCGGTTGAAGAAGAACAAGTTACTTACCAACTGTAACGTTCTTTCGACTGGATGTTCCTCCCAGGTATTCCTCATCTTGTGATAATATTCGTTATCGGCAGCTTCGGAATTTTTTTTTGATAGAGGGCGCTTTGCTCGAGGTCGTGGCATCAATTGTCCCTCGACGGGCTCCGTTTCTTGTCGACATCACTGCTGGTATAAATAGCTCGAGCCGCGCCCGTTGGCTTCAGTTCTGTTTTTTCGAGGAAATACTCGTGGAACATCCAGGCGTATGCTGTGACTGATAGGCCCATAGTGAGAGGAAAGTGAGAAAACGTAAAAACTGTACTGCGGGGCAGGCTGGGAGGGTCGATGAGAAATATGTGGGAGGAACATCCAGTCGAAAGAACGTTACAGTTGGTAAGTAACTTGTTCTTCGAATGGATTATGTCCTTCCACATATTCCTCATCTTGCGATAGACTCCCATAGCAGTGATCAATGTGGAGGTGGCAGTGCTAGTTCTTGTTTTCATGGACGGAATGAAGTACCACCCTGGCAAATAAACCCTCATTGAAGGAGGAGGCATCTAAGCAGTAATGCTTGATAAAAGGTATGCATTGATGCCCATGTTGCAGCCAAGCAAATGTCTTTTGCAGGGACTCCCCTCTTCAAAGCCGCAGAAGTAGCCATTCCCCGAGTGGAGTGAGCACGTAGCCCATCCGGTGGGTCTTTTCCTGCTAATCTGTAGCATTCCAATATAGCCAGAATGATCCAGCGGGATGTAGTTTGTTTTCCCGCCGCTAACCCCAATTTACGACCTGTGTAACCCACAAAGAGTTGGTCATCTTGACGAAATTTTGCCATTCTTGAAATGTAAAAACTGAGGGCCCTCTTGGGGTCCAGTCTTTGCAATCTTTCCTCTTCTTTACCCAAATGAGGAGGATAGAATGTTGGTAAAATAATTTTTTGTGACAAATGGAAGTCAGAAACTACTTTCGGGAAGAAAGATGGTTTAACCTTAAGAACTACCTTGTCCTTGTAAAAGATGGTATATGGAGGTTTACATGAGAGAGCCTGTAGTTCACTAACCCTGTGGGCTGATGTTAATGCCACAAGAAGGACAGTCTTTAGTGTTAAAAGCCTGAATGGAGAGGATTGCAGAGGCTCAAATGGTATACAAGTTAGGAATTTAAGAACTAAGTTTAAATCCCAAGTTGGGACATGAAACGGTATTGGTGGATATACATTGGTAAGTCCCTTCAGGAACTGTATGATTAATGGAATTTTAAAGTAAGAACCTCTTCCGAGGAGCGCTTAAAAATGGACAGTGCAGCAGGATATCCTTTAATTGTTCCGATCTGGAGCCCCAGATTGGCTAGATGTAACAGAAAAGAAAGCACCATTGGGGTGCCATTATCAAAAAGGGTCCACATCCCTATCTTTGCACCAGTTACTGAACTTGTTCCAATGACACCGGTACAAGGATTTTGTTGCTGGCCTTCTGGCCGAAAGCAAAATCTCCATTACGTCATCCGGAAGATCCCAATCCTTGTATCTCAACCTCTCAGAAACCATGCGTGTAGGTTGAGTGTCTTGACCTCTGGATGGAGAACCCGACCTTCCTCTTGTGAGAGAAGATCCTCTCTTTGCGGAAGACATATTGAAGGCCAGATGGTCATGTCCAGAAGGTCCGGGTACCACGTCCTCCTGGCCCAGTCCGGGACAATTAGGATCATGGCTTTCCTGAACTTTCTCAACCTCCTGATTAATTGAGGAATCACGGGGACTGGAGGGAACGCGTACAGCAGAGGGAAATCCCAGTCCACCACGAATGCATCTCCTAGAGCTCCTCTAGGGGGAAATTGCCTTGAGCAATACTGATCGCACTTCTGGTTTACCGTGGTCGCGAACAGATCCACTTGAGGGGTTCCCCAAAGAGCGAAGATCTCCAGAAGGACTTCCTGAGCTAACTCCCACTCGTGGGAGGTTGTGCTCTGCCTGCTCAGAGTGTCCATGTTTTGCTCTCTGGCTAGGTGAACTGCCGGGACTTGCAGAAGATCTGACATATTCCCAGAGAATTGGGACCACTGAGTTCTGAGGGCCCATTGAAGGGATCTCACTCTCAGTCTGGCACCAGAAAAATGCAGGATGCCATGAGGCTGAGCAACCTCAGAAAAATCGAAGGCCGGCAGATGCTGGGCTTTCTGGAATTTTGTTACCATCTGCTGGATGTGGAGAGCTTTTACCTCAGGCGGCGAGGCTTTGCCCAAGGAAGTGTCCAAGACTGCTCCGATAAACTGGAGTACTTGGGATGGTATCATGTGGGACTTCTTGAAATTGAGGGAGAAGCCCAGGTTGTGGAGGTAGTGGCAGGTGATGGACAGATATTCCTGAGCTTGTTCTTGAGAACGTGCTCTGATCAACCAGTCGTCCAGGTAGGGGGAGACGTGAATCCCCCCTCTCCTGAGACTCGCTGCCACTACCGCGGAGGTAAGCCCGAATGGCAGAATCGAAACTGATAGTGAGAACCGCCAACTGCAAAATTCAGGTATTTTCTATGCTTGGGATGGATTGGAACATGAAAATAGGCATCCTGAAGGTCCAATGATACCAACCAGTCTTGGAGTTGGAGAGCCTGAAGGATCTGAGAAAGGGTTACCATCTTGAACTTGTCCTTCCTGAGGAGCTTGTTCAATTTTTTTAAGTCCAAGATGGGTCTCAATCCTCCGTCCTCCTTTGGGATGAGAAAATGAGGAGAGTACCAACCCTTGTTCCTCTCCGCTACAGGTACATGTTCTATTGCACCTTTCTCTAGCAGGGTTAAAATTTCCTGCAAAAGGACCGGGTCTGCAATTTTGGTAGAGTGGATGATCGCAAGGCCTTTTTAGGAAGGGAAGGCAGTAACCTTGAGCTACTGTTTCCAGTGCCCAAGCATCTGAAGTAATGCCTCGCCATTCTTTCAGATGCTGAGAGATTCTGCCTCCCACTGGTGTTTTGTATGATAAGATCACAGAGTGATTTGGAGGCGGCTGCAGGAGCGGCTGAAGGCATAGATGCCGTTCCTGAAGATGTCTTTGTAGTCTTTCCTCGTCCACCACGAGTGACATTCCTTTTGCCCCTTTGAAAAGCCTGTCCTCTTCCTCTACCAACAGAAGAGTAGCATCGAAAAGGACGACCCCCCCAGGAAAATGAACCCAAATAGGGTTTCTGAGGCTGTCGCATGGAGGCACTAAAGGTCTGTAGTATTTCTAGGCTCTCATCAGCCTTACTACCAAACAGCCTCGAGCCATCAAAGGGCATGTTGAGAAGTCTGGTCTGCACATCTGGTGCAAACCCCGACTTTCTCAACCACGCAAATCTGCGTAGCACTGTGCTTGATGCCATGGATCTCCTAATACTATCAGCAGTATCCAGTCCAGACTGGAGACATTCCCCCATTGCCTCCTTCCCATCTTTGACTATATTCAGGAAGCCTTCCCTTTCCTCGCCTTCCGGAATATGTTCAGCCGCTGCCGAAATGTATTCCCACAGGGTATGTGTGAACCTGGCCAGGGTACAGGTGACATTGGTTAATTTCAAGGCCATGCTACCTGAAGTAATAACTTTACGAGCCCAAGCATCAACCTTCTTATCCTCCCTATCCGGAGGTATGGTTGGGTATGCTGTCTGTCTCGAAGTAGTAGCAGCCTGAATAACCAGACTTTCTGGAGTAGGGTGTCTATTAAAATTCTCTGGATCAGAAGTAGAAGTTCTATACTACTTTGGAAGATTGCTGTCTACTGCAGCATTTTATCAGGTCTTTCCCAGTACCTTTCAACTGTCCTTTGAAGCGCCCTATGGAAATGGAGAACTGGATATTTCTGGGGTCCTTGGACAATTATGTCTGTCATATCATCTTGCTCAAAGGTAGGTGAGGCTCCTCCCCAACCCATATATTCTATCACCCTGTTCATCAAACTCCTGTACCCTGAGTGTGCATGCTCTGCAGGATCAGGTGCAGCAAACTCCAATTAAGGTGACGTGTCAACACCACTAGCAGAATGTAGAGTTTCACACAGGTCTCTCAGTTTAGATTCAGGGTTTATAAGTTCCTATGGAATCTGTCTAGTGCCATATTTTACTCCAAAAGGAGTGACCTCTTCATCCTCCGAGTCAGATTCTTCAAAAATTGAAGACATGAACCTAAAAAAATTTGACTTGGGTAAAGGTGTAAACATTCTCTCTTCCTCCTGATTTTTTGTCGAAGGAATAGGTGTTTTCTTAGAAGGGTCCAAGGAATCTTCGACACACACAATGAAGTCTTTGATAAGGGCGTCGAAGATAGTATAGGCTTCGATGTCGAAGCTCGATTTTGACAACAACTGCTTTTTATGAGGTATCGGAGAAACACTCAATCCTTGAGGATCTCTCGACGACTTGTCGATTCGAGTTTTACGGGCTACACCCATACTACTGGGTTTTACCGTCGTAGTTCCCGACTTCCCTGTGTCGTCCAATGGAGCGACCGGGGTATGGCTCTTCTGAGGTTTCTTTGAGGGAGTCGAGGCCGCATTCTCAAAGACCTGCATCATTTTTCTTCTAAAATTTTCCCATTTTGTAGGGGAATCCGATCTTGTTAGACATCGAACGAATTCAGTCGATGTATCGGATGATGACGATGGAGATCTGTGTCTCCTTTTTAGTTTTTTAGAAGAAGACGAAGATCGTCTCAATCTAGTACGAGATCTCAGTGTTTTTTTATGACATTCCGATTCCTTTGAATCGGACGATTTTTTATGCCTTTTTCTATGAGGCCTTTGAAGTGGCCTTTGATGCCTCCCGCCCCACCACTAACTTACTTTTCCTCTAACGGAGGGCCTTCTCTGTTATCGACTGACAGGAGCCAGTGTCGCCGGTTCAATGATCTGAACCCAGACACCAAAGACAGATATGGTGAGGATCGGTGATAGACATCTTCGACCCGCAGTCGACACACTTCTTAAACCCAGTTTTGGGTGTAGAAGCGGTTGAAGAAGACATTTTCTGACAGAAAATCTCGAAGCGCGCCGTTCATGAGAGCGAAGCAATAGGAAAAACGGAACTGAAGCCAACGGGTGCGTCTCGAGCTATTTATACCAGCAGTGACGTTAACACGGAACGGAGCCCGTCGAGGGACAATCGACGCCACGATCTCGAGCAAAGCACCCTCTACCGGATATAAAAATGTCCAAAGCAGCGAAGCTGGCGATAACGAATATTATCACAAAATGAGGAATACATGGGAGGACACAATCCATTCGAATAGGGCATTTCTGCTGCAGTTCTTCGCCTCTGGCGGAGAGAAAAAACAGGGGTGGCTATTTTGTTGGGGAGCAAATCCCGCTCTCGAAAGTTGGAACCTGCTTGGGCGTTATGTGCTAGGATCTTCGAAAATAAATATGGCTAAACTCCAACCATTGCAAAATAAAGCTCTGCGAGCAGCCCTTGGCTTAAAAAAAATCTGACCACATATCAAATACACGGAGAGAAGTTCATTGGCTTTCCATTAAATCCAGAATTGTCTTTAACACTTTGGTTCACCCACAAATGTATCTCTAAGAAGGTACCTCAACAATGCTATCACCCAAAACAAGGCCACTAGAATATTGAGATCGAACAATAGTACTCAACTCTGTGAGACGATTCAAAAGCATAAGGGCAGGGGGAAGTAGCTTTCTGTCCTAGCTCCTAAAATCTGGAATGAGCCACCCCACCAGCGATTCAAGATGATGTTAAAAACGTGGTTGTTCAACTCATTCTAAAACATTAACAGGTCCTTCTGTCTGCCCATCTGCACATCCCCTGACCTTACAAGACTCAATCAATTTACTACTTTGACCTTACTCTCCTGTAACCGAATTCGAGGTCTCACATGCACGTTAACTAATCAGTAGCAACTGTTACTACTTTTCTCACTGTAACCAGAGACTCAAGCCTACTATAACCTTGTTGTGGGCTCAAATGTATTGCTATCTAATCTGTATGAAATGTATCGTTACTTCTCACTGTAACCACAGATCAAGCCTTCTGTAACCTATGCCGTGACACCTCCGGGTTTGGGTGTATAACAAATGCAATACATAAAAAATATGTATGCGTCAAAGGTCTACTATCGGATAGGATGTTTACTTTGGTGTCCCTCTTATGTTCCAAATGTTGTTCAAGATGCATTATTAGACAATGTCATACTTAAGGTTCTCCCTTTTGCTGATGGGCAGGTTCTGCTAGGTGGGGACTTTTGGTGGCCAACCCCCCCGATTGAAAAATCTCTCCCCCCTACCAAGGTGGACTTCAAGCATTCTGCGGCATTTGGCCTTACCCTTCGGTTACTAGGGTTGGTTGATGCATGAAGATTTGCGCATGGAGGGGATAAGGACTTTACTTTTTATCCACATGTTCATGGGGGTTTCTCTAGATTGGATCACATCCTCATTCCTAGTGCACTTTACCACTGTGTTGGGGGTGGAAATAGGTACATGCACGCTGTCTGATCATGCCCCTGTGTCGGTGGCCTTGGCAATACTGCATAGGCCCGAGAGGCCCAGGCACCCATGGAAACTATTTGACCCAGTACTTTGAGACTTAGACTCAAAATATATAGTGTGGGACGCTATATGCCGGTAATTGGGGGAGGGCTCATTAGCAAAACAGCGGCCTACACTAGAGCAAGGCAATTAGTTTGGGTGAGATTAGAAAAGGAGGTTACCCGAGCTGAGCAGGAGCATAAGAGAATGGGCTGTCGCAGGACATTGCATGAACTCCGGGTGGCGC
The DNA here is from genome assembly GCF_040938575.1 of Ambystoma mexicanum. Classification (NCBI taxonomy): domain Eukaryota; kingdom Metazoa; phylum Chordata; class Amphibia; order Caudata; family Ambystomatidae; genus Ambystoma; species Ambystoma mexicanum. The sequence goes on from NC_090923.1 coordinate 523,086,981, forward strand.
AGAAACAACGGAGGCGCATCTGGCTAACAGGACTGCCCAGGAAATATTAAAAACCAGGCAGTTGTACTTTTCCAATGGGAAAAGAGAAAACAGCTTCTTGGTGGCCAAATTGCGCAAGCTCCAAAACCAGAACTCAGTGTTAGCCTTGCGGGTCGTGCAAGGGTGGTGCAGAGGGGAGAGGTTGATAAAATGGGGATTCTTGAGGCTCATTTTAGCTCAGTGTTTAGGGGTGAGCTCCCATTGACGGAGGCAGAGGCACAATATCTCAGAGAGGCGCTCCTGCCTACTCTCTCCTGCAAGGATCGGGAGTCTTTGGAGGCATCGATCTCAGTGGATAAAGTGGTGTGGGCAATTAAGACTTTAAAGAATAAGGTTCCGGGTCCCGATGGTTTGACGGCTCCAATCCACAAGAAGTTTCAGGACCGCCTGGTTCCCCTCCCCCTTGGTAGATCTATTAAACTCTGTCTTCCGGACGCTTAGCTCCATCTATGGGGAGCTCTATGACCGTTTTGATCTCCAAGCTGGGAAAAGACCCACTACTTTGTGACTCGTATCGCCCTATTACCCTCATTAATATGGACTCTAAGCTCTTTTTCAATGTTCTGGCTCATCGTCTGATGGAGGTTCTTCCCAGACTCAGACACTGATCAGACAGGGTTTATTGTGGGTCGTATCGTGCAGGATAATGCGACGAGTCCAGGGACTGTTGGAAGTCGCTTGGGAATAGATTTAGGAATTATCACACTTGAAACCGCTAAGACTTTTGACAGGGTGGTCTGGGCTTACCTCTGGGTGGTTCTGGGCCTGGGTTCGTTAGTTGGGTCATGGCAATCTACCAACACCAATCTACACATCTTAGGGTTAATGGGGCGCTGTCGCCCAAACTGTCAATCGCCAGGTGCACAAGACATGGCTGCCAGCTATCCCTGTACATGTTTGCCTTATGTATGGAGTCGTTTGCTAGTTGAATTAGTGCTAATGGGGCGATTGAGGGGGCCTGGGTTGGGAGGCAGTTAAGGATTCTCTCTACACAGATGTACATGCTCCTTCCTGGAGACGGTACTACAGGAGTTGGGCGACTGTCAGACGTCGGGTTTCCAGGTAAACTATAATAAGCCACATGGGCTGGATGTATCGCTAAAGCCCCAGGAGAGGAGGGCTATCAGGGCCCTTGGTAGTTAGTAGTCAGAGTAGGGCCACAGAGCATTTTCAGGCTAATTTCCCATCGCTGCTTCAGGAGCTCGCTTAGAACTTGGGCAGGTGGGGGCACCAGGAGATATCCTGGTTTGGTTGCTTTGCTGCGGTCAAAATGAATCGGATTCCACGCTTGCTTTACCTATGTTCGGTGCTGCCAGTGGAAATCCCTGATCCGGATCTCTGTGCTCTCCAGGGGAAGATCTTTAAATTTTAAATTCATATGGAGGACTAAGAGTGCTAAAATATCCAGGAAAGTGCTGTTGAGGCCATTGCATGTGGAGGGCCTTAGGGTTCCCGATGCCCTCCACTACAACTTCGCAGCACAGATCTCTCATGCTCCTAGCTGTAATGCACCTGATTTGCAACCAAAGTGGAAACTGATTGAACCGGAGTCAACTGCCTTAGATGGATAGGAGTTCCCTGGGGCAGGAGAAGGGGATTTTCTCTGCTAGCGACAACCAAATGTATGTTTTTTCATGGGGAGTGCCCTTCGCAGGTGGGGGCCTGTCCATGGGGTTGGGAACCCTTACGCCTAGATGGGACCCCTTTCACCTGCCCATGACCGTGGGGCCCTTAGAAGGTGGATAGGTGAACCTACAACAGCTCTATAAAAGGTAGTAGTCCAATGACCTTTGAGGAAAGTAAACGCTCCTATGACTTGTAGGAAACTGAACGGTTCAGTTATGCAGAATTGGAGCACTGGGCATCGCAACCATTCATAAGGAAGGGGGTCACCAGACCGCTGCCTGCTCTCGAGTTAACGAGGGGTTGCCAAGGGGGAGGATCTCAAGGCTATACAGGCTTCTGGACACTTGGGACCCTGTAGTGCGCCAACCATATATGGCTAAATAGGTGTGCCCATTGAGGATGACGAATGGCAGAGGGTAGGATGTTCAAATCTTCTAGGTGTGTCAAAGATCGGGAATGTTCCTATACATTTTGTTACAGGTGGTACCTTACCCCGGAAAGGTTGCATCACAGGAAGTCTGCTGATTGCCCGGTGGCTCAGATGTGGTGGGTCAAGATGTGGGACATTATGGTCGCTGATAAAATTACAGCATTATGTGAAGGACGTTACTCTAAATATGTCTTGGTATGGACCCTGTTAATTGTCTATACAGAGATCTATCCTAAGAGTGCTGCCAGGTCCCCCTTGTTGCAGCACCTTTCCTCCCTACGATTCTCTCCTGCCCCCGAAACAGTAATTTGTCTGACACTGTATATGGCTAGGGGTTGGGGGAGGTAATCGGAATTGGGCATTATGGTGTAATGTGTCTCACTTGCTTTATATGGTCATTTGTCTAATCTGAATCCGTCCTTATGCTTGTTTATGTACCCACAATAAACTAAAGAAAGGTTTTTGAAAAAAAGAAAATAGGAGGAAAACTGATACGTGCACCCTTTTTGTATTCCGAAAGCTCCCCAAAATATTTGTTGTGTCGAGACCTGTTGTGCAAGATGAATAGGACCATCTCCTTCACAGACCAAGGAGTAGTGTGTGCCACCCCAGGCATGTGTGCCATAAAAGCAATGATCATTATACATGCAAGGGGAGGAGTGGCAGTAGTTTGTGGTATTCCTGTGAACCCAGACATTTTTGTGTATGGTAGAACAGTACTTATCGAGGCTGTGCAAGTGGCGCACAGTGTTGTGTATTGACCCTACAATGCCTCTCAGAGAACTGACCGATAGACTTGTTTGAGTATGGACCAGATGATGGCAAGATTGCATTAACAATTTCTATCCCTTGTGACATTATGGTGCAGTATCGGAGAGTGCAATGCTCCTTGACGGCTCTTGTAGCCCCGCCACACCACCCCACTCCCCCTAGCCCCCCACAGTGACAGACTTAAAGCAGGTCCCTGAAAGGCTCTGGACTACAAATGCCCATGATTTGGGGCTCTTACAAGGAGTGGCCCCAGTTCAAACACACAAGCCAGGAAAGCCCACAGAGAACTCTTACCCCACATGAGGCAGTATACCTTATCAAGAGGCAGAAGAGGGGATACGGGACACTATTGTTGCCCTACTGAATCAGGGGATAATATGATCATCTATCTCCCCATGCAACACATCTATATACCTGATAAAAAAGGACATTGTTCAGGCAGAATTCCAAGTGGAACCCTGCAACAATCCTTTGCAACATCCCTAAAGAGGCGACCCACTTTACCGTGGTAAATCTAAAAAAATGCCTTCTTTGTCCCTTTGGACACCTACTCAATACCTCACCGTGTTTAAGCACGGGGGATGTGCTTCGAATATACAAAATTGCCTCAAGGGTACTGTGTGTCCTCCAGCATTTTTAATAGGATATTGCATGCTGATTTAGGCAATATTCAGGTGCCCAGTACAATTATTCAATATGTTGATTTACTTGTGTGCAGTGTCAGCGAGCACATGTGCAGATAACACACCATAAGATTCCTACACATCTTGGCCCGCAAGGGATACAAGGTTGATGAGACTAAATTACAGTACTGCCTCCAGGAAGTACTCTACCTGGATCAGTTGAGATATATATATATATATATATATATATATATCTATATATGAATGGCAAAAGAACCATCCCTGATCGTGCCGCCTGTGTGCATGCTACCCCGCAGCCCAAAACAGTGAAGGAAATGCAAACATTTTTGGGACTATGCAATTACTGTAGGGCCTGGATCCTTGACTACGCAGCATACACAAGACCACTTTTATAAGGCCTCAAGGAAGCACAAAAGGGGGACAACAAAATAGCGTGGACAGAGAAATGCTCACAAATTTCAATGTCCTCATAGAGGTCATATCTACAGCACCAGTGCTAGCAACCCCAGACTACATGCAAGAGGTTTACTTATTTTCCCATTCTAATGGGCAAATGATGACTGCAGTGCGGACACAAAAGAGCACCATGGGCCACAAGCCGTTGGCCTATTATAGCAGTATGCTAGACTCCGTAATGCAGGGCCAATTTGCATCTGAGCAGGCACCCGCTGCTGCAGCGTTTGGCATTGAGAAAAGTTCCACCATCGTTATGGGATGCACCGTAACACTGTACGTCCAAGCATGCCTTTTTTGCCATTTAGAGCGTTCAAAATCTACTCTGACCACGCAGCGAGCATTTGCATATGAGGTTATCCCATTAAGCCAAAACCTTAACATTGTGCTATGCAAAACGGTTAACCCTGCAACCTTTCTGACAGAAATGTGCTCTGAGGAAGACTAAGCAAGCCATGACTGTAGATTTTAGAGGGAGAGGGCGATGGCATTCCAAAAGAACATGACGGAAAGCTAGGGGTGGGGGGCTGTCTTGTCGAGGACCTCTTCGTTGATGGGTCAGCAACAATTGACCAAAACACAGGATTGCGGCACACTGGTGCGATAGTGGCCTGCCTGGTGGGTGGAAAATACGGAATACTAGTGCAGAAAAGATTACTGATGAACTTTTCAGCCCAAGCATCAAGGCTCATAGCATTTATTGAAGTGCTACTAGCATCCCAGGGATGCCACGTGACCATTTATTCAGATTCAGCATATTTCACCACCACAGTGCATGCAGGCCTCGCACGGTGGAAGAGAAGGGGGTAAATGAGAGCTAATGGATCTCCAGTTCAACATGTCGCATTATTGGATAAACCCATTCACGCATTTTCCCAACCATCTGTATTGACAGTCGTAAAATGCACCGTCCACACTAATAAAACAGACAAGGTCGCACTTGGAAACACTGCTGCGAATGCAATGCAAAAACGGCAGCATACCTTCCAGTGCCACAGGTATCAGAGTATACTGTATTGGCACATAATACTGAACAGCTCGCAATGCTGTACAATGCATTACTAATTGCACAGGTAATTAAGTTACAGGGACGAGCGCCACAAGAGGAAAACACTTTGGGTGAAAAGAGGGTGTTAACAGTCCTTGAGGGATCCGTTCTGGTGGCAAGAGATTTCTGGGAAAGCGGTTATGCCGCACAAGTTATAACTGGTCGCATTTGACCAGTTACAGCATCCATCACACGTTTGTAAGCAGCACATTGCAGTAGACATACAAGAGGACTGAATTTTCCCCAACTACAGGAGAACTAGACTAACCTGGCCATATGTTGCATCACGTGTCGGTTACAATACAGGGCTTACATTAAGAACTATCAGAGGCACCTTGCCTCGCATTACTAGGCCGTTCCGCAAACTGCACATTGATTATGCAGACATTGGGGAAAAGTGCAATGGATCTCGTTACCTCATTGTGGTTGTGTGTCCCTTCTCACGATGGGTAGAGGCGGGACCTTGTGCACATCCAGATGCTAAGTGCGCTGCAAAACCTTTAGTGCAGGACATTTTTCCTTGATGGGCATGTGCGATGTATTAAAGGTCAGATAACGGCACACATTTCTTCAATGAACTTTTCAAAGAAGTTTCGGCATTACTGAGCATCAAGCATCAGATGTGCACCATTTACCACCCTGCGGCCATGGTGTCGTGAAACAGATCAATGGCCTATTGAAAGGCAAGCTGTCGAAACTGTGCACCACATTAAAGAAAACTGGGTGCACTGTTTGCTACTTGGATCTTTTAGTTTGCAGACACAAAACTGCAAAGACCACCATTTATCACCCCATGAGGTGGTACCCGAGCGCTGTAGGCATACACCACACTCTCCTGTTAGGGAAGAGTGAGATGCTCACAGGGCAGTGTCCATCTTGGGGGAGGAATTTAGCAACTATTTGTCCTCCTAATGAAGCCCATAAAATGTGTCTCCCAACAAACTGCGCCACCCCGGACAGAGGAAGCAACCGGTGCCTCAATGGGCACGCCAGCAACATCACCTCCTCTGCAGTTGTTCCCCAGCGACTGGACTTAAATTAACAACTTTGTCCGCCAGTGGTCAGAACCCAGATAAAACGGCCCATTCCAGGTCATATACGCCACTCCCCTTGAGGTAAAGTTGAAAGAACTATGTTACTGTGTACACCTGTCTGATGTCTGCAAAGCATCCCAGCCCGAGCATAAACAAAGTACCTCCACAACACCCAAACTGCATCCTCCATCATGACCCATATGCTCCTCCTTAAACGATAAAAGAATATTACCCAGCATTCTAACCCAAACAATCCTCACAGAAACGCTACACAACACTGCTACGCATTACATTTGCACAGGAAGTGCACTCTTGCAGTTCCCCATACTCTTTTCTATCACTTTCCTCGTTCTCTCTCTCTCGCTCTGTCTCTTTTCTTCTTTGCCTCCGCCTCACTCCCTTTTTTTTTTTTAACATTCCTTTTCAGGTGGTTCCTGCAATGGACTCAACTGGTTCTAATAATTCTGTTTATAATAGGAAGAGTTATTGGTTTGATACTATGTCAAGGATATTGTGGAAGGTGAGTACACCTTATTGACTTGGTCACTTCCTGCATGTACAGTCTGTATGCGGGGAATTCCCTTGTGCCAGGCAACGCTGCTGTATGTTCAATGGAGGTCTGGTCCTTCCAGTGCTCTGCTTGTGGGTATTACTTCAGATGTTCGCGTTCTCTCTCGTGTGGGTGTCTGTCTGTGTATTAGCGGCTAAGTGACCAAGTCACCTTATTGACATGGTCACTGCAGGAAGTGACCAAGTCAATAAGGTGTACCCGACAAGAGAACCAGATGGACTAGGAAGCAATCTTTACAGGGATCGGGATTCAAGCAAAAACGCCCGTGGGTAACCCGAAGAATCTCTCCAAAGATGTGGACACACTTGAAGAAATCATGTTGCTACTGAGAATGCTAGATTCTCCGTCCTGAAGAAGGCGGCTAGTCATAAGTACCGCTGAAACCGGTTGACAACCTATAGAGTTGTAGGGCTGATGATCACAACTCCGAGACCCTACATACGCAGAGGAGAGGGCTCAATTCGAAAAACTGTTTTAACTTTAACAGTACAAGTTGAACATACTGAGATAATAATCCTTTTTAATAATATGTTGTTCTGACCATCAGGCCAGCAACATTTCTTAACTATAAGACACATAGACTGGGGGCGGTTTTATTAAAAAAACAATCCGACCTCCACGAAATGTGCACTTCACTTTTCTAGATTGAGGAAAGTAGTGAGAGAGTTGAGGGCAAGAATCTCTACATCCCTTGTAGGTGGCCCACCATCGCTAACTAGGGATGGTTGTGCCACACTACTGGTTTATGAGAAATTTACACATAGGGCCAGCAAGTTACCAATAGGGATTTAGACCCAGGCATAAATTAGTTTTAGTAAATAACTACTGTCTATTTTGTGTTATAAGTATTCGGGCAGAGACAGGTAGTAGAAGCCCACTGACTCCTACTGTCATTATCTGGAAATAAACCTTATAATTGCAAGAAGTGTGTTGAGCCTTTTTTCCCTAGTGGGTTGTATTTTCTTCCGTACACTTGTCCCCCCCATGATTCGGTTACCTGGGACCTGTTTGCCACTAGGAACTCTTGCAGCAGCCTCATGTGGAACCTGCAGTGCGGGACCAGGAGTATGCATGAAGCCATTGCACCAAGCAGATGCATGCAGTGGCTTACTTTTTGTATTTTGTTAGGTGTGAATGATTTCAGCAGTACTGTGAGGGCATTTACCCAGTCATGCGAGGGACACACTCTGGGTTGCTGGGTGGAGAATTCCACTCCAAGGAACAGAAGTTTCTTCGATGACTACAAGAAGGATTTTTTGTAATTGATTGCGAAGTCTAATGTTTGGAGGAGATGCACTTTTGCTGCCATAAAGAGTTTCAATCCCGCCATAGATAGTGCGTGCACTAGCCAGTCGTCTAAACAGAGATAGACGTGATGACCCTGTTTGCGGAGATTGGCTGCCACTGACGCGAGTCACTTTGTAAAGGTCTGTGGGGCAGATTTTAGGCCGAATAGAAGCACTCTGAATTTTTAGTGTGACTTAACGTCCATGAACCACAGATACTTTCGATGCCCTGGGTTAATGGGGATGTGAAAGTATGCGTCTGCGAGAAGCGTAGACTAGCGTGCCTGCGGTCGATGGTCTGGAGGCACGGGATGGGGTTTTTGCTTCAATTCCAGCAGCTGCCCGAATGATACGACATCAAGCACCCATTTGTCGGTTGTTATTTTTCTTCAGTTTCAGGCCCCCGGGAGATCCTCCCTACCAGGGTTCCGTGGTATGTGTAGTCACCACAGGGCTTTGCCCTGACGTCCCCTCTGGGACCCGGAGGGCTGTTTATGGCCTCGGTCTACTTATAGTCTTTGGACTTCTGGTACCCCTGCTACTTTCTCTTGTATCCCTGGGACGAATATGCAGAGCCCCTAGAATTTTGTCGTCCCCTGTTCGAAGAAGACATGGATGTTCTGCCCCCCGGCTTCTCTAAACTGACGAAAGGGCCGGCGGTTTTGTGAGGATCTGACTGTGTCCGTTTTGATGGTTTTGAGAACTTTGTCGATCTTGGGACCAAAAAGCTTGTTGCCCTCGAAGGGCATGTCCACTACTTTGGGGGAACATCAGCTCGGAAATCCGGCCATCAGAACCACGATTGTCTCCTCAGGACTGCCCAGTTAGCCACCTGTTTAAAACCTGTTTCCGCCAGGTCCACTGCCATGTTGATCCCTATATGTTGGAGGCTTCTTCCCCTTCCTTTAGGATAATTTTCTCTTCCTTTAGTTTTTCCTGGGGGAGAGGTTTGAGAACTGGAGCCAATTTATGCCACATCCCTCTATCGTAGCTAGCGATGATAGCCAAGGAGTTGGCTGCCTTCACTGTTGTGACATCAATTGCCCTGGCCTTTTTCCCATAACAAGTCTCGTTTGTGCACCTATTTGTCTGGGGGTACCGCGCACTTCTGCTTCTCACAGTTTGCTTTTTGGATTGCCGGTGCTGAGAATACCGACTCGGGTGAAGGCTGAGTAGTCAGGCACTACGTGCATTTTCTGGAGGGTTGCATTTCTTATTGAGGCGTCCTTTAACAGATGGAACCGCGCACTTCATTGTTTTAAGTCCCTCTTGCCAGACATGGTCAAGGATAGGTATTGAGACAACCACCTTCCTCCTTTTTCCTCACCATGTTGTCAAATAAAATGCACTCCTTATCTTCTGAGGCAAGGAGGCCAAACCCTTTTCAGGCCTCGATGATGGTGGAATGGAACCCTGTAATGACTTCCAGGGGTCGGTTTTGCCAACTCCTCATCCAGGGGGTTGGGGAGGAGAGGGGATTCATGTGGAGAATCTGAGTACCAAATGTCGTCCCTTTGCGGTGAGTGGGACAACAAAGACGTAGTTTCCTGGGCCTCGCTTGCATCTGTATCTCTATCCGTCAGTTGCCCCTCTTATGGCACCGATCGCACTAGAGGTGAGACAGTGCGCCTTATTTTGCATGAGGCTGGGATTAGCACTGGTGATCTACTTCTGCCCCTGTGGTCCAGCCGCAGCCGGGGGTAGACGGAGAGACCGACCTGGTATGCAAACATTGTCTGGAGAGCCTTGATGACCTGCCGCCTGATCTGTACTTGGACAGGGAGAGGAGGGGTGCAGTGCCGCTGGTTGTGGCAATGGTTGCAGATGTTGTAAGGCTGGCATCAGTGGTCGCATTAGCTCTGTGTCAAGTTGGGTACTACCCTCTGCAGCGAAGAGAGTACCTGTATAGACAATAAGGCTTGCAAGTTTGCTAATAGCGCTCACACTTCTCTGTGTTGGACTTCTAGGTGGGAGGGTCCAAGGATTGAGCCTACCTCTTCTTGTGGTTGACCACCCAATTGGCCTTCCTCTGGGATGCGTCTCCCTGGTGTTCATGGCCTAGTTAGTGCCTCCTCTTGCAATATAACTGACGTTTTGATTCTGAACCCTCGGCTTGTTGATGTTGGATCTCGAAGTCCGTGTCGATTCCCTACTGCAATATCTCCTCGGGAATTACAGAGTACTGAATTGGGGAGACCAGACGTATGGGTTCGACCAGTTGTTGGTCAGTCCTCAGAGGTGTTAGACTTCCTTGGTTGAGGAGGTTGCCCCGGCCACTCGAGGAATTTGTTGTTTCTCCGTCAACTAGGGTGTTGTCAACGAGCCATCCTTTTGCGGCCTCTTGAGGCTTCGGATCTTTTCTTCCCGCCTGCGGTTACTGTAGGCAGAGATGAGGTGTCCGTGCCTGTGTGGTCTTTTTCTGTGGGTTTCTTCGTCGACGAGTCAGACTTGTGGGGCATCGTGAATGAGCCAGGTTTGGTGGAGCGGCGTGGATGAGGCAGTTTTGTGGGGGTGTCAAGGTGCTAGCTGCCATGTGTTTGGTAGACAAGCTGGTATTGGGTTTGTGCTTCATCACTGTCAACGCCCCCCACCTTATGTGCCTTTGCCTGCTCCTGTTCCACCGAAAAGGTTGAAGTGTGCTTATGCACCTTTGGCGTATCGACAGGCTTCGTCGACTACTGTTTGTGCCCCTTCAGTGTAGTAGATGAGGGGCTCATGGCTGGCGATGCCTGGGGTTTTAGGTGTTCCTGTTACCCCCCCTACCGGACCAAGTGGTGACTGCCTAGGCTTTCTTTGCCTTGCCCACTGACCTTGACTTGTGCTTGTGTTTCCGTCTCTCCGTCAAATTGCAACCTTTCGTCCCCTTTCTGGCCCCTTGAAGGGCCTCTTCTCGCCTACCGTCAACGGCATGTAGCAGCAGGCGACTCATGGTCTTTTTTCGGCGGCCGCTCTACCTGGCCCTTTCCCTCGGCCACAGTATTTTCCCTGCAGGAGTGGACATGCTTTTGGTTGATTCGACGTCTGGGGTGTACTCTAGGTAGTTCCCATCATTGAGCCAACAGACCAGTCTTCGATTTCTATCCTTCTGTGTCCTGGAACTGAGACCTCTACAGATAGTGCAGTTGTCAACCGTGTGGTTGGGGTACAAGTAGTATATGCAGTCTGAGTGTTTTTCTCCCTCATTTACATTTTTCAGGCCACAAGTGGCACAGTCCTTAAAAAGGGACCTTCTTTTGCTCCCCATTCCCACTTATCTGCCACATGTTGATGTTGTAGACTTGATGGTTGAATTTCCATTTAATTTTTTTAGAACAAGAAGAAAAAAGCTATTTTTAGTGGATTTTCACCTGGATTCTATATGTAGAAAACCAGAGGACTCCCTCAGCTTCAACGCGTGGTTAGAATCTGAGGGGGAAGAGGGCCTAGTCCAGAACTACTCGACGTCCCATTGGTAGGATCAAAACCAGGGTGTTAGGCTACAAATACAAGTTCTTCTTCCCTCTAGCAAGGGGAATCAGAAGGTAACCTATGATTCCCAGCCAGATGATTGTGAATATTCATAGCATGTGAATCTATGGAAGATCCAATGCTGGAGAAAAAGGATTCTCTTTCTCAGCCAGAATGTTTAAATAGAGCACACTCCTGTCCAATTTACAACGGGTGAGTAGTGGTGTGTAGTGTAGTCAAACCAATCTCTAAACCAATTGCCTCTATTGGAATTCAACCAGAGAGGCCTAGAGCTGAAGGCCATAACCTGCCTTCAAGAACATTTAACCACATCATTTCCCTGTCACAAAAGGGCTCCAAACCATACAGAGCACAGAGAACAATACTTTCTCTGTGCATTTTTAGGAGGCCATCAATAGAATAACCACTGCTGTAGGAGGCGAGATTTAAATTTCCATAACATGATTTGACAAACTAATGGGGTTCAAAGTGGCATAGATTGGGACTCCCAAATAGGTACAATTGGTAACTACTTCAAATGTTATATTCTCTACTTTCCAAACAAAGCCACTATTCTTCCTTTTATTTGCCTTGATTATCATACCCTTGGTTTTTATTACATTATTTTTTTAATTATTTAAAACCGAATAGTTTTGCAAAGCTTGTAAACTGTGCTGTAGTCCAACTGGTGTGCGATCAAAAATAACGGTATCATCCACGTATGTAAGCCAGGATATCTTTTGCTGGGTAATGTGCATAGGAAAATGATGGCATTTTTGAAATGATTCATCCAAATCTGAGACATATACATTATATAGTACAGGGGCAATGACACAACCTTGTTTTAACCCATAATTAGTGGGATCTCCGAAGAGAGTTGACCTTCTTGCTTTATTCTCAACATTGAGGATGTGTCCGAATACAATGTTTTAATCAAATATAAGATTGATGTATCCAACGCCCCATATTTCCATCTTGCTCCATAATTTTTGCCTATTAACAATGTTGAATGCCCCAGCTTAAATCGACAAAACGTATAGGGCTCCATTCTTATCTTTCAGAGTATTACAAATTAAATAAAGCAAACACCATATATTTGTCATGCTCATGACACCCCTTAGAAAGCCATGCTGTTTCTTAACATTACTCTGCACAATCCAAATGTTAAATTTCTCTAAAATTAGATAACAGAAGACCCTATAAAGGGTTTCAACCATTGGCAGAAGTCTATACTTAGAAGGGAAATCCTACAAGCCTTTTTTTGCGAATGGGTTTCAATATAGACTTTCCAATTTTCTGGAATTTCACCATTAGAGACAATTTTCCTGAACATATTAAAGATCAGGTTAACCCACAACACATGGGCACTCTCAATAATAGCATTTGCCATCCAATCTGGGCCAGGTGCTCTTGGCTGTTTCAGCTTGCCAATGATACTTTCAATATCCTCTATGGGGAAATTCATACAATTTTTGTTAGAAGACAAATTCAACAAGTTCACTGCCATTTGGAAGCACAATTTATAGTATAATTCACATGTACATTCCCAACAAATTGTTTGAGATTTGATTCACCTCCCACTTATCTGAACAATGATATGATAGATTATTTATAACACGCTTATTACCCAGATTTCTAAGGGACCCGGCGATCGAATCTGTGGTGCTCCATGTCGTCTTGCTTCCCAGGCGAGCATGTTGCCCCTGAGCTATCCTCCCAAGAACAATAAGTTGTGCGACTGTTATAAATGGCCAAAAATGTACGTGAATCATTTGGTCGCAAAGCGTCGAACATAATTTGCAATTGAGCGGTGGTTGTAGAGCCTCTATGGCAAATAATCCAATTTTTGAATTTTGTTTTAAATCTTCCCAACCTCGTGTTGTGCTTTCGCCCTGGCTTAGTTTCAATCTCTTAACCTTCCTAATATGAACATTGCGAGAGCTTTTTTTTCCCAGCGATCAAAGTATCGTAGATAAGACCACCTGGTTTATAATTGGTATTACCATTATGTTTTCCCCTTTAAACTAAAAATGTTATATGTATGTCATTATTATTATAATATCCACCAATTTCAGAACAAAATAAAGTGCCATTGTGCATATATTTCTGGAACAAGGAATTATTAAATGTATCTATATTCATTTTAGACCAAGTGAATCTATTAGAACCCATTTCAATCTATATGTGCCTGTCATATTTAGGCATAATAATATTTTGATTTCGAAAGGTGCATTTCATTACCACATGATCGCTAAAATTGTTAGGAGGAATACTAAAATCCAATACATATTTATTTAATAAAGGGCGAGTGAAAAAAATATGATCAATCCAGCTACAACATTGCCCATTTGTCCAAGTAAGCTAGGAGTAGAGTTATGCTTAGTTTCAAGATGTAATTGCAATAAATCATGACCCTCAATGAACACGTTCCAACCTCTGGCGAACTTCAAATGAGAGTTATCTTTAGGAACAATATCCAAAACAACCATATCATTAGTGTTTCTAACCAAATTAAATTGAGAATTGCTATTCATATTCTCTGAAGGGCCTCATTGGAAATTAAAGTCCTCCGCAATCATATAATAACCACCAGGGTTGGTATATTGCCATTCATTTATGATCTGCTCAATGGCTTTCAGTATATTTAAAGTTTCATAACCTCCTGGCAGGTCATGAAAAATTATAACTAATATACAACACATAATAAAGCTTCTTTTAGTAGCTAGAACAGCCGTCTGAACATGTTTATTCATATTAGAAAGACAAAATTCTTCAATACTTAAGATTTCTCACACCGACAATCAGACTCCCAAGCGGTCTAACAAGAGGTTTTCGTGTGACCAGTTTTTGGATATTATATCCATCTAAACATTTTTCGCGTATTAACCAGGTTTCCTGTAAAATGAAGAAATCGGATTCTAATAATAATCCTTTACCACAAACATTTGTTGTAAACTAATTAAATCCTCCGGCATTCCATGAGATCATAATAAATGGTTTACTTAGTTCTGAATAAGGTCAGATCACCCCGTCAAAAGCTTCCACCTCTTGATGGCAAGAATTATTATATGGGCTCACCATCACGGGATCTCAAAACAGAATGAATTTTCTGCACAGTCAAATCAATGCATTTCAAACATGACTCTGTATCTACATTTGTGTCTATCCGTAAGAGCCTTAAAAGGCAGTGCTTTTTATAAGACATTGTCAAATCCACTATAAGTGGTGAAATAAAATTAACAAGTGGCCAGTTTGTTTCAAGTTCAGTGGCAGGAATTTCAACAAAGAAATCTAATTTGTAGATATTCTTTGAATCTACGGTATACGCTTGCATTGTAGAACTTTGCTATGATTTAAAAAAGAGCTGTCAGAAGTGGCGAACAGTTTCACAATTTGGATGCGATTGTGTAATGCTTTTTCCACCCTGGTTATACCAATCGGAATGGAGTGAGATTGCTCCATTCCTGAAGCAAGCTTTGGATTAGTTGTAATGTTCAAAGCCAATGGACCCACCTTTTTTTCTCCATCATCTGTGCAGATGTTATATTTTGATTAGGGCTCATCAAGACAGGTAATTGATTGTTTAGCAACTGTACCTTGGCAGGGTGGACAACCCAAGAGTCCAACTAACCGACTTCAGCTTTTTTGGTCATTCTTGATTTAGATACGGATGCTGGAGACCGTCTTACTAAAGGGTGAAAACGATTTGTGACAACCATATCCAAGAACACCAGGGAAGCAACATTGTCTTGATCTAGTGAATGCATCTAGGTTATCATTCTGCTTATTTTTTATTGAGTTATTGATTTTTCTCTTGTTGTATCTTCTCCTTTAATTTTGCCCGCAAAAACTCAATTTCTTTTTGTTGCTCGGCAGGCTTATCTTCGATTTGTTATTATTATTGTGTCATGTTCAATCCTGTTTCATTTTCCAAACCTTTGTTCTCCTTGTACACTTCCATATTCGTGCACATTGTGAAAATAACATCTACCAATTTTAGTAGGCCGTTTTGTATGATTTGGTCTTTCTGCATAGTATTACACAACAAAAACAGAGCTTTTAGGATTATTAGTGATTCAGTCCTCTGGCTCACTATCTGAGGAGTTAAATGAATTGAAAGAATGCTCAGTAGCCGGTGAAGAAGCATGCACACATTTGGCTACACATTCCAAATCAGGAGATTTAGAAAAGTTGGGAGTCTTGGAGGGTTCAAAACCCAATAATGTTAGACGATGGATCTATAATGAACCGCGGCATGATAGAGTGTGAGCAGTCCATTGATTCTCTTTGAAGACTTAAGCGTATGTTTGAAATGTAGTTGTTGTCAATCGGCTATGAAAAGGAAGATTCAGACTGAACACTTACAGTAAGATAATTCTCTAAAATCTCGTCTTCAGTGTAAGCCGCTGTAATTGATTGTTGCAGGACTAAATATGCCACAATCTTTCCCTGATCGGCATATTTCCCCCCTTTCGTTTGAGATTTATTTGCATCTAAATCTACCACCCTAGATATTCACTTACCATTTGTGCCTCTTCTTAAATTCCCACTATTTGCCAGTTCTTTACCGCAAGCCTCGTGGTTAACACTGTGCTGCTGGTAACTGTTACATGTAGCAGGCATATTGGCCCGTGCTGCGGCTCTCTTCACCGCCAGGACTGCAAAACTGCATAGCACTTTTAACAGGCTCAATTGGGTTTTTAAAATGTTTCCAGGAAAAGTTTGTCAAATGCAGTTCCAACACGCGGGATTAGCCAACACCAGCACCAAAAGCGTTTGTCTGCAAAACTGCAAAGCACTTCTCCCTCACTTGACACACCATAAAATAAAATATGCAGAATTAATTCTCAGCAATGGTTTCTCTCAAATAATCTAATCTGCCCATCAGCTATCTCTTCCGGTGGAAGGAAAGTCGCACAGTTAAAGTCTTATACCCACTTTCAACCACTTGGCAAAGATTCTAATTCCTTAAGGAAGCGGTCTGGACTGGATCACAAATGTTCCTGCCAGCCCTGCATTTCAAAGGACATTGCACCATGTCAACACCATGCTCAGCAGTTATAAATGGCCCAGATCTCAGATGCAAAGAAAGTAACATTATATGACACCATATGTTCCATTTTCAAGCAAGGCATGGTATGCATATATACATATAGAATCATTTTTGGTTGCAATTTCTGAAGGAATTTCTTTATTTTAAAAACATTTTTATTGGTTTTACAACATGTATTAATCATCAACTTTCCCCTCTAGCCCTACCGTCTCCCCCCCCCACCCCTCCGGAAAGATCTTGTATTAGTCTATATTTACATGCTGTTTTTCGATCTTCAATTATACATGTCCAGTATTCTGATTTTATGTGGGCACCATTGCTCCATGTAGTCACTTTGGAGGTGCTCGAGAGTCTTGCCCCAGTCGTCTCTAAACTTTTGTTCATTCCCTTGTACGTTATTCGCTCCATCGATACATGCAACCAGACTCTCCTTATCCAGTCAATTGCCAGAGGGGGATGTTTCCGTTTCCATTTATGAGCTATTTCCAGCCACGCCTCTATCAGTATTACCATAAAATTTAGTTTAGTTTAGCAATTTTGTATGCTGTTTATCTTTTGGGTCCCATAGACCGCAGAGCCAAATTTCTTCCCCCAGATTTCCCATGTCCGGGAACATTGATTGCATTTGGGTATTCACATCTGACCAGTATTGTTGTAAGATTGGACAGTCCCACCAAATGTGCCTCCGGTCCCCTTCCCCTCCGCATTCCGTCCAGCATATATTCGGGGAGCACTGATACATCACGTGAAGCATTTCCGGCGTGTAATGCCATTGCAAGGGTATTTTCATCCACATTTCTTTGGCCTGTATCGCCTTTGTAATCTTGGGTATTACCCCCCAGATGTATTCCCATCGGTTCTTCTGGATCGGGCCATGTAATGTCTTTTACCACCTCTTTATGTACACCCATTTAACTTCTTCCACCGGGGCATTTATGAATTTGTAAGTGTTCGATACAATTTTTTTTCTCTCTGGAGTGGGTCATTATGTATGTTTTGAAAGGGGTCAATTTCCTTGTCCCAGCTGTTTTCATTCTGGGGGTGCCCAACCAGTGGTGTAGTTGTTCATAATTGTATCTGTCCTTAGCGTTCAGATGTCACAACTCTGCACATTCCTCAAATGTTTTTATCTGTTCGGCCAGGTACATATCCTCAACCATTTTACAACCCGCCTCCTCCCACTTCTGAAATGACCCCTTCCCTAATCCAGGCGGAAATTCAGGGTTTTTAACTAAAGGCATAAAAGGGGCTGGGTCTTTTGTCAGTGTGCCTTTCTGTGTGGCTGGGTCCCAGATTTGTAGAGTCGTCTTCATAATTTCACTGATTTGTACGTTGGGGTGTCTATATTGTTTTTTCAGACAAGTAGATGTCTCATGGGGGTTGTCGCCACTGCCCTATCTTGTGCTGCCCACAATTTCTGCGAATTGTCTGTTATCCATTCTTTCAGAACCCATAATTGGGCAGCCTCATAATATTTTCTAAAATGCGAGAGCGCGCAGCCGCCGTCTATCTTTGAAGCGGTTAAAACCGCACTTGAAACCCTGGGGGTCTTCCCCTGCCATAGATATGCAGATATCTTTCGTTAGGGATTTGAAGAAAGCCGGTGGGATTCTAACCGGTATCGCTTGGAACAGATAGAGAGGTTTCGGCAAAATGGACATCTTAATTGCGGTTATCCTACCCCACCATGATGTTGATAAGGGGTTCCATCTTACCAATTCCTGTATAATACATTCTAGCATTTGGGGATAATTTTGCAAGTATAGGTCTTGTATCTTATTTGTCAATGTGATCCCCAAGTATTTAACCCCTCTTTTCACTGTCTGCAGCTGCAGGTTGGAAGCCACCGATTGGATGCGCGTATCATTGCCCGCCAGTATCAAGACCTCTTTTTTTGTGTGTTAAATTTGTAGCCCTGACAGGGAGCCGAATGTTTTGATCTCCTGAATCGGAGTCGGGACTGATTTCTCCGGATCCCCCATAACCACCAGCATATCATCTGCATACGCAGCTGTTTTATGCGCAAGTCCTCCCATGTCTATACCTTTTATTCCCCGATTATTTCTTATTCGTGTCAATAATGGTTCCAAAAATATAGCGTATAGTAAGAGGTGAGGGGGACAGTGGGCATCCTTGTTTCATCCCTCTCGATATAAACCTTATTGGACAGGCTACCGTTCACTGCCACTCGTATGGTTGGAGAATTGTAATTTGCCTGAACCATTTCTATAAAGGATTCCCCCAATCCCATTTTCCACATTGTGTGGAACAGAAGCGTCCACTCTACGCGGTCGAACGCTTTCTCTGCATCTAATGCCAGTAGTATAGCGGGGGAGCATGTAATTCCTACTTTTTCCACCAGATGGATGACCCTCCTAATGTTGTCATGCGTTTGTCTTCCCGGGACAAACCCAGATTGGTCTTGGTGGATCAATCTGGAGAGAACCTGCGAGAACCTAGAGGCCAAGATTTTAGTGTATAATTTCACCTCCAGATTTATCAGCGCGATTGGGCGATAAGAACCGGGAAGTTGCGGATCCTTCCCCTGTTTGTGAATTACTAGCATCTTAGTCTCATTCATCGATTGCGTGATGTTACCTTTATCTTTGAAGGTGTTGAATAACTCTGTAAGGACCGGAGACAATATATCCCTGTATTCTTTATAAAATTGGGCAGTTTAACCGTCCGGACCCGGGGCTTTATTTCTAGGGATGTCTCTGATTGCTTTGGAGACTTCCTCTTCAGTGATGGCCCCGTCCAGAAATTGTTTTTCCTCTTCCGACAATGTTGGAATATTTACCCCCTCTAGGTATGAGTGTTGTTGCCCCTCGTCCGGACGATCGGAGGAATATAGGCATCGATAGAATTGCTCAAATATATCCCCAATATCTGCCGATTGTGTTCGCTTTGGCCTTTGTCATTCAGGAGCGCCCTCACCGTCCGGTCTTGCTTTTTACCTTTGAGTTGCCTGGCCAGTAGTTTATCGGCTCCATTTGCCCTTATGTAATACAAGTGTTTCAACCGGAGCACGTGTCTCTCCACTTTTTTCGTACGGATAGAGTCCAGTTGGCCTTGAACAGGTCTCAGGGCTTAATGTAATTTAGATGTGGGTCTTTTCAATATTTCCGCTTGGATTGGATTTATATTTGCCTCCAACTCTTTTTCCCATTGTAGGTTCTGTTTCTTCCTCTGACTCTTTAATGCGATTAGGTGTCCCCTTGTGACTGCCTTCAGCGCTTCCCATTGAGTTTTAGATATCTCAGGTAGATTATTGCATGTGAGATATTTGTGTATTTGTTCCCTTAAGGTGGGTCCCTAAGTATTTCCTCTGGGAGTCACCATCTCCATAATCCTGAAACTTTCAGAGCTAGTGCTAATTCCGCCCATAGAGGAGCATGGTCAGAGAGTGAAATGGTTCCCATCTCTGATTTCTGTATTTTCCGCAGGATACTTGTTGATGCCCAGAGATAATCTATTCTTGACATGGTGTTGTGAACATGTGAGAAATGTGTGAAGCCTAGTTGGTTAGTGTTGATATGCCTCCAGATATCTGTCAACGCTAGGTTAGTCATTTTCTGACATAACGCTTTCGATGGTGCTCCCTGTCTCTGCTGTCTGGGATCCGATCTATCTGTGCCGGGGTACCATGCTATATTCAAATCCCCTCCTAGGAGTATCTCCCATCTAGTGAATTGTTCCAATTTATCCAGTGTAGCTTTCAGGAATCCTTCCTGCCCTGTATTTGGGGCATATAATGAGGCCAACGTTAGAGGATATCCTTCTATTTTTGAGTTCACAAATAGATATCGTCCCGGTTTGTCCTCCTGTGTCTGAAGTATCTGTATGTTCAAGGTGTCCCGGAATGCGATCAGAACTGCTTTTTTTCTTATGTGTTGGCCTGTAGTATCTGGTTATACCCTCTCAACTGAAGCTTCTTTTTGTCTTGCCCTCTAATGTGTGTTTCCTGGAACATTATTATATCATATTTCCCCTGCTTTAGGAATTGCTCCACTTTCTTCCTCTTAACGTGGGGGGGAGGGGGCGGGAGTTCAACCCACGGATATTATATGTAAATATCTTAATCCCCATCATAACCAGGGAATTTGTATTTCTATCTGAGCTGTTCGTCGTATTGTCCAATATTTGTGATTCTTTCCGGTCCCCCCCCCGCTTGTGATGCCCCCAACCTGCCCATAACCCTTACCCCTTTTACCCCCTAAACTACCCTGAGGTGGACTCTGGTTCCTATGACTGCTCTGGCGTTGTGCCGTCTGCGCCATGCCCACCATTCCTCAGGGATAACTTGTAGGGTATCCTAAAATCCTTTGGATTCCAATAAGTGATCCCAGTTCACTCCTCCCCCTTCCCCACACCTGACGTTGTGGAAGTCTCGCTCTTCCATTGTGGCGTTTGCCCTGACTGGAGCTTTTTTCATGTTCGATTTCATCCTGGTGTGTGTGTCTTGGACATTCTCGGGATCGTTTACTTCTTTGCCAAGTACCCCTTCAGTTTCTTTTCGTTGCCCTTCCATTCCCAAGGTGAATTCCTCTGCGGTGCTCGCACTTTGTTATGTCCTTGAGTTTCTCCTTCTTGCTCTTGCAGGTCTAGTATTTGTCTCCATTCTTCGCATGTTGTCACCCTTCGTTCTTTCCCTTCCCATGTGAACAATAATCCAAAAGGGAATGTCCATTTAGATCGGATTTGTTTTGCTGTAAAATGTCTTATGACAGGGCCCATTTCCAACGTTTCTAGAGAGTGGTCTGCGCCAGGTCTTGATACAGCTGGAGTTCCTCTCCGTTCATTCTGATGTGGTCCATGGTGCGGGCCCTTTGCAAGATTTGTTCCTTTTGCGATTAAGAAGTGAGTGCCACCAGCACATCCCGGGGCAGAGTTCCTGGCTCCCCTAATCTCTTCGGGCTCACTATCTATGGCGACTTCCTCATCGTCTTTTGCATCTAGGATATCCTTGAATACTTGTTGGACTGCCGGTTTCAAATCTCTCCTCCAATGTTTCCGCCATATTTTTTATTCTTATGTTTTCCCTTTTTGATCGATTCTCCAAGCCTTTGCACTGTATTTCGAGACTATGAGTCGGTCGCACCAGGTGTTCTTGGTCTCTGAATATTGTTGTGCTTCTTTGTCTAGGTTTTGTGTTATTTTTTCCAGCGTGTCGGTCCGCTCGCCTAGACTTGTCATATCTGTTCTTAACTCATGTAATGTAGTTTTCATATCGTCTTTCATGGACTCAAATTGAGTCTGCATCGTGGCCATGAACTGGGCTTGAAATTCCCCAAACCACTTCTTCATCTCTTTTCTGGATGCCATGTCAAAATTCCCTGCTTCCGTGTCAGGGTTGGTAGACTTCCCTTCTTGGTTTTTCTTTTTTGCAGATGTTTCTGGTGTGGCGGTCTCTGATCCTGCTTCTTCTGGGGTGTCCGTGAGTGGGTTGCGCTGCCCTCCCCCTTGTTTTTGACATAGGTAATTTTATCCGTCCCCTTCTCATTATCTGTTTCCCTTTTGTGCTGACATCCAGATTTCTCGATGCGTTGATATCTTGATGGACTATCTTAATATATTTCTTCTCCGTCTCTGTCCCTCCCCCGAGTTGAGGTCCTTAAGGGGATTTTGTGTCCTGTAAGCGTAAGGTTCCAGATTGTCGTCAGCCCCTCTACGCAGGGTCTGATTTTCTGCTGTTGGTCGGACGACAGGTATATGCTGCGCTTCCCTGAAAGGGACGAATCCCTTGCTGCCGATTGGCGCTATTGTGTTCACATTAGGAAGGGCCCCCACAGTGTCCCTCCAACTCCTCTATGGTTCTGGCCACTGGTTAGCCCCCCTGCTCTTATCAGCCTGCTCCCAAGTAGGAGCAGATCTTGGGGAGCGTTTTCCGATGTCCTCGTTGACCAGGGGGTGGGGGAGATATCCTCTGTGCGATGTACTCCATTTTGTTCCGGTCCCCCGCGCGGAGCCGCCCCAGGCTGTCTGTGAGTGTCTGCCTGTGGCATCTTCAATATCGCAGTCCGTATCTTTTCTCTGGAGGTGCCTCTGTGGGCCAGCTTGCTTCACTGCCCCCGTCTGGGTGAGTCAGCGTCCCTTCACCTGCGGGCCTACCCAGTGTGCGTCCCAGAGACTGTTTCCCAACCTTCTGCTGTACTTGGGGGTGGCCGCAGTGAGGTGCCTGCTATGCGTTGCTTCTTTGTTCGGGAAGCCTTTCACCTCGCGGTCCCGAATTGCACAGATGATCGCGCTAGCCTCTTCTTTTCTCCCACTCCGTGCACGGCATCTGGATTTTTAAAAGGGTCCGCTCATGTAGAGCGAGTTTTCCGCTTCTTTGTTCACCTTTGTTGTTGCGGCCTAGGCGGGGGGACGGTGCTGCACTCAAGCCGCATCACCGTCATCTTGGAATCAGGAATTTCTTTTTTAAATGGCCAGAACGAAAAGCTCTATAAGCTGAATGTAAAACAATATTTTGTTGACGTTTATTGTACACTGTAAATAAGGAATGCTGATATTTTCACGAAGAAACGGCATGCACCACTGATTTATATCCTAGAGTTTGTGCTGGTAAGCCCGTTTTTCTGAGAAGTGAATTACATTTTTGTGCAAAAGTATCAGAACCAAAGGCCAAGATTTGCAACACTCACATTACACGATGTGTTGACAGACTAGCATTATTTGACTAGTATGATTGAGAGCTATCTGTTGAAGAGATTAGTAACATGATCAGATATGTTACATAAAATTGCAACTGTTTAATGTCAAAATCTCTAAGATGACATTGTATCAAATGGGAGGGCAACTGAGATTGGAAGTTTCTTTTATCAGGCTGCCCTCTTCTTCATTAATATGCCTAATGAGCATAGTGGGGATGGTTTAGTGTGATGTCACTTAAGGAACACTGTCCAATCACATACATAGACCAATTAGGTAAGCGGAATAATACACACCTCTGAATGGAGAGGTTTCTGATCCATGAAAGTCCAAACCCTTAAGATTCTTGGGACACCCACTGACTGGCTGACAGGAGAGAAAGCATAATTGAGAATGGAATAGATTGCTTTTATTTGGACCCTTTTTGGATACTAGCAGCACCCTGCATGAGAAGCCTTCCTGAAGTTAAAGCTCCATGGCTTCTTCAGTGGAAAAGATAAGAGCCAGGCTTAAATACTATTAAGGCAAGTTGACATCATCTGGCTGACTGATGCCCACCTGTTCCTAGGAGGGGGGACAATTGAACCAGTGCTTAGGAGGGTGCCCACATGTCTGAGAAAGCCAAGAGAAATTCCTATACAATTATAATGTCAATGGAAGTTATTACTCTGAGGGGAAATATATTATAAAGGGGAATGGATTAAACCCTAGTCCCCGTTGTTTTTAAGTACTGAGGGTGGGGGTATATACATTGATTTTACATCCTAATAAATTAGGTAAAATTTCAGATATGTTTGTGTTTCTGGAATTATGTATAAGATGGATTAGATTCCATGGTGTGTAATGATCACTCACAGACGAAGCATTCTGGGAGCCAAAGGGATATCTCACTGTAGAAAAATGAGATAATTGGAGTCCTTTTCTGACTACACCACCAAGAAGAGTCATGTTACTGGTGCCAATCAATTCAAGACAAAGGGGAAAGGGTTATTAATAGTTACCCATTTCTCGCCTTTAACCTGCCCACTGAAAATGACAAATGTACACTGTTACATGCTAATGCAATAGGAACACCACTGAAGGAAATCTAGCCAACATATTGTGAGTGATGTCACATGCAGGAATGTTAAGTAGATGGTTTCCATTGAGTTTTCTAGAAAGTTTTTTGAAATTCTGACATGTCCATCCAAGGAGAGGGGATGATGTTTATTTGCAAAATTAAAGGTAAAAAAGGTATAGATAGACAGGAATGTTCTCATTAAATTTGATTTCCTATGAAATGACAATTTTATTGCGAGACCTCATTCACTGTTCAACACATGGTGGTATGTGCACTCAGGATAAACCCAATGTACAAATGGTGATACAAGGTTTACAAAAGTATATTCAAGTAAATGCAGCAATGACAAATTTGACCAGTGTATTGATAATCATTCTTTGAAGTTAGATTTTCATAGCTGCATAATTTGTGGTAGGGAATCTATATAGTTAGATTGGAGGTCCCAAGGTCATAAAAAGAACCTGATCAAATAAATGAAAAGCCTAAGACCTCTAATAATGTTACCATCAGGATACAGGAAGCTGCCAGCATGCATGCATGCAGCGGAAGCCTTAAAAGGTAAGACTGCCTCAGTTAAGACGCACAACTGTATGCAATGAAAACCTCTCAAAAGGGATAACACTATTAAAGCTTCTGAATTATCACTTACATAAATAATGGTTACATCCTTTTTTAATATCGGTTTATTTATCTAACCTTAGAAGCTTATATAATAGGCAACTGCGATTAGATTAGACCATCAGAAAAGTAGAAACCCGGGTCAACTGATTACAAAACATCAACAAAAAAAAAACATCAAAAAAGTACAGTAATTAAAAGATGTGGTCTGTGCGAGTATCTGGGAAAAGCATTAGTTGTTAGGATCCCCTTACTCCTATAATACATTGTACAGAGCTCTTTGGAGGAAATTGACTGCAGCCGACTAATCGTTCTGGCTGATTTAACTATAACAAGGTAATCAGCCTTCTCTGCAACTTGTTTACCGTTACTGTATGCTACAGAATGATACTTCTGAGCTAGAAACAAATGACAACTAGATTTTGTACATGATGCAGAAAAGGTTTTCAAGCTCCCCAATTTAGAGAGAGGCAACCAAATGCATCACACACTACTTCACATAGTACACAATTCCCAACATTCACGAAATAATGCCAAACAAAATAAGATCAATTGAATAGACTCCTGGGTCTGCAGTAGTAGTAGTATGCTTTGGTCACACCCTACTTGGTCAGGCAATACTGGCAGTGCTAGTTTTAAGGAAAAAGGCACACGTCTATCCTAGCCTGGAACACACACTACCAACATTCCACTAATTTGGCATGGTGGTGCCGCTATCCAGCAGCATGCCTATGAAACTTGATTTAAAATGTGTGTGAATAGTGTGTTTAAACAAAGAGGAACATTCTCAGAAAGAAGCGCAATGATTAGAGGACAAGGGTTACCCACAGGCTAGGCAAACCCCATGCAATTTTCCAATAGCTCAGATATTCTTTATTCGTGGCCAAACAATCATTGATGGCAATGCATGATTTCTACTCACCTGTGGAAAGAGAGGTCGCTCATCCTTAATTTTTTTCAGACAGTCGGCCACAAGTCTCTTCATAGCTTTGGGGCAGTTCTTGTACAGTTTGCTCAGGTCTGGCGATGCGCACCCTCGACCAACCATGAAGATTATCTGAAGGAGGAATACAAAGAATATGTTGACAATCAAACATACTCTGTCCTTTCTTATTCTACTTTTGTGGTGGTCATTCACTTCATTCCAAAACCATCACATCATTATAAAATTAACACGCACAAGCATTTTGGTCACCCAAAACAAAGACAACATACAAGAAAAAAAAGAAATGAGCAAGAAACGTCAATTAAGGAATCCAGGTTTAGTTTAATGTTTTCAACCTTCTGCTGGCCGCAGAAATCTTTGTCATATAATTAACCTCCATGGGATAATCAAACTAATCCTGGCCTATTGAGTGGTAGAAGTCCGTTTACAAATCTATACAAAATGAGTATTCACAGTTAAAAGTTCCAAAAGCTGCTGCCTCATCATTTAGCCCTACTTGTTATTCATTGATGGCAGTTGTTTGTGCAGAAATTGCCATTATGCTGTTAATTTACAACCATAAAAAAGATGGGTGTTGTCGACCTCCGGCTGCCTAAACGCACAACACATCCATCCATCAAAACAGGACAGTACTGACCTAAAGACTGTGGTGAAGAATAGTAAAAACAAAAACTGTGGGTGGTGGTTAAAAAAAAAGGCTGAGTTGAAAGACTGTCTGCGTTATACTTCGAGGATCTGGGTCCAAAAACAAATCAAACATTTAGTGTGGATGCTAATCTATGATCTATCACCTGATCGCTTCATAATAAGTGGAAACAGAACCTTGGCCCACAATTTGTTTTTTAAATATATTTTCTGCTGATGTCGATTGAAGATCAAAATGAGCTGTGTTGAAAAGAAATCTTGGATTTGTACAGATTGTAGTTCTGAATTCAATCCGAGATTGTAGCTATTCAAATGAGAAAAAAAGTCTGCCCGCAATAAATGCCTGATATTTAAAAAAGGTGTTTGAGCCCAAACAAACGTGGCACAGTCATATAATATTGATGGTAAAAACGTTTTCTGCAAGTGTGGTAGAAAAAGTAAAATTGCACCCTCCATTTATGTACTACTGTTACTCGCTTTTGAAAGCTCAGCCACCATGTCAAAATTGTGCACTGCTGCCTAGAACTGCTTCGACCCAGGACACTGTGCATGACCTAACTGAAATGTATACCAGGTAGGCTGCGAGAAGCAGCTTAATGCATAGATTGTCCTCTTCTAATGTTGTTCCTATTTGGCACAGGCCAGCGTGTTTCTGACCGCTGCTTTGCCTGTGGAGACAGCTTCTGCATGAGGCTGTAGCAACATTAGGTGTGACAGGAACTGCCTGAGCCTCGCAAGAAATGTATCCGAAAACGTCTGCTGTATGTTGCCAAGTTTACTGATGCTTTTATTACCATATTATGGGAATGATGTAATGCAGGTTGAAATCTCCTGAAACACAGTATACTATTGCCATTGAAAGATGCATCGCCCACACCTTCCATAGAAAACAAGTGCGAGTTGACAGTATAAAACCAATGTAAACCTGGGAAAGTGGTTGCTACGCCGTATACAGTTGACCGTTGGTTTCGTATTCGGTCTTGTGGATTGTTTGTATGCTGCTTTCCTGACCGCCATTAAAGACGTTTATCCACCTACCGGAAGATTTGATTGAGTCAGTCTTGATGATTTTTCCACAACACCAGAGTAAACTGCATTGATGAAAGCAGGGTAACTATGCCTTTCTGAACAATTGCAGCTGTTGGCTTCATGACATTTTAGCCTTGCCCATTTGAAAAACTATAGATCACCAAACTTAGTTATTACCATCGATTTGTTCCCCAATTGGGAAAAACTTAGAAGAAGAAGTTAAAAACACAGTGAAAGCCCCCAACAGCACTTTTAATCTATGCACCGTCATATTATTGAGTCAAAACTCTGCGGAGGGAAGGCACCCAGCACAATCCAACTCTTTTCATTGTTTCACTCTTTGCTTTTGAGTTGTTTTTATCCCAAATAAACTATATCTGGGCATCCAGCTTCTGGATCTGAAGTTGCTCAAGAGAATGTAGCAAAGCACAACGGATACACACACAATCTGATCAATAATGGCTAAAAGTAACTTTGACCCCATCTCACTTTCTATTGTCTCCTCGCAGCTGTCATATCGTTTCAGCTGATCTCAAGATGGCTGCCGACCCCCCTTTGTTTATACTGGTTGCCTAGCAACCAACTCTTGCACGCAGCCATAGGCGGAGAGGTAAGCCGGAGGCGGAAGCCGGCCCACCTCGCCTAAGGCCCACACAGACGAAGGCCCCTTCCCGTCTGCCCCTAAACCTCACTTCCCTTCAGGGCCGGAGCCCTGCAACATCAGCAGCCATGTCCTGCTTTGAACCACTCGCATCGCCATCTTGCTGCAGGAGCAGCTTGACTTTATACGATCACCGCCAATGCTTCCCGCAACCCTGATGTCTTGCTGATACTGAATGCTGGTAAATATATGTTATTGCGGCATCCTGGCAAGTCCCTCATTGCCTCTTAAATCACAGCACTCTTTTACCCTACCCTGTGCCAGGAGGAGCAGCCGTCGTACCGTTTCAGCCGATCTCAAGATGGCCGCCAATCGCCCATTGTTTATACTGGTTGCCTAGCAACCAACTCTTGCACGCATCCATAGGCGGAGAGGTAAATCGGAGGCGGAAGCCAGCTCGCCTAAGGCCCACGCAGACGAAGGCCCCTTCCTGTCTGCCCCTGTCTGCACCGGCAGCACGGCGCAGGACACACTACCTAAGCATCCTGCCCACCTCATTCGAACACGTTCACCCATACGACCCTCGATACGTCTCCACCCTTTTGATTCAACCCTACAAAAACTCCGGAACACCCCACCTACCGGAGCAGAGAGACCCTCGAATTATCAGCATAAATAATCCCACCGCAAGTAAGCCCCATCATCAGTATCCCAATTAACTGTATCTCGATCACGGCCGAAAGACAATTACCAAAGGCTGTGCTAGTATTTCTCTCAATATGCCCACACACAAAAGACTCCCCAACCATCACTCGCCACTCCAGACTTAGTGTGCAGCGCCTTGCTACACTAGGTATTATACTCAGACACAAGACTCCGTGTGTCTCATCTGTTACCAAAAGTTAACGTTTTTTTTGCAATAATGATCCCTCTTGCTGATTCATAAGCCTCTGAACTAGCCTAACCAAGAATGTCGATATATTCAACTGCCATTCATAACTCAATTCTGCTTACTGGGAAAGTTGATTTAGCTTGTTGCCATTCATGATTCAATTCTGCTTACTGGGAAAGTTGATTTAGCTTGTTGCCACTCACGACCCAGTCACTACAGTTGCTTAGCTTTTTCGCTAGTACATACCACTACTATCCAACCACCCGTCCAAGCCTTTAATGTTAACATTTCTATCTATTATAATGTTCCCGTTCTGCATAATGCCTCACTCTGTGCCTTGCACAGGAAGCCACTTCATCAAGGTCAATGATGGCCTAGCCAGGCTAGGATGCCAGCGTCACCACCCAGTACCCTGCCCCAACCCCTTTTCTGCCTTCCCTCGCCCCTTTCCACACCACTACCGTTCACAACAATAGTGCGAGGACCACCGCTACCACCTACCACCGCTGCTTATCCTACCAGTCCTAGCTTGACCCACCACTTCACCATACTCCCCATTGGCTCTAAGACCAAGAACAAAACAATACCATCCTTGGGCATCACCAGACTCAACAGACTCAGAGCTAGAACCAGCGCTAACTATCAAGTGCCAAGGCCCACTAGAACCACAATCACCCCAACCTTAACAACAACCTCGTCAAATGACCACCAAATCAAAGCACCCTCTCAAAAACACAATAAATCAACCACAAACATAAAAATCCTACTCAGTCCTCTAACTCAAAGACTACACCTCCCCATGACCTCGCTCGTAAGGTTAAAGGCGCACTTATCAATGCTCGATCACTCGGAGCACACGCTATAAAAATCCATGACCTCATTTTAGAACAACTTGACATGCTAGTGATCACCGAAACAGGCCCGCTACTAACCATTGCCATGCCACAAGGGTACAGTATATTCAGAGCAGATGGAAATGACCTCCAAGGAGGTGGAGTGGCCATAACAGCCAGAACCCCATTGGAATTCAGAGCATGCCCATTGGAACAAGTACAGGGCTATGAATTCCTATTAGTCAAATTCACGTCCAACCCAAAAACCACCACCAACTTTTTAGTGGTATGCAGATCACCCAATAAAAATACCCACCCCAACCTAGACATCCCACTTCTGCTTACGCCCATCATCAAGCCCAAAACTAAATGCATCATCCTAGGGGATATCAACCTAGGGTATGGAGGTCCCCTCTGACACAGACGTATCTGCCTTCCACACAGCATGCCAGACATGAACTTTGCTCTGCTGATTAACGAACCCACTCACTCCAAAAGGTAGAACGCTGGACTGGATTCTCACCGTTAACTCTGAAATCACTATCAATTCCATCTTCCCTGTAGTGTGGTCAGACCACTGTCAACAGCTTCACCTTGGAATTTAGTGGCACCGACCCTACCAGCCCTAAACCACCCGACACCTTTGAAACCAGAAATATTAAAAAGCTCTCGGCAGACAATCTATCCACTTTCCTGAGCTCAGCATTAGCCAATATCACACCAGACACAAACAACCCTAACTACTTAGCAGATTGTTACCAGCAAAGCCGCACCTAAACCATTGATTCACTCGCCCCGGTTTTCATAAAAACGCGGAAACCGGACAAACACTCCTGCTTCTGGTTTGATGAAGAACTAGTCTCTCTCAGACGTATAAAACGAACGCTTGAACACATCCATAGGAAAATTAACAGCCCAGAATCAGCATAGGCCTTCGAATCAGCCAATAAAAATACAAGTTAGCTATAATCTCTCATAAAGCCAACGCCTTCTAACAGCGTATTACCAGCGGTAACTCTGACAGTAAAGAACTGTTCGCTATCCTCAGAGAGCTTGAGAATCTCTGCCAAATCATAGCACCACATAATTCCAGTAAAGCATGGTGCACTACAATACAAGACACATTAGCCTCTAAAATAATAACCAGGTTACTCACCGTAGTGACCACCTCACTCCTAGTCCATAGTCCCCTTTCCTCCATACTTATGGGACATCTCTCCGTCCTGTGGGACGGGACCGGAGCGCTTCGTAAAAGCATCCAAA
Organism: Ambystoma mexicanum; assembly: GCF_040938575.1. Taxonomy (NCBI): domain Eukaryota; kingdom Metazoa; phylum Chordata; class Amphibia; order Caudata; family Ambystomatidae; genus Ambystoma; species Ambystoma mexicanum. The sequence goes on from NC_090923.1 coordinate 523,117,921, forward strand.
ATTTAAAAAAAGAAAATGTTCTTTTGTCCTTCCTCTCTTTCTACACGGGGCCCAGCATGCGGCCGTATCCCCGCCCATCTGGCTCCGCCCCGCGCATCGCCCATCAGTCCGTTCCCATCGCCGGGTCAGAGACCCTTTAGCAATAACAGAGGAACCTTATTAGAGGGGACGGCGGGCAGGTTTATGGAGGAAAGGGGACTATGGACTAGGAGTAAGGTGGTGACTATGGTGAGTATCCTGGTTATACTCCTACGTCGCGTCCCCTTTACTCCATACTTATGGGAGATTCCCAAGCACTCCTTACAGGAACTATGGGTGGATGGAAAAAACCCCTTACTGGAACAGGTTCTTTAGCACAGCCTGACCAAACTGGGCATCAGCTCTTGAACTCAGGTCTAGACAATAATGTTTACAAAAAGCCGACTGGGAGGCCCAAGTAGCCGCCTTTGCGATGGTCTCCCAGGAGACATATTTCTGAAAGGCAACTGCGGCTGCCTTACCCTGCACCAGGTGCGCATGAATACCTTTAGGAGGCTTCAGCCCTTGAACGGTGTAAGACTCCGTAATGCAGGCTGCGATCCATCGGGAGATGGTCGCCTTAGAGGCCTGCTTACCTTGTGGATTACCAAAAGTGACAAACAGTTGAGAAGAGCTCCTAAGCTTGGAAGTCCTGTCAAGATAGAACTTAAGAGCCCTTCTAACATCCAGACAGATGAAATTCAGAAACCACCTTCGCCAAGAAAGCAAGGATTGTCCACAGGACCACCTTATCCTTGTGAAAAGTCAAGAAAGGATGTTCCACCGACAAAGCTTGGAGACCGCTCACACGCCTTGCCAAAGTGGTGGCCACCAAAAAGGACACCTTCCATGAGAGGTGCTTGAGGTCCACTGCGGCTATTGGTTCGAAAGGCTTATGGCACAACGCCGTCAGGACCACATTTAGATCCCACGTCGGGTGCAGACTGTGAATCGGAGGAAAGAGGCGCATCAAGCCTGCAAAATGTCTCTTAACCACTGGGTTAGCCAGAGAGTAAGAACATTGGTCCGTAGATAGGCGGAAACCGCCGAAAGATAAGTTCTACATGATAAAACATGAACTCCCGACTCAGCTAGGTGGGATACAAAGGACAGTACCGTGTCAACCGTAGCCCGCCTTGGGTCCATCTGCTTGTCTAAACACCAATGACAGAACCTAAGCCATTTGCTTTTGTACTGGGACCTAGTCGAAGGTTTTCTGGCTGCCTGGATAATGCGCATGATATCCGCGGACAGGCCAAGATGCTTTAAAGACCTGAACTCAGGCACCACGCCGCCAAGCTGAGCAATTGTGCGTAGGGGTGCCACAGTTGTTGCTCCCCCTGGTGAAGAAGATTGGGGGTCACCGGTAATCTGATCGGCAGATACACTGACAGGTGTTGAAGTTCTGAGAACCAAAACCTGGCCGGCCACCAGGGGGCAATGAGCAGGAGAAAACAGTTCACTGAGTTCTTCGATTTGCAAATCATCTGATGAACTAGAGGTAGAGGCGGGAAGGCATAAGCCCTCATGTTGTGCCATGGAATCTCGAGAGCATCCCCCAGAGAGGAGGCTCCCAGTCCGTTTCTGGAGGCATACAGAGGAAGCTTCTTGTTTGCTGCCGTAGCGAAGAATTCCACTTCCGGAGTGCCCTAGAGCAGGAAAATCCATGAGAGGACCTCCGTCTTCAGTTCCCACTCGTAGCCGACTATTGTCCGCCGACTGAGGGTATCTGCCGTGATATTCAGCTTGCCCGGAATGTACACTGCCAGTAGCCAAACTCCATGTTGCACCGCCCATTCCCAAATCTGGATGGACAATTTTACGAGCGGGGGAGACTTGGTGCTCCCTTGCTTGATGTAAAACATCGACACCGCATTGTCCGTGCGAATCCGGACCACTTTGTTGGCTATGATTGGTCTGAACGCCTTAAGCGCTAGGAAGATCGCCATGAGTTCCAGATGATTTATGTTGAGGAGCTTGTCCTGAGGCAACCAAACATCTGAGACCTGAAGAAGATCCAATGTCCCACCCCACCCGAGAAGGAAGGAGTCCGTCGTGACCGTTACCGTCGGAGCTGGGTCCTGAAACCCTGCTCCAAACGACAGGTTGCTGAGAGACGACCACCAGTCCAGACTCTCATGGAAGCCGGAATCCTTATCAACTTGGAGTCCGGATCCACAGCCTGAAGCCAAAAACTCCGAAGAGTCATCTGAGTGCGCCTCATCTTGAGGCGAGCAAGAGGAAGCGCCAAAACACACAAAGCCATGAGGCCCAGAAGCCTCTGGAACCACCAGGCCAACATGCTCTCCTACTGCGCAAACATCTGACACGTGGCCAACAGATCTATCATTCTGTCCCCGGTCAGGTACACTCTGCAGTCGATCGTGTTCCAGCGAAAACCCAGGAAGATCAAGTCCTGAGAGACCGTCATGGAAGATTTCCGCCAGTTCACTGACAGCCCGAGGTAGAACAGGAGCTGGAGGAGAGACTGAAGATTGCAGGCAGCTTTCAGTGGACAAGGGCTGCACAAGAGCCAGTCGTCCAAATACGGATATACATGGATACCCTGCAGACGAAGATAGGCCGCAATCACCGACATCATCTTCGTAAAGACACGCGGTGCCGAGTTTAGGCCAAAACGAAGCACTCGAAACTGGAAATGCTCCTCTCCCACAGAGAAACAGAGATATCTCCTGTGTGGACCCCATATCAGGATATGCATGTAGGCGTCCTGAAGATCCACCACACTGAGCCAGTCGCCCATCTGCAAGGAGGATCAAATCTGGCCGGGCGTGATCATCTTGAATTTCTCTTGGGGTAGGAAAAGATTGAACTGGGAAAGGTCTAGGATGGGGCGCAGGCCAGCCTGGTTGGGTTTGGGCACCGCAAACAGCCGGGAGTAGAAGCCCTCCCCTCAAGCCCCCAGGGGAATGGTTCCACAGCTCTGAGGTCCAGTAGTTTCTGCACCTCGGCTTTCAGGGAGGGCGATCCCAACAGCTGGAAAGGAGGGTTGAAGGGTGCGATAGGGGTAAGCGGAAGCCCGCCCGAGATAAGGACTTAGCTGTCTGGGTGCTGTGCTTCGTTTTGGTGAGCTCGACATCCGTTGTGGAATGAAAAAGCTCCTTACCGTCAAACGGCAGGTCCAACAACTTGTCCTGCACCTCTTTCAAGAACTTGGTGGCATGCAGCCACGCCTGTCGAGAGGTGTCAACACCCAGCATAAGGCCCCGAGCCGACGTGATGAACCGCAGCCTCAAGCAGATCCTGAGCCAAGACTCTGGCGTCAGATAAGCCTGTCTTAAAGTCTTCCAGCTTCTCGAGCGGAATTAATTCCTCGAACTCAGACAGACCTTTCCACATCTTCATGTTGGCCCCAGCTACCACTAGTTCCGCGTTGGCCTGCTGGCGCTGCAAGCCCGAGTTAGCGAAAATCTTCCTCCCAAGGGAGTCCAAGAGTTTGTCCTCTTTCCCCAGAGCTTGAGTCGCCGTCGTAGAAGAGGACGCTGCAGGCCTGGACTGCAAAGTGGCCGCGGCCACCACTGTGGAGGAGGGGGGCGGACAAGATGACAGGGCCACCTCTTCCGAAGAGTGCAGCCTGTAACGCGCGCCAATTTTCTTATTGACAAAAAGTCCAGAGTGTGGCTTTTCCCAGACCCTGCCGACCTCAGCCAAAACGTCCTTTTGCAAGAACAGGCCGGTACGCTCCAAAGGAGACAAAGTGAACACCCCCGATAGCACACCCTCCTGCAGAGCAGGTGCCTAGGGCACTGGCACATCCAATTGGCACACCATGTCCAGTACCCGGTCATGAAAGGCTCTGATAGAGTGGGGCTGGTCTTCGCTGTCCTGCTCGCCCTGCGCATCATCCGACAAGTCAGAATCCTGCTGAACGTGTCCGGCACCGTCTTGTCCATGGGGGAAAATGTGGGCAAGGGCGGAAGGGTCGGAGGAGGCACCATAGGCAAGGGCGGCACCAGCGGAACCACTGGTAGGGCAGGTGGAGCCGGAGGCGCTGGCGGGCATATCTCCCGAAAAACTCTCATGGGGTCGGTATGCATGAGCAACTGAAATTTGCCGAAAAAGGCATCCTCCGGAGATGGTTTTGGAGCCGCCAGAGAAGGCCTGTCATGAGGAGGATAATTCCAGGGAAGCAGCTGGGATGGTTGCCACATAGGCCCATCCCCTAAAGTGTCCACAAAAATCAAAGGTGCCGAACCAACAGGCAATGAGACATTGTGCGGGACGGGCATCCGGGGGTTCCAATTATAAACTGGACGAAACGGATGCGTACAAGGAACTTTATGTTCACCCGCGGAACCAACTCCTACACCCGAGGCCGATGGCATAGTTGTAGGGTGAGCGCCCAAAATGGCCGCCGTGGTCGTGGCGTGAACGGCCGCCATTTTGCCATCACCTGAGGGGAACTGCGGCACGTGTGGAAGTGAGGCAGGGGTTCACATCGGTGGGTCAGGGATCTTAATCTTAGCCTTTACATAAGGAACCTCAGCCGAGCCGGTACTATGAGGCCTGGAATGTTTCTGCGACATACCAATAGCCAAACTTGCCTTCACAGGAAGGACCTCGGCACTGCCGGTAAGGGAAGAACTTCCCCTCCTTGCCCCCTCAACAGTTCTGGCGTCGCCACAAGAGCGGGAACGGTCAGAAATGTTGGTCGCTTTAGCCTCTGCATGAGGGACCCAGGTCCGGTAACAGCCTCACTAGCGTGGGCCTCGAACATCCGTTCAGTAACACCAAGCCCAGCCGAGGGCGCAACCCAGTTTGTGGGAAGCCGATAACGAGGCCTCAGAGCTAGCTCCGGTACGCCACGATTCAGTAGAACAGTGTCTACAGGCAGCCCCCACAGGAGGGGCCTCGGAGCGTGCTCAGGTATCCACAGGCCCCTTACGGAGACCCTCAGAAAACTCTGGTACAATTATTAGGCCCAGAAGGCACCTCGGGGCAATCCCCGGTGACAGAGCGATCAACGCTCCTCCCGGCGCGGTAAGAGCCTGGAAAGGTATCTCCCGGCCGGGGTGCTCTGAAAAGTAAAGACCTTACCGGGCGTTTCTTCTTTTCATCTATAAACACCTGAAAATGCGAAGGAGGAGTACGTCAAACACCTCCTCCCACCGCTCCAACCGACGTTGAAGTGCCTGGACCGAAAGGGAGTCACAATAAAACCAGGAGTCCCAACAGTGATCCGGACCCAAACACTCTAAACAAAGAGGATGGGGATCTGCCCTCGCGAAGCGTCAGTGACACGATGAACAATCTGGAAAGTCTAGTTTGAACGACATAGACAGACAAGTAAACGATCGCTAGCGAGAGCCAGAGAGGAGGAAAAGGGAAGAAGATCTTCTGAGGATGCAAGCGCATCCAGTCCCGATGGAGCGGAGAAAATTAATGATGGGCGATGCGCGGGGTGGAGCCGAGATGGGCGGGGTTACGGCCGCGTGCTGGGCCCAGCGTAAAAAGAGAAGAAGGACAAAAGAAAATTTTATTTTTTTAAATTTTGGATGCTTTTACAAAGCGCTCTGGTCCCGTCCCACAGGACGGAGAGATGTCCCATAAGTATGGAGGAAAGGAGACGGGACGTAGGAGTATGCTCCTACAAAAGAAAATCTAGAGTAAAAAAAAACTCCTAATATAGCCACCATCACTCCCAATACCCCTTCATGTACCCCTTTTTACTTCACCCCAGTTACTAATAAAGAAGTGTTATATACAATAGCCAAACTCAAAGCCTCCTATTGCAAAGAAGACAAATTCGCATCCCACCTAGTTAAACTATGTGCCCCCAGCCTATCACCCATCATCACCGAATTTGCCAATGCTTCCTTCAGTTCAAACCTAGTCCTTGCCAGTATCAAAAAAGCATAAAGTGACACCACTCCTAAAAAGAAACAACACTGGACCCCTCAATCCCCACTAACTACCGACCCATAACCACTGTCCCATTTCTCCTGAAAATTATAGACAAAATAACATATTCCCAGATCCAAAACCACTTAGAACACAACCAACTACTGGGGGACCGTCAGTCAGGATTCCACCCTAACCATAGTACGTAAACAGCGCCACTCGACCTGAAGATCCAAATAGATGCTTCCAGAGAATCAGGCAAACTGACTACATATGCTACTAGACCTATCAGCGGCTTTCGATTTGGTTGACCATGACAACCCCTGTGCCACCTTAGCCAACAACTTCAACCTGTCAAACAATGCTACAGACTGGATCAAATCCTTCCTCACAGATAGGACCTCAAGAGTGGCCATTGGTAAAGAATCAACTGTCCCCTTACCAGTCCCGTTAGGCATCCTGCAAGGCTCCTGCTTATCACCCACCCTCTACAACGCATAAACCATGCTGCTCTTTGCAGCACTGGATGCCATGGGTTTCATCTACACCAACTTCGCAGATGACACTCAGATCCTCATCCCCCTAACAGGGAACCACGAGCAAGACAGTGCTTATTAATAAAATATATTCGCTAATACAAAACCGGATGGCCAACAACAGCCTTTGTCTTAATGTTGACAAAACAGAGTTACTCATATTAGGATCATCTAAAATTGCCTCCCTACAGCCTGCCTACTCAACTTTCATCATTGATGGCACTACAATCCCAGTACTTAAACAAGTGAAGACACGGTGTATACTTCAACGCCACTTTAACTATGCCCAAACAAATCAACACCGTAGCCTCCTCCACCTCCTACTACTACACTTCCAAACTCATCTCCCTCAGTCCCAAATTCCTCACTGCCAAAAACCGTGTTACACTAGCAAGAGCACTTATACTCTAAGGTTGACTATTGTAACATCCTCTTCCTAGGCACACCCAACACAAACTTAGCCAAACACCAACTGATGTAAAATAAAGCCCTTTGTGCAGCATTAGGCATAAAGAAATCTGACTACATTTCCAATATCAGGAGAGCAAACCACTGGCTCCCCACCAAAGCCAGAATACTCTTTAAAACCCTCAGCATTACCCACAAATGTATCACCAACAGAGCGCCAAAATACCTCCTCAGACTCACCACGAAAAACCACACCAGACTCCGAAGATCGAACAACAGCGAAAATCTTGAAGTCCCACGATATAAAAGAGAAAAAGCAGGCGGGAGTAGCTTCAAAGTACTCGCTCCCAGGCATTGGAATGCCCTTCCCACCAATATCAGGAATGAAATTTCCTTCCCACAATTTAAAATAAATAAGTAAATACAAAAAATACATTGCTTAAAACCTGGTTATTCAATCAGTTCTAACATGTACATAGAACCCGACCAGCTTAAGCCTAAGCCCCTGTGCCATTGTATATAATTGTTTTTATAAATGTAACCTGTACTATTTCCTGCATTACTGTGCTCAACTTTAAGATTGTATTTGCCTCTGTCTGTAACTACGCCATGATACCTCAGGGTCTGGGCATATAACAAATGTAATAAATAAAATAAATAAATTGTTTAAAAATGTGGTGCCTCAATCTCAGTGATATTAGAGCCAATTCCAATGTCCAAATATGTTACGTTGGTAACAGAGGGACCCAAAACAGATGGTGTAATAAGGGTCACTCTGTTCTTGCTTCATTAAGTATATTCCCAGAGAAGGAGACTATTTCCCTGCCACATAGAATATTTCACAGAAAATAATTAGCTGGATCAAAACTATAAACCATGTCATCAATAGTATATAAAGCAAGGGCTACCTCTTCCCACAATTTAGTATAAACAGAGTGATAAGCGTATCTTGTCATATAAATTAACCAAGAGGTTCTCTTTTAAGCGCACATAACAAGGAAGACACTGGGCATCATTGATGGGTACTGTGTGGGATATCAAAAGGTGCAATTTACTCACCATGATATGAACATTGAAGAATTGTAATCAAAAGGAACCTACATATAGCCACTGTTGCCCAGAAAGACTCCTACTTCATTACGTCAAATATTTTTCTGAAAATAAGGGAATCTGTGTGTGCAGCAATGTACAGAAAATAAGGGAGCCTCTGTGTGCAGCACTGTCCATAAATGTACAGGCCAATTTTGAATAGTACGTTGAAGTCAGACAGGGAATGAGCTGATCGGGACCCACAACTAATTGAACAATTTTAGCATGTCTTCACAATATACTTTTTTAAAGTCATAATTCAGCAAAGTAATTGATTTACAAGATGAGACAAACTGCGGATCTTTACCCTTCTGTAGGAAGGACCGTAGATGCTCACACCAGATAAAATACAACCCACTAGGGAAAAAGGCCCAATACACCTCTTGCCATGATAACCAGGTTTATTTGCACAGACAATGACCCGGGGGGAAAGCTGAGGTCATACTAACTCACACACTTCACTCGCTTCCAGACTGGCTGGCACCTCCCCAAGGTCTTCCACCCTCGTTCTGGGCTATACTTTCAACCCTCCTTGCACCTCGTAGCACAAATCACCTGACCTAGAAGTGAAGACAGTAAATCCCTGCTTTCTGATCTTTTGATCGATTGGGGGTCTAACAGGTTTATGATCAGTGGTCTGTGGCTGGCTTGTACCTTGGAATTCCAAGGTCCTAAAGCTGGGGCATTTGGATGCTATAACCTAAAATTGGGACTGGTGGGGGTTGGAGGCTGTGACCGTCTTGTGGGATCGTATTGTACAAAGACGCTCAGCCCTCTTCCAGTGGACTTGCACGGCACATTCTTCCCAGAGCATGAAGGATGGCAACATTTTAGGACAATTAAGGGTTTAGGGATCTCTGTGGCTCTGGCATTTCTCATCAGTGCCAGGATACAACCTACTCCTCTCCTCATATTCGCTGCCTAAGCCTGGGATGCTGGCCGCTGCACTGCGTTTAGGCCTTAAATTTCAATATGGCTGCCAATATCTAAGATGGCTTTTGTTCCTGCATGTGCACTATATCTATGAAGCATGTAATATTGTGATTGTGTAAAAACCCTCAAAAGCACCCCCCACTCCTTGTCTCTTATATTATATCTTGCAGTCTTTGCCTTATTCTAAACAGCTTGGGGGTGTGGGGAAGATCATCTCTCCTTCCCAACACTTCTTTGGAAAACTCATTTTTGAAGTTGCCAAGTGACAGAATCCTTTTTCCAAATGGCAGATATTAAATGGAACAAATGCTTACTGGACCACTGATAAAAATCAACTGGGAAACCATCTTCCTCAACAGCCTGGCCAGTGAAAAAAAGAAACAGCAGCACACAATTCAGCAAGGGAGATATAAGCCATAAGAAATGTCTGCAAAGATGATTTAAGAACAGGAGGTTCTAGCTTGGTGAAGAGTAGCATAATATTTTCAATGATAAAATGTAAGTTGAATTTGTATACAATAGAATAATATTGCATGAACACATGCCAATCTTTAGCAAGTCTTTCTCCAATTCCCATTAGTACATTTAATTGCACTCATCTATTAACCTCTCTTCCGCTGGGAATTGATGCTAGTATTTCATCTATGTCTCTGCTGAAGTTCAGTATCTTTGTGTAATCAGAACTGAGCTTTAGCTTCTCCAATATAATGTACTTTGATCTCAGTCTTGACTTTTTAATAGTCAAATCATAACTGTTGATATGATATGATATGATAAGGCATTTATAACGCACCTATACACAAGTATTTCAAGGCACGATGGAGAGGAGACTTTATTATATGGAGTAGTTCGAAACTGAGAAGATGCATCTTTTTTTATAATTGATGTAAACCCTTTTTTGTAGATCTATGTAGTAAGATTCAACAGCATGTCACAAACAACAATGACTTGTTGAGTATTTATTAAAAGCAACTAAATCCATAATGGGCTTTTACAAATCCTCTACAAATTCAGGCTGCTACAAAGGTTTCTAGTGCCAAGACCAACAATGATTATGAATATTACCAATCCCTCCATTAGTAATCATACTCATTGATGTAATAAGGAGACCTCATGAAACGGATGTGTTATTGGACCAGTTCATACCAACAAAATCAATGTTAAAATATTGCCTGCAGCATACAAGTAGGAATAATCCCCTTCATGAAGATGTAGGCACTCCCCTGAGAGCATTCACACAGATAGCGGCTGTGATTAATGACATGGGGGAGGGAAGATGCACTGAATGATGTTTCACATTTTAGGTGATGACCTGTTCGAAGGCGGTCTTATGTCCTTGGCTGATTGGTGACGGAAATATGGAATGCCACAAGGACAGCTCCTGAATTATGCTAGGCTGGTAACGGTATTGGCATCCAAGTGCGAATCGATCCCAGAGGCGCCTCCAATCTCGCAGCTACTTCATATATTACTGAACATGGGGGTGACGGTGCATGACGTTTCTCGTGTATATCAGAGTTTGCAAGATAGCGTAGAGATACCACAGCTTAAAGTAAAAGATCAGTGGCCGGTCCGATAGCACAGCGAGTAGAGCGCTCGCTTTGACATCTGTGCAGAGCCTGCTGACGCAGGTTCAAATACCGGCAGGGCCAAACTCAGACTTTCATCCTTCCGAGGTCGATAAATGAGCACCACACACTGTGGGTAATAAGCAGCGCTCAGACACCCGAGCTTTCGTAGCGCTATATAAATGCTTAATTATTATTATTAATAGGAGGTTGATATTGGAGAATCACTGAGCGAAGGGGGAATGGCTTGAAGTATGCACTTAGGTTAGGGCAGCATCACAAGGTTTAAGTTGTCTTGTTTACACAAGGTGTACACAATCCCAAAAAAGATGCACCTAATCAGGAGGTCTCACACAGGTGCCCAAGGTGTCAACAGGATAGTGCTGATTTTTGGCATATGATGTGGACAAGCCCAGGTATAATTTGCTATTGGCAAAGGGTGATGGTGAGTGTGAAAACCTTAGCGAAGGAAAGCTTTGACTGTGGTCCCTAAGGTGTGCCTATTGGTTCTACTGCCGGGAGGACATAAGAAGAAGCTTACGAAGAAAATCACTAGATTTCTATTGCTATTGGCGCTTAGTAGATTGGCTAGATCATGGAACTATCAGGAATGGCCATTCATAGTACATTTTAGGGATGTGAAAACATAGGTGGCGGCACGCAAATTAGGTGCTACAACATCAAGTGAGAAAGGATGTATAGGGGAAGATGGTCATGCACTGGGGAATACTCCAGAGTGAACTTTCATGCGTCCTGGGTGATAAACCACTGAATTAGAAGACCTGTATGCCCCCCTCTGCCCTGCAGTCAGAGGAAAAGTGTGGAGCAGATGCACTTCATCCCCTGACCTATTGTTGACATCAGGCCCAAGATAGGAAGCCATGGGTCGGAATGTTGGGCATATAAGGCAAATGCTGGGTATTTTTCCCACATCAGTTTTAAGCTCAGGCAACCATGTTAGCATGTTGTTGCACTTTGTTTGGCAGCACCTGGTGATATGAGCCCGATCAGAAGATTATATGAATGATCTCCGTAGGAGTGGAGGGTGGTACACTAATATTTACAAGTTTGTATGTTAAATATATGTCATGTCACAATTCAAACATTTAAAGAAAAAAATAAAGATGCAGACACTGACGGGAGGACTCTGCAGGATCAACCTGACTTCTGCCCAAATTCCCTCAGGTCAGCTCTCAGGTGCGTTAATCCTTGGATAAGTGGACACATTTGTATCTTATTTATTTGAAACAATACATGACACAGATTAAACCACCAAACAAATGGAACCAAGTAGAAAAATGGAGGTCTACAACTGCCTAATTGTAAATGCTTTATACATCTGTTAGACAAGGTATTGCATGGTTTCTGAATGTATCTGAACCAAAGCGGAAGTGTAGAAATACTTTCTCCACATAGGGTAGGAATAGATCATCTTGCAATCCCTTTAGGAAGGGTTTAACTGTACCTGTATTTAAATGAACAACATTTGCTTGAATTTGACAAAGGTATGTCAGGCAATATTCATACATTTCACAATACGGTCATTAAAGTGAAATCACAATATTGGAGTGGGTAGTATAAACCGGTAGACAAATTCAACAAAAAACAACTTGGAGAACTATATCTTTATGAGTTTATGCTTTCTTGAAGCTTTAATTAAAATGTTGCCTTTCAGATGTTTTAAATATTTTCAGTTAAAAACCTAGTATTTTTACTTTTTGAAAAAAAAATAGTCTGCTCCTATGCAGTGATTAGCACATTAACTATTTACATTATACAAGCACAAAGCAGTGCAACTAATTACATTATGTTAAGCTGGCAAAGTGTACAAGAAGAAAAGCCAGTCTGAATTAAATATCAACAAAGTGGAAATAGATTTACAACAGGCTTACCACAACATTCTCGTATTTCAAAGAGCTCAATCTGATCTCTTACAATGGCATTGCAACTCAGATTAAATCATTGTTTATGATCTTTGATTGCCCTAATGTTAACAATTGTAGCCTGAAGTTTGGAAACTAGTACAAACTAGTGTATTGCACCGCAGTCAAATCTTTCAAACCCACTTGGGAAGCACACCCAAGCGCATTATTGAAGCCATTTGAAAATTCTCCAAGTGCAGAACCCCAGCCCTCAAGGACTCTTATCTCTTTAATAAAAGATGCCATTGCTCTCAGCACCTCCATCTCCACTCCCTCCCCCCTCTCTTCTCTGCTCCATAACCTAAATCTGCTGCAATCTTGCATCACACTCCACTGCATCCACTCTAGGCTCCGGTTTTAGATGCACCTAAAAGATCAAACTCAGGGCCCAATTCATAGAAACCAGCGCAGACGTAGCGCAAGCGTCATGCGCTGTGCGCCGAGAAGGAGCATGCACAAGTCGTGGGGCAAACCAGCAAATATGCGGCACGCGTATTCAGGGTTTTTCTAAGGAATCAGTAGCCGTGGCGCAATGAACATAAAGCAGCGCCAGTAACGCCCCCAACACGCCCCATGTGCAGGACAAAGCCAGTGAAATGCCTACTATGGCGCAAGGCCCTGCACCATCCGTGGGACAGCACACAGCCCCCCCCATCGTAATTGCGTGAAAAAAATCAAAGCGTACCCCAGTCGCACCAGCCAAATGGCGTGTGAAGGCCCATGCATACCCAGTCAGCACCCCAGCAAAATCACGTTCTCCGCTCGCACAAGCAAAATCGCGTGTGAAGGCCTGTGCGACCCCGGTAGCACCAGCCAAATCGCGTGTGAAGGCCTGCACGTACCCCGTCCGCACCCCAGCGTAATCGCGTAACCCGCTCGCGGAAGGTCCACACGTACCCCGCGATACACGCACAACTTCCCTGGCAGCAGACGCCTCCTCACGGGACAGGCAGACCCCAGCAGTTGACCATAACCCGCAGGCAGCCAACACCACATGCCCCCGCCCCCCATCAACCGGGACCATACCCCGCAGGCAGCCCACACCACATGGCCCCACCACCCCCATCACCTGTGAACATACCCCGCAGGCAGCCCACACCACATGCCCCCCCATCAAACGTGATGACACCCCGCAGGCAGGCCCCGCCACATGTCCCCTCCCCCCACCTGTGACGGCAACCTACAGGCAGGCCCCATGTCTCCACCGCCCAACTGTTACAGCAACCTGAAGGCAGGCCCCACCCCATGTCCCTACCCCCACCCCAAAAAACATTGGACCAACATACAATCATGCAGCACAAACCAACTAAAATGCCACCACACGCTACACCCCCGGTGCACCTCAACACCCATCCATTGGTCATGCTCCCTAGTACATGTCCCATGGCATGTGAATCCTAATATCACAACATGCATGCATGCATGTGTGCACACACATGAATTGGTGAACAGCAGGGACACGCAAATGAGTCATGGAGGAGTGAAACATGCACTAAACCACTGAGACCAGACACCACTTAGATTTCAATGGGAAATCATATATTAAAAAACATGTATTTAAGTGGTGTCTGGTTTCAATCGTTTATTGTTGTACATGACATTCTTCTGTTTATACGCATAATGATGCTGGGTTTATATGTTATGTTAAAAAACAATAAAATAAAATTTGAAAAAAAAACATGCATCTAAGTCACACACAGTAAAAACATCAAATTAAACCGGCATGAACCAAATAAAACCAAAAGAAAGTGAAAACTAAAATCAATGTGATGTAAAAAATGAAACACTAAAAATGTGGTCTATTGTCCATTAACGTATGTACAAATGAAAACACATATCATAAGACAACCATTCCTTCATGGTGAAAAAAACTGCTCAAATTAAAATCCAAATATTTACAAAGATCCAGGGTCCATGGTCCCAAAACATGTAGAAAGATCCTAAAAATCCAATCCAAAAATAACTATAAGATGCGGAGCGAACTCCAAAAAAAACAAAAAAAAAAGGAAACCTACTCCTAAAGAACTACTTACAAAGGCAGCGGGCTAGTACATCTCCTCACCATGCTCTCTCAGTCTCCGTCAGGGCATCATCGAACACTGCGTCCACTTCCACTAGGCGGGCCTCTGCTTCCCCCTCGAGGGCTTGCCCCTCTCTAACTCCCTGCAAGTCTCCCCGAAGACCTCTGCCCACCTCTCTGCCCGATGCAGTGAATTCTCCGCCCTGGCCATGGTGAGTCGCACCTCCTGTGCCTGCTGCCGCTCTGCCCCCATTTGCTGGCCCAAATGCTCTAACACGGAAGACATCCTTGTCGTAAGGACCACGTTTGCCTCCTGCCCGAGGGCCGATACCTGCCCCCCTGATGCTCGCCCTGTTGCCTCCTACCCTGAGCCTGCTTCTGCCAAAATGCCCAGTGCCTGTGCCACAAGGACAGCCTCTGGGATGATGACCCCACCCGGGGTCGGGGGGAAATTCTGCCGGGGTCGGCTGGGCCGTCCGCGGACCTCTGGGCAGGGAGGCCCCAACTCCTCCCGTATATCCCAAAAACCACAGAGTATGAGACACACGCAAGAAGCAAGGTGGTTCTTATGTTTATTATACAAACAGCAGGGATGGGTCGAGGATCGTACGCGTCCGTCCTGACACACACACAATCGTGGGGCTCGCAGGCCCTTTTTACCTTAGTATGACGCGCTACTTGCGTCACCTCGAAAAACTAGCAAAAAACCTACTAACCCTACCACTCTGGATTGGTTACTTGAGTGGTAGGGTTAGTATAGCATACGTATAGAGAACGGTGTTAGTGGATAAGAGTCAGTCAGGTGATATACCTGGGTTGTCCCTACAATTAGATACATGAGAATTGTTACATGAATACCCCTGATGATTGGTTAATGTTAATGGCGTCAGTGATAAGAGCCCCATGTTCTGATTGGTGCGCTCGCGAGCCTCCCAGTCTGGGACCATCGCCGTTCCCAGCTCGCGGTGCACCTGTCATTTGCAACAATGTTTCACTATGGGTACGTGCAGACAATGTGAGGACTTATTCATAAGCTGGAAGGCCGACTACTCCCACTGTCGCAGATGTCCATTGAGTCTTTTAATTGTATCTGCCTGTGTGTTGTAACGAGGGATCCAGGCGCCTCCGTTCTTATGGCCTTGGCATCCTTTCAGGTTTGGCTTGGTCACGTGAGGTGGGACCGTGTTTGAGGCCGAATTCTGCACAATTAATATTGTTTTTTCCGTTGTGTGCCTGGTTTAATTTGCAGGTGTGACTTGTACGTCGGCTTGCGGCATGCGAGATTGCAACATTGTGCCAGTGTCCAGTGTTCATGTTTGCACAGGTGTGCTGACTGTTGGCTGGGTCGTCATGGCATCTCTAACGATGTAATGGTTTAGTCAAGTTCATCCATGCCGCAGGTGTCGGCATGGGCAGGGCGGGCTGCTGGGCAGGTGAGTGGGCACATCCGTATGTTCCTGTACCAAGTATTTGGTCGTCTGGTAGATGGGCAAACTCTTCTCGTGGCGGGTGCCTAGGCCGTGATCCTTTAGGCCAAGCGCGAGAGGGGATTGGCGGGAGCCTGTTGTTCCATTCTCCCACTTCAGTCCCCCCTCGGGTCGACTTGTCGACCACAAACATATCCTTTTCTTTATCTCCTCTCACTCTCCAGATTTTAGTTATTCCTCCCAAATGTCCGTAGTGGTGAACATGGTCTTCAAACGACCAATACATGTATTCACAGGTTCCTCCAGGAGTGCAGTATACCCATTTCCCTATGTAGCTCCTTGGGTTTCTTGGGTTTTCGAGCTTCACAGATGGTGGGTACAGGTGGTTGGTGGTGATCTGATTGCGCAACTTCTCTCTCTCTTGTATGATTGTGCCTGTGTGTTGGCCGTCATCTGCTGGCATCAAGGGGTGCATACCGGCTATTTCAATCATTTTGTCTGTGGTGCGTGCCTTCCGGGCCTTCCAAAATCTTGTTATGATCAGTGTAGCTCCAGCCAAAATAGTACAACCAACTATAATTTTCAGTCCATCTGACAGCCAAGATGGCATCCATGACCATAATATTGAAAACCAGCTCTCATCCTTTTTTACACCTTTACTTTCATCCATCCATCATTTTGGAGTGCATCTGGGCCAATTGTGAAACTGCTTCTGTCAGCGTACCGTTGTCAGCATCGTTGGCAGGGATGAATGTACAGCATGATTGTCCTATCTTTGCGCAAACTCCTCCTTCCATTGCTGTGAGGAGGTCCAGTACATATCTGTTCTGAAGTGCTACCATCCTCACTGCGCGCAGTTCCTCTTTTATTGCGTTGAATCCATTTACTGTAGAATTGATGGTCATCATTAGTTCCCATCTAGCTATCTGGAGCCATTTTGCATTTGCGTAAGCCTGTAATCCCGGATGTATTATTGAGGAGAAGAACATTGCTGCTCTGCTAAACAGTCTGTGTTGTGGCGGAATTGAGGTGAGTGCTGTTTCCGATCTACCCCATAGGTAATTTCCTGTCAGAGGTTCTCCTTGTCTTTTCTTTCTATTCAGGACAGTATTATTGCTGTTGATTTTGTTCTCTGGCCCCTTCTGAGGTTGTACAGATCTCTTCTTCCTCTCGTTCCCTTCATCCATTTTGGGGAAGTTGGCCATATTCACGTGTTTCTGGGGTACCACTAGTGATGGTACATTAACGTGCACCATTGTGCATATACCATTCCACAGAGGGGGCAGTGTGTGGTATGCCTTTTCTCCACAGGCCCAGTAGTGGTTCATTATCACTGCTGTTCCTGCTCCCCCCTCAGATAACTCCATCACTCTTGCACAGTTGGTGTTATATCCTACGTCCACCTCTCCTTTATGTTGGTAGCATACCTTAGGCGCAGTTAGCGGTAGTATTGTTATTGGGTCTTCATCCTTCTCTATCCATGTGAGCATGGGTACGTACTTGATCCAAGTCGTCCAACATCTGTGGTTGTGTGCATCGATGGTTGAAATAGTTTCTTTTGTTACCATGTTGCTGCCAACCACTCCTATCTCCCATTTGTTGTCCATGTACACCTTCCCTGTTATCATCACCAGTGGCCTCTCCCAACATCCTGCTTTACCAGGAACTTCAGTGGCGTACCAATCACATGGTAGGTACTGTAGTGTTACTTTCTTTGTTTCTCCTTTTTCAGGACCACTTGTCATGTATCTGAATGCTTCAGCATGTAATAAGTCTTGAGGAAGTTGTTTTCATATGGATATGTGTCGCGTGTTTTCCACACCAGTTGCACCACTGTCCCTTGAAATCTTCCTTTCGTTTGGAACAGTGCCAGGTATATTATGCATCGTGCTGTCTTTTCATCTATTTCTGCGGCAACGAATGTTCGAGAAGCGCTCATGGCGTATGGTATTAATGAGCAAACGTAGCAGCTGTCTTCTGTTCTCTGCTTACCTATGTGGGTCATGTGTTGATACCACATGTTTGAGATGTGTGCTGAATCTTGTATGTAGTTGTCAATACCTTTATTATCTGAGTATGTGCTGCGTTTAACTCTATTTTCTTTGTGTGTGATTATACTAGTACCACCTGACGTAACACCTGTTGCAGCTGGGGGTGGGGGTGTATTAGGTATGGGTACAGCAACAATATTCGTAGCATAGCTGTACTGCCATACAGAGGCAGCCAAGAACCCGGTGATCATCAAAATCCCTGTCAATTTTATTACAAAGGCTAATTTCACCGGCATTTTGCTCTTACCTTGCTGCAGTCCGGCAGCTTATTCTTGCGACGTTAAAGTTGCCCGCCTGAAAATTCTCAATATGCTGGTTATTAATGTTAGTTGTTGTTTTTTAAGCTCTCCCTATCAAATAGTCATTCAGTGCCCAGGCGAAGAGCTGTTCCCACGCCAATCTAAGCGATCTATCTCTTAGGGCAGGCAAGTATGGGTGGAGGTGGGGCATTGAATATTCTATGGCCAAAAGGAAATCTGTGTAGTAGACACGTACCCTCCTTCTTTTCAGGTACGTTGGCCTTTTTATTTCATATAAAAACTGGTGTGACAATTCTTCTGGGTAGTTATCGTCTGAGGGTACCATCTACTCCTGGGCAGTGAATTTGTTAGTTATCTGTTTTCTTAGCAATATAATAATACGCTGTACCTGCATGTGCGAGAGAAAAGAAAGAGAACATTCAAATGTTTACATGTGTATATGTGCAAAACAATGTCCTCCAGTTCAGTTATTACTGCAGTGGGTAGGGGGTCAATGGGCAGAGGTTTTGGGGCTCAACTGGCGGAAGTCTCTTTACTCCTTGATCGTGTGACCATGGAGTGGGCGGGAAGGGTATCGCCCCTTTCCTTTTGAGTAGTTGTCTCTGGGGGATCTGGAGGGTGACAGGGTATGGGGACACTTAAGCCGTCAGTAGTGGCAGAAGTCTCTCCCTCCGTTGGTGACGCTATTGTTGTTCTTCCGATGGCCCTGTCGGTGGCGCTGGGGCGGGTCTGGAGTTTGTAGATCTTTATGTCATGTAGGTGATTCCAGGCACGTTTGTCCTGTAGCTTTACTGCTCTCGTTGATACCTCCTCTACCAGATGGGGGCCAGTGAAGCGTGGGCTGATCCACTTTCTGTTGAAATTGCGGAGTAGTACGTGGTCACCTTTAGCAACTTTGCACAGTCTTTCCTTTTCCAATTCTTTATCCGCGTCTTCTTGTTGATCACTGTTAGACCCGCCCCGTGCGCGCTCGAGCTGTTGAGACACAAACACTACACTAGTAATCAAAGAAGACATATTGGTACATTTCATCACCATGAACAGTGGCAGTATTTTCATGGTCTGTGAATGCTCTTGATGTCGGTGTCAGAGGAAGGCGCATTTGACGTCCGGTAACCACCTCGTGAGGGGTGAGGTGGTGGTCGGACCCTGGTCTATTCCTTAGCTCAAATAGGGCTAGTGGAAGGCAATACAACCAACTCTTCTTTGTTGTTTGCTGTATTTTTGCAATTGCCTCCTTTAGTAGGCCATTCAGGCGTTCACATATACCGTTGGCCTGCGGGTGGTATGCGCATGCAAATTTATGCTTGATGTTCAGTAAGGATGTGATGTGCTGGAACATTTCGTTTGCGAAATGCGGGCCATTATCTGACCGCAGTACCTCGCACACCCCCCACCTGGGGAAGACCTCCCTCACTAGGAATTTAGCTGCTCTGAATGCATCTGGGTGTGAACAGGGCCCTGCTTCAATCCACCTCGAGAATGGGCATACTACTACAATCATATTCCTATTTCCTTGACATACGTTGATCATATCAACATAGTCAATATGGAGATGTCGGAAGGGTCCCTCTGGCCGGGGTATAGTACCTTTTATCACCTTCAGTGTGTGACCGGCCGTAAACTGTTGACATGTGAGACAATTGCTGATAAAATTTGACACATGAGAATTTAACTCGGGGCAGAACCAGTCTTCCCTAATTCGTGCTGCAATTACTTCCTTGCCTGTGTGGGCTGGGTGGTGTAGTTGGCTCAGGGCGGTATTCAATAGTGCCAGGGGTAGTACAATCTTTCCAGTGGTACCCTGGCGCCATAGTGCGTCAGTTGGTGACATTGTGCATCCTCTTTTTACCCAGATTTCTTTTTCTGCCATTGGTGCAGCCGCTTGTAGCTCCATTATCTGTGTGGCTGGGAGATGGGTGTACCCTTCTCTTAACATCTCCTTAGCCATTCCCCTCCCTCTTCCTCTGTCTGACTCTGGGGGGTTCCATATCTCACCAAAGTATGCAGCATACTTTGCATGTGCGTCTGCCGCTGCATTCCCTCTTGAGACATGATCTTCACCATTGGTGTGTGTGGTACATTTGACCAAAGCTAATTCTTGGGGGTCGTTTATTACTTCAATTAGTTCAGCCAATAAGAGAGCATGTTGCACTGGAGTGCCGTCAGCTCGCCTAAACCCTCTTCTTCTCCATTTTGACAGCCCTGAGAGGACAGTGGACGTAACATATACGCTGTCAGAATATATGGTCACTCGTTTGTCAAAGCTTTCCTTCAACGCCAAGATCAGTGCAACTAGTTCTGCCGCTTGAGCAGAGTAATGCTGTGGTAGTTGTACACATTTCATCGCCACACACACCGGTACCTCCATCATTTTTACCACCGCTGCCCCAGTCCTCCTTATCCCATCCTTTTGGTCAATTGTTGATGACCCATCAATGAACAAGAGCTCACCTCCCTCTAGTGCGTTCTCTTCAACCTTTCTAGCACATGAGTACATTCAGTGGTTTGCGTACAATCGTGTGCATAATCTCCTTCCTCAATTACTTCTGCTAAAAACCTTGCAGGGTTGACCGTGCTACATCTAACAATTGATAGTTCAGCTTTAGATAAGATGATCTCATAACCTGATGCCCTCTGCGTGGTTAGGGTGGACTTAGGTTTATTCAATATTGCAAATAGTGCATGTTCCACAAATAGTGTGGTTGGGCACCCCATGGTGATTGCTGATGCTTTTTCTACCGCAAAAGCAGCTGCGGCGAGACCTTGTTCGCAAGGGAAATGACCTAACATTACAGGATCTAAGTGGCCGCTGTAAAACGCTACTGGTTTGTAGCCCATGCTTGTTTTTTGAGCCAACACTGCTTTCATTACTGCTGAGTCGCAATGTGAAAATATGAAAAATTGTCGCTCATAATCTGGGGTGGCCAGTACTGGAGCAGTTGATATCGCATCTTTCAATTCATCAAAAGCCTCTCATTTCCATTGTCCACCCCAACTTTTTCTCCCCTTTGTTAGCTTCTTTTAACCCCTCAAGCAGGGGTCCTATATATGAGCTGTAATCAAATACCCATGCTCTACAGTAGTTGCACAGACCTAGGAACTGCTGCAGTTCCCTCACTGTTTGTGGCAATGGCGTTTTTGAAATGGCCTGTGCTCTTTGTGGTGCAATCTTTCTTCCATGTTGGGATATGAGCTGACCAATGTAAAGTACCTGTTCCTGACAGTACTGTAACTTTTCCATGTCTACCTTGTAACCTTTTTCGGCCAATATTGTCAGCATCTTTAATGAGTCCTCTCTGCATCTTTTTTCGTTTGTGCTGCAAATTATTATGTCGTCTACATACTGTAACACTTTGCTTTCTACTTCGATGTTACCCAAATCCATCTGTATTACTCTGTTAAATATTGAGGGTGACTCGCAGTATCCTTGTGGCAATCTGGTGTGTTTCCACTTTGTGTTTCTGTACGTGAAGCTTGTCAAATCTTGTGAGTCTGGGTGCAATGGTATTGAGAAAAAAGCATTTTTGAGATCGATCACTGTAAATCGTGATGCCTCTGCTGGAATGCCACACAATATTGTGGCCGGGTTTGCTGCTATGGGGTACTCTGCTTCCACTATGTTGTTCAAGGGCCTGAGGTCCTGTATGACGCGCCAAGACCCCCCTTTAGCCTTGCGCACTGGGTATACAGCTGTGTTACATGGTGATTCTGATGGGACCAATATGTCATTATTTATGAGGGCCGTTATGGTTTCATATATGCCCTCATCTGCCTGTTTCGATAGTGGGTACTGTTTCACTCTGGGGAGTATTGCACCTTTTTTCAATTTTATCCTTACTCCCCCTATACTTTTTATACACCCCACGTCATAGGGGCTAGTAGTCCATAGTGATGTGGGTACCTTTGTCATATCTTCCTCAAAGAAGGGAACTGGGGTGGATGCGGGTGCCTCAAGTGCCATTGCAATTTTTTGTGCCACTTGTTTATACGCCACTCTTAGCCATATCTCCACACTCATCATAAACACCATGTCACCTTCCTCCTTTTCTTCTGAGAAGAGCTCCTCGTCCGACACCTGGGTCAGTCTACATCCCTCTGCTAGTGCTATTACTGCCCTCCATGCTCTTCCTTCGCCGTCTTGGGCATGCACTGCAATGTAATCAGCTGTTGCTATGATGCTCTCTACGTTCACTGAAATCACCTTTCCTTCTGGTTCATTGGCTGGTGTTTCTGGTCTGAACAAATAGGCTGCTGGCCTCCTCCAGATCTTTCCTTCTATCCCTGGCATCCATGCAAATGCCATGTCTGTCCCGTCCTGGAATATTTCACCATCTACTGGCTCAGCCCTAATCGCTGTCTGTCCGCAGTATGCTTGCATTATTCGTCGTGCCGTGAGCATGTTAATTCCTGGAGTAGAGCAAATTATGCCGTCCTCCGTAAAGGAGATCGTCATGTTCAACCTGTTCATGATGTCTCTCCCCAGTATATTTACTGGTGAGGCCCTAGAATATAAAAGTGGGACTGAGATGTCATAATCCCCTATTGATAAGGGAACGTTATCAGTAAAGGGAACCAACCCCCTAGCCCCAGAGAATCCTTGGGTGTTCATGGCTTCGCCTGACATCTTAAATTTACCTTCCCTTATGCAAGACCGGGTCGCCCCGGTGTCAACAAGGAATGATAATTTTTTGTCACCTATCGTTACCTCTATGCGTGGTTCCTCCGCACTATTAGGAGTTACTGACAGGATGGGACACACCAAGGTTGTCTGTGGGCTGTCCTATTGAGGGTACAACGATTGACCGTTTCCTGTGTAAGGGTTGTGTCCTAGTACTGTCACCCTACCCAGTTGTGTTTGTTGTTCTTGAGGTTGTTGTGTTATCGCTACCTGTTGTTGTGGCAGTGAATATGCCTGTGGCTGCTGTTGTGTTACTAGTTGTTGCTGTTCATTTATCTGTTGCAACGTCTGCTGTTGCTGTATGCCCTGCTGTTCCTGTGTGGGCCTTTGTTGTCCCTGTTCGCTCCATGATGGTGTGCCTGGTCTTACTCTACACGTGCGTGACATGTGTCCTACTAATCCGCAAATCCAACACACCGGTGGTTTCTCTGTTCTGCCATGGGAAGTTTCCTGTGTTGTCCTGGTATACTGGTTGACCGGTGGGGTAGGAATTACTAAATCCCCCCACCTGCTGTTGTGTCTTATATCCATATCCTCTCCCTCTCATTATTCCTCCTCTTCCCCTGTTGTAATTATAATACCCAGCTCCTGGCGTTGAGTATCCTCCTCCCAGGTTAGTCGTATATGGCTGGAGTGGCGGCATCTGTTGTATTATAGTCTGGGAGGGTTGCATTTGGGAGGGATCTTGTGCAGCCACTACTTGTGTGGGGCTTTGGGTCATTGTTGCAGGTGTAGTTATTAGTGCCCCTTCCATTGTGTATTTAGTAAGTTTTTTCTGTACTAGTTTAGCCTCTTCCGTTTTCCTGTCCTCTTCCTTTTGTTTCATTTTACCTTGCCATGTCCTGCAATGATGTACTATTGTCAGTTGTATTTCTGGCCATGCTTTTGCTTCCATTCCCACCACTTTCTTCAGTTGTTTCTGAACTCCTTCTGGGAGCCCTTGTACCCGTATATGATAGAATATTGCTGGTGTTTTGTCCCATTGTTCTCTAGTTTCCATGCGCCATTTCTCTTGAATTTCCTGGATATAATCAACAGGGTCTTCGTTCTCACGCATCTTGCGCGAGGTAATCGCTCCTATGTCTGATGTGTCTGGATACTGTATCCTCAGTGCCTGCCATAATGCGTGTCTGCAGTTTGCGAATGGTGCCCCATCGTGCGATGTGTTGGTTATTGTTACCCCAGTGAAACCCGCTCTCTTCCAAATGTCATCCGCTGCATCCCCTAATATAGATATTAGAAGGCCCTTTACATCCCCCACTGCCAGTTTCTGTCCTGCGGTGTGTTTTTCCATTTCATATATCCATTTACCTGCACCTCCACTTAATGATGGGAGCCCGCACTTTATATTTTCTTTGTCTACATGCTTCCAAGGGAAGTATTGTGGTCTAACCCCTCCCCTCTCCAGAAGTGGCATTAAGTTGTGTCTCGTTATATCCCTTGGGTTCCATAAAATTGAGTCCCCACACCCCTCTTCTTCTTCCGTCTCTCTTATATTGTCAATTTCGTCCGTAGTTCCCCTGCTCGTAACTCTTTCTTCTCCATCTTTTCCCCTTCTGTCATCATTTCCTGTATTTAATGTGGGTGTGTGTATTCGTCCTTCCTGCCTACGTCTAGGGAGGTCTCTAAGCCTACCTACATAGGGTGTCATTTCGTTTGTGAAAGGCGCGAGTTTGGTTGTACGTAGTGAGCGTGAGGTGGTTGACCATGTAGGGTGGGATGGTGACTGTGTGGCTTCATGTGTCTGTCTTTCCGCTATTCCTCGCTCTTCCTCCTCACTTTTCTCCAGTTCATCCTTTCTCATACAGATCCATGGTGAGTCTGTATTGGTCCGAGTGGTGTATAGTTTATCTAGGCTTTCCCTGTCACTATTTCTTCCTTCCTTCTCCATTCCTTCTTCCTCACTACAAAAGTCATCTGTATGTGGCGGCCCGTCTTTTTCCCCTTGATCGTTACTGTTTTTAAGTCTATTAGGTCCGTGTCTCCCCTTTCTCCTTTAACAACCGCTCCCCTTTGTGCTGATGTTGTGGCTACTTCTTTATCTCTATATACATACCTCCTTACTTCACTCTCCCCTCTCTTCTCTTACCCCTTCATTTCTCTCCTCCATCTCTCTACCAATTTCCTCCCTTTTCCTTTTTAATTCCTCCATTACTTCACTACTCATCTTTCCCAATATCCTTTCATCCTCTTTCTTCCTTTCCCATCTCACCCTCTCCCGTTCTAATATACTCTCTATCACCCTCCCCTTCTTCGTATTTCTTGGTCGTTTCTGATAGTAATCTCTTCTTCCACATTGCCATTTCCTTTTCTTTCTCTTCTTCTTCCTTTTTCCTCTCTCGTAGTACTGCTCTTGATACCCTTTCTGCTGCTGCTTTTACCCTGTCGGCTTCTCTCCTTTGTTCCTCAGTTCGTTCCCTTATTCTTTCCAACTCGTTCTTACCTTCTTTCCTTTCCCTCGCTCTCTCTCTTTCCTCCCTCTCGAGTTGTTTGATTAGTTCATTCTGCTCATCCCTTAGCTCTGCTAGTCGTACCTCCAAAATCTCTTCCTTTTGTCGTATCAGCTCTTCCCCCCTCATTTCACTCTCCCTGGTATTATCCTCGTCCATTTTCCTCACTACCTCCTTCTCTTCTCCTGTTATTGTACCTCGTAATTTTAATAGTATCTGCGCTGCTACCCACTCATCATGTCCTATTTCCTCAGTTTGCTCTTTTCCAGTCCTCCCCTCCCCCTCGGGCATCTTCCTATAGGCTGATCCCGTCGTACTAGTTCGCTCCCCTCCCTTGTGGACACCTGTCACTGCATATGGTGGCGGGCTGTATGTCGGGTTCGAGTACCCCTCAGCCGCCCTTAGCTGTTCTCTTCCTATTTCTCCTAGTTCTCTTAAAGGGTACAACCCCCCTCCCTCTGTTTTCACTACCTTTGCTAGGGGTATATTGTCGCTCTGTTCCTTTTTTATTTCATTTTCTTTTGAATTGTTTTTCTTTTCTCCTCCCTCTTCTCCATTCCCCGTGTTCTTTGGGCCTTCACTCTCCTTCTCCCCATTCTCTCCTTCCTCCTTAATCTCTTTTTCTTCCGGTGTTTCCCCTACAGTGAACATCCCATTTGATCCTGGTCGGGATCCTTGGAACACCCTCCATAAGTTAAACAGTTAAACATCTCCACGTGGTGTGTCAACTTCTTCCCCTTGTATGTATTATGCAGATGGTTTAACAGGGAATGTTGAGTATATGGATCGAAGCTACCATTAGGCGGCCATGGTGTTATCATTTTGTTGTCCGTCCCCTGTGTCCATTCTATGCTATACTTGATCAGTTTCTCCCTATGGGGTGACAGTGTTTTGCATATGTGTTGTAGTAGGATAGTGAGGGTGTTCCCCCACCCTCTCGATCTTGCTCCGTGTGACATAGTAGCGCCCCACTTGCTATCCTTCCCCTATTTGGTAGCTGTTATTTTACTAACACCTACAATACACAGCCTTATAACTTTACCTGGCCCCGTGAGTTTGGGGACTTGCGATAGTCCGCTAAGGAAAATTATTAAAATATAGTATTTACATTTGTATATTCTTTTCTTTCTTGTCTTCCTTTACAGAACACCCTTACGGCCCCCTGCGGCCGAGGCGCACGTAGCCCCCTACGGCTGCGTACCCCTTGTGACGTTCTTATACAGTCCTATTTTCATTTGCTCCTCCTCCCTCTTCTACACTTGCCGTGCCCGGCGTTCTCCGTGCGCAGCCACGTCCCCCGTTTCGCCTTTTCCCCGATCAACTCATTATTGTTTATCTCCGTTTCCACTCCCTTACCACAACTCTCTTCCCCACCACCCTCCAAAAGAGAGATGCCTTGTGCTCGGGATATCCTATGAAAGCCCTACTGGTGACGTCACCGATCTCTTCAAACTACTAGTGAGTTCTTAATACACTTGCACTCTACCCCCGTTAACCCCACAGCTGTCTTCCTGTCACGCCTGGAACAAGGTAATCAACAATATATAATCGGACTGCGCACGCTGCGTCGCCTCACGTGTGATACGCCCCTCGACAGGAGGGCTTAACCAGCCAATTATCTTCCGTATTGGGCAACCAACTAGCTACCGCCTACAGGGAAACGTCATCTACCTATCGAGTTTCATGCTCGATCAATAGGGATCCTCATCTACTCATTGATCAATAATTCCCAAATTGTAGGAAACCGCGCACACACACACACCCTTACACGTAGTCGCGACCTAGGCCAATCAGTGTCAACGAGCGGCCGCACGTGATGTTTTCGTGCTCCGCCCCCCTCTTTCGCGTAGCGTAGCCGACTGCTCTCGCACTCGTTCGGCTACCATTCATTTCATAGCCAACACTAAATTGTCAAACCTTCGCCGCGCACCTGTGCAATACCTCCCGCCTCCCTTATTTAATTCCTCCCCCCTCCCTCACAATTTCACATTGCTTGTTGGGTGTGGCATACTCACCAAGTCCTCTTGATGCGGGGCCGCTCGACTGCGTGCACCCCTCCAAGCGGCTCGCCACCTCCCCACGTCTGGACACTCGCCAACCGCGGGCGGGATACTTCTCAACCGGCTCCCGAAGGCCAATATCCGGATTGCGCTGTCCGGTCTTCTCGCAGTTCCGCGATGGTCCTGTAGTCCTCAGAAGGGGGCAGCGGCAGAGGGGGCCGCGCCGCCGGGCCTCCTCGCAGCGGAAGTACTTGGAAAAATAAAAATAAAAGCAGACCTTAAACAGATCTCAGCAGTGCCTCCAACTTGTCGGGGGGAAATTCTGCCGGGGTCGGCTGGGCCGTCCGCGGACCTCCGGGCAGGGAGGCCCCAACTCCTCCCGTATATCCCAAAAACCACAGAGTATGAGACACACGCAAGAAGCAAGGTGGTTCTGCTGTTTATTATACAAACGGCAGGGATGGGTCGAGGATCGTACGCGTCCGTCCTGACACACACACAATCGTGGGGCTCGCAGGCCCTTTTTACCTTAGTATGACGCGCTACTTGCGTCACCTCGAAAAACTAGCAAAAAACCTATCTCCACTCTGGATTGGTAGGGTTAGTATAGCATACGTATAGAGAACGGTGTTAGTGGATAAGAGTCAGTCAGGTGATATACCTGGGTTGTCCCTACAATTAGATACATGAGAATTGTTACATGAATACCCCTGATGATTGGTTAATGTTAATGGCGTCAGTGATAAGAGCCCCATGTTCTGATTGGTGCGCTCGCGAGCCTCCCAGTCTGGGACCATCGCCGTTCCCAGCTCGCGGTGCACCTGTCATTTGCAACAATGTTTCACTATGGGTACGTGCAGACAATGTGAGGACTTATTCATAAGCTGGAAGGCCGACTACTCCCACTGTCGCAGATGTCCATTGAGTCTTTTAATTGTATCTGCCTGTGTCTTGTAACGAGGGATCCAGGCGCCTCCGTTCTTCTGGCCTTGGCATCCTTTCAGGTTTGGCTTGGTCACGTGATGTGGGACCGTGTTTGAGGCCGAATTCTGCACAATTAATATTGTTTTTTCCGTTGTGTGCCTGGTTTAATTTGCAGGTGTGACTTGTACGTCGGCTTGCGGCATGCGAGATTGCAACATTGTGCCCTTGGTTGTCTGCTTTTAGGAGGCGAGTTTGCAACATTGCGCCCTTGGCTGTCTGTTTTCGCCGGGCTCATTCTGCAGGGTCAGCAACTGAGCTTTTGTTCATTTTAATG
Organism: Ambystoma mexicanum; assembly: GCF_040938575.1. Lineage (NCBI taxonomy): Eukaryota > Metazoa > Chordata > Amphibia > Caudata > Ambystomatidae > Ambystoma > Ambystoma mexicanum. The sequence continues at coordinate 523,146,404 of NC_090923.1, forward strand.
TTCATGGAAGCTCTTGCTTGCGGCCTACTTGGATCAGGTGCATAGATGGAGCCGTTGAGTGCACAGACGCTTTAGGTTATAGGGTTTAGGAGGAGCGTAAGCAAGCCATTTAGATAAGTTCATTGTGCGTCTTGCGTTTCTGCATCTTAAAAAGCCTATGTGAAAAATAATAAAGATGCACGTCCGTGTGTGTGTTTGTCACCTACGTTATAGCGCTGAGTATATTCTTCGTGTAGGTTGGTGTGGGAGTGTCCAGTGTTCATGTTTGCACAGGTGTGCTGACCATTGGCTGGGTCGTCATGGCATCTCTAACGATGTAATGGTTTAGTCAAGTTTATCCATGCCGCAGGTGTCGGCATGGGCAGGGCAGGCTGCTGGGCAGGTGAGTGGGCACATCCGTATGTTCCTGTACCAGGGTATTTGGTCGTCTGGTAGATGGGCAAACTCTTCTCGTGGCGGGTGCCTAGGCCGTGATCCTTTAGGCCAAGCGCGAGAGGGGATTGGCGGGAGCCTGTTGTTCCATTCTCCCACTTCACCGGGACCGTCGTGCACATGTCCTGCTGCTTGGTGCCTGCACTTCCTCCATTGCCATTGCTCCTGTTGCAGCGGTGGCCACCCCTGCTGATCCTCCTTCGACTCCCGACTGTGGCAGGGATGTGATCTACACCAGACTGGCCGCCGGGGTTGGGAAAGTACACATGGGGCCCTGGTGGTATCTGGGCTGCAAGACGGCAGGGAGGACGACTGGCGCACAGAGGAGGAGGAGGGGGGGGTCACATAAGTTGCCAGAACACGTACCAAATTTGTGACCAGGAACTGAGGTAGCCAGTTCATGAAGCGACAGACATCAGTGTGATGATGTGAAAGCCCCCGATTGGAAGCCTGCATATCATCACAAATGGTGCCTGTACGCCTCGTGATACCGGCTAGCAACGGTTCCACCCTGTCATGAATTGCGGATGAATTGCTTCATCCACAGGAAGTGGTAGATCCGTTTGCATGGATACATCTGCCACCTGCGGATGGGTCCGGCCTGAGGCATGCCCGCAGGTGCATACTGGTGTAGTCGCAGTTCCAGGAACAAATAAGTCACAGGCCCCACCATGGTGACCTGCACTGCCTACGGCCCCTGACCCTGGACTGCACCAGTCACACCTACCTCATCACCCCCGCCGGGCCCCATGTGCTGGGCTGATGTGCTCTCCTCCTCCTCCTGTACCACCAACAACAACAACCTGGATGACTCCCACTGTCTTCCGCATCTGATGGCCCCTGTATGGGCCCACCTGTCCCTCCCACTGCCGAGGAGCCCACAACCAACTTCACCCTCTTGGGCCTCCCCTCAGCTGCAGCCGTTGTCTTGGAACCAGTGTCCTCGCTCCTGGAAGATGACGGTACCTGGGAGGATGACTGGGCCCTGCGTCTGTGCCTGGTGGAGGCATCCCTGCTGCGGTGCTCCACAGCGTCTTCTCTGCCCTCTTCTTCCATCATCGCTGTGGATAGGGAAACATAGAACATAAACATCAGGCTACTGAACATTGGTGTCTGTGTGTTTGTCACAATGCAAATGTACATCAGTGGCACAGTCAAAAGGTCACTACCATCATCACCCTCCACTAGACACAGGGAAGTGTCATTCACACACATTCACAAACCTGTCTGTCATTCACAACAGACATTCACATTCTTGGACAAGGCACGGACACAAGATCATAATTGCGTATTCGGCTCACACACATCATGGGACATGCACATCTCATTTACACACATCACCTGACAGTCATGAGGCAGGCCATTGAGCTATCACGTCACAATGCACTCGAGGGCAAATTGGCAGCGTGAGGGAATCACAAATCAAAAACTCAAGTAACATACATCCCGGAGTGTTGGGCAGTCACAGACTCACTACTCAGACACACGCACATGTACACCATGCATGTCCATGATGGTGACATAAGGACCCATGTGTCACATCTCTCGCATGCCCCAGTCCAGACACAGGTATGCAAACATGTGCGCGTCATTACATGCCTGTGCGCATCACGCATTGCAGCACAGACACCATTCATGTGGGACACGCTTGAATGGACTCACAAGCAGCACTGTCAGTGACATGCACACAGACATCTGTACAGGAGGCATGCCAGACATAAGGTCCAGGTGCACACTCCAGCCAAACGTCAACATGTATATGCACTATGGTGGAGAAGAACACCAACACTTACCAGCTGACTCCAGACAGAGCACCAACTCCAAGATCTGGGGGTACAGTATTGGGTAGAAGCGTTCCAAGACCCTCATCTCATCTGTGGTCAACCGGTCCGGCGCCTCGCTTGATCATCACCAGCCTTGAGGAGGCGCCAGGCCTTGTTGTGGGTCCTGGACTTGAAGACTTCCCAGTGCTTGTGGACATGATGGTAGTTGCAGGGTGCCATCCCCTCTGTGTTGATGCCACTCATGATGTCCGTCCAGATCTTCTTCCGTCCTTCATTGCCGACTTGCAATGAGCCGTGGAAGAGGGCATCATGATGCCCCAGGACCTGCTCCACCAGGATGCCAACTTCCATGGGTGAGTAGCGGACAACCCTCTGCCTCTCTGCCGGGGTGTTGCCACTTGCCTCAGATGGTGTTGTGTCAGACATGGCAATCCCCAAGGCAGGTGTGGATGGGCAAGTTGGTCCTGGGGCTGGGCTGTGGAGCAGTGGTATGGCAGTCGGGATCTTCAGGATCAGCAAAGGTGGCCCCCAACGACAGGATAACTGGCAATGGCTGATGAGCAGGCACAGAAATGCAGGGCACGTGGGCAACAGGCACACAAAGTGGGCTGGCAACAGCAGATGGGGCAGTTGGAGGCAGGTAAATTGGCTAGTAGGCAGGAGTGTGGGTCTTCCATGTTACTTGCATGACCAGCCGGAAACTGAGTGACTCTGCGCATGCGTAAACAGCACATTAGCATGGAATCAGAGGAAAGGCCCTAAGCATGCAAGTTACACAACACGCACTGAACGTTGGGCCTTGGCGTTCAAAATCGGGATAAAGGTGTGCGTAGGACAACATTACAATGTACGTGCATTTCGTGGTGCACGGACGCATGGACTTCAGAGTATTTTGGGGTCCCACACGAATTGTTCACTACCGTTCAAGTGCATACTTCTTTTGGCAGGGGAGTTGCCTATGCGCATGTAATTTGTTTTCTTTCTACAAGGCATTCGGTGAGACGCACACCATTTTTCATACTGTGGTTGCCCCTGTGTGTCACATACCCCATTTTCGAGGTCCTCGTACCCTACGTGTTCTTCACGTATGCATTCTTTGTGTTGCTGGGTGCCACAGCATATGCAGGACGTTTTTTCTTCACACGTGGGCTACAGAGGGGTCACGTACACGTTGATTTTTGTTTTTGGTGTGCCTGAGCATTACGCAACCAATTATATTTTTCACCAGGGGTTACATAGAGCCTTGTTGGAGCACAGTGGTACTCCAATTGCCCAGGACAATTGTTTGTTGCACTGCACCTCCCACTGCGCTACTCCAGCAGTGCCATGACTGGGAGGGCAACAAGTGGGAAGGGAGGCAAAGGTGGGCGACCTGGCAGAGGTGACCGAGGTGGCAAAGGTGTCCAGGTCCATGCAGGGAGAGCTATGCCCCCCCCACCCAACAGGGTCGGGGAGATGCAGCTGATGCTCACGTCCCCAGCGGCCGGGGTCACACACCAGCAGTGTCATCTGCTGTCCAGGGCAGCCAGGGTGTGGAAGATGCAGGGGCAGCTGCAGCTAGCAGCACCCAGGCTCAGGGACACCCAGCCAGGACTGTATTGGTCCAAGCCCAGGCCCAGAGTGACTGACGGGCCAATTCCCTTGTCACTAAGGGCAAGACATGTGCGGCGCAGGGTCCTGGCAACAGCACCCGGCTACCGATACCTGCAAGCAGACCATCTGTTGTTACATTAGTGGCTGATGCCATAGGCCAGTCCACCACTACTCCAGTCCCAATTGACCCGAGCGGTACAAGCCACGCAGGGTCTGCACCACCTCGCAACAAGCAGAAGCGTGCTGTAGCGGTACAGGCTGTGAACCAGACAGGGCACACGTCGAGAAAGAGAAGTTTCTGTGATCAGGAACTGGACATGTTCGTGGCTCACATGTTGGAACACGGCTGTGACATGATGGTGCAGACAGGGAGCTCAAATACGCCTGCTCAGCATATTGCCCACTGGCAGTGCCTCGCGGACCGTATTAGCGCCTTGGGCTAAGAGAGGCGCACAACTGGCAACGTCTTGAAGCGTTGAAATGACCTCAGTTGCCGAGCAAAAGATAAGCTGGCTGCAAAGTTCGCCTCTACTCTGCTGACTGGCAGTGGGTCACCACCAGAGGACGATGAACTCACTGGACATGAGGAGATTGCTAGTGATTTCATTGCAGTGGAGCAGCTCCAAGGTGTGGGAGACCTGCCAATGTATGAGGCAATGTGCTTTGAGTGGTGATACGTGTGTATCCAGGCCATTTGTATGTTGTTTGGGTGATGTGTTTTGATTGTCTGCCAGTTCAGACTACATTAACATGACTGCCATGTGTGAACCATGTGATGTTGGACTGATACATGCTTGTTGTCATGCAGACTGCATACAAACCATGTGCTGCACACACAGACAGACAATCCTCATCACCTGCTCCCTCCTTCCATGACATTCTCTGTCCAGCCTCTCTGGGCCCTATTCCTGCTCTAACCTGTGGTGGCGGATAGCCTGTGATGATCTTCCACTCAACACTCGCCTTCTATCGTCACATGTCTGACATCTCCGAGAGGTCACCCTGCCAGCAGCTGCTCCTCAGAGGCATTCTTCCTTTCCTCTCCTTCCCATAGAAGCTCACTGTCTCCAGAGGACTGGTTATTCCTATGGTGGAATACTGCAACAGGCTTTACCAGGATTTCTGTGATTCTACTCTCTTTCCTCTGCAACTCAGACAGACCTGGACTGTGTGAAAAGCCCTTCAGGCTTGGTGCCAGGTATCTCCCTAGGATTGTGATGAAGGCACAGGCTCACAGTGGCTACGAGTGTTCCTTCCCGACCCTGTGCATTCTCAGCAAGGCCCTATGGGTCCTGGACCTGCAATTCCTTTAACTCCATCTCCAGTATTTACTTCCTTCTCATGGTCTTTGATCATACCTTTCCTACTCCCTCAGGGTCTGTGTTGAGCTGGGGCCTCCCTCTGGTACAGCCTCCCTACTGTCACACTCATCTGTGTCTCTCTAGGAGCAATGGACGAGCCGCCCTTGACCCAGAGTCTTCACTTCCCCTGTTTCACCCGGAGGAATACCTTGATCTTTAGTAGGGTGTGCACTCCATCCTGCATTCGCATGGCGCGATTCACTCATGTGATTGGTACCAATGTCTGAAGGCTGAGTTCAAATGCCAAACGCTGTTTTATGCCTTCACAGCGAAGCCGAGTGTTCAAGGCGCCAGTTTCTTCACTGGCTAGAAAGTCCTTCGCACAAGTGAACGTCACGCGGAGAATGTGGAGTGTCCAAAATTGTCCGTATTGTCTTTGTTTGCCAGTATTTTTGTAGGGGGGTAGCACTGCGTGTAGAAGCTAGCTGCTGGTAGGTTTGCACAGCGCCTTCAATTCAAGCACGCCTGGTAATGCATCTCCCTTTCCCTTGCAGGAGAAATGATGTGGTACTAGCGCCTCGGGTCCGGGTCTAGTGCTACAGAGACTTGGTGGTTGGGTAAGTATACACGGAGGCTTCTGCTAAGTATGCACCGCGAGCACAGTGAAATAAGTGTCCGCGTTATTGGGGCGAGCGCAATGAATAATGTCTCTTCTTTCTTTTGCAGGTGAGCACTTGTACAACTGACCTGGATTGCAGCGTCGAAGGAAAATTTGGTGAGTATGCGCAGCGTTACTGATGTGCACGTGTTAACGCAGTTGTTCCTTGTTCTTCCAGGTACCGGTGTAGAAGTCCCCTAATGACTGGAGATAGCTGCGGCGTGGAGTAAGAACGGAGGTTCTTCCGGAGCAGGTAAGCTGAGGCAGAATGATCCTGAGCGGGTAAGCAGAAGCAGGATGATCCGGAGCAGGTAAGCAGAAGCAGGATGATCCGGAGCAGGTAAGCAGAAACTGGCTGATCCAGAGCACGGCAAGTGTGTTGCTGATACAGCTCACAGTAAGCAACACGAAGGCACTGGGAGATTCTTGGGTGTGACTTATATAGCCAGCCACACCCAAACACTAGAGAGCTCATGAATCATCATGCACTTCCTGCTTGGCAACAGGAAGTGATATCCAGGAAGTTACTACAAACACTAGGATGGAATAAAAGGAGGGATTTGCAATGGGTTCTTTGTGTGCCTATGCCAGGCCTGCCAAGCCTCCACCCAGCTTGCCTAACTACCTGCCTCATACATAGAGGCAGGTGTCATGGGTAACTGGAGATGTAGCTTCTCCGGGTCTGGAGGCACTTCTGATGCTTCCTCATGCGTTGCGCTTTCTGTCCTCCTCTCCCCTGCTGTAGTCCATGATGACAGAGAAGGTACTTGTCACCTGCCCCCACTGTGAGCTACGACATGGTCCTCTGACCCACCATTTCAACCCATGCACTGCCTCCCAGCCATCCCCCGCACTTGGGGGGGTGGGGGTTTACTGTTTCCCTACAACCCACTACCAATACTTTGCACATGATGACTGCACTTACCCTTACACTGCCATCAGACCGCAACATTGACATTGCTGGTTACGTGTTTTCAGTCATAGCTGAGCCCTTTGCCATGTACTGCACCCTCACACTTCAAAACCATGTTCTACCCTTCAACATGGATATTTACTTGTGTGATGTCAAAGTGACCTACCATTATGGAATCAGTGTGCCTGCCTTCACTGTATTACATCACCCTAGCTTCGTTGCACCCTGTGACATGTGTTTTCTAATTGTGATTTGCATGTAATGTCATCTGAAATGCATTGTACATGGCTCATGGATAGTAGTCTTCTACTTCCATCTCAGGTTAGTTGACAGTTCGGGCATGGCTATGCTACGTGCCATCTGTTTATTATCATCAATCAGTTATGTTTGTGGAAGGACTATGCCAGTCACATGCTTGTGTGTGAAGCAGGTGCTATGCACCATGTAGTACATGTGTTATTTTGCCCTTTGACACACATCCATGTCTGCTTTCATGCAGTTTCATTGAAACTGCATGCATGCCTGTGTTGGTGCCATGTGTGACATGGCAGGTTTATGTGTTGGCTGACAACATTGTGATACCTATGTGTGTGCCCAATGCCATTTACAGGTGTACTCATGTTTTTATTTTTATTTTGTGCAGGTGATGAGGCACTGGATGCAGTGGAGGAGGAGGAGATGGTGGAGGAGGAAATGTATTCTGAGCCACAAGCAGACACCAGTGGAGGATGTTGTGTGGTAGCCCATGACAATCCATTGGTGCTACAGATCCTGGCCAGGGGTGTGTCGGAGTACACCTCTGAGGAAGCCTATGCCTCTGGTGCTGAATTGGACATGGAAGCCTCATTGCTGTCGCAGGTGAGTAATTCTATAGCGGGTGCTGTTCTGTCCTAAACACCTGCGGGGGGGGTTTGGTGGGGGAGACCCCTCATGGGGCCTGTCAGAGTTGGAATGTCCATCTGTGGTAGTTACGGCTGCAGGGTCATGCTCCACAGTACTGGCTCCCAATCCTGGGGCAGCTCATCAAGGGAGGAATGCAGTCCTGCAGCCACCGGCAGCGCCAGCGCAGCAAGGGCCAGGTATCCTTGGGTCTAGCAATGCGGTGGCCGTGTGCCACCCGAGAATACTGTGTGGGAGAAATCCATGTATGCTGTTGTACAACAACAGGGGGCATCATGTGAGATGTTCTGCGCCCATTCATAGTTGCTGAGGCCCACAGGGCAGCCCTGAGGGAAGAGAATACCTCCATCAGATCTACTCTGGGTGCACTCGAGTTCTCCCGCAGTAGACCGGCAGAACAGCAGGTGGAGCAGTTGACGCACATCTTTTGAACTATGTGCAACCCGTGAGGTCTTGCAAGCGGAGATCCGTGCATCCATTGAGGTCTTGCAAGCGGAACTCTGGACCATCATGCTTCAGAATCAAACCTATCAGGCCTGCATGCTTGCTGCCATTGAGGAGCAGACCAGGGCTGTATGTGGTCAGCCTCCCTTACCACGCACACCTTCTAATTCTACACCAGAGGGTGACAACAGAATCGACATCTCCCACTCTACGCTAGCCGTGCAGGCCTTGAACCCATAGTGTTTTTTTTTTAACTCTCAACTTCCATGCATGTGGGTGTTGAAGTGCACCCTGCACCTCCTCCCTCCTGGGTAGCCCCACTTGGTCCACTGTGGCCAATTTAGTTTGTTTTTCTTTTTTGTGTTTATTGTGCATTCATGTGACAGTGTGTTGCTTTGTGTGGCATCTAAAGGCGTCCACTGTTTGTTCCGGCTGGGCCCATACAGGCTTGTCTCATGTTGGTATCCTCTGTGTTTGTGCCTTAGGGTACAGACACATATGCCACTCCTGCTTCCCCTTTCCATGCGCTTGCAAGGAGGGCTGCGTGTGAAAGTAATTTACACAGAGGCATTGGGCTTCCATTATTTCTGTGGCCAGTCTGAAGTCCAACATGTGTATACACCCCTAGTGGGGATTCATGATTGTTTGTCCAGTGCATGGTTTGCATACCTTTTTGTTTGGACACTGATAAATGTCCTTTTCTTATGTTACATCTTCATGTATTACCTTGCCTGTCTCCATTATTGGTGGCCTTCCTGCTGTATGCATTTCCCTGCTCACTTTAGTTAGCAGAGACACGCTCAAGATAGAAGGAGACTATATGGTAGTTTAGTCACATTGAGGCACTTGTGCTATTGTGATTGCTCACTGTCTGACATTGTCACTGTTGGGTCCTGTGTTTATGATATGTTATGCTGGACAACGGATGTTCCTGTGTACAATTTTATTTTGATGTGTGACAGTGAGTTATTTCTGACCTCGTTCTGTTTATGGGAGTGCACTTTGTGACAGTAGTGGTATGTGTTGGGCATTTGTCACTTTTGACATTGCATGGCATGGCAACCGGGTGACATGAAGTTTGGGAGGGTTTAGGTGACAAACCTGCATTTAGATGTGTACTTTTGCATGGGGTTAGTGGCATACGAGATTGGGTTAGTTTAAGTAGTTTCGGATGCACACAATATAGAACTTCCAAGGACACATTCTCAGGGTGGTAAAGTTGGGACAGTTGATTGTCCCTTTGTCATCATCAATTGTCACCTGGAATGTGCCAAGCCTGTGTGCACTCAGCAGGGGTTGGATTTTAGGTGACAAATTGCGCCACAAGCTGGGTACGGGCTGCCTCGCCACGTGCCTGTTTCCCTCCCATGCGCAGCAGGCGTGCATGTGGTTGGGGATGTGGGGGCACCACCATGTCCTCCAGTACGCCACGCTGTGTTGCAACGTTGTGCAGGATACATGTTGCAACAATGATCCTGCACACTACTGGTGGTGCATATAGTAGCTGTCCACCGCAGTGGTCAAGGGAGCGAAGCAGGAATTTAGAACTCCAAATGTGCGCTCCACTATGGCCCTAGTTGCAATTTGGGCAGCGTTGTATCTTACCTGGGGTGGTGTGGTGGGGTTCTGTATTGGCATCATCATGTAGGTGCTCAGAGGGTAGGCACTGTCCCCTGGGGAGGTGAGAATGGTTGTCATTAGTTGGCTTTGTCTATTTGTCTGTGTCTAACATGCATGCATGTGCATGGCCATTTGTACTCACCTATGAGCCATGTGTTGCCATGCCTCCCAGCTTCCAAGTCCCGGTGTAGGGGTGACATTCTGAACATGAAACTATCGTGGGCTGGCCCTGGATAGTTGGCATATACAGAGATAATGATTCCCTTGGCATCACATACAACCTCCATGTTGTTGGAATGCCAGTGCTTGCGATTGTGATAGATGTGCTCTGTGGCCTAAGGTGGACTTAGGGCCACATGGGTGCAATCTATGGCACCAAGCACTTTGGGGAAGTGCATCACCCCATGAAAGTCTTGGACCACGGCCTGCCTTTCTGCGTGTTTTCTATACATGTATATGTGCTTGCGGACAGAGGGGCGTGCAGTCATGATTGCCAACACCTTATGTAGGCTACATGACTGCGTGGGCTGTGAAACGCCGCCAACTATGGCGGTTGTCTGCTGAAATGACCCACTGGCCAAAAAATGCAGTACATTGAGCACCTTTTCCAAGGGGCTCAGTGCTTGAGAGCACAGGGTGGGTGATGTAAGGTCACCCTCCCGCTCAGTGACCAGGTCTAAAATGATGAGGTGGAAACATACCTGCCATAGACCTGGTCATCAGGCATCCCAAAAAGGCTGGTCCTCAGTATTAAAAAAATGCAAGGCCTGGCTATCCTCCTGCTCCTCCTGCGATGTCCTACGATGTCCTACGATCACTTCTGCCAGAAATGGTACATTCATCATAGCTGTAGACGCGCAATTATTTTTCGCGCGCACTTTTATGCATTGTTTTGGGTGTGCGGTGACGCTTACGCCAGCTTTTGTGTGGCGGACGTGTTTCCGGGTTTGCACGTCTTTTGCCGCGTGCCGGTGAGCCCTGTTCGATTCCATGAATACGTGTTAGCACGCGTGTGGGCGTTGAGTATTTTACTGTGGTACATCCAACGTAATGCCCACATTTATGCTTGTTCCCCATTCCACATGTGCCGCCCCCTTTTTAGGTGACTGTGCTAGGCAGTATGCACCATCGCTGGGCATCTCGCGCAAATTGTTTGCGGTGTTGCTGTGACGTGTTGAGTCCATGCTGATTCCATGCACGTCTCAGATAAGCCATGCGCAATGTGTTCCATGAATCGGTAAACGTGCGCTTGCGCCGTTTTCGCGAGCAATTTGTCTTTTTTACGCGCAGATTATTCCACGAATCAGGCCCTTAGCGTCCAAACGTCGAGTGATATTTTCTATTTTGCATAGCATCCCCATGATAGCTTGACTGGAAGGCAAGGTGGAACTTGAAGAGCCACTATCAGGCGACCCCTTTTTCAAACCACTCCTCGGTGCAAGAGGTCCGACATCCTACCAGCCTTTTGAGTGAGTTTATGAGCCATAAGATCCTCAGCTGGGAATTGGTGGGTGGGAATAGGGAATTTGTTAGGGAGAATCATAATAAATGTGGTAATTCCCTTCACCTTAGAGACCCCCAGCAACTTTGCTTGATTTTGAGAACTTGATTTTTTTACCTGGAGAGAGGGCACGCCTTTTTTCCCCACTCTCTCATGTATTTTGATGTGTGTTTTACTCTTGCGTTCTTTGATTATGGTGTTTTAGACAACTCCATAGGCATAATCTTTTCATGTGTGTTACACAGCACCCTCAGTGCAGTGACACAGGGAGGCTTTTTAGGCTGTCCCAAGGTTTAGATACCTTCTCTGGGATAAACTACTGTTTCCCAGACAAAGTAAAGTTAAATTGACTTTACTAGTCTTTTACATTCCTAGACCCAGCACAACCTTTCTTACAATAGAGTGCTGGAGGGGTTACCTAGTATCCCCTAGGTCTAGAAACTCTTGTAGCAGTCCAATGCTACCCTTTCCTCTCGAAATGGCTGCTGGCAGTGGTTTTAAATCGAACTACATATTGTATTCCATGAAGTATTGTAGTATATTTTTGTTTGATATTGGTTGCCTCCTTTTAGTGAATGTTTTCTAACTGACTGTAATAAATTAAGTGTTTTACCAAGAAACCACAAGTATAAAAGTTATTTGAATACTTGTGATTGTAGACCTTTGTAACCTCATTACAAGCTCACATTCCCTCTTGAGATAAGCCTGGCTGCTCAGCTCGCTACCAAAAACTGTGTGGTCCAGACTTTTACCAATGGTTGGTTTTGCTTACACCTGTAGTCATAGTTGCGTGTAGGAGTCCCTGAGGGTACTGCATGCAAACTTTATCTGTTGAATTTTGTTAGGCAAACTAATGAACACCAAGATGAAGCAAAAGCAGTAGCCCCTTTCTAACTCAACATTAGATGAAAAGGTTGAGTCTAGGAAGCCCCCTATTGCCATCCACTGCTAAAAAAGTAAGAGGAGGGTACACTTATGCCTGTAAACTTCTTTGAACTCTTGATATGTGGTTCCATATCAGATTTGTGGGACCCAGTCTACCCTCAACATGGCCACCAACAATCCTGACAGGGAAACAGGGTGTGTCCTTGGGCGAGAGCATCCAGCAACCATCTGTCAGTGGTGATGTTTCTCCACCCGCTGACAAACCTCATCAGCCGGCCTCCCACTGGGGTAAACGAGGGGGGGCCCGGCATCCCAGTCGGTTCAGGCTTGCACCGGCATCCTGCCCTGTGGGCGATGCTGTCCTCCGCTACTGTAGGCCTAGAAACGGCCTCTGTAGGCTTCTTGCGTTGAGTATCTGGAAGGATGTCTGTACGACGTGGAGGACACGTTTGAAAACCCGCTCGACTTTCCTGTGTTAGGGAGAATTCTCGGTTAAGGCTAATTTCCCAAACCTAGTGGGTCCCCCAGCAGTTTTGCTGGATTTTTGGGGTTTGATTTTTTCTCCTGCTAAGAGTGAGACTCTTTTTTTCTCCCACTCTTAGACATGATTTGAGATATCCTTTGACTTTGAATGTGTTTTATGGGCTAGGAGGTCTTTTACTCCATAGCGCTACATGTGTTTTTGGTATGTGTGTTACACAGCACCCTCCGTGTCGTAACACAGGGGTGTCATAGTGACCCCCAAACATAGACTCCGTACCCTGGGATTGACTACTGTCTCCCAGGGCATGTAAAGTCACCATTGGCTTTACTAGTCCTAAATTGTGAACAGAACCAGTACAAACCACCATATTGTGGGCGTAGTGGTAGGGGCAATTCGATTGCCCCTGGGTCTGTTGTTCGAGGGGGCACTGTCCAGTCCCCCCTGAGCGAGTTTTGGCTGGTGGCAGTGGATACTACTTTTTATATTCAACCGCAAATATATTCCTATGGGATTTTCCCATTGTTCGAGGCTAATACTTTTTAACATAGCCTCAAACATACCGCTGGTTTATTTATTTAATATTAATTCACCGGTTGGTATTTTTTGCCAGAACTCTGTTCCAAAACGGTGCTTGTGTTCGCTTCTGTGACTCCAACCCAAGTCGAGCCCTTTGTTCCACTTTTTGGCGGGCTTCTCCACAGAAGCCTCCAAAAGTGGTGCCACTCTGGCTGGATACCACAGGGGATGTGGGAGGGGGTTTAGGCACCCTGGACTGAGTTGCCTCGGCAAATCAAGTCGCACTCTTGTGTGATTGGCCCAGTGGTGAGCGGCCCGGCTCACCACTTAGCATGTTTGAGTGACAGCTAGGACTGATGAATGGGGGTTTTCTGCATAAAAGCAGGGCTTTGGGGACTGGGACTTCAGACGTCGCCACAGGACCAAAGAATCCGAAGAGGGAGAAGCTAAACCGACCTGCAACGACGACACCACTGGTGGAGCCCTGCTGAACCGACTCACCGCTTCTTCCAACGACAGAGGCGATCTTCATCCCGAAGAGTCTTCTTCCTTTGACTGGTGGGGATAACCAGTTTGCCCGCCTTTTCGCCTTCCCGGATCATCTTGTGGCCGCCTTGCCTGTGCCAAGCACCCCGGCAACCGGGATACCACGTTTTTTCCACTACCGCAAATAAAAGGGTAGTACCTTTTTACCGGAGAACTCCGCGGCTGGTTTCTTCCCTGGCAGTGCAACGACCTTCAGCTTTCCTCCACGTCGAGACCATCTCTTCCTCTGGACGATGCCACGACTTGCACCCGCTGCCAGGAACAACTGCCCCCGCTGGAGGATTCTCTCCACTTTCAAGGTACTGTGTCCACCTGGCCTCCCTCGCAACGGTCTGTGTGGGGTGTCTCGTAAATCCTCAACTTACCACTTGGGTTGGCCCTAGGCTGGCTAACTGAACTTTTCTGAGCTAAACTGATTCCTTTTTAAACTCTCTGCAAGACTCTCCAAGCCTTTTAAACTGTGTGATCTTGGGCGCATTGGTGTTCTACTCTCTCCAAGAGGGAGCCTGGCCTCTGAACCTTTTGCTCACCAGTAGACTGACTTTCTTGCCTTGCTGAGCGCTTCTAAAGTATTGTGTTGTGTGCTGTTTCTAATTTCTGCCTTTTCCCTCCCTTTTTCTTAACTTATTGAAGTGCCATCTTTAGTTAAGCGCTCAACTCTGTATGGAAATAAGTGGTGTTAACGAAGACTTGTCTAATAAGGAATAAGGGATGTATATATATTAATAGTGACTGTGTTTTTGAACTTGCTTACAATAATAGTGCTAGAGTGTTTCTAAGTGTGTCTTTCAATAATTATATACTTTGATACCAAAGCTCTGGTCAGTGTTTGCTTGTGCTACTGTATTTTGGTACCTATCTTGTATACTCTATATACTGTCTAACTCTTCTTGAGAGAAGTATGGCTGCTCAGCCACAGCTACCGGGTAAATCTGGGTGGTACAGACTGCTACCAATTTGGATTTACTGCCAACACCTGTAGTCTTGAGCCTTTTGCAGTGGTCCCTAAGGGAACTGCACAGGTTTCTGCCTAACACTGGTGTACAGCGGTGGGATTTGTATTGAGTATACATTTTAGTGTGCTTATAGATACCTTAGTGCAACTAACCACAAAGCTTAGCACTAAAAAAATTATTTTCTAAACCGTCAACTATGGAAAGCTATAGTCAAGAGTCCCTTGCTACAAAAACTGCTGATTGTTTAAGAGTTCTCTGTAAGCATAAGAATCTCCTGACTAAAGGCAAGAAAAAGGAGCTAATAGAAAGGTTGTTAGCAAACCAAAGTCTGGGTGGTGGTTCAGAGGAACCTACCACTCCAGCAAATGTAGATAACAGCAATGATATTGAGGTTGATGCTAGTATTGATAACTTTGAGTCAGAAGCAGAAGAGGAGGGTGAAGATGATATAGTTGTCTCCCCTGGCCCTCTACCTGTCCTGCCAGCTGTACCTACTGGACCTTTACCAGGTCCCACACTTAATCCCCAATATATGGAACTAGAAAAATTAAGCTTGAATTAGAATTCAAAAGAATTAATGCTCAAACAGAACAACGGCACCAAGAAGTAAGGCTCAGAGAAATGGAGCTCAACCATGAGCTAGAAATGAAAAAATTGTCTGTGGAAAGTGCTTCTCTCTCCGAATCCTCTAGGAGTTCCAGTCCCAAAAGAACCCGGGTGCCTAAGGAGTTGGTGGGTATGTATGAGCCTAAGTTGAATGTGTTGGATTGGTTGAGTCTGTTTGAGTATAATCATGTGCTCCAGGACATCACAGGTAATGCTTCACTTACCTGGTTGTTCTCTAGGCTCCCCCCTGTTGCAACTGATGTGGTAATGGAGTTGGGGGAGGAGGATAGGAAGGATTATGAATTTGTGAAGCTAGCTTTGATAGCTAGATTTGGGAAAACCCCTTCCAGTACCTTAAGAGGTTTAGGACCCTCAAAAAGCATGATGGTACCCCTTGGGCTACCTGGGTGAGTGAAAGTTTGAAGAACTTAGAGGGATGGATTAAGGGTTACAAGGTGAACACTTATGAGGGAATGAAGAATCTTGTAATGTTGGAGTCAATTTATGATGCCTGCTCTCCTGAGCTCAGACAGCACTTGGCTGATTCAAGGGCATTAGATTCCAGAAAACTAGCTAAGGCTGCTGACTTGTGGGTTGCCAACAGGGCTACTCACAAGGACTCTGGGGTAACTCAGAAAAAGGATGAGGGGAAACAGCCTAAAAAGGACTCCAAAGAGAATTCTAATAATTCCAATCCCAAAGAGGGCCTCAAACCAAACAATAAGGGTAAGCCACAAGGGAAACCGAATTAGCGTAGTGTACCTTCTGGTGCTAAACCAGAAGGAGGTCAGAGCAAGCCACCATTCCAGAAAGCATTTGGTAAATGCTATGTTTGTAGCTCGCCTGACCATGTGAAAGGAGATCCCAGATATAAGGGTAAACCTTTAGTGGTCCAGCGTGTC
Source organism: Ambystoma mexicanum (assembly GCF_040938575.1). Classification (NCBI taxonomy): domain Eukaryota; kingdom Metazoa; phylum Chordata; class Amphibia; order Caudata; family Ambystomatidae; genus Ambystoma; species Ambystoma mexicanum. Next base: position 523,162,445 of record NC_090923.1, read on the forward strand.
TCCTTAGCCTTCGCTCCAGAACAAGTGGAAACTTTCTGTTACTAGCTGATGAACCCATTGGAGTCTCAGCTAGTGTTTCTTTAGTGTCCCTGGGGTTGTGGGAACAACAGAACTTAGATGTATATAATTCTATCCCAGATAATACTAAAGAGTATTATAAGGACAGTGTACCGGTGAATGGTCAGGAGACCCCTGCCATTAGGCACACTTGGGCCAGCATAACTGTGGTGGATAAGTCATTTTTTCAGGCAGAGGATGTTGCTAAGGCACCCAAACGCCTCACCAAGTTAGCTGGAGGGCCTGTGCAGATGCTTCCCCAGTTACCAGTTCTCATCCAGTGTAATGACATGACTGTGAAGATACCTGTCAGCATACAAAGTGAGGTACCAGGAAGAGTTCTGTTGGGTAATGACCTGAAGACTCTTGGAGTAGTGTCACATACCCCCAGACCTCCTAGTAAAAGGTTACAGGAGCTCACCAGACCTGCAAGGGAGAGAACCATGAGAGGTACTCCCCAGGAGATGATGAAGAAGGATATCACTCCTAATCCACTGGAGTTACAACTTGCTATCTCTGAACAAGAAGCAAAGGGGAAACCCAAGACTTCTAGGAAACAGCCAGCAGCAAGCACTCCAGTGCTTCCAACAAGGACTTCCCCTAGGTTGTCCAAAGTTACACCTGTAACTCCACCTCCAGCAGAGGCTGAGAGGGAGGTACAACCCTGTGTGGTTGAGCTTAACTCTGAAAAAGAGCTAGTGGAAGGCAAGAACTCATTGGAGATCTGGATCCTGTTGACCATCCTGAGCTGCAGTCCTTACTGGCAGAAGGTGGACCCAACAGGGCAGACTTCAGTAAGGGACAGAGAGAATGTCCAACTCTGGAAGGTCTCCGCCAACAGGCAGCTTCTCAGGCTGATGGGCAAGAGCCTGGGAAGTATAGGTTGCACTGGGAAGATGGCCTCTTCTACAGTGAACCAACTGAGTCTGGACCTGGAGACTACAAGCGGCTTGTGGTACCTCAAGACAACAGACAATATTTCTTGCAACTGGCCCATGAGATTCCTTTGGCTGGTCACTTGAGTTTCAAGAAGGCCAAGGAAAGGCTCTCACTCTACTTTTATTGGCCAAAAATGGGGGCTGAGGTAGATAAGTTTTGCAAGAGCTGCCACACCGCCCAAACTTCTGGTAAGGTTGGTTCCAAGAACGTGGCACCTTTAGTGCCTCTCCCAGTTGTGGGAGTCCCATTTGAGAGGGTAGGGATTGATATTGTTGGTCCCCTTGATCCCCCAACCTCCTCAGGCAACAGGTTTATCCTTGTTGTAGTAGACCATGCTACTAGGTACCCTGAGGCAATTCCTATGAGGACTGTTACAGCTCAGGCTCTGGTTAAGGCCCTCTTTGGTATTTTTACCAGGGTTGGGCTTCCTAAGGTAGTAATCTCTGACAGGGGTCAAATTGTATGTCCCGCTACATGAAAGTCATGTGGAAAACCTGTGTAGTTACTTACAAGTTCTCTACCGCCTACCACCCTCAGACAAACGGGTTGGTGGAAAGGTTCAACCGAACCATGAAGAGCATGATAGGTGCTTTAGAAGATCCCCTTATAAGAAAGTGGGACCTTCTATTGCCATGCCTACTCTTTGCTTATAGAGAAGTCCATCAGAAGGGAGTAGGTTATTCTCCCTTTGAACTTCTTTATGGCCATCCAGTCAGAGGCCCATTGGCCCTGATTAAGGAGGGGTTGGAGTGCTCCTTCCCCCAAGCCAGTCAGAGTGACTGACTATGTGATAGGTCTCCGGAAGAGAATGTCACACATGATGGCAGAAGCTAGTGATAACCTGAAAGCTGGGCAAGCTTTGGTCAAGCATTGGCATGACCAAAAGGCTAACATGGTTGAGTTCACTCAAGACCAGCTAGTTCTAGTTATGATCCCAACAGGGCAGAGGGCCTTGCAAGATAAATGGATGGGACCCTTCAAGGTTGTGGGTAAACCTGGAGAGGTGAACTATCTGGTGGACTTGGGCAATCCCAAGGAGACTCCCAGAGTCTTCCACACCAACAGACTAAAGGCGTATGTCTCCAGGCCTGAAGTAGGAGCCTTGCTACTAGCTTCAACGGAAGAGGAAGAAGAGAGTGAAGCTCTCCCTGATCTCATCAGAGGCTTACCCTTGGATGAAAAGATTGAAGGAGTGAATCCTTCTTCAAATCTGACACCTGAGCAACAAGGAGAGTGCAAATCTATGTTAAATCAGTTTGCCTCTCTGTTCTCACTTTCACCAGGTTTGACCCCTTGGGGACAGCATGACATACTCACTGGTGACTGTCTGCCAGTCAAAAGCAGAGGATATAGCATGTCAGAAAATGTAAGGACCCACATCAAAGGGGAGGTCAAGAAGATGCTTGATCTCGGGGTAATAGAGCCCTCTACTAGTCCATGGTCTAGCCCAGTTGTGTTAGTACCAAAGGCAGGATCCAAAGAATTGAGATTCTGTGTGGATTATAGAGCTCTTAATGCAGTCACCAAGATTGATGCCCACCCTTTGCCAAGGACAGATGAGTTGGTGGATAGACTTGGTTCAGCCAAGTTCCTCAGCACATTTGACCTTACGTCAGGCTATTGGCAAATAGCCCTGACAGACCATGCCAAGGAGAAAACTGCATTTTCTACCCCAGTTGGCTTATACCAATTTAAGGTTATGCCTTTTGGATTGAAAAATGCACCTGCAACATTCCAAAGGATGGTAAATCAGGTTCTGGCTGGGATGGAGGACTTCTGCATGGCATTCTTGGATGACATTGCAGTATTCAGCCAATCCTGGGAAGAGCATGTTAACCACCTAGGACATGTTTTGCAGGCTCTTGGACAGGCCAATCTGACCATAAATGCAAGTAAATGCCAGATTGGTCAGAGTAAGGTGGACTACCTTGGGCATGAGGTAGGAGGTGGAGAAATAAGGTCTTTGCTTGGTAAGATTGAAGCTGTGCAAAACTGGACAACACCTACTACTCAAAGCCAGGTGAGAGCCCTCCTAGGCCTCATTGGGTATTACGGGAATTTCATAGAGAACTATGGGACCATAGCTTCTCCACTGCATGTAATCTCCTCTCCAAAATTCCCCAAGAAGGTCAAATTGAATGAGGAGTGCAATCAGGCCTTTGAAAACCTGAAGAAAGCTCTGTGCCAAGCACCAGTATTGAGAGCTCCTGACTATCACCAAACTTTCATTGTGCAGACAAATGCTTCTAATGTAGGTATAGGTGCAGTCCTTAGCCAACTGGATGAGAAAGGTAGGGAGCACCCCATTTACTTCATCAGCAAAAAGCTGAAGGATCCTGAGACAAGGTGGGCAACAATTGAAAAAGAATGTTTTGCTATTGTGTGGGCACTGAAGAAGTTTAGGCCATACTTGTATGCTTCTACTTTTGTCATTCAGACTGACCACCAACCCTTGAGATGGTTGATGCAAATGAAGGGGGAAAACCCAAAACTACTGAGATGGTCAATCTGCCTGCAAGGGTTTGATTTCACCATTGAGCACAAGTCAGGGTGTCACCACCAAAATGCTGATGGTCTCTCTAGGATGTATGTCATCGACTAGAGGTATGAGATTCATCCAGGAGTAGATTAAATCCTCCTGTCCCTTAGTCTGGGGGGGGGCGAGTGTTAGGGAGAATTCTCTGTTAAGGCTAATTTCCCAAACCTAGTGAGTGCCCCAGCAGCTTTGCTGGATTTTTGGGGTTTATTTTTTTCTCCTGCTAAGAGTGAGACTCTTTTTTTTTCTCCCACTCTTAGACATGATTTGAGATATCTTTTGACTTTGAATGTGTTTTATGGGCTAGGGGGTCTTTTACTCCATAGGGCTTCATGTGTTTTTGGTATGTGTTTTACACAGCACCCTCCGTGTCGATACACGGGGGTGTCATAGTGACCCCCAAACATAGACTTAGTACCCTGGGACTGACTACTGTCTCCCAGGGCATGTAAAGTCACCATTGGCTTTACTAGTCCTAAATTGTGAACAGAACCAGTACAAACCATCATATTGTGGGCGTACTGGTAGGGGCAATTCGATTGCCCCTGGGTCTGTTGTTCGAGGGGGAACTGCCCAGTCCCCCCTGAGCGAGTTTTGGCTGGTGGCAGTGGATACTACTTTTTATATTCAACCGCAAATATATTCCTATGGGATTTTCCCATTGTTCGAGGCTAATACTTTTTAACATAGCCTCAAACATACTGCCGGTTTATTTATTTAACATTAATTCACCGGTTGGTATTTTTTGCCAGAACTCGGTTCCAAAATGGCGTTTGTGTTCGCTTCTGACACTACAACCCAAGTCCAGCCCTTTGTTACACTTTTTGGCGGGCTTCTTCACAGAAGCCTCCAAAAGTGGTGCCACTCTGTCTGGGTACCACAGGGGGTGTGCGAGGGGGTTTAGGCACCCTGGACTGAGTTGCCTCGGCAACTCAAGTAGCACTCTTGTGTGATTGGCCCAGCGGTGAGCTGCCCGGCTCACCACTTAGCATGTTTGAGTGACAGCTAGGACTGATGAATGGGGGTTTTCTGCATAAAAGCAGGGCTTTGGGGACTGGGACTTCAGACATCACCACAGGACCAAAGAATCCGAAGAGGGAGAAGCTGAGCCGACCTGCAACGACACCACCGGTGGAGCCCTGCTGAAGCGACTCACCACCTCTTCCAACGACAGAGGAGATCTTCATCCCTAAGAGTCTTCTTCCTTTGACTGGTGGGGATAACCAGTTTGCCCGCCGTTTCGCCTTCCCGGATCATCTCGTGGCTGCCTTGTCTGTGCCAAGCAACCCGGCAAACGGGATACCACATTTTTCCACTACCGCGAAAAAAAGGGTAATACGTTTTTACCGGAGAATCCACGGCTGGTTTCTTCCCTGGCAGTGCAACGACCTTCAGCTTTCCTCCACGTCGAGACCATCTCTTCATCTGGACGACGCCGTGACTTGCACCCGCTGCCAGGAACGACTGCCCCCGCTGGAGGATTCTCTCCACTTTCAAGGTACTGTGTCCGCCTGGCCTCCCTCGCAACGGTCTGTGTGGGGTGTCATAAATTCTCAATTTACCACTTGGTTTGGCCCTAGGCTGGCTAACTGAACTTTTCTGAGCTGAACTGATTCCTTTTTAAACTCTCTACAAGACTCTCCAAGCCTTTTAAACTGTGTGATCTTGGGCGCATTGGTGTTCTACTCTCTCAAAGAGGGAGCCTGGCCTCTGAACGTTTTGCTCACCATTAGACTGACTTTCCTGCCTTGCTGAGCGCTTCTAAAGTATTGTGTGCTGTTTCTAATTTCTGCCTTTTCCCTCCCTTTTTCTTAACTTATTGGAGTGCCATCTTTAGTTAAGCGCTCACCTCTGTCTGGAAATAAGTGGTGTTAACTAAGACTTGTCTAATAAGGAATAAGGGATGTATATATATTAATAGTGACTGTGTATTTGAACGTGCTTACAATAATAGTGCTAGAGTGTTTCTAAGTGTGTCTTTAAATAAATAATTATATACTTGATAGCAAAAGCTCTGGTCAGTGTTTGCTTGTGCTACTGTATTTTGGTACCCATCTTGTATACTCTATATACTGTCTAACTCTTCTTGAGAGAAGTCTGGCTGCTCAGCCAAAGCTACCAGGGAAATCTGGGTGGTACAGACTGCTACCAATTGGGTTTACTGCCAACACCTGTAGTCTTAAGCCTTTTGCAGTGGTCCCTAAGGGAACTGCACAGGTTTCTGCCTAACACCCTGGAGGAGCAAAAAGAAGACTAGCGATGCTGCTGGAGAGTGCCCAGGGAACGGGCCACCTCTGTATCCATCTTGATGGCCTGGAGCGACTCGTCGACTGCCTTCCCCAACAGATTTTCCCTGTCAAAGGGCATGTCCAGCACCTTCGCTCGGACCTGTCTTTCATCTAACCCATTGCGACAAAGCCAGACACCGATCCCCATTTGAACCCATGTCAGCGACGTCCAATGCCACTGTGATGGCATGATCCGACAGCACTTCCCCTTCCTGGAAGAGAGCAAGGGCTTCATCTTCTTTTCTCCAGGGAGGAACTCCAGGATTGGTCCTAGCTTGTACCACAATTCCCTGTCGTACCTGGCCAGGATTGTCAGTGTGTTGGCCGCATTGCTAGTGGACACTGCAGTGTAAATCACCTTCTTTCCCATGGCGTCCAGCCCCCCCAACCCCCCCTGCTGTCTGGAGGGACCGAAGAAAAACGAGGACGGGTTAGCCAACCGGTTCCTTGCAGCCATCGACACCACCGAATACGGCGATGGTTGCGACCTCAAGCACTTGGGTGCAGAGTCCGGCACCCTATATTTCTTCTCCATCCTATCCTGCTTCTCTGGAGCCGTGCAAGGGTTCTTCATGAGGGCCAGGCCCTCCTCACAAACATCGTCCAGAAAAGGCACCACGATGATCATCTTTCCTCTTGGCCTCACATCTTTGATACAAGAAACCATCCCTTTTTTATTTTTTTTAAACAATTCTATTAACTTTTACATCTGTATTTCCGGAGGAATCATGTTCCCTTAGGCAGACATGGGTGGACCCAGACAGTGTAGCCACTAAGTGTCTCCAGGCCATTAGAGTTTCTGCTTCCTCATCCCCCCTCTATTGGCTGCTTTGTTCCATACCATCGTTTCTGTCCATTTCTGGAGATCGTGCCACCAAACATCTACCTTTAGTCTATTGTTTGCTTTCCAACCCATGGCAATTCCGCACTTGGCCATTATATAGGCCAAGTCCTTGAGTTTACTCACGCGTTTCAGTTTGCGTGGTCTACAAAAACCCCCCTGCATGGCCACACAGATTTCACATCTAGTATGATCCCTTTCTCAGTTAAGCGGTGGGCTGCTACTTCCGTGAATTTTCCAATTTCCGGGCATGCCCAGAACATATGCATCATCCCTGCGTTCACTTCCCCGCATTTAGGGCATGTTTGTATTCCTGCGTTCTTGAATCGAGCAATCCTCTGGGGGGGGGTCATGTACGCTCAGTTAGTAACATATAGCTGGATCTATTGCAGCCTCGCATTCCTGGACACTTTCTTGTGGTACCTCTAAACCCTCACCCACAACCCAACATTCATGGGTTCCCCAGCTTCCTCTTCCCAATCCAGTCTCAGATGGGTCACCTCCTTTCCCACCCTGGACATTAACAGTTCATATATTCGGGAGACCTCGTGCCCACCGCCCCCCGAGATGTCCAATTGTTTCTATGGCCGAGTCGGGTTGACCTTCCAGCACTATTTCTGATCATGGTGTAGACCTGTTTCTTCTACAGTACGTTAAATTCCATTACCTTCCCATCTTGCCATATATCTCCCAGCGTTGCAATGCCCACCGGTTCCCAATGTTTACGAATTGTCTTCCTCAGTTGCTCGTCCACTCCGGTCAATGCTGTTAGCGGCACCTGCGCAGAACACGGGTCGGGTTCTCCATGACCTGCCAAGCCTTGCGCCACATCTCCCATCCCAGTTCTAACATCCTTGTGCCTCCCTTTAGCTCTGGTTTTGGCAGCCATATCCATTCTTTAAAAAAAAAACAGAACACATTCAGACCTCAACTATCTAGACTCTGATGTTGAGTATTCCGTTAACCGCTTAGCCACATATTGTAGTTGACTGGCAAATAATAAACCTCAAAGTAGGGCAATTTTATGCCCCCTTTATCATACATGTTCTGCAGTTTCCACAGGGCTATTCTATTCCTGGTATTACGCCATATGAACCCTCTACATATGCTTTGAAGTTTAACAAAGAATCACTTGGTTATCGTATATGGTATATTCCCAAAAAAGTGCAACAACCTCGGCAATACTACCATCTTCAACAGTGCCACCCTCCCTACCATGGCCAAAAGGAGCTTAGCCCAGAATCACATGCTATTCTCAATGTTTGCCACTGCCTTCTCTGTGTTATGTTTGTATTCATCCTCTACCGTGTGATAAATATCAATGACCAGGTATCTGAAGGTTCTAGTCTCCCAATGTATTTGTAATACTGATAGTTTTTCCCCACGGAATCCCCTTATATCTCCCCAAGGGGAATATACGTGATTTCTTAGGATTAACTAATGCCAGAGAGCAACGCAAATTGCTCCATTACTTCTGAGATATATTGCAAGTTTTCCTCGGGATACTTCAGGTATAACAGCATATCAGCATACATTGATATTAAATGTGGCCCTTCTTTCGTATAGATCCCCACCTCCTCATATTGTTGCCTCTGATATTTCGCTAAGGGTTCCAGTGCAAGGATAAATAGCATTGGGGACCAAGGGCGTCCATGTCTAGTGACCCTACTGAGTTGCCATCTCTCTGAAATGATTGCTCCCGTCTTGACTCTGGCTAGTGGCGTACTGTACAGTAGTTTCACCCACTTCAGGTACCCAGGCCCTATTCCATATTCTTTTAGGGCTGACATCAGCCAAGGCCATTTGACAGAATCGAAGGCCTTCACCGCATCTAATGCGATAATTGCAACTTTGTGCAAGTCCCTTTCCGTTTGCTCTATGACATGGCGGAGCCTTCCGAGATTGTCGGATATGTTTTTGTGCAGGACATATCCGGTCTGGTCAGGATGTATGAGTTTGTGAATAACTTGTCTCAGTCTATTTGCCAGCACGGCCGTGAGTATCTCGCCGTCCTGGTTGGTTCAGCATGGATAGAGGTCTATACGAACCGCAGTCCATGCTCGGCTTGTTAGGTTTGAGAAGCAGAATAATAATTGCCTCTCTCTGGGATTCCGGCAGTATCCCCATTTCTAACGCTTCGTTCAGCATTGCCAGTAACAGGGCGGGCACTTCCGTCTTATATTTTTTGTAGAACTCACTGGGGAGTCTGTCCGCTCCCAGGGCCTTGCTCGTAGGTAATTGTTTTATCACTGCTTCTAGTTCCTCCAACGTAATTGGGGCCTCTAGGCTCTCCCTCTCTTCAGTTCCCAATTTAGGCAAGCCGATATCCTCCAATGTTTCAACCATCCCACTCCAATCGCCCCCTTCAACCTCTCCATACAATTGTTGGGAGAACTCAAGGAACCTATCGTTCACGCCCTCTTGGATGTCATGTATTTGTCCATTATCCCCATTTTTTGCTCTGATCGTTGGTCTGGGTGTCTCGTTTTTATACAACCATGCTAGCAACCTCCCTGGCTTGTCCCCACCAGCATGCTGCCTTTATGTATTTCTTGTAGTTCAAGTTGCATAATCTCTCCCAGTGCCCTCCACACTCTTGCTGCAATTGACTTATGGTTTCGGCTTCCTCCAGGGAGCTCGCTCCTCTATGCATAATTGCCTCTAATTTCGCCTCTGCCTTTTGCAACTCCTGCGTTATACCTCCTTGCAGACCTTTGGATTTAGATATGGCTGCTCCCCTCACCACCACCTTAAATGCCTCCCATTGAGTGCCAGCCGATTCTACACTTCCAGTGTTATTTTCGAAATATTCTACAATTTATTTTCTCAAGCCCCCTCTGAACACTGTCTTTCAATGCTTCGGCTCTGAGACGCCACATTGGGATCCTAGCTCTAGGAGACAAATATTGCCATGTTATGATCAGTGGAGAGTGGTCTGAGAGGACCCTCGCTTTATATTCCGACTGCACTAGCTCCCCCGTCAGCTCCGGAGTAGCAAACATATAGTCTAGCTGTGTGTACAAGTTTTGTGGGGCTGAGTAATGAGAATACGGCCTTTCATGTGGGTGGTGCAGTGTCCATACATCCTCCAGATGAAAGTCTCCCAACAGGGTCCTCAAGGTTTTGGCTGCAGGGGTAGGTCTATCCAGCTTCCTGTCTGAACTGTCCACTCTGGGGTCCAGCGTGCAATTAAAGTATCCTCCCCATATGACTGCACCCCGAGGTACGAGCTAGCCTAGCTATATAAGGACTTAAAATAGTCCACAGTAGCTTGGTTCTGGCCATATGGAACAAGTTACCTACCTGTAACTTGTTCTCCAGCATGGGTCTGGCATGGGTTCACATGCTCATGAATATTCCCCGTCGTCAGGCTGGGAATCCTCGGTAAAGAAAAAAATCAGTAACAGTTTCGTTTCTGATCTGTCTTTCTCAGTAGTAACCAATCACTGGTCTCTGGGTCATACTGCCCCCAGCCAATGACTGCCCTCTCCCTAAGCCCCACCCCTGGCAGCCATCCTCAGATTTGGTAACACGTAAAGTGGCAGTATGACCAAGTGAAGAGCCGCAGAGGGGTAGGAGGGAGGGTTTGCATGTGAATCTATGCCAGACTCATGCTGGAGAACAACAGTTACAGGTAAGTAACTTGTTCCTTCTCCAGCATGGGGTCTGGCATGGATTCACATGCTCATGAATATGAGAATACATAGCAGTACACACATGCACAACCACAGGAGGTGGCAAAGGCTCATCATTAAGCATTACATAGACTCAACATTAAGCAACTCTTACCTCCTCACCAGGCCCACCTTCAGGTGAACAGGTTGTGCAGCACTGCCTGGCCGACTCTGGACTCCTCTCCGGAATAACTGTCGACGCAGTAGAATCTTGCGAAGGTGTGCGTCGAAGGTGTGCGTCGACATCCACGGGGGAGTCCTGCAGATGTCCAGCAGGGGTACACAAGACAAGAACGCTGTGGTAGCAGCGATCGCTCTGGTCAAATGGGCTCTCGGCTGTCCAGTCAACGGTTGGTTTGCCAACTGGTGACAGTGCATGATGCAGCCGGAGATCCATCTGGAAATGGAGGCCTTCGAGAGAGCCTTCCCTTGGTTCACAGGTCCAAAGTTCACAAACAGCTGTGATGTCTTCCGAAAACTCTTCGTTCGGTCCACGTAGAACTTCAGCGCTATAGCTACATCCAGGGAGTGCAAAGTAATCTCTCGGCCGGCGATGAAGGCAACGGGAAGAAAACTGGTAACACCAAGGGCTTGTTGATCTGGAAGTCCGACGGCACCTTGGGCATGAAGGAGGGGTGCGTTCTCAGCACCACCCTCGTCTCGTGAAAAGTCAAGTATGGAGGCTTGCAGGATAGGGCCTGAATCTCTCCCACGCGTCGTGCGGAGGTGATGGCCACAAGGAACGCTGTCTTCCATGACAGGAACTTCAACGGAGCCGAATGCAAAGGCTCGAATGGAGGGACCATGAGCCTGGTCAGCACCACGTTGAGCTCCCACGCTGGGGCTGGAGCCTTCACCGGCGGGAATGATCGGAACAGTCCTTTCATAAACTCCTTCACCAGGCGATGAGACCACAGGGATGTCCGTCCTGCAGTTCTGGTGTATCGGGAAATCACTGCCAGGTGTATCTTGTAGAAGCCTGAGCCAGTCCAGCTTTGACCAGTGACAGTAAGTACGGTAGCACTTGGGGGGACGTAATCCGTAGAGGGTTAATCTTCTGTGCACGGCACCAGACAGAGAACCTCTTCCACTTGTGTCCGTAGCACTTGAGAGTTGAGGACGCCCTGGCCTTTGCAAGAACCTCTCTGCAGTCCGGTATATCGTACCCTCCAAACTCTAGTGCTGCAGGAGCCAGGCCTGCTAATTCATCGACTGCGGGTCGTGATGAAGGATGGCGCCTCCTTCTCTGGAGAGAAGATCTGCGTCCGTCGACAGTTTGACTGGTGGGGACGCTGACAAGTCCAGAAGGTCCGGGAACGAGATCTGCCTCGGCCACGCCGGTCCGACGAGGATAATCCTGCACCGGGACCTCTTGAGCTGGTTGACGAGTCACAGTAGCAATGGCAACGGAGGAAACACATACAGGAACAGGCCATCCCAGGGGAACTAGAAAGCATCGCCCATGCTCCTCGGCTGGGGAAACCTGCTGGCGAACCTCTGGCACTTGGAGTTCGTCGCCGTCGTGAACAGGTCGATCTGGGGTTTGCCCCATCATTGAAAGAGTCGATCCACTTGATACTGACGCAGTTCCCACTCGTGGCACGAGCGCAGCTCCCTGCTGAGCGAGTCGGCGATTGTGTGGTTTGTCCCTGCCAGATGAAAGGGTACTAGAAACATCCCCTGGGCAACGGCCCAGTGCCACAGATCCTGTGCTTCCTTGGACAGGGCTGGGGATCTCGTTCCTCCCTGCTTCCGGATGTAGAACATCGTGGTGGTGTTGTCAGTGAAGATCCTCGCCACTTGCCCTTGAGGGATGGGAGAAACGACCTGAGGGCCCAGAACACTGCTCGGAGCTCCAGTATGTTGATGTGGAGCGTCCTCTCCTCCGGGAGCCAGAGGCCTCTCGCGTGAAGATCTCTGGTGTGAGCTCCCCTCGCCTCCAGGGAGGCATCCGTCGTCACCTGGTGTGCTGGGGTCTGAAAGTCCGTGCCCGCCGCGAGATGCGTGCGGGTGCCCCACCACCGAATTGCTTGGCGGAATACCTCTTTAAGCGAGATCTTGCCCTCGAAGCTGCTCGTTGCTTGCATCCAACGGGCATCGAGGAACTCCTTCAGAGGGCGCATCCGAAGCCTGCACAGGCGCACCAGGTAGATGCATGAGGGCATCATCCCGAGAAGGGACTTGATGGACCTCACCCTGGCCACGTCCGTGGCCAGCAGACGTTGCACCTTGCCCAGGATGGCATTTGTCCTCTTCTCCGACGGCGGGGCCAATTGCGTTACTGTATCAAGCCTGGCTCCCAGAAACAGTGCGACCTGCGACGGAGCCATGTGGGATTTGGGGAAGTTGATGGAGAATCCCAGGTGCGTGAGCAGCCGGACGGTCTTCGCTGTGTGTTCGACGGCGAGTTCCCTTGTTCTTGCTCGGATGAGCCAATCATCCAGGTAGGGGTAGATGTGGATCCCCTGCAGGCGCAGCCGTGCCGCCACTGGCGCTAGGTACTTGGTGAATACCCTGGGTGCCGACTTCAATCTGAATGGGAGGGCCTTGAACTGGTAGTGCCGTCCTTGGACCACGAACCTGAGAAACTTTCCGTGTCCTTTTAGTACAGGGATGTGAAAGTACGCATCCTCCAAATCCAACGACGATAGGAAGTCGCCTCCCTCCAGCTGGCCCAGCACGTGCTGGAAGGTGTCCATCCGGAACTTCTGTGCCTTGATGTATCTGTTCAGTCGACGCAGGTCCAGGATGGGACACATCCTCCTGTCTTCTTTCTGACGAGGAAGTATCTTGAGTATACTCCGGAGCCCCGGAGCCTCTTTGGGACGATCTCAATGGCTCCTTTCTTGAGCATCTCCCTCAACAGCAGTTGAGGGACGTGGTTTTCCTTCCTGGCCACGGGAGGAATTCAGGGGCACTTGTTTAGAAATTGCAGAGTGTGCCCGTGGGCCAGGGCATCCAGCACCGAAGGGTCGTTGGAGATGGATTGCCACACGCTGACGAACTTAGTCAACCGGCCTCCCACTGGGATGCTTCAGTGGGGGCCCGACGCAACGGGCGGTTCAGTCTTGCTTGGAAGCAGCCTTGCCACCTTGGCCTCCCTGGCGACGATGCCGAGATCCACTTGACTTGCCTCATCCCTTGTAAGCTTCTTGCGACGAGGAGCGGGCCGCTTGATGGTACGTCGAGGCGCCGCCGCCGAATCCTTTGAAGGCACCTTGCTTGCCTCCGGAGTTTCGAAAGGGCAGCCGCCTTTGCTGCAGAACACCCAAGGCCCAAGCCGTCTCTCTGTCGGTCTTGATGACCTGCAGTGACTCATCCACTGCCTTTCCAAACAGATTGTTCCCATCAAAGGGCATGTCTAAAACCTTGGCTTGCATGTCTTGGCGGAAATCCGTTGCCTTGAGCCACCCTCGCCGTCTAAGGCAAACACTGTTGCCCAACTGGCGGAAACCGGTGTCGGCAGTGTCTGTGGCTACCGTTATGGCGTGGTCCAATGCCACCTGACCTTCCTGTAGGATCGCCAGGGCCTCTGCCCTCTTGTCGTCCGGTGGGAAGTCCAACAGGGGGGCGATCTTGTACCACAATCGCTAGGGCGTTGGCCGCCTTTATCGTCGTCGCCGCCGACGAGATGACTCGTCGTCCCATGGCGTCCAGTTTCTTTCAAAGGGGACCCGGTACTTCTTCTCATACCGGTCCATCTTGGCAGGCGTCGTGGACGGGTTCTTCAGAAGGGCAGGTCTCTTGTCCCAGATGTCATCCAGCAACGGCACCGCGAGGACCATCTTCCTTTTGGCCTCACGCCGTTGGTAGAGGAAGCCTTCCTTCTTCTCTTCGGGGCAGAGCTGAAAAAGCTTGGACGCCCTGGCAATCATGGCGTGGAAGGAGCCAATTTCGTCGGGCGGGGACGCCTGAGGAATCGGAGACGGGAGGTCAGTCCCGTTGTCACCGCCGTCGTCATCCGTCCCCGTCGTGGCCATGTCTGTTCCCATGTCATCCCTCGGGACCGGGGAAGGCGACAAAGGCTGAGAAGTCCGTGAGGGCTGAAAGGGCACTGGATGAATTCTCCTCCTCTTGTTTGGCGGGCTTCCCGACGGGCCCAGTTTAGCTGGGTCCTCCGTCGGGGGTAGGGGCAGTCTCGTCCTCATCTCCGTGCATAAGGCTTGGATTGCCGTCAAAATGGCCACCGAGTTGTCTTGCGGCTTGGGCTGCGACGGGCGTGACAGGTGCGATGGTTGTTCCTACTCCACAGGAACCTCGTCGTCGCCCTCATCGGAATTCTTCCTGTGGGTCCGGGCCTCTTCCAAATTCTCAGTCAGTTCCTCCTCAAGTTGTGCCCGTGTCCCTAACGGCCACCACCCCCCTCTTTTTCCACCGGGGTCTTCACGGGGGTCTTCTTGATGGGCTTAAAAGAGGATTCCCTCCGTGGAGGCAGGGAAACTCTGGGCCCTGAGGTCGCCTCCACTGGGCTAGCCTCCACAGGCTTTGCCAGGACCGCAGTGACTCCCTCAATCGAGGCCTTGGCCGGGATCAAGGCCTTCACCACCTTGGGCATGCTTGAGGCCTTCACCTTAGGGGGAGGGTCACCACCTCGCTCCCCTTCGGCCGGTTCCTTCGAGATCGGCCGGGGCCTCTCCAGAAGCTTAGCCGGGTTCTCGGATTTCTCTTCCCCGAGCCAGAGTGTTGGCTGATGGCGTCGGTGCGCCCTGCCTGGCAGCCGAGGAGCCTGACCGCTCGGCGCTCCCGGTGCCCGCGGACTCGCGGTGCTTTGTCTTCTGTTGGGCCCCCGTCGCCGGGTAGCCCTCACAGGACTTAGAAGACCGCTCGGACTTCTTCTTCTTCTTCTCACCTGTCGGGCTCTTGCCTTCCAGCCAGTTGGAGAGACGGGTCCGACGATCCCTCAGTCTGATCCGACATGTTCATGCAAAACGCACAGTCCTTCTCCACGTGCGTTTTGTCCTTGTGGAGGCAGTAAAGGCATTTCGAATGCTCGTCCTCCTTGAACACATTCTGTAGATTGCATCCCGGGCAGATCCTGAACAGTTTGCCGGGAGTCGAGCTTCCCTTCTCCTGGGCCATGTTCCTCTCGTCTGCGAGGTAGGCCTCAGAAAACCTCTGGAATCCTCCAAGAAGCGGAACTCGACAAAAACTTCAAACTTGAGGGGCGTAGAAAAATCCGAAACGGGTCCCTGTTGATCGGAAGTAGAAACGGTGAAGCTTGAGGCTCTATTAACTGAAAAAATGAGATAAATCTCTTTGAAAAAGCGCAAAACGCAGTAAAAGCTCGAGAGCTATAGCAAGAGGACTCCCAACACTTGAACGTGCGGTAAAAATCTGAGGATGGCTGCCAGGAGAGGGGCTTAGGGAGGGCAGTCATTGGCTGGGGGCAGTATGACCCAGAGACCAGTGATCGGTTACTACTGAGAAAGACAGATCAGAAACGAAACTGATACCGATTTTTTCTTTACCGAGGATTCCCAGCCTGACGACGGGGAATATTCATGAGCATGTGAACCCATGCCAGACCCCTTGCTGGAGAAGTGTTAATACACAACTCTCAATTTTCTATCAATCCCTGTATCGTCACCATCCTCCCATCAGACTCCACGGTGGACTGTAATAACTGGAAGGCGACATGTGGTGCTATCCAAGCGATTACCCCTCTGGCATATGCTGAATACGCTGCCCCTATGGTGGTCCCCTTCCATTTCTTCCTCATCACATCCTGTTTTTCCTTCGTAAGGTGAGTTTCTTGTAATAGGGCGATATCTATACTCTGCCTTCTTAGATACATCATGATCTTATTCCTCTTCAAATAACTATTGAGCCGCCTGACATTCCAGGTTGCCATCTTAAGGTCTCCCATTTCTCATCCATATCCAGTCCTGCCTCTATTCTCCCTTGGCTTACGCTTCATGCGCAGTACCGCGTGGGTGTAAGCTCGTTCCCTAACACATTCTTCAAACTCCCCGTCTCCCTTCCCTCCCCATCTTACCTGACCCCAACTGTTGCCCCCCCCCAACTTCCCAAAACTGTTGCCCATTACTCCCAACATCCTTCCCCTACAACTCCCCAACTCTTCCCACACTTCGCATCCTAAACAACATCCCATCAAGCTTCCCAACTCTCTCCCCACCCTCCAACCCAACTCAAACACAAATCCTCCAACTACCCCCCAATTCACTCCCCCACCCCAACCCCAACTGATGCCCAGCTCTATAGCTGGATCTCAGCCTTCCCAGCATCTAGCCCTTTCTTGGCAACTACCAGTACTCAGGACACCACAGGGGGGTATCACCCTACTGGTGATCCAACTAATCTAACTATTGGGGATAAAGTCGTGCCCCTCTTGCCTCTCCTGAACTAATGCTATAGGATGCCGCACTCGCCCCACCCCTATGAATCGCCCATATGTATATTCTAGTCCAACAAGTCCACATGATGAGTATGCAAAACAGTCAGTATCTACACCTTGCTGACAAGTCCAACGCACCACACTGATTGCCCTCGCTACATTAGCATCTATTTAAGCAACCAGTAGGGAGACGATCTGAGCCTTCAGCATCCATCCGGCAGCCATGGGCATCCAACCAAGTCGCAGCTTCCTCCGGCGTCCCTTGTGTATTATCTTGAGTTTTGCAGGATACAAAATCATGTATTTGAAGCCGAATGCTCTCAGTCTTTTCACAACCACGTAGTTGAAATGTTCTCTCTGTACGAGCATGGTGTAGTCTGGATACACCATGACAGTTGCTGATGCTCTGTTTATTGTTCCGCCCTTGCGAAAAGATTCCAGGATCTTTACCATGTCCCTGTAGTTCAGCATTCTGGCAATAATTGCTTGGGGAGGAGCTCCTGGTCGGGGTTTCGTAGTCTGGGCCCTTTGCACCCTTTCATTTGCAAACCCTGGGGTGAGAACTCCGGTGCCTATTTCTTGGATCGGCATGTTCTCCACGTAGTTAGTCAGGTCCGAGCCTTCTTCTCCCTCAGGTAGCCCCACCACATGGATGTTGCTGCATCTTGCTCGCCCCTCCGCCTCTTCTGCCTGGTTTTCCAAGTGGCACACCTGTTGTTGTAATATGTGAACCTCCTTGGCGTTGGCAGTGCTGACATCTGTATTGGTTTTTACTGCGCTTTCCAGGCCACTTGTGTGTTCCGCCTGCGCTCTCACATCTTGTCGTAAGAGGTTTACGTCCACACCAACTGTGTCGATTTTGAGTTCCAGCACCGCCTTCAGTTTCGCTATGGCTGTATCAAGTTTGATACCCCATGAGGATTTCAGCTCCGTTATGGCATCCAGGATGGGACTATCGTTACGCAGGGGACGTCTGTCTCGACGCGGGTCATCTTTAGCCTGTGTGGACATGCTCGGGGACTGTGGTGTTTTGGTGAAAATGTCCATTGTAGGCTGTTTCCCTTTGACTTTGCCACTTTTGAGCGCCATCACTCTCGCCGTGGGTTGGGCCTGAATGTCTACTTCACAGAGTAATATGGTTCCAAATGCTTCAACAGCTCACAGTCTAGGTCTAGCTGCTTCTTAGCAATTGTCCTGAACCCCCATTTGACACAACTCGATTTGTTGTTTTTCACTACAGTAGGTAATTCCTTCTCGGGCGGAGTGTCCGCCTCACCCGTCTGAGGGCTTACTTGGATTTTGTGCATCCACTGATCTTATTCCGTCTGTTCCTTAGTGGGCGTTGTCAGTGTTCTCCAGTGCTTTCAGCAGCCTTTGTCTGTTGCCCGCGGGGCGTTCCGCCCATAACCCCCTCCTGTGTGTTTCCCCACTGCAGCCACTGTACGTGCTCAATGTGGCCTGTTCTGCGCATTAATCAGGGAAGGCCGTCATTGTAGGGGTGCCCCTGTACTCTACGTCATTACCGCCAACCAGAGGGGACGCTCTCTTTAAGGTGTGTACTCCCCTACGGTAAGCAAGCAATGTTGTTTGGGCTCCCTCTTCAGCATCTCGCTCCACATGAGGTCTATGTTTAATTATATAATATCCCGCTTTGCTACTACATGCAGGGCCATTCAGTCCACTGTGGCACTTATGCACCAGGATCACGATGGGTACGTCTCTCACAGGGCAGTCACCTTCTTGTGTGTGGGCCCCACGATATTGTGTGAATGTACAATCATGCACAATATGTAGGCGCAAGGTTACTCCTTGCAATCATTGTAGGCTTTCTTCACATGCCTTGTTTCTATGGCAGGCTTTAATTGTCCGCCACGCTACACTTGAGTGCGAAAGAATGTATACCACGCTTGAGCGCTTGTTCCTCCAGCAGTTCTGTTATCCTCCGGGAGGCAATATACTTGTGTGCCAATGATGCCGCGGCCATACAGGGAGACTTTGTTGCCTCTCCTGCTCGTCAGCTGGTGAGCGGCCACGGCAGTTCAAAGCATCCCGCAGGCAGACACTTTTTGTGACGGGAACAAAAGGGAAAGCCCTTTTCATGTGCGTGTTACGGCTCCTTATTTCATTACAATCTGCACCGGGTGCCGTCTCCTGAACACCGCAGCCGCAGGTTGTGCAACAGATGTTTCTCTGAGACTGCGTGGGCACTTCCACATATGCCAGCAGCAATTTCTCACCGCACCATTACAGGAGCCTGTCTAATCTCTACGCGTCCCTACTCCACTTCGGAGTTTGGGCTCGGTATGGGATCCTCCTCCTGCTCTTCCCGGGGCATATACCTCACGTAGTTTCACCAGCATGTACAGTTGCAGTCTCCTGCCATTATGAGGTGCTTGCAGTGGTCCACAGCCGCAGTCTGCTCAGGACACGCTCCGTCATCTCCCCAAGCATTCCTTTGTCCTCTGTTGTCACACAGGCGCCATTTTAAGTGCCTAGTAGCGGAGCTTCTTCTGGGCAATTTCTCGCAATAATTGCACTTCTGTTTCACCATTCTGCATGGTGTGCTCAGCATGTGCTCCTCATATTCACACAACAGCAGAGTTTATATTCCAAGAGCCACAGTTTTCACGAGTGCCCATACAGGATCATCAAGAGAAGCCTAGAAACATGACCTAGTCCATGGCTCCTTAGCCACCCAAGAAACCATCCTTCTTGGTTCCCTCGGGTACCAGCAGGAATAACTCGGAGGCCCTGGCGATCATGGAGTGGAACGACCCCACCTCATCTGGTGGGGACACCCTATGTGGAGCATCCAAACATGGCAATTCACTGTCCTCTGCGACGATTTCTTCATCATCCGTCACCGTGGCCGTACCCATGCCTGGGTCTGCTGGGGGAGAAGGGGCCTGACGTGGTAGCGGAGGTTGATATAGGGGACGTCCGATGACGCTGCCTCTTCTTCACTGGAGGCCGATTGGACGCCTGGAGGACCACAGGTATCGCGGCGGAGGCATTCTCATCTGGATCTATGACACCAAAGTGTGTAGAGTCTACAGAATAGCCAAGGAAATGTCCCTCGGCTGAGAAGGCAGAACAGGAAAACTAAACCCTGCGTTGTC
Organism: Ambystoma mexicanum; assembly: GCF_040938575.1. Taxonomy (NCBI): domain Eukaryota; kingdom Metazoa; phylum Chordata; class Amphibia; order Caudata; family Ambystomatidae; genus Ambystoma; species Ambystoma mexicanum. Next base: position 523,182,254 of record NC_090923.1, read on the forward strand.
ATCATACTCCTCTTCAACGTCCTCATGGACCGTATGCAAGGACTCCCGATCTTCGCCAACTGTGGACGAGACCTCCATGGCTTGGGCGACGGCCTGGGAGATCTGTTTCGGGGTCTCCTCGCCACTACCCCCCCCCTTTGAGGGTCTTGACCCGGGGCCTAGGCCGGTTTCACCCCTTCTGGCGTGCCAGCAGACTTTAACAAAGTCATTGCAGCGGTGTTGCAGCCGTGGGAGCTACCCTCATAGGATCAGCGCTGCAGCCAGTGTGGTAGTAGAAGTCGTCAACTGAGTCGCCAACAAGGTCTTGTCTGTGCTGGTTCAGCCTGCATGGGCTCCGTGGCCTTCGTCCTCTGCGCTTATGTGGTGACTGGGTGATGCTGCTCGGGACTGCTCCTGCGTGGAGAATAGAGAGGCTGAGTATCCCGGAACCTGTGGGATGTGCTGTCCCTGGAAAGCTCACCTGCTGATTAGTTTTGGTGAGCACTCCGTCCTGCTGCTTCTGGCTGGGGCACTTGTGTGATCTGGACGGAGTTCCTTCACGTGGTAGTCCAGTCCTGCTGCGACTAAGGCACTATACGTCAGGTAAGTGTTTCTGTTTGCCTTTGTCTTTCCTCGTCTGTTTTTGTTGTATTGTAAAGTTTGTTGTCTTGTATTGCTGTGCGTTCCACTTTTGATGTTTGCTCTTTCGCTTTCTTCCCTTGCATGCAATGTTGCCGGCCTGGCAGAAGCTGCGGAGCTTGAGGCAGCAGCCAGAGCGCATGAGGAACGAAGCTGCAGCAGTACAGTTGTTGGTAAGATGTTAACTAGGGGGGGCGCAGGGTTCAAATGCGGCGCGGCCCTAGGACGGATGTTCTAACCTTGTCTTTCTTCTTCACAGGGTCCGATTTTGTGGATGGGGAGTACGGTGCTGCGGCGTCGGGATCAAGATCACTGGATGTCAGGTGATGAGTCTGTACATGAAGTGATGAAGCACCGGTTTCCTCGAGAGGAGTATGCAGGGGAATGCCTGGTTTCAATAGGTAAGTAAACTGGTCCAAGCAGCAGTGAGCGTTGCGTTGCACGCAAGTGCACAGTAACGCGAAGCACCGGCCTTAAGGATGGAGAAGCTTATATAGCTGAGCTTCTGAATCCACGCCCACAAGGTTCCGTCTGCCTGCCACACCCGATGAGTCAGATGAAGACCAAGTCTAGGGAGCCACACCCGATGAGTCAGCACATACATGAGGATGTTCTCTGCAATAAAGGCTTTCAGCTCCTGGAAAGTTCTTGTAAAATAAAAGCACTCCTGCACTGAAATAAAATGTTCCTGCTCACATCTCTATATGACTGAGTCCAGCAAGGGCTCCTGTGTTTATGGGTCCGAAAGGGACATAAGGGAGTCAAGTGACCCATTGCCCCCATCACTAGATGGTGTGGTTTTTGTGTTCTGGGACCTGTGGCCATGACAAGAGCTTGAAGGTAGTTTGACAATGGAGACAGAAGGCGACGCTGATCGTGCCCTATCCACTTTGGGACCAGCTTCCGCGGCGATTCCGTTCGACTCAATCTTGCGGCTCTTGGCCTTATCTTGGGCCCCCACGGATAAGGCACCCTCAAAGGACTTAAGAGACCGCTCCTTTGACCATCTAGTCCTGGATGAGGCATGACCCTACTCGGAGCACGGGTCACAGACCTTGTTCATGTGAAGCCATGCCCACAGTCTACTATGCCTGTCCTTTGTTGTTTTCTTGGAGAAACGGAGGCATATCTTGCACTCTACTTCCTTGTGGTCTGGGTGCAGGCAGTAGAGGCATTGCAGATGGTTGTCCTGCACAAACACAATCCATAACCTGCATTTGGTGCAGGGCCTGAAGAGGGACCGTCCCCCCCTTCTCCTCCATTATGTTCGGAGGGCGTGAAGTAGGCCCAAGATGGCCTTGTAGAATCTTTGATGAATCTTCGCCCCTGCGAGCCGCAGAACTTCCCCGACAATGCGTCCCAGCTATCAGCAGATGAAGAGCACACAGGATTCTTGGAACAAAAATGTAACTTTTTCTTTTGAAAAACACGTAAAACATACAAATAGCTCAGAAAGCAAACTCGAGGACTCCCAACACTGACGCGTGTGATAAAATCTGAAGATGGATGCCAGAGGAGGGGCTTAGGGAGAGTGTCATTGGAGGGGGGCAGTACAACCCAGAGGACAGTGATTGGTTTAGAGGAGAAGACCAAGTTAATTACCAACTGTAACATTCTTTCGACTGGATGTTCCGGCCACATATTCCTCATCTTGTGATATTCGGATTCGCCAGCTTTGGAATTTTTTTTTTTTCTGGCAGAGGGCACTGTGCACGAGGTCGTGGCGTCGATGTACCTCGACGGGCTCTGTACCGTGTCAACGTCACCATCAGTATAAATAGCTTGTGCCGCGCCCATTGGCTTCAGTTCTGTTTTTTTGAGGAAATATTCGAGGGACACCCAGTCATGCCCCATGACTGATAAACTCTTCATGAGAGGACAGTGTAAGAAAATGCAAACTGTATAAACTCTTCATGAGAGGACAGTGTAAGAAAATGCAAACTGTACTGCGGGGTAGGCTGGGAGGGTTGATGAGGAATATGTGGGAGGAACATCCAGTCAAAGAATGTTACAGTTGGTAAGTACCTTGTTCTTTGAATGGATTGCGTCTTCCCACGTATTCCTCATCTTGTGATAGACTCCCATAGCAGTGGTAAATTTGGAGGTGGGAGTACTAGTTATTGTTCTCATGAACGGAAGTACTGCCTTGGCAAATAAACCCTCATTGGAGGTGGAGGCATCTAAGCAATAATGATTGATAAAAGGTATGCATTGATGCCCATGTTGCAGCTGAACAAATATCTGCTGCAGGGACTCCTCTTCAAAGCCGCAGAAGTAGCCATTCCCCTTGTGGAATGGGCTTGTAGCCCATCCGGTGAGTCCTTCCCGCTAATCTGCAGTACTCAATTATAGCCAGAATAATCCAGCGGGATATAGTTTGTTTTGCCACCGCTAATCTCAATTTATGACCTGTATAACCCACAAAGAGTTGGTCACCTTGACGTAATTTTGATATTCTTGAAATGTAAAAACTGAGGGCCCTTTTGGGGTCCAGTCTATGCAGTCTCTCCTCTTCTTTGTCCAAATGAGGAGGAGGATAAAATGTTGGTAATATGATTTTTTGTGACAGAAGGAAGTCAGAAACTACTTTTGGTAAAAAAGATGGTTTAACCTTAAGAACTACCTTGTCCTTGTAAAACGTGGTATATGGGGGTTTACATGAGAGAGCCTGTAGTTCACTAACCCTGCGGACTGATTTTAAGGCTACAAGAAGGACAGTTTTTAGTTTTAGAAGCCTCAATGGACAGGAGTGCAGAGGCTCAAATGGTATTGCGGATTGACTTTGGGCTCAAATGGTATACAAGTTAGTAACTTAAGTACTAGATTTAAATCCCAAGTTGGGACAGTCAAAGAATGTTACAGTTGGTAAGTACCTTGTTCTTCGAATGGATTGTGTCTTCCCACGTATTCCTCATCTTGTGATAGACTCCCATAGCAGTGGTAAATTTGGAGGTGGGAGTACTAGTTATTGTTCTCATGAACGGAAGTACTGCCTTGGCAAATAAACCCTCATTGGAACTACCTTGTCCTAGTAAAACGTGGTATATGGGGGTTTACATGAGAGAGCCTGTAGTTCACTAACCCTGCGGACTGATGTTAAGGCTACAAGAAGGACAGTTTTTAGTGTTAGAAGCCTCAATGGACAGGAGTGCAGAGGCTCAAATGGTATTGCGGATTGACTTTGGGCTCAAATGGTATACAAGTTAGTAACTTAAGTACTAGATTTAAATCCCAAGTTGGGACATGAAACGGTACTGGTGGGTATACATTAGTAAGAGTGGGTATACATTAGTAAGACCTTTCAGGAATTGAATAATTAATGGAATTTTGAAGTGGGAAAACTTTTCCAAGGAGCGCTTGAAAATGGACAGCGCAGCAGATATCCTTTAATTGTTCCGATCTGGAGTACCAGATTGGCTAGATGCAATAGGAAAGAGCACCATTGGGGTGCCACATTGAAAAGGGTCCACATCCTTATCTTTGCACCAGTTAATGAATGTGTTCCAACGACACCAGTACAAGGATTTCCATTAAGTCATCCGGAAGATCCCAATTCTTGTATCTCAACCTCTCAGAAACCATGCGTGAAGGTTGAGTGTCTTGACCTCTGGATGGAGAACGTGACCTTCCTCTTGCGAGAGAAGATCCTCTCTTTGCGGAAGACTTATTGAAAGGCAGATGGACATGTCCAGAAGGTCCGGGTACCACGTCCTCCTGGCCCAATCCGGGGCAATTAGGATCATGGTTTTCCAGAACTTTCTCAACCTCCTGATTACTTGAGGAATCACGGGGACTGGAGGAAATGCGTACAGTAGAGGAAACTTCCAGTCCACCACAAATGCGTCTCCTAGAGCTCCTCTCGGGCGAAATTCCCTTGAGCAATACGGCTCGCACTTCCGGTTTACTGTGGTCGCAAACAGATCCACTTGAGGGGTTCCCCAAAAGGCAAAAATCTCCAGAAAGACTTCCTGAGCTAGCTCCCACTCGTGGGAGACTGTGCTCTGCCTGCTTAGAGCGTCTGCCACCGTGTTCTGCTTTCTGGCTAGGTGAACTGCCGATAGAGAGATTCCTTCTCGTATTGCCCAGAACCAGAGCTGCATTGCCTCTCTGCACAGTGGTAGTGATCCTACACCTCCTCTTTTGTTGAGGTAGTGCATGGCCACTGTGTTGTCCGTCATTATCATGACATCCTTTCCCTGTACAGAGGTCAGGAGGGCCTTCAGAGCTAGTCTGATTGCCCTCAGCTCCAATAGGTTGATGTGCAGTTTGGACTCCGATGGAGACCAACGACCGCTGGTTGTCAGATCATTGGTATGGGCTCCCTTCTCCGTGAGTGAGGCGTCCGTTACTACTGTTATCTCCGGCCATGGTTGCCAAAAAGATTCTCCTTTGAGGATGTTGTCGTTGCAAGCCCACCATAGGAGATCCTGAGCAACTGCGCTTGGGACTTGCAGAAGATCCGACATATTCCCCGAGAACTGGGACCACTGAGTCCTGAGGGCCCATTGACCGGATCTCATTCTCAATCTGGCCTCTGGCAGTGTTAGGGAGAATTTGTAGTTAAGGCTAATTTCCCAAACCTAGTGAGTCCCCCAGCAGCTTTGCTGGATTTTTGGGGTTTATTTCTTTCTCCTGCTAAGAGTGAGACTCTTTCTCTCCCACTCTTGGACATGATTTGAGATATCCTTTGACTTTGTAATGTGTTTGATGGGCTATGGGGTCTTTTACTCCATAGGGTTTCATGTATTTTCGGTAAGTGTGTTACACAGCACCCTCAGTGCAGTAACAGAGGGGTGTCATAGTGACCCCCAAACATAGACTCCATACCCTGGGACTGACTACTGTCTCCCAGGGCATGTAAAGTCACCACTGACTTTAGTAGTCTTAAATTGTGAACAGAACCAGTACAAACCATCATATTGTGGAAGTACTGGTAGGGGTAATTCGATTGCCCCTGGGTCTGTTTTTCGAGGGGGCACTGTGCAGTCCCCCCTCGTCGAGTTTCTGGCTGGTGGCAGTGATTACCACGCAAAATATTCCACTGGAATATTTCCTATGGGATTTTCCCATTCATTTTAAACGCACCACTTTTTTTGGTGCAATGTTAAAGATACCGCTGGGTTATATATTTAATATTTATTCCCCGGTTGGGTCTTTTTGCCAGGACTCGGTTTGAAAATGGCGTTTGTGTTCGCCTCTGTAACTCCAACCAAAGTCGAGCCCTTTGCTCCACTTTTTGGCGGGCTTCTGCACAGAAGCCTCCAAAAGTGGTGCCACTCTCTCTGGGTCTACAGGATGTGTGGGAGGGCGGGTTTAGGCACCCTGGACTGAGTTGCTTCAGCAAATCAAGTCGCACTCTTGTGTGATTGGCCCAGTGGTGAGCCACCCGGCTCACCACTTAGCATGCTTGAGTGATAGCTAGGACTGATGAATGGGGGTTTTCTGCATAAAAGCAGGGCTTTGGGGACTGGAATTTCAGAAGTTGCCACAGGACCAAAGGATCCGAAGAGGGAGAAGCTGAGCCGACCTGCAACGACGACACCACCGGTGGAGCCCTGCTGAACGCCTCACCACTTCCCGACGACAGAGAAGATCTTCATCCCAGAGAGTCTTCTTCCTCTGAACTGGTGGGGATAACCAGTTCGCCCTCTTTTCGCCCGTGCCAAGCACCCCGGCGACCGGATAGCCACGCTTCACCACTACCGCAAATAAAAGGGTAGTCCTTTTAACCGGGAAACTCCGCAGCTGGTTTCTTCCCTGGCAGTGCAGTGCAACGACCTCCAGCTTTCCTCCAAGTCGAGATCTTCTCTTCCCCTGGACGAAGCACCGACTTGCGCCCGCTGCCAGGAACAACTGCCCCCGCTGGAGCTTTCTCACCATTTCTGGTACTGTGTCCCGCCTGGTCTCCCTTGCAACAGACTGTTCAAGTTGTCCCATAAATCCTTGACTCTCTATCCTGGGGTGACCTGGGACCTGCTAAATAACTTTTTCTGAACTGATCCAACCTTTTTTGAACTATCTGCAAAGACTTTTTAAAGTATTATTCAACTGTGTGATCTTGGACACATTCCACCTTGCTCTCTCCAAGAGTGGGCCTGGCCTATGAACTTTCTTGCTCTAACAGTAGACTCTGCCTTTTTCTGACTGGCTGTGGTTCTTTGAAAAGTGTTGGTATTGTGCTGTCCTAATTCTACCTTTTCCCTCCCTTTTTAACAAACTTATTGGAGTGCCCTCTTAGGTTAAGCGCTCACCTCTGTCTGCAAAAAATAGGAAGGGTGTTTTAACAAAGACTTGTTCAATAAGTAATCAGGGAGGTATATATATTGATAGTGACTGTGTTTGAACTTGCTTGTCATATTAGTGTTAGTGTATTTTACAAGTGTGTTTTTAAATAAATAATTATATACTTTTATACCCAAGCTCTGGTCAGTGTTTGCTTGAGCTACTGCATCTCTGTACCTATTTTGTGTACTCTATATACTGTCCAACTCTTCTTGAGAGAAGTATGGCTGCTCAGCCACAGCTACCAGGTAAATCTGGGTGGTACAGACTGCTACCAATTGGGTGTACTGCCAACACCTGTAGTCCTAAACCTCTTGCAGTGGTCCCTAAGGGAACTGCACAGGTTTCTGCCTAACAGGCACCCGAAAAATTCAGGATGCCATGAAGCCAGGCAACCTCAGAAAATCGAAGGACGGCAGATGCTGGGCTTTCTGGCATTTTTTACCATCGGCAGAATGCGTAGAGCTCTTACCTCGGGAGGCGAGGCTTTGCCCGAGGAAGTGTCCAAGACTGCTTCGATAAACTGGAGTTTTTGGGATGGTATGTGCGACTTCATGAAATTGAGTGAGAAGCCCAGATTGTGAAGGAAGTGACAGGTGATCAAAAGATGTTTTTGAGCTTGTTCGGGAGAAAGTGCTCTGATCAACCAATCGTTCAGGTAGGGGTAGACGTGAATCCCCCCTCTCCTGAGGCTCGCTGCCACCACCGCCATCAGCTTGGTGAAAACTCTTGGGGCGGAGGTCAGCCCTAATGGCAAAACTCGAAATTGATAGTGAGAACCGCCAACTGCGAACCTCAGGTACTTTGTGCTTGAGATGGACTGGCACATGAAAGTAAGCATCTTGAAGGTCCAATGATACTAATCAGTCTTGGAGTTGGAGAGCCTGAAGGATCTGAGAAAGGGTTACCATCTTGAACTTGTCCTTCCTGAGGAACCTGTTCAAGTTTCTTAAGTCCAAGATGGGTCTCAATCCTCCGTCCTTCTTTGGGATGAGAAAATAAAGGGAGTACCAACCTTTGTTCCTCTCTGCTCCAGGTACATGTTCTATTACACTTTTCTCTAGCAGGGTTAAAATTTCCTGCAACAAGAGCGGGTCTGGAATTTTGGCAGAGTTGGCCCCCAGTGGATGATCCTTTTTAGGAAGGGAAGGCAGTAACCTTGAGCTACTGTTTCCAGTGCCCAAGCATCTGAAGTAATGCCCCGCCAATCTTTCAGATGCTGAGAGATTCTGCCTCCCACTGGGGTTTTGTGTGATAAGGCCTCTGTGATTTGGAGGCGGCTGCAGGAGCGGCTGAAGGTAAAGATGCCGTTCCTGAGGATGGCTTTGCAGTCTTTCCTCGTCCACCACGAGTGACATTTCCTTTGCCTCTTTGAAAGGCCTGTCCTCTTCCTCTACCAAAAGAGGAGTAGTACCGAAAAGGACTACCCCCTCCAGAAAGATGAGCCCAAATAGGGTTTCTGAGGCTGTCGCCATGGAGGCACTAAGGGATTTAGCTGCTGCTTTTGAGGTCTGTAGTCTTCCTAGTCTCTCATCAGCCTTACTACCAAACAGCCTCAAGCCATCAAAAGGCATGTTGAGAAGTCTGGCCTGCACATCTGGTGCAAAACCTGACTTTCTCAACCACGCAAATGTGCGTTGCAATGTGCTTGAAGCCATGGACCTGCTGATAGTTTCAGCAGTGTCCAGTCCAGATTGGATACATTCCCCCATTGCCTCCTTCCAGTCTGACAATATTCAGAAAGCCTTCCCTTTCCTCGCCTTCCGGAATATGTTCAGCCGCCGCCGAAATGCAGTCCCACAGGGTATGTGTGAACCTGGCCAGGGTACAGGTGACGTTAGTTGAATTAAGGCCATGCTACCCGAAGTAAAAACTTTACGGGCCCAAGCATCAACCTTCTTATCCTTTCTATCCGGAGGGATGGTTGGATATGCAGTCTGTCTTGAGGTAGTCGCAGCCTGAATAACCAGACTTTCTGGAGTGGGATGTCTATTCAAATACTCAGGATCAGAAGTAGAAGTTCTATACTTCTAAGGAAAATTACTGTTTACTGCAGCAATGTTATCAGGAGCTTCCCAGTTCCTTTCTACTGTTCTCTGAAGTGCCCTATGGAAGGGGAGAACTGGATCCTTCTGGGGAGCCGCAATCTAGAATGTCCGTCATGTCATCCTGATCATAGGTGGGTGAGGCTCTCACCCAGCCCATATATTCCACCATTCTGTTCATTAAACTCCTGTACCCTGAATCTGTATGTTCAACAGGATCAGGTCTCGCAAACTCTAGCTCAGGTGACGTATCAATGGCACTAGCAGAGTGAAGAGTCTCGCACAGGTCCCTCATTTTAGATTCTGGGTCTATTAGTTCCTTTGGAACTTGTCTAGTGCTATATTGCATTCCAAAACGGGAAACCTCATCTTCAGAGCCACTTTCTTCAAATATCGAAGACAGACTTAAAAAAGTCTGATTTTGGTAATGGAGTAAATCTCCTGTCTTGTTCATGAGTTTTCATCGAAGGAATGAAAGGATCCTTCAAAGGTATCGAAGGAATCTTCAACGACACCGATGGAGTCTTCGACAAAGGCGCTTTAGGCTTCGATGTCAAAGCTGTCGGCGCTTATGGCGTCGACGAAGTTGCGGATGTTTTCGACAACTTCTGTTTTTTATGTGGTGTCGGGGAAACACTCGACTCTCGAGGATTCCTCAATGACTTGACGTTGACTCGAGTCTTACGAGTTTCACCCATACTACTGGGTTTTACCGCAGTAGTTCCTGACTTTCCTGTGTCGTCTGATGGAGCGACCGGGTCTGGCTCTTTTGGGGTTTCTTTGAGGGGGTCGAGGCCGCATTCTCAAAGACCTCCATCATCTTTCTTCTAAAGTCTTCTCATTTTCTTGGGGAATCCGATTTAGTTGGGCATCTTACCAATTCGGTCGATGTATTGGATGATGAGGGAGATCTATGTCTCCTTTAAACTCTTTTAGAAGAGGAAGATGAAGAGCGCCTCGATCTACTACGAGATCGGGATCACTTAAGAGTGTTTTTTGTGACGCTCGGATTCTTTCGAATCGGATGGTTTTTTATGTCTTTTCGACAAGGCCTTTGAAGAGGCCTTAGAAGCATCCCGCCCCACTGCCAGTTTACCTTTCCTCTCACGAAGGGCCTTCTCCGCCATCGACTGACAGGAGCCACAGGTGCTGGTTCGATGATCTGAACCTAGGCACCAAAGACAAATGCGGCAAGGATCGGTTATCGACTTCGAAACCGCAGTCGATACATTTCTTGAACCCAGTCTTGGGTGTAGAAGCAGTAAATGAAGACGACATTTTCTGACAGAAAATTTTGAAGCGCGCCGTTCTCGAGAGCAAAGCAATCAGAAAAACGGAACTGAAGTCAACAGGTGTGGCACAAGCTATTTATACTGATGGTGACGTCGACACGGTACGGAGCCCGTCGAGGGACATCAATGCCACGACCTCGTGCACAGCGCCCTCTGCCGAAATTTTTTTCCCGAAGCAGCAAAGCTGGCGGATACGAATATCACAAGATGAGGAATACATGGGAGGACACAATCCATTCGAAATATAGTTTTTAAATGAAAGTGAAACTTTTCATTTACTGAGGACCCCCAGCCTGACGACGGGGAATATTCATGAGCATGTGAATCCATGTCAGACCCCATACTGGAGAACTTCGATTTCCTCCTTTTCCAGAAGACCAGGGACTTCTTTGTGAAAGCGATAAATGTGTTCCTATGGTATCAGTTGTACCTGGGTGGTATACAGTAACATCAACAGCAGTTCAATGCAATACCCGCTTTATATAGTGTCCAACACCCATTTGCTAGTGATGTTCCTCTTCCATGTATGGGTGAATTATGTTACCCTTCCTCTTCCCGGAGGGCATGCTAGGAGAGGATCTGTACTGCAGAGTCATTATTTTGAGGACGAGGGTGCACTCTAAGCAGATGGGTTTCTTCCACATCCTCTGCCACAGCACTGTGCCCTTTACTGGGACTGTTATGAGGCAGATGGGAATCCATGTGTGCTTTGTACCCAACCTCTATGGGATGCCTGTGAAAACTGCTGGGATGCACCATAACGTTGTGGCTGCCAGACTCAAAAAGTCTGTGGGCCTCATTCCAAGGTCGGTAGTAGCCTTGCCGGTAAAACCGGCTGGCTACCACCGAACTTACAAACTTCTCCGGGAATGGGCAATTACAGGGGCATTCCGGGCCCGCCAGAACCAGTAATTGCCCATTCCCGGGTGCCGGAAAAAAAATGCTCCTCATTCACAATTGAGCCCAATAGGGCTCAATGGGAATGGGGAGGTCGGATGCACCGGCATCATTCGTGAATGCTGCCGGTGCATCCAACATGGTCTGCGCGCGGGTGCTGGTACTGGCGGGCTGGAAGGCACCTGCGAGCAGAACTCATAGTTTGCCGGTCCGGTAACAACGGTACCGGCAAGCTTACCAGTACTGCTGTTACCGGACCGGCAAACTTGGAATGAGGCCCCAAGACTTGAAGATGCCCCAGGCAATGGCAAGATCGCCTGCATGCTGACCTAGGGTTTTCAATGTCTCAAACTGCATTCTTGTATGTTCAAGGGCACTGTGGACCGATTTTCAACAATTAAAAAGGGACTCCTCTAGAGGTTTATTGATTAGAGTGGATTGTGCTTCTGGTCAAAACCCAGTACTCTATAGCTAAGAAAGACGCTTAAAGACTGCCAGTCTGGTACTTGGGCTAGATATTGTGTGGCCTCGAGGGCATTCTTAATGCATTCATGGACAGTTGACCCTCCTGGATTATGGCGTGCACTCTTGTAGAGTGGCTGGCATTACTTTGATGAGAGATTGCAAATTGGTCCATTGGGTGCGATCGTGCAATGAGAGCTGTGGCATTGGCCACACAAGACCACTAAGCCAACTTGTGACTTACGTCACAGATCTTTTTCCTATTTTTATCTGCAGAGGTGGTCAGAGGTAGAAAGGGGGCATCACAGCCCTTCTTAGTTGTATGACAACAAGTGACTCTGGAGGGGGATGGCCTCTAACAATCTTCATGTTAACATCCCTTCAAGAGGCTGGCCTCTCTGATGTTGAACCTAGCCGGTGTACTTTTTAATAGAGCTTTTTAGCTACACTAATCTTCAGTAGGTGAATTATAAGTGGTGGTTCATTATTGTCACAGAAATCCATGGGTAATCAAGTAAGTTGTTTGGGACCATCTCCCACTTCTGCAACCCCTAGCATTGTTCTACTCCTCAGAGGTTGTCTTGGTGCTTACATTCTATACAAGGTGGCTTAGATGGTGTTTCAGAGGGAGAGAAGTTGGTCTTGCCTTTCCTGCAAGAAAGTTGCAAGCGTGAACATATTTGTCTATGAAGGAGTTTCATGTGAAATGGAAGGAGACACACTCCTACCTACTCCTCCTAAAATTCACTTCAGATTCTTCGTCCTCCTGATCCTCCTCTGCTCTGAGGAGTAAATCTCTTCTGAATAACTAGCCTAAAGACCAAATTCAAGAGAATGGGAATGTTGCAAATGAGGATGTGTTTGCACCACAAGTTTAGGTGCATAGGCTATCGAAGTAACCTTACTCTGAGAATACAGATCTGATGGAGAAGATGTTTTAGATTTATGGTTGCCAAAAGAAACAACATGTTTGTGGTTGAATGTTTAGCGGGTGTCTCCTTACTAACCCTGTCTTTTCTTTTAGAGGATTGAGTTTTAAGTGAAGTGTTCAACAAGCTTCCTGCTGCATTTTTTTCGAGGCTTGGGAAAAATCACCAGCAGTTAACATGTCAACTAGAGAGTTCAGTGCGTTTTTGCAGGCTGATGCTTTGAAATGGGTCTCTAACGTCACACTACACCCAAAGTCAAAATCTTAAGAGCAGCTGATGCTATCAAGATGAGGAATATGTGGGAGAAGAATCCATAGAAACAACATAGCCGGCAAGTAATTTCTCCTTCAATGGATTCCATTTTTACACAGATTCCTCATCTTGATAGACTCCCAAAGTGGATTCCTCAATGGAGGAGGGAGGGAAGCTAGACTAAGAATCTCTGTAGTACTACCTCCTACCAAAAAGAGTGTCAGCACCCCGAGCCACATCCAAGTTGTAATGTCGGTGAACAAATGCAATGATCACTATGGTGCTGCTTGCCAGATGTCTCTCATTGGCATCGCTCTCTGAAGTGAATCTGCCACATCTTTAGTCGAGCGGCTACTCGGGACTGACGCCACCTCCTTTCTTGCATTCTGGTAACATTCAGAAAGGCACAGCACAAACCAGTGGAAAATCATCTGCTGCGCAACAGCTCGACCCAGCCTGGACTGCGAAAAAGAAAGCAACTGATGGCCATTAGTTCTAGCTAGATACAAACTCAAAGCTTCCTTGGGATCTTATCTGTGGAGCCTTTGCTCATCCTTCGAAGGATGAGAAGGGCAAAAAAAAAAAAAGGAAGGTCCACGCTCTGGACGATGTGAAATTCCAAAACAACTTTCGGCAGGAACTAGGGGCGTACCTTCAAGGACACCTATCCCTTGTAGGACCTCGGGAAGGGTGGCTTGCAAGAGTGCTTGTAGATCACCGACACACCTAATCAACGTGATCGCCACCAAGAAGGCAGTTTTCAGAGTGAGAAGTCTAATGGAGGTGGAATTCAAGGGCTCAAAGGGAGCTGCCAAAGTTAAAACCAGATTGAAATCCCAACCAGGGACAACAACCAGAGTAGTTGGAAAAGTATTTAAAAGGCCCCTCAGGAAATGGGGCACCACAGGAATGGACAAAATTGGCCCTGCTCTGGCGTCCTCTTAAACAGGGACAAAGCAGCCAATTACCTCTTAACCATAGCCACTTGAAAGGTTGACTTGGCAAGGGCCAACCAAAACTTCATCACTGTGGGGGTGGGAATTGCCAGGTTGGGGGGGGGGGGATCTACTACTTTCATCTTACACCATGCTACAAACCTTATCCATCTGCATGCATACAGTGTAGACCAGTGCTGTCCAACTCCAGGCCTCGAGGGCTGGGATCCTGACGGGTTTTCAGGCTATCCGTCAATAATATTCACAAGGAAAAATGTGCATTTAGAATCACTGTATGCATATTTATCTCATGAATATTAATGAGGGGTATCCTGAAAACTCGACATGGATACGGCCCTCGAGGCCAGGAGTTAGACAATCCTATAGAAGATGGTCTTTCGTGCAGCCAACAACACCTCTAAGTCCTCATCATCCAGGTCCCAGTCCTCATACCTTAAGAGCCACAAATGAAGATTGACAGTTTCTGGGTTTGGATGAAGCACTGCCTTCAAACTGGGACAAAAGGCCGAGCCTCCAAGTAAGCCGGAGAGGCGGGCAAACAGCCAACTAGAGAACGTCCTCCTCACCCAGTCCGGGGCGATCAGTATAGACTTGAACCTCCCAAGAACCCACGGGATGACTGGTATCAGTGGGAACGCACAGTAAAGGGTGAAGACCTCCTCCACCATGAATATGTCCTTCATGCAAACAAGTCCACCAACATGGTTCCCCACCGAGAGAAGATCTATGCAGTCATCTCTGGGCAAAACTCCTACTCTTGGGAGACCAAGCTCCGTCTGCTCAGTGCGTTCTCAGCCCGTTCTCTACCCCATCAGATGTGCTGCAGAGGCAGAGATATCATTCTCCAGTATCCAGCACCATAGACGCATAACTTCCCTGCACAGGGTTATGGACTTCTGACCCCCCACCGTTCCTGCCTGTTGAGGTAGTGCATGGTCACAGTGTTGGCCACTAGCACCAGGGTAGGATGCCCCCTGAGGGAATGTGTGAAAGTTGTCAGTGCTAGTCTGACTACTCGCAGCTTCAGTAGGTTGATATGGCAACATCTCTCCTTTCTAGACCATTGACCGTTTACTTGAAGGGACCAGCAACAATCCCCACAGCCCTTTAGAGAGGTGTCCTTGATCCCCTGCACCTCCGCCAAGGTGCACAGAATGGCTCTCGCGCAAGTATGTTGGTCCTGTTGCCCCACCAGGCCATGTCGTCGACAACTGAATTCAACACTTGCAGAACATCCAACATCTCGCCTGAGTACTGCGACCACTGACTCCTGAAGAGCCACGGCAGGGACCTCATTGGAAGCCTAGCCTGTGGCACCAGAAAAATACAGCATGCCATGAGGCCTCAGAAATGCAGGAAGTGGGTGTCAGAAAACGACCAGAGTTCTGTAAAAGGTTGACCATTCGTGCCATGTTGGCGACTTGTGGGAGGTGGATTTGGGGGTGGGCATGGTGTTAGGACAAAGGGAGCACCTTGAACTGATAACTGCCTGTGCTTCCTGTGGATAGCCATGTGACAATAAGCACCCTGAAGGTCCAATGACACCAGCCAGTTCTGCAAAGCCTGGAGAATGTCTCTCAACATCACTATCCTGAACTTGTCCTCCCTCAGGAACGTGTTCAAGGCCCTGAGGTCTATGATGGGACAGAGTCCTTTCCCTTTCTTGGGAACCATGAAATATCAGGAGTAACAACCGAAACCCTTCTTCCCGACTGGTACCCCCCCTCTACTGTGCCCTGTGGCAAGAGAGTTTGCAGCTCCTAATGAACTTCCTGCTGCAGCTGGCGGGAGGGTGGTGTCTGTCCAGAATGCTCGACAATTTCAATGGGACGAGTTTCTCCCACTCCATAACAATGCCACAGCGGACTACCGGTTCTCCCGCTCGCCACGTTACCTCTGTATCTGCAGGGGAATGCTATTGGACTCGGCTTTCGCTTGGGTTTTTCTCCTCTGCTCTGGATTTTGTGCTTCTCAATGTTGTCGATGTCCTGGCCTCTGTCCCCTTTCTCGTTGCGACCGACTATCGTGCGGGTAGCAGGGCGTCTAGTTGACTCTCCGGTTGGGTGGTTTCAGCACTGTTCAACAGGCGCAGGGCCCACAACAAAGTCACACCAAACACCGGGATTAGGATTCCCTTCTCTATGCTCGGAAACGCTGGGCCTCCAGCATCTCCATCTGGTGATCAGGACCTCTCTAAAAGTCACAGGGCTCCTCAGCTCTGCCACCTTTAGGTGTCACGTTGTCAGGGACTTCCACTGCTTACACTCCTCTCTCTTTTGCTGTGCTCTCACTCTCGAGTCTACTAGTCTCAGCTACATGTACGTTCCTCTTTAAAGAGACTGATCCTTGTACATGAGGTAGTTTAGTGTTGTCTTCAGGCACATCTCTTCGTCACACCTCCTATAATCCGAATCCTGTGTGAAATTGTGTCTGACCCTTGAAAAGTCTGCATTTGGGACGTTTTTAATATTGCTGGGCTGGTGGCCTGATAATGTGCTGAATATTGCATTACTAGTAGTAGGTTGCCTGCACATAGATGTCTCGATTTGCTTGTTACTGAGCTTCATATATAAATAGAAATAGCTATTCAGTAAAAAACCTTTAGTTAAAATGATCTCGATGCAATGCAAAACGTAGGTATTACAGGAATTCGCCAGTTACAAGTGGAAAATCAAATATAATACAAAATTTATATGGACTGCACATGGCGTCGCAGGCTGAGTTAATTGATAAGGAAAACAGGCTTTTGAAAATGTTTACTGCTTGTAGGGCTTTGTTTTGAGTTGACCTGGACTACAAACCAAAAACATCACGTAAGCGCATTACTGAGCGCTACTGTTTTACAGCATCTGGTTTCCTCATTCCCAGTGGGTATTTTCATTTTATGTGCGACAACCTTCATGAGTACAGAATGGTGGGGGATGAGTGCTTTGCAAAAAAGATCATTTCTTTTTTTAATGTGTATTTTTATTGTATTTTCGATTTAACATCATAAAACATACATTCTTCTTATAAACATACAACCTGTATGATGAGTGGAACAGTCCCTGGTCAGGTAAAAAGAAAACGAGAAAGGAAGAGAGAGAAGAAAAGGAAGAAAAAGAGAAAAGGGTCTTGCAGTGTCCGCTGTTTCTCACGCTACATGCCAGATTAGAGTACTTTTGCACATTGCACATTGTGCCCCACCATCCATTGCTCAGGTCGGTGCAGTCACTGGGCTTCCTCCCATTTGTTCCATATCGTATCTGCTTTCCTCGGGCATCCCCTGGCTGCATATACTCTCTTTTCCATCGCAATGCATATGTTGACGTCTGTCACCCATTGTTCGTACTGCGGCGTAGATTCCGAACCCCATAGTTGTGCAATGTTCCTTTTAATAATTGCAGAGGTCGTCGATAAAAGCAACTTCTCATATTTAGATGCCTCTCCCTCCTCCTCTATCCCGAGCAGGAGTAGCTTTGGGTCTCTGTGTATCGTTCTCCCCAGTACCCGTGAGAGTTCATCGCAACATTTTTGCCAGTATTGTCGTATATGGTTGCAGTCCCATAGTATGTGAAAGAAGGTTCCCTCCTCCCTCTTGCAATGGAGACAGTGTGGGTCGGATGTTTTCCCCCAGCTATATAATGCCACCCTGGGGTAGTAAATCCTATGCAGATTTTTTTGTTGGACAAGTCTAAGTCTGGCCGAAATGGCCACCTCCCGAGGGTACATGAGGGCCCCCACCCAGTCCTCTGGCTGTATGAGTCCTAAGTCTCCCTCCCATTTGCCCCTTACGCTGGTTAGTTCAGTGGTGGCAAAGGAAGTGATGACATTATACATGGTGGACGTTACTCTGGCCTCTATGTTTGCCTCCACTGTGTTTCTTTCGAGGGGAGTGCTTTCGGCCATGTCTTCAAGTGCCGGGAGGTGGGCTTGTAGGGTATGGTGCATCTGCGCATATTGGAACCGTTCAGTGCCTGGGAGGTGAAATCTGGACTCTAGGGTTTCAAAGGACACCAATTTGCCCCCTTCTACGATATCGCCCACCGTACTGATATCACATTGTGACCATGTACGCCATCTCGGCAGTTTGTTTACCTCGGGTAGATTCCTGTTGTTCCACAGAGGCTGTAGTGGAGTGATCTTCCCCTCCCATCCCAGGAACTTGTGCGCGTCTGTCCATACTCGGGCAATGTGTGATAGCAGAGATTGTGGGGCTGAGTTACTAATTGGTTTGTAGAGGAGTTCAGTTTGAGGTCTAGCACGTTCTCTGGCACTCCCCAGTCTACTGTGTGGCAACGTGGTGTCCCGGTGCAGCAAGTCGTTGACCACTGCCATTTGACTAGCCCAGTAGTAGGACTGTAGTGGGGGAGCCCTATCCCTCCTTCCCAAATGGAGCGTTGCAGAGTACCCAGCGCAATACGTGGATGTCCGTTATTCCAGAGGAGCTTCCTCAGTGTGTTGTCTATCTTTTTAAATTCTTTCGCAGGGATGTGTAGTGGGGCATTTTGTAGAATGTATAGGAAGCGCGGAAGAGCCATCATTTTGAACAATGCTGCCCTTCCCAGTAGGGTCAATGAGTTTGTTGGCCACGTACCTGCTCAGGTCGTTAGTGATTTGTATGCAAAGGTATTTAAACTGCTCGGTTTCTAAGCGGAAGGGACAGTTGGCTGGTGGTGTAAAAGTTGTAGTGCCTATTGGGAACAGTATTGATTTGGGCCAGTTTACTCTTAGCCCGCTGAAAGTACTGTAGCTGTCCAGTATGGCTACAATCGTGGGGCAGGCTTGGTGTGGGTCTTTTAAGTAAAGAAGCAGGTCATCCGCGTACAGGGAGACCCTATCCTCACGCCCGTCTTCCCACTGGATACCACACCAGGCCGGTGACGTTCTCAGTGCCTCAGCTAGCGGTTCCACAGCCAGGGCAAATATCATGGCGGATAATGGGCATCCCTGTCTAGTTCCCTTCCCGAGCTTAAAGGTGTGCGATGGCCACCCATTCACGCTCATTTTTGCCTCGGGGGATTCATATAGGAGTTGAACCCAGCTCAGAAACTGGGGACCAAACCCCATCCGGCCCATTATTTCCCAGATTGCCTCCCAGTACACCGAGTCGAAAGCCTTTTCGAAGTCAATCGCTAGTACAGCCAGGGGGCCTCGGGTGGAGTGTGCATTCTCTATTACGGTGTGTAGCCTATGAATGTTCATGCGGGTCGACCGTTTCGGCATAAATCCGCACTGGTCGGGGTGAATTAGTGTTGTGATGACCTTTTGTAAGCGGTTGGCCAGTACTTTTGCTAGTATTTTGGTCTCACTATTGATAAGTGAGATTGGTCGATATGAGCTACAGAGGTCTGGCGGTTTGTCTTGTTTAGGAATCACTATTAGCGTGGCTTTCCAGAGGTCCGCCGGTAGGCGTCCTCTCTCCTTGCACTGTAGGAACATTCGCAGTAGGTGGGGGGCAATTTCATTTGTACCAAGTTTACGCCACGTCTCAATCGGGAAGCCATTTGGCCCTGGTGTCTTTCCCGTCTGGAGTTCCGACATGGTCGCTATCAGCTCCTCCTCTGTGATATCTTTCTCAAGTAGAGCCTGCTGTTCAGCGCTTAGAGTGGGGAGGGCTATGTCATCTAGTACCGATCTATCGATAGGCGACGTGGGCGGCCTGTAAAGCTCCGTATAGTAGGCTGCGAAGCCCTCAGCTATGTCGCGGTCGGGCAGTAAGGTTTCAGCTCCTTCTGATCTTAACGCCCTGACCTGGCCGCTGCCTGTTTCACGTTTCTCTAGCCATGCCAGCATTTTGCCGGCTTTATCACCGGTCTCATATATTCTAGCTCTCGTCGTCATATGTCGTCTAACGCAACATTCTGTAAACGTTTTTGGGCAAGTGTTAGTGCTCGATTTGTTTCTGGTTGGTCTAGTGCTAGGTGGTTGAGTTCAGCCTGGGTCACTTGTGCTTCGGCTTCTACCAATTTCAGTTGGTGTTTCTTTCGGTGTGCAGCGGACCATGCCAAGATCTCACCTCTCAGCACCGGTTTAAGTGCCTCCCACAGGGTCTCCGGATCATCTACTGATCCTGTGTTTAACTCAAAGTAAGTTTTTGTCGTTTGTTGTATGTGCTCCAGAAAATCTGGGAGGCCCAGGTAATAGTTATTTAAGCGCCAGGAGGGGGGGGGACGTCGCCTAGCCATGTTAAGCTCGATTAGCAGGGGGGAGTGGTCTGATATGCAGCGCGGCAATAGGTTTGCTTTTGTGGCCCTGTGAGCCTCCGGCCCGGGCAGAAAGAAGTAGTCTAATCGCGATAAGGAGGCGTGTACCCCCGAGTGGAAGGAGTATTCCCTTGTGTCTGGGTGTAGGTCTCGCCACACGTCCTGCAATCCCATGGCTGTGGTGAACGTAGCTAATTTGGTGCGAACAGTGGGGTTTCTTCCTCTCAAGTGTGTGCGGTCCATCCCCACCTCCATAACTTCGTTGAAGTCACCCCCAATTATCAATAGGTCTGAGTTGTCTCCCGAGATCAGAGGTGTAATGTCCTGTAGCAGGGTGGTGAGCAGTGTCGGTGGCGAGTAGACCCTGAGTAGGGCTATCGTCTGGTTCCATAGTGTTCCAGTAATAAGTGTGTACCTGTACCTACCGTCAGTGTCTTGGGTCACCCGTGTCATGGTCAGGGGTAATCGTTTGTGTATTAATATAAGCACCCCACGGGAGCCTGTGGTAAACCCAGCATGTATTGCAATTCTGTAGTTGGTGCGTTTGAATAGGGTAGATGTAGTGCCTGCTAAATGGGTTTCAGTTAGGAAGGCTATGTCTGGTGTGTGGCGATTTAGGAGTTGTGTGATAAGTCGTCTCTTGATTCCACCTCCCATCCCATTAACATTCCAGGTTAGGAGTCGTAGGGTCCTGGTATCAGTGTTAGTGGAGGCCATTTGGTAAAAAGTGCGGGTTGATCACTGGCTGATAGCACCATGTGCACATGCCGTTTGCTGATAGTGTTGTGGCATAGCGTTCTAGGTTTGAACTTTGGACCCTTTTCTGAACAGAACCGTTATTAAACTTCCCATCCCCCACCCTATACTCCTAACTCGAAGCATCTGTTGCCCGAACATTCAACGAAACAACTCAGCTAACCGTGGCTGAGTGCGCCCGCTAACAAATGAACAAATAAACTATTTGGGGTTGTCTCTCTATGTGTAGGCTCCGGTCGTGTCCCGGTGCGGTGTCACACCACGGGAAGGGGGGGGCTTCCATCTGGGCTGGCCGCTTAGCTGTGTGCCTCTTCGCGGCTAGTCTGTATGCATATTCAGTATAAGGTTGTTATAAAGTACCTTAAGCCCGGCACGGTCGGGTCTCGAGTGTTTCTGTTCGCATTTTTTCCGGGAGTCGGTGCTGTTATCCCTGCAGTTGTGGTGCGATTCCCGGTGCAGGCGGTTGTTGGTCTGGCGGTTCAGGACCCGGCTGGGCACGGGGTGTTCTGTTTCTGTTGCCCCTCGTTGCTGTCCAGTCTCCCTCGATGTGTTGTTCCGCCCATCTCCTCGCCTCTCCGGGGTCGGCGAAGTGGACTGTTGTGCCTCGATGGTAGATTTTAAGTTGGGCAGGGAACATCAGGCCATATTTCACTTTGAGGGATTGTAGTTGTTTTTTCAATGGGTCAAACAATTGTCTAGCCTTTTGCACTTCCCTGGTGTAATCTTGGATCCGTTATAGGTGAGGGTGCCTTTCGCCCTTGCGGACTGGATCAGCGCATCACGATCACGATAGTTTAAAAGTTTGGCGATCACTGTGCGAGGCGGGGCGCCCAGAATTCGGCAGCCCGTCGGCACTCGGTGGGCACGTTCAATGGAAAAGAAATTGGAGAATGTATTGTCTTCAAACATGTCTGTAAGCCACTGTTCCAGAAATAGCTCCATATGTGGGCCTTCTGCTTTCTCCGGCAGGCCCAGGATCCTTACGTTATTACGCCTGGATCTGCCCTCGCTCTAATCCACTCGCTCCTCCATGGTTTTCAATCGTGTTGTGACTCTAGCCAACTGCTGTTCTATGTTCCTTATTCCATCCTCCGCACCAGAGATGCGTTGTTCTGCCTCGCCGGTGCGCGATGTCAGTTTCTGGAGGTCATGTCGCAGGAGGGAAACGTCCATGCTGATGCCGTCCATTTTCTGCTCCATGGAGGCGTGCGAGTCGGCTATGGCCGCCATGATGTCCTTTAGGGAAATCGTGCCCTCTGTTTCCGCCATGGCGTCTGCTTGGTCATGTTCTTGCTCTGGCTGGCCGTTAGCTGTTGGCGTGGTAAATTGATCTATCCTGCTCTGGGATATCAATCGTCTGGACTTGTCTTTGCCCATGTCGAATGCCAATGTGTATCGCAGTCCGGACTGCTGTAGAGGGGTGGCGGCAGTACTTTTTACCAGTCTCGGCACCGGGGCAGTCCTCTGTGCCCCACTCGGCGGGGCCGTTTCACCTCGCTCCCCGCGGTGTGTGGTGGGCAACCAGTTCGCCTCCCCAGCCAGTTCACGGGCCCCTCTCCACCGACCCCGGCCCTGCCGTGCTGTGCGGGACGTGCAGTAAGTTTCTCGCACTCGCCGGCAAAAGCCTCTCCACAGACCACATGGGGGCTGCTGCCCAGCAGCTTTGTTGATTTATGTAGGCGCAGCAAACAGGTCGTTTTGCTGTGCGGTCTGCGGTGGATAGTCGCGGTTCTCCCGCAAAGCACCTTCCCGCCATCCCGCTTCACTCCGATGAGCGCGGCCATCTTGATCGTGCGATGCCGCGAGCGCGGCGCCTCCATTCCGCCGCTCCAAACTCGCTCTAAAGAGTGCGTTTCGACCTGGAACTTTCTCTGCGTGTGCCAGGGGCGCTTGCCTTCAGGAGGGTATGTGTTTTTGGAGGATTTGCCACTCGTAGCAGGCTATTTATTCAGGCTGTTTGCTGCGGCCGTCGGAGCGCCAGGAACTCACGTCCTCATCGTCCCGTTGCTGGCCACGCCCCCCAAAAAAGATCATTTCTGAACTACAAACATATAACAAAGGGTTTTTACATTGAATCTCAAAGGTTTATTATCACAGAAGGTTATCCAGAACTGTACCTAAGGTTTTTTTCAGTGATTTATTTTTATAAACTATATTCTCTAAACCAACAAGAGTGTCCACTGGGCCTGGCTTGGGATAATGTCCGTTTGGCACATGGCCTTTGGCCGTTCCCCAGATGTAGCAAAGACACAGATATTGCCCACTAGGCATGTCCAGTGGACATGCCCAGTGGCAACTGTCTGGGCTCAGCAAATGTACCTGCAGCCGCAGCTGGCAATTGCCATGCTCAGGGGGCACTACCAGTGGACACAGTCGACACAGCAAAATTGCCCAATGGGCATGGTAAAAACACCCTCATAGGGCTTGGCCAGCAGATATGCCCAGTGGACATTGCCCACAGTGCCTAACTGGCATAGCCTGTCGCTGACCCAAGTGTACAAGGGGCCGAGGCCCAGGCGGGGAAGCATAAATGACCATAGTGCCCACTTGGCATATCATGCAACCAGGCAAGACAAACACACCCACAATGCTCAATAGACACAGCAATTGATAATCCATGAAACTGTGCATGGGGTGCATCATCCACAATGCCAAATGGACACTTTGCGCCCACAGCAACATCCCCACAGGACTCACTAGGCATGGCCACTGTGCCAGAGACCCCAAAAACAGCAAACAAAATCAGTGCTTACTGTCCATGGCTGTTGGTCATTCCCCCGAGCACCCACAGTGCTCAGTGAGAATGGCCTGCGGTCATACCCAGTGACACTGTGCCCAGAGGTGGCCTGTAGCCATGTTGCAGGCACAGTAGACATGCCTGCAAAATTCTGGTGCAAGTTCATAATCAATCTGGCCAGCATTTTGTGAGCTACACCTAAAATGGAATGGGGAATGTTTCCTTTTGACCCCCACTCATATAAATGTTTCTGCTAATGGATGGAACCAAACTTCCCATCAATATTTAGAGAGGCCTGAATATGTGTGGAAAGATTGATGCAGAACTGTCAATTGGTGCAAAGTTAAAAGTTTAAACCCTTTTTTGGGACCCCCCACACCCCATCACTTCTGTGTGTGAAACCTCCAAAACTTACCTGAAATGTTTAAAAGTAAGCTGCATATATATTTCTGAAAATTGCCCAGTTTATTGCTCAATGCCAATATGATTGCCAGGTAATACAGAAATTTGCACAGCCCAACCGTCTAGGTTCAGCAGCCAAACTCCAGGTTGACCCAACCGCCTCAGCCAAACTATCTTTACTTATTTCTTTAAAGGGCATATTCAACCCATCCTGCCCACATTCCCTTGCTCACGCCAAGGCCAAGAAATGCCCTTGGGGACTACAACATATCCATTTCAAAGGTTTTTTTCAGCACAAGATTTGAATCCAAGATGGGGGCTAGGCACACAATTTTCAGCATGGATTTAGCTAATCTGTTGCGAGAACCTGCAATTGCTCGGTTTTTCCCTTTTGACCCACTTCTTCTGCTAGTCATATTTTAACCATAACAAATGAAGATTGCTAATCAGACCAAATGCCAACATTGTATGCAGCTTTGGAGAAAATCAAGCAAACAATGTGTATTGTGACAGCAAGACTTCCCTATGAAGGTTTGCATGGGAAACGTAACTGTACTGGACCAAAAGTCACAACTTTCCTAAACAAACTGACAGTCAGATCTAATCTTTTTGAGAAACGTATCATTGAAAGACGCTGACATTATGAGCATCTTACAAAATGCTCTTCCTCTTTGGAGCATAACCAGAGCTACAGACTCACTATATCCGACTATATATTTAGTAATACACTTCTGCTAGGCTTATAGTATATAGAAGTCTACGACCCTTCTAATACTCTTGAAGGTGCGCATTTCAACATATAAATTGAGATTGCGGTAAACATAGTAGAAATACTATCTTCTGATGGTTCTATAGTATACAGATTTCTTCTATATTGACACAAAGATTAGAGAGACTAGTAAGATATGGCATAACGTGGACATGCGTGAATTGCGCAGTCCAATTTGTCAAATGTTGAGAAGATGGGTAGTAAAACTAAAACCAAAAAAGTGATGGGTGGAAGGTTTTTAATTAATATGAAGCTCTGGCAGACGATGCGTAGTCCAGACAGAAAAAGTAAAACAAGCTACCCCACCTTTACACACATATAGAGGTAAACCAGATGCTTAGGTCACAATCATACGGAGCATTGCTCTACAGGAACAAATGGTCAAAATATCTTACATTTTTTTTATTAAAAACAAACAGGTCATAAATCAACGCGATTTATCTTCCGAGCCCGAGGGAAAAACTGTCACTCGCATTGCGAATCCGGGACTGGGAATCAGTAGAGTTTTGTCCGATCGCGCATGTGTGACCGTGACACGACGTAACGCTGCCAACTTGAATGAGTGTTATACATGCTCGAATGATCGAGGCTATGGCTGATAATCGGGTTACATGTTGCACCTAAATCTAAACACACCCATCACTTTATAATGCCGCTGTTTGCCCCCAATGACGAGTGTCATATCTATGTGAGACATTAATAGCTTTTAGCAGGTGCAACATGTAACCCGATAGTCAGGACACATTGGTAGAAGAGAGATATGGAGACATGCGCGATCAGACAAATCCCTACCGATTCCCAGTCACGTGTTCGCAACGCAAGTGATTGGCTGTTTTTCCTTGGCGTGGAAGACGCAGATAAGGTAAGCTACCAGTCCGAGTAATGACGCTGCAACACCCTTTTCAGAAACATTGCCATTGTGAGAGACCATTCATCAGTAAATATGGTATCTATTTGAGTGCTGACATAGATATACTTAACATTCTACTTCATTGATGGGGCACATGATCCTCCTCTGCAGCCACAGTAAAGCAGCACGATTTACACACCAGGCATAATACACCGGTGTGTTGCAGTAGATATAACTATATAACCATACCCACTAAGTAGAGGAATTTTGGTGACTCCATATGAGGAGCCGCAAGAAAAACAGCTTTTTAGAAACATTATATACCACAAAGGCATACATCCAGACCTGCTTGAACATTCTGTTTTTTTCACCTGCTTTTACCTCAATAGGCTGACCATCTGACTCAGAATAGATGAACATTGTACCAGCAGCATATTTTGGCTGCAACCGATGCACAACCAAAGTATCATGCCCGGAAAAAGGGAAAATTAAGAAGGATTACTTTCAGATTAACCAAGGTAATCAACAAAACCAATGTACTTGTCCCAAAAACTGCATAATGGAGATAAAAGTTGTAGTTTGGATATAATGAGGATAAAAACGTTGCCCTTGGTATGTTTCAGCAACTTCAAATGCAACACTAAAAGAGGAATTGATGTGTTGACCAATAATCAGCCCTACACACATAGAAGAAAAGATAGGTGGGTAAACAGCCTTGTGGTCTTTTAAGTCAATTAGAGATTTGACTTTTTTTAGTGGCCAGGTTTTAAATCTTTGTATTTTGTCACATCTTATTCACAGTACTCGTCAGGAGATGATGCCCCCTAACGAGGAAATTGGTCACCATATATCTCTCCTACCAATGTCTCCTGAAGACGGCTTGCAGGGTTTTACCATCAAACGAAAGGATGTTGTAGACATTGTCCACCTTGCCCAGCCAGAAACGCATGATGTGTTGTCACCAATATTGAATCGCAATTCGACTTTCATTGTGAATCGCTTTTCACCTTGTTACTAACATCATAATCAAACATGCCCATGCACTACTTGCGACTGCATTAAGCATTTGAGCTTTGTTTTTCGTGTTGATTTATGACCTGTTTCTTTTGAATACAATGTTTTTAAGATATTCTGACCACTTGTTCCTGTAGAGCAATGATCCGTAGGATTGTGACCTAAGCATCTGGTTTACCTCAGATTGTGTGTAAAGGCGGGGACATTATGTGTAAGCTTAACTCCAAGTCGCAATGTGAGCAAAGCCATGTTAGCAGCCTTACGTAGGGCCATGCTTGAACAAGTGTGGAACAAAATCCAATGAATCAGCAGCCCACTCCTAGGAATGGTAAAACACAGTGGACAATCCTAAAGGAGGTTAGGCCCAGAGAGCAGTGAAATGCATCATGTGCCTCAAGTATTAACAGGTGAAATGAATGGATGATCCCCATTGCACCAATCCGAAGGTTATGCCAACACTCACCCGCAGGCTAGAGATAAGTGATTGGGGGCTTGGATGCAATAACCACCATGGGTTTCTGGAGACCAGAGTTGGTAAATGGAGTCATAGATCGGGAGGCAAAGTTGGCTAGTGGAGGCTAAGGTGGAGTCACAGAGGAGACAAGAGGATGTGGAGGCTCAAGGGAGTAAGGAGTGCAAGAACTAAGGGTGATCAAAAGGGTGAAAGAATTAGCACAAGTGGTGAAAGCCAGTCTGTAAAGAGATGTAAGGGTGGTGGGGTGGAAGAAAATATTAAGGGGATGTTTGAGAAGGGCCTTGAGCTGGGAAACCCCAAGAAGAGGAGGCTGTAAGAGACAATGGAGTACAAGGAGAATGGAAGGAAATATCAAGAGGAGATTAAAGGAAGACTGGGGCCAGAAAGGCGGCTGGGAAAAGAGAACAGGTGGAGGTTGGAGATCCTCTAAGAAAGTGGGAGGAGACAGGGTGAAGGGGAAGGAGACATTGGAGGAAAGTGAATGGAGTTGCCAGAAGGAGGTCAAGCCCATCTGATTGCTACAAAGAGTTTGCCTGAAATGGATAGATTGATGTAGGTACAAGAATGTGGCATAGTGAAAGGAGATGGGGGAGGAAACGCATGTTAGAGAGGGGAGGCTAGCAGGTCCAAGAAACACTTCCAGAGGCACAGGAGTGTGGTGACCTGATGAAGAGGAGGGTAAGGACGGGACATATGGGAACAGTACAAGGACACAGACAGGGGCTGGTGAAGAAATAGGAGCAAATCCTCAAGGCCCACACAGTGTAATGGCCTGCTAGTTGAAGTCCTGGACATTTATTTGGCCATTACCACCAAGCCCCAAATTATGCTCCTAGACAGGCAACGCAGGCAAGCACATGTCAGGCCCAAAACCTAGGATGAGAAGCTGACAACCAGAGGCAGTGAACCAAGATCAAACTTGGAGTACCACGTTAACCCCTAAGAACTGAGTGACTGAACTTGTCTGTCCCAGAGAAAAAACCCAGGCTGAGGTTTGAAAGCTAAAAAGACCCATCCTACTGCTGTTAGTGACGTTTTATGTGGCACTTCTCTTGATTTGGCCCAAGCCTGAAAATAAAGCCACCTTTAAAAAGTTTGTTAAAACCTGGCTATTTGACAAATATGACTAATGCTCACATCTATTTTTGCCTGCCTCAAACTCTGTACCAAACGCTGATACCTCAGGGTCTGGGCGTTACATACGTGTAATAAATACATAAAAATAAATAAATACATATCCCCAATGAACCCATGAGAAATTAATTCTCGTGTTTGCATGTTGCGGAACCAACTCTGCTTCAAGACAATGTATAATATTGAACAAAATATTAGGCTAATTCTTCCTCAGCTACTAAAAAGATCCTAAACGTCACAAAATTAGCAATACCTTCTTGTCAACACATCTTTAACTAACCCAGTCACTGCAGCCAAACCAAATACTAATGATAGCACTATTAATGTGGCAACGGGGTACTCGACAGAATGGATTTATCGAGGCCTGAGGCAACTCAGCGATATCCATTTTCTTTCAAAAAAAGTATCCCAGCAGCTTAAATCTAAGTGTTTCATCCCAGAACTCATACGGGTTAAGAAAAAGAAATGCGCCTGGAACCTCAGGCTAATTATATACAGAAAGAAACAGGGTTTCCTTAGACAATGTAAGTGCATTTTCATTACAGGTAAAAGAAGGCATTTTCATCTTGTGTCTGCAAAATCCACCAGAGCAAACTTGAATATAACATTTAATGCATTTAAGAATGCAGTGATGCGATTATAACCTTTCAAAAACGGATTGGAATTGCACATTTCAGTAGGGAAAATAATTGAAAATATATAAAAGGACATTCATATTGCCTTATCCATACGTCTCCAGGCTCAGCAAGGGCTTTCAGTTCTTCTGATGGACAGAGCAGGCCCTAATAACGCTCCTCAAGATTAACCGCCCTTATGTATATGAATCATTAGACTGAGCCCATTGTACGTTATCAGGGGACCCGTGTCCTCCTATTTATAAAGTACTTGCATAAGAAGTGCCAGGAGACCAACGGAATGGAAGTAGTTATTCTACATAACACCCAATAACATCTGCCACTCCAATCACAGAAAACCTTAAAGAGATCTTCAAATATTCCCTGTAGAAGATTCATTCCCACGTCCCTTTGAAGTAGCAATTTCTGCTCATTTATTGAAGCATCCTCGGGTTGATCCAACTCTCTTGGCAGACTTAAGACCCATCTGAAACATGCCACTCCCAGCAAAACTGCTAGAAATGGCAGTGACAGTGCAGCTGCAAACATTAATTGAGAATAACCTTTGCTGGAACACATGTAGGAAGGTTTCCATATACTGCATGGGATAAGTCAGTGGTCATATCAATTCTGAAGAACCTGAGACAACACGCATAATAGTGTGGGATTGGAAGCCTTGTTCATTATACACCAATCAGTGGCTTTTGATACAGTGAATCACTCCATCCTGCGCTCCAATCCTCCAAACATAGGGGTGCCTGGTATGACACTGTACTTACTTGGTCTCTTCCTCTCCTCATATAAAAATAAAATCAGTAATTCGGTCTCCTTTTACTTTGTGTACCTGAAAATTATAGTGCAGGGTTCCACACAGATGTGCTCTTTCCCTGCTCCTTTTTTTATCATTTAATACCTAATCAGGCTTTTTAA
Source organism: Ambystoma mexicanum (assembly GCF_040938575.1). Taxonomy (NCBI): domain Eukaryota; kingdom Metazoa; phylum Chordata; class Amphibia; order Caudata; family Ambystomatidae; genus Ambystoma; species Ambystoma mexicanum. The sequence continues at coordinate 523,211,853 of NC_090923.1, forward strand.
AACATATGGCGGTGAGAGTATATACCTATCAAGACAACGGCCATAAAGAACCTCACTGCTTTAGATAGGAAAATGTCATTACTAGATCAGTGTCTCCTAGCAGTGAACAGATTGATGCATTACAATTGTTCAAAGTTAATCTACTAAAATAGGAATCCTAGTGATCAGCATCTCTGACACTGGGATCTCTAAATGGATTTTGGGGGTGTGTCCTTATGGTATAACAAAAACTAACCAACTTTGGTGTTTTGATCCCAAACTAACTATGAAGTCCTTGGTCTCCATGATGCAACAATGTGTTTTCACACTTACAATATTAAAAACAAATTCTTGCCTTCCTAACTTGAACTTTACCACGGAATATCCAGACAGTTTTGACCTAGAAAGGTAATGTCTCGCCTTGAGGCAGAAACATGTCTGGGGATGCGTGTGGTCTCGTGCAGTAAGCATGTGACCTAGCAGTTGGGGCTGGACTATCCTTTTTGGGATCAGAACAAGCCTGATTTGCATATGGGCTTTCCCTTTTCTCTAATGGCTTGGCAGGCAAAGAACAATGGTCTGGAGGGTTGCCCAGAACAATGCCAGAGTTAAAGATTAGTTCAAAACCTTCCAGACATCACCTCTTTTGCTTTGCGTTCGCATTGACTGTGCAACATCATTCACCTGGGTCGATCAAATTATCTTCACTTGTGTCTCCAAAAGCTGCATAATGCCTAATGCAACTGCATGCTACAAGCATGTTTCACCAGCACTGCGTCAGCTGCATTTGCGGACTGTTAAGTAGAAGTAGGTTAATTGTCTGAATATGGCTCATAGCGATTTATTAAGTAGGGCATTGCTTTCTTTGAAAAACTGACCAGCCCACAACCTTCTCACTCATTGTGACTCACATTCGCTCTTCTCCTGACAGTCCGTAAGGCAGAGCATCTCTGGGTGGATACTCTATAGCCCAATTGACTACGATGTCATGGAACATTCTCAAATACCAGTAAAGCTTGTAGAAACCTCAAGCTATTGGAAGGCTCTTAGCGTCAGGAGGCCAGTACTGGTAGTAACAGTTTGCACTTTACAAGAAACACAACAAACGTCTGACAGCCAAATCTATACACTCTGAAATAATGAGCGTGAGCTCATCGAATTCATCTCATGTCCCACTGATCGTACCACCATCTTTTTTTGGTCACGTGGTACAAAGTGCCATGGAAACAAAATCTCTGCAAACATGATCGTTTTAAGGACTGCCACATTTCCTAAATATCTAAAAATGTCTGGTATTACCTTGATGCGCAGATTGTACATTCTTACAAAACTAGAAGATTGAAACATCCTCTGTACATTTTTCCATCAGCACAAAAGCAATTACAATGTCGATTCTCATGCAATTAAGGGGTAACGATGAAAAAGGGACATTTCCAGACGTTTAGGTCCTGCCTGACTGCTCGTGCACCAACAGCTTTTGCAAAATCACGTTAAACTCAAATGCCCTTACCCATATGCTTTATAATTACCCATCGAGAGCGTTAGGATGAAAGTATTAGTTTACATGGTGGTCAGTTACTTCTCAAAAAGGCCACGTTGCCTCAAAACTATTTAAGGCCACTGTTTGCCATTGTGGCTACGAATCTTGTAACAGCCTTCTGTCTCATATCTATTCTCCACTTCGTTATGGCTATGTGTGATCGTTACTAGAAGTACATCTACTGAGAGTCTAGACCCACTGTAAGTTAAGTCTAGCGACCTGAATCTTAACAGCCACCTAGTAAATCAAAATAACCCCACAATAAACCTGCAGAAAAAGATTTAAATAAATAAATAATGCTGCCGCATAAATTATTATTCATAAATGACGGACATATGTAGGTATTATATGAGGACTGTGGACTTAGTGGATATTTGGCAATACATTCTAGAAATTCAAAAGTCTTAATACAGGAGAACAAGGTTGCGCAACAGGTTGGACATCTGTGAAGAGAATACAGTTAATTGTACATCATTAGATTGCCGATATTTGTAACAATATTAGCATTTGAGCAAGCAGACATTAGGGCACATTTCAAAAGCTTTCAATGAGAACATGTGTAGGAATTTTTTTAAAAAAAGCAAACAAAACGAAAACTAGAAAGAAAATTGTAACGCAGAAATCAAAGTAAGATTTAAACCACAGACGAGGAGAGACATTTGCTGTTATTAAAAGTGCATTACAGAAAAAACCGTTGGCAAGGGCCAAAGGAGTCCCAAAGACCAGTTCTGGAAGTGGTGAGGTGAAGTGCAACTAAAACTGTGTCACATGTCAGTGTTGGGACATGGGACAGCGTTCAGGAATTAAACAGATGTGGTAAAATCATGGGAACACAATATTGATGGAAGGGGCAGCAGTTGTGATTCCTCAAAGCAGTTTTTGGAGGGCCCTATATATTAAATTGGTTTTGTACTGTTTTCTGAGGTTGAGAATAATAATAAATTAGCAATGGCACCAAATTTTGCAATGTACTGGTAGTAAAGTACGTAATTCACCGACAAAGGCGGCTTTTTCAACGGCCATATGTTTCAAAATGGCACAAGGTATGTCACCAAAGAGTAGATGAAAACATTTACTCACTGTAGTGGCTCCTGTAATTCCACTCCCTTTTCTACATACTGGTTGGGCGTCCCTCCATTTGCACCGTAAAAGGGCCCTTCTCCTTGTATTTTTAAGGTGCACGTGGGTGCTGCCTGTGGAGTGTGGTTCTGCCCTTCTAGCCCCACAAGTCAGTCTTCCTTTTTCGCGAACCACCTGTGTTGCCAACTAGTTACATTCTAGGGGGCTGACTGACGGGAGCATTGTATCGAGGAAAACGGGACTGAGTATAGAAGACACTACAGTGACTAACTTATTCTTACTTCTTACACCTGGTACTCATTTCCTGCATACTAATTGTGCAATTATACATAACAAAATCCAGGTGGAACCACGACTAACCAATAAGAAGACAGATTCTTCAACACAGCTTGGCCATAAGCAGTATCCAATCTGGAATGGGTAAACCACACCACAGCTTTGGTGATCGTGTCCCATGAAGCCCATTTCTGATCAGCAATGGCAGCTGCTTTGGCTCTGGCAGCATGAGCATTAAACAATCAAGGTGTCTGTGCAGGTAGGCGAGGTAAAACTTCAACGTTCGCTTGACACCAAAGCAGTGTAAAGTTCTGAAAAATGTATGCAAGTCAACCTTCTCATTTACATGAAATACAGAGGCAATCTTTGGAAGAAAAGAAAGATGAGTGTCCAGTACAACTTTTACCTTCTGGAACACAGTGAAGGGCTTGCAGACGAGAAAACCAAACCTATCGCTCACCAACTTCATTCAATGAGGTTAAAGCTAACAGAAGGGCAGTTATGTACGTGACTAACCTGATGCCTGTAGAAGCTGTATGCTCAAAGCAAGGAAGAAGATTGAAGGAAAATAGAACCAGCACCACCCTCCGGCCCACCTGGTTCTATTTTGGAGACTGAATAGATGCAAGACTAACCCCCCTGGCCCCAAGAAGAGGAGGAACCGTCTCCACTGCACTCATACTCCAGAGTTTTGACAACTCCGGATATAATACTGTGGAAATTCTTTGAAGGATAGGAGAAGAGGGAGGGCAGATGGAAACGGGAGCCGAAACCACCAACAGAAGCAAACGGTCTGAAAATCAGTGTCACTAGTCAGAATCACAATGAAAATTATTTCTTAAGCACTGACTAAGCAAGCAAACTGCTTTCAAAATGCTGTATTTAAGCATTTCCTAAGCCCTACCCAGTCATGTGCAGGATAATAAATGCAAATGAACTAAAACAGTCGGAACGTTTTCTAAGCAATGTACTCCATGCTTTTGGAATAATCTCTTGTAGAAGAGACATGCGTCTGACCGTTTTGAAATTCATTTTAACATTTCTATATGTGCGTTTATGAGCCACCAAAGAGGAAGAGCCAGTCCCATAGGATGATGGCATATAAGGAAGCTGCTGCCACTACTAAGGAGTGTTGTGGAGGATGAGAAGATCAACAAGACTCATTTGATGGCCACCAATCTTTTGTTGGTGGAAAGGGAGGAATGTGACTTCTGCCAATTCTTAAAGGCAACCGTCATGTCATTTTGGAGAGTGAATACCCTCAAGTGCTTCACCATCACATCGACATTTGGACAGTTTACAGTCCCCCAGCGGGTGAGTTTTGCAGGTTGCATGTCACTAATTATGTTGGAAGCTAGCTTCCGGCTCTAGAGGGCACAGTCATGGTGCGCACCCTGCGCCACTAGAATAGATATTACTTAACGATTTAATATAGGTGTCATTTACGGCACGCTTAGACATCGATGTTTTCTATTTCTGGCAATTCCACCACCACAGATCAATGTTATCACCAACTGGAACGCTCTGATTCATGGTCTCATATCGTAACCAGAACCGCAGAAGCATGCAGAGCCATGAAGGTCTTTCAGTTTTGGCTAGCCCACCACCACAGATCCATGTTAACACAATGTTATATGACATTGCCATCACCTGAATTTTGATAATATGTGTATATTATTGGAGAAGGTCATCAAACATGCAATCTAGTAAATCTTTCTGCTGTAAGCTTGAATGTTACTCAATAGAAATCTAATAACTCAGATACATATGTCTCTTTTGTCCCCCCGTCCCCATCTTCCTTCCCGGTTTTCGATCGTCATAATTTATCAACTGTTCCCCATGCGTTGGGGCACCATACATGGATAATTCATTCTGTGGCATTGATTAACTCTTCGTTGTACCGAACATCATTGTTCTGATTTGTTTTACCATTTTGAAATGGAAATGTTATGATTTTATGTGTCCATGATAATTGTCTGGTCATGACACTATGGCATTGTGTATATTAGACATCGAATCGGTTAATTTGCCTTGATGAAGACTGCAAAGGTAGAAACACGTGTTGGCAAGAAGGGTAATCAAACGGAAAATAAATCATCACATGATTTACTCAATTGTAATTTTTGTCTTTTGACACCAACTGTATTTGAAGCCAAACATTTGCATTATCAGCACATTGATTTTGGCACATCGGTGTTCTCTTTTTACATTATGCTAGGCAGGGGTTAGCCTAGCCGTGCCACAGTCTGCAGCTGATGGCCACATTTCTACCACAATTCTCATCTAATCTCCGAGTCTCATCGCCCATACACCTGGTATACTCCACACTCCTTGACTCCAGTATTCCAAGGATGAGTTAGCATTAAATCAACTTCAAAACGGTTGGGGAGGAACTTTGTGGATCAAGTCATCGTTTGGGATGGGTTGTGTTGATGGCTCCCAACAGTTTGTGTCAGTAGTTGAGTCAGGTCGAGATGATGCTTCCGCTGGACTGTGTCACATTAGGTTAGGTGAGTTGAGGGCTTGCAACAGGTTAAGCCGGGTTTCTGATCATGTCGAGAGAATGCTTCTGTTGGGGTTGGGTGGGGTTGGTGCTCAGGATGCAGCAAGTCGATTGTTTCTAAACCAGCGAGCGCCAGCCGTCTAGTTGTGATGGTGATACTCTTCAATGGGTTGAAGGAGCATGTCAGAGAACAAAAGCAGCACTGCACGTCCTGTAGCAGATCTAAGCGAGTAGTGTGTGGCAAGCAGGCTTGAACGTGTCAAGGCAGTAAACCGGGTTCTGGGCAGGGTCAACAGGGACAAGGTGTGTAATGTGTTCCACATTTTCACTCCAGGAGGATTATCTGGTCCCTGCAGGGGCCCGTCGCCTCCAGTGAGAAGGATCCTGGTTCCAGTGCACAAGCAAGAGAGGCATCTTGGTCCTAAGCACTTTCACTCCACACGTGCTGACAGTAATATGAAATTAGTAGCTACCATGACATGAGTTGAATGTGCCACCAGGTGGCTGGAGTACACCATTACTATGTTTTGAAACAGAGACTGACGATTAAAAATCCACCTCTGCCTGATGGAAATGAGTGTCCAAGCAACTGTTCAGGTATGAACATGTGACCTTTAAACATCCCCTGCTGCCACTGTCAGTGGAGGATGTCAGGAGAAAATCCCAGCAAAGATATATGGGTTATGTTTTTTTGCATGGAACAGTATAAAAGGGATGTCAGATTAGCAGGCCTCCCTTTCAGAAACAGAATGACCCACATCACTTTATTGCTAAAAATCAATAAATTCAGGCTATCTCGCCCTCACTAGAAGGCATTCAGTCACATGGCCCCACAGGAGGGACACATGTGTTCAACAGGAGGAGGGGTGTTCAATATAGATCAACCCTATATTATAAAATCAGCAGTGAATATTTTGTGTAAGGTTTTGATGTACCGATTTTTGGAATGCTTGAAATTAGGGTCATTGTATAATCTACAGACATGGGGTTGGTGTCATTCCGTCCACCTTTAGCCCACTTTAATGGTATGCAGTCCAAACTGCAACTCCTTAGGCATTTGAAGTCCATTCACTGATGAAGTTGTGTACAAGTGACGATTTCGTGTAACGTTTCATTTGAGTCTGGTGGCATTCCGTTCCACATGCATCCAACTTTGATGGTATACTGTCCAAATCTACAATTCCTAAGGCGTTTGAAGTTTATTAACTAACATTAACTGATGAGGTTGTGTGATGAACTTTTGTAAGTGATAAGTGACGGTACTGTTACGCTTTGAATTGGGGATATTGTATGTATCAGTCTGCTGTCTTTCCGTCCCACATTTCTCCAACTGGTATACTGTCAACTTTACAATTCACCCAATTAAAAAGGAGGTATGATACAGATGAATTGGTGGTAACATGGAAAACTGTTGGCCACCACAAAACCATTGAGCCTAGGCTCTGAAGAACCCCCGGACACATACTATTAATGACCCAAGGGGACGTAAAGTTTAACTAGAGTAAGTGCTGCACCTTCAGAGCTCAATGCCCTTGCAGTCCCAACTTGTGAAAAGATGACTTGTAGGCCTTGTAAAAGGAATTGAAAGCTCCTCAGCGCCCACATCGGTTAAAGCCCTGCGGGTCCCGAAGTTAGCCTGATATAACGGGAGGAGCCCGCTATAGGATCCAAAGGACCACACCCAATAGAGGAACTCACTTGACTGAAGAAGTCCTGCTGGTGTGCCTGTGAAAACAAAGGGCTACTTAAATTGGGAGGCTTTGACTTCTTTTTGGCAAATTCCTTTAGGTGACCTGGAGGGGACCTAGAAAAGATATCCTTCCAGTGCTGGAGTTTGTTCTTTAATGCTCTTGGAGAGAGCATGTTTCAGGCAACTCATGTGTCCCACCTGTGTTAGTGAGAGAAGCTGACAGACAGAAGCTCCAGGGGTACGGAGGCAGGCAAGTTAAATATAATGGAGAAAGCAAAGAAAGGAGGTACAGGCATCCATTCCCGACTGTGCAGAAAACAACACCTGGGGAGGGATGTCAAACAATTAATTAAGGGGACTGCATGCAATTTATAGACTATTATTTAAAGGGTAAACAATGGATTGGAGTGGAGCTTTGATCATCTGCTAACCCTTTGCAAGTGGTCAAAACCTCAAACATGTTACAAAGAATGCAGAGATATGGGCTGCTTGTCAGAGTATGCCAAGCCCCCAAAAAGTCAACATTCATTCCCTTGCATATATTTTCACTTTCAAATGCTTCATGCCATTTAAGACAAGGGACTCTTAAAACAAATTGATCAATACTTGGATGATTCACTAGGTGACTTGAAGGTTCCCACAAGGTTCACAAGTCCTAATATAGGGTTGAGGAAGATTCATAAACGTTGTGTGGCAGACCAGCTAACCATAAGCAACAAAACACTGCCAATATTGCAGTCTGTAAACCTTTAACACAGTTTGTTGATGACCAAAATTTTAATTGGCTGGGCCTTCATCAGTGGCAACATCCAACATATACCCTGGAAAAACCTATAGAGGATGACTAAGAATTTAAACCATGCTTTCAGAAACTAAACCATGTGCGCAAGAAGAAAAACAAAAAGTACCAGAAGGATGGGAAAGCTTGCCAAAAAGAATAAACCAACATAAAAGTAAGAAACCCGAAGCAAACAGAAATGAAGCCAATCATATAGACAAGTTAAACACTTAAATCAATGGAAAAAAGTACCTGAGACTCAGAACAAGAGGGTGAAGGTTCCAACCAATGCTGTAGAAAAAAAGGAATTTACGAATGAGCTAAAGGATGGCAACTTGGAGGCACTGTATTCCACTGAGTACACTGAGAAACTAAGGGTGGTGTGCACATAAAAATATATATGCTGCCCTAAAGGGTACCAACATGTGTTCTGGGCATGTGGATTCAGAATACTAAAATGTAGAGACAGAATAAACATATTTTGTATTCAAAACCTAATTACATTTCCCTAATCAAGGGCGTTCGAAACATTGTTGTAGTAAGACTCAGAAAGCATGATTTGTACAGATACAACCAGGAATGTAAAGGTTTAGAATTTATCAAAATGATTACAATTATGCTACGATTACTGCCAGTTGTATTGTACAATTCACATTTCTTCAAGAACGGTTCACAGTAGCTTTGAGCAATTAACTTACATTCATCAATTTCAAACTGGTCTAAACCAACATCTTGATACAGAATTTATCAGGAAATGCACACAGAACGCTCCAACAGAGCAACAGCAGATATTCGAATGTGCTAATGTATTGATAATTTACTCATATCATATTTTAAAATGATTGAAAACTAGACCTTATCTGGTACGCTGCAAGAAGGGCCTCACATGAACATACCCTTATGTCAAAGACTTGTATCAAAAGAAGAAAAAAGAAACGTTTTTATATGGATGCCATGAATGAACAACTAATCTTTGCTTAAAATAACGATACACTTAGTGACTTCATAGATCTTTGCAAAAGAACCGGGTGCTCAAAGTGTTGAACAAGTTACTTACCCCTAGTAATGTTCTTTGGACTGGATGTTCCTCCCACGTATTTCCATTTTATGATAAAAATATCTTCCAGCAGCTTTGGAAATATTTTTTCGACAGAGGGGACGCTGTGCGTCGATGCTGTTGACTCCATGTCCATCGAGGGCTTCCATCCCAGCGTTCGACGCACAGCCCCATTGGCTTCAGTTTGTTTTTACGCCTTCCTCATGCAGAATTAACAGTATTGAGTCCCAGACAGTACTGGACACTGAAAGAGCACATTGTTCAATGCCTGGAAATTCTACAGCAAGGTAGGTTAGGATGGGTGATGAAGAGTACGTGGGAGGAACATCCAGTCAAAAGAACGTAACCAGGGTTAAGTAACTTGTTCTTCGAATGGATTGCGTCCTCCCACATATTCCCCATTTTATGATAGACTCCCAAAGTAGTGTTAGGTTTTGGAGGAGAGAGTAAGAATGTTCAGTTTCAAGATTTGTCATGGATCGAGTATAAGACTGCTTTCCCAAATCCTCCTTCCTGGCTAGAGGATGAATCCAGAGAGTAATGCTTCGTAAAAGTATTACTCTCAACCGGCTGCTGCACAAATGTCTAATCGGCACCACTCTTTGAAGCAGAAGATGTTGCTATGTCCCTTGTGGAATGGGCTCTTAGAGCTTCTGGGGGATGGATCTCTGTAGCACTCAGAAATAGCCAGAATTATCCATCTGGATAAAGTTTGCTTTGTGAATGGAAGCCCAGTTTGTGTTCAGTGCACCCAATCAAAGCTGGTTGCGTTGACATCTCTTTGTCATCAGATATGTAAAAGCTCAAAGCCCTTCTGGGATCAAGCCTATGTAGCCTTTCCTTTTCCTTGCCAGAATGAGGGGGCAGATAGTCAGAAGAACAAATTTCAGGGCTAAATGGAAATTCGACACAATCTTGGGCAAAAAAGAAGTTTTAACTCCAATAGTAAATTTTGGCTTACTAGATAGGGCCTGCAACTCACTCACCATGTGAGCTGATGTTAAAGCAACTGGTTTTAAATGTTAGCAGTCTTAATGGACATGAGTGGAGTGGCTCAAATGGAGCACACATCAGAAATTTCAATACCAGATTAAGATCCCAAACTAGGACTTGAAACAGAAGGAACACATTAGTGAGCCCTTTAGGAAATTGTATAAACAATGGTATTTTGAAATATGATACGTCTTCTGAGGTGTGCTTGAAGATTGAAAGCACCGCCAAGTATCCTTTAATGATCCCAATCTGGAGCCCTAGATTAGCCAGATTTAACAAAAAAGACAAGACCATAAGTGTACTGCATTGAAAAGGGTCCACATCCTTTTCCCTACACCAGCTGCATAATCTATTCCAATTGCAGCGGTATGAGGATTTTGTTGCTGGCCTTCTGGCTGAAAGCAAAATCTCCATCACGTCGTCCGGGAGGTCCCAATCCTTAAATCTCAACCTCTCAGAAACCATGCGTGAAGGTTGAGTGTCCTGACCTCTGGATGGAGAACCAGAGCCTCCTCTCCTGAGAGAAAGTCCTTTCTTTGTGGAAGACATATTGGAGGGCAGATAGACATGTCCAGAAGGTCTGGGTTCCACGTCCTCCTGGCCCAATACAGAGCAATTAGGATCATGGATTTCCCAAACTTTCTCAACCTCCAGTTCACCCGAGGAATGACTGGGATTGGTGGAAACATGTTCAGGAGTGGAAACTCCCAGTCCACTACAAACATCTCCTAGAGCTCCTCTTGGGGGAAATCCACAGGAGCAGAACAGTTTGCTCTTTCGGTTGACACTGGTCGCAAACAGATCCACTTGAGGGGTTCCCCCAAAGGGTGAAGATCTCTTGAAGGACTTCCTGAGCTAGTTCCCAAGCGTGGGAGATTGTGCTCTGCCTGCTCAAAGTGTCTGCGCCGTATTCTCCTTTGCAACAAGGTGAACTGCTGACAGGGAGACTACTCCTTGAATCGCACCCAGAACCAGAGCTGCATTGCTTCTCTGCACAGCGGTAGTGACCCTACACCTCCTCTCTTGTTGAAATAGTACATGGCCACTGTGTTGTCTGTCATTATCAGGACATTCTTTCCCCATAGAGGGTAGAAAGGCTTTCAGCACTAGTCTGATCGTCTTCCGCTCCAAAAGGTTGATGTGTAGTTTCGATTCTGATGGAGACCAACAACCGCTGTCAGATCATTGGTGTGGACTCCCCACCCCGTGAGTGAGGAATCCGTAACTACTGTTCACTCCGGCCACTGTTTCCAAAAAAGTTCTCCCTTCAGGATATTGTTCTTGCAAGCCCACCACAAAAAGATCCTGTGCAACCCTGTTTTGAACCTGAAGGGGTTCTGTCACCCTCTCTGAGAAGTGAGACCCACTGCATCCTGAGGCCCCATTGAAGGGATCTCATTCTCAGGTGAGCCTCTGGCACCAGGAAAATGCAGGCTGCCATGAGGCTGAGCAACCTCAAAAAGTCAAAGGCCGGAAGATGTTGGGCACTCTGGAATTTAGTGACCATCTGCAGAATTTGTTGAGCCCTTAACTCGGGTGGCAAAGCTTTTCCCAAGGATGCATCCAGGGCTGCTCCTATGAATTGGAGTCTTTGAGAAGGTATCATGAGGGACTCCTTGTAATTGGGGGAGAAGCCCAGTCTGTGGGGAGAGTGGCAAGTAATGCTGAGATGTCCCAGGGCGTGTCCGGGAGACCAAGCACTGATCAACTAATCATTCAGGTAGGGGTAGATGTGAATCCCCCCTTTCTCCTCAGACTCGCTGCCACCACCGCCATCAACTTGGTGAACACCCTTGGGGCAGAGGTTAGCCCAAATGACAGAACTTGAAACTGATAATGAGAACTGCAAATCTCAGGTACTTTCTGTGCTCGTGATGGATCAGCACATGAAAATAAGTGTCCTGAAGGTCTAATGACACCATCCAATCCTGAAACTGGAGGGCCTAAACGATCTGAGAAAGTGTGACCATTTTGAACTTGTCCTTTCCGAGGAACTTGTTCAAGCGTCTCAAGTCCAAAATGGGTCTCAATCCTCCGTCCTTCTTGGGGATTAGAAAATAGGGAGTGTACCACCCTTTGTTCCTCTTCGTCACAGGTACCGGTTCTATAGCACCCTTCTCTAGCAGGCTCAACCTTTCCTACACAAGGAACAGATTTGGAACCTTGAATGAGTGGCTCTCCGGTGGATAGTCCTGAGGCCTGGGCTACTGTTTCTAATGCCCATGCATCTGAAATAATGCCATTCTTTCAGATGTAGTGAGAGTCTGCCTCCAACCAGGGTCTTGTGGGTTAAGACCTCTGAGAGGTATTGAGGTAGCTGAATCATCGGCTGATGGTAACGTAACTGTTACTCGGGCAGGCTTTGCACCTCTCCCTCGGCCACCACAATGGCATTTTCTCTGACCCCTTTGACCAGCTAGTCCTCTCGCTCTTCCAACTGAGTAAAACAGAAAGGAATAAGCGTTCCAAGATGATCCACTGGGATGAAGGATTGTGGCCGTCTGATGGAGGCTCCAAGGCACTTGGCCACTGCCTTTGAGGTCTGCAGCTTCTCTAGGCTTTTGTCAGCCTTGCTGTCAAACAGCCGGGTGCTGTTGAAGGGCATGTTGAGAAGCCTGGACTGCACATCCGGTGCAAATCCTCAACCAGACAAATATGTGCTTACTGTATGTAAATATGTATTACTGTGCTTGCCGCCATGATTCTGCTGATGCTATCAGCTGAGTCCAATCCCGATTGCAGGGATTCGCACCTAGCCATCTCTTACATTACTCAGGAAGCAGTCTCTTTCTTCCCGTTCTGAATGTGAATTTTGTTATAGCGCAAGTGGAATTTGTGGACTTGAGCACCATTCTTCCTGAAGAAAATACCTTTCTTGCCCAAACGTCGAAGCGCTCATCATCTCCATTTGGTGGGATGGTAGGGTATGGAGTCTGTTTCGAGGTTGATATTGCTTCCTGACTAACTAGGCTTTCAGGTAGCTAGGGTCACTACTAGATTTTATTTTTGGTAAGGTTTTTGTTCACTGCAGGGTTCGCCTCTGATCCTCCCAATTCGCCATGCCCCTTTTCTGGAGAGCTACATGGAAAGGAAGGATTGGATTCTTTTGAGGACCTTTATCTAGAAAGTCTGTTAAGTCGTCATGTCATGCTCCAACGGTGGAGCAAGTTTGCCCCATCCCATAAAGTCAATTACTCTAGTCATCAGATGCCTTTAAGAAGCATCAGCATGGTCTGCCGGATCCGGCTTGCTAAACTTCATCTCATATGAAGTGTCAACAGCACTAGCTGACTGCAAATTCTCATAAATCCTTTAGCCTGGATTCTTGTGAAACAAGGCTTTCTGGAATATTCGATTTGCTTAACGCAAATCCAAATAGTGGAGTATCTTGATCTGAGGTTTAGTATTCTTAAAAAATTGGGGATAAAGACTTAAAGAAATCTTTTTAGGTAGTGGTTTGTAAGATTTCTGAATTTCTTTATGTTTGGAAGGTAAAGGCGCTGACCCCGACACCAACGGTGTCGACGACTTTGACGTTTATGGCATTGACGATGGTGATGCTAAAGGCGTCGACATCTTCAATGACTTTTCTGTCAATCTTCTCTTCGACTGAGCCCTCAAAGGGCTTGACTCTCGACTCTAAGGAGTCTTCCACGATTTCTCGCTGTGTCCAGATCTCAAAGGATCTAGCAGGGTCTCCAGCTTAGGTCACAGGCTTGAGGGTGCCTTATTTGGCTCGACAGGAGCATGGCTTTTTACCTTCTCCTTCGAGGGGGTTGGCACCTCTCTCAAAGATTTTCAGCATTTCCAGCCTGAAATTCTCCAGCTGTGGTGGAGTGGAGTATTTAGTTGGACAGGTTATGCTCCTCTCCGAGGGAGAATCCGATGAACTCTAAGTGGGTGATGTATAATGCCTTTTCTTCAAATTCCTCGAATATGCGGAATGACGGGACCCGCATAAGTGTCTTTGACCTTTTCCTACGAGGAGAGTCACCTCTCGACTCATCATATGATTGTTTCTTCGATGGAGTTATAAAAGGGGATTTAGTAGTTGGCCCACCTTCTGCTCGTTTCCCTTTATGCACCCTTTATGCACTCTAAAAGCCTTACCGGTGTATGACACCAAGGCACCACAGACACACCTGACATGTTGGAGCTGCAGTTTTAACACTTTTTTAACCGAGTATTCAGGGTTGACGGTGCTGTAGACAAGGCCATAGTACTTGAACGAAGATTTCGCACAGAAAAAAACAAAAGCACGTTTTAATTCTTTGAAGCATTCACTATTGAGAAAAAAAAAAATCTGAAGCGAACAATCGATGCGCGTACCATATATAGTGACAATGACGTCGACTCCAGGATGGAAGCCCTCGAGGGCCATCTTGTCGACCACATCGTCGCACAGCGCCCACTGTCGAAACAAAAGTTCTGAAGCAACTGAAGCTGGAAGGTGTATCATAAGATCATGAGATCATGAGATGAGGAATACGTGGGAGGACACAATCCATTCAAAGGGGCCATTCAGTAAAGTAGTGAGATTACCCATTAGGGTCACTAACAAACACTCAGTTTTCTGCTAATATTCCAGCAATAATCCTGCAAAAAATACCCTTTATAACTGTCAAGAAACTGAGGGGTTGGAAAAACGTAAAATTGTTCCTGTATAGACACATGCTGCTGTTCTTGCCACACACAGGAAGAAACCACTTTGAGTTAAAACACTACAGGAACCAATATGCATATTGCATGTCACAACTGCCAATGCCGACACATTAACCTAGGTTCCCATCCTTCCAAAGTTCACTGGCCAGCAATATTGTGCTAGCATGCGTTATGAAAACATACCTAATTTTATTTAAGAACAACAAGATTTTCATTAAAATATGGTATATGCATATGGCTCATTTGGCTGTGTGTACATGTCTGAACCATCACCTTAAGTGAGGCAACTCTCCAATAAATGTAACATTTTCCTTTGAAGTGAGCACCTTATATATCCACACTGAATCTGTTGGTTGACTTCATGACCATCAGTCTGGCTTCAGCGCTGTCAGAGCACGGAAACTGCTCTCCTGAACATCCCCTTGACTTCTTATCGTTCTTATCATGCTTGATCTCTCTTCTGCCTTTGACACTGTCAACCATGCCATCCTGCTCAACCGTCTCTGTGATAACCTGGGTATCACCCGTCAGGCTCTGGCGTGGCCGACTTCTTTCCTCTCCGACCGACCCTCCCAGGTCCAACTTGGGTCCTTCCGCTCCGACATCTTTTTCTCTACCTGTGGTGTCCCAGGGATCTAACCTCTCTCCCTGGTTGTTCAACCAATACCTGGCACTCCTTGCCCACTGCATCGCCACTCTCTGTCCCAACTTTCAGTGCTATGCGGATGATACCCAGCTCATTTTCAGGCTACCCTCGGCCTCCTCCTCTCCTTCCCTCATCTCTGACTGTCTTTCTGCCTTCCAGGAATGGTGTGCCGCCAACGACCTCTGCCTTAATGCCAGTAAGACTGAGATTCTACTCATCGGCACACCCACTCCCTCCTTCCCTGTAGCTCTCTGGCCGGCCTCTTGGCCCTCCTCCGACTCCCACCTGCAAGGCTAAAAACCTCGGGGTCATCTTCGACTCTGCACTCTCCTTCTCCAATCACATCTCTGACGTCTCTAAGAAGTCACACTACCAGCTGCACCTCCCTAGAGGTAGTCTTCCTTTCCTCTCCTTCCCCCAGAAGCTCACCATCTCCAGAGCCCTGGTCCTCTCCAAGCTGGACTACTGTAACAGCCTCTATCTAAATCTGCCTGCCTCCACTCTCCGCCCTCTGCAACTTATCCAGAACAGGACTGCGAGTCCTTGGCCTCAAGCCCAGGGATCGTATCTCTCCAGGACTGAAATCTCTGCACTGGCTCCCAGTGGCTGCGAGGATTAAGTTCAAAACCCTCTGCATTGTACACAAGGCCTTCTGGGGTCTGGGGCCGCACTACCTTCAACTCTCTCTTCCTAAATATCTTCCCTCTCGAGCTCTTTGCTCATCTGCCTCCAACTCCCTTAGGGTCATTCGCTTCTCCAAGCAACGAGTTGGTGGCAGATCACTCTCTTCGGCAGGGGCCTCGCTCTGGAACAGCCTTCCTGCCTCCCTGAAACTCGAGGAGAACCATCTCTGGTTCCGGTAACACCTCAAAACCTTCCTCTTTGCTTCTGCTTTCTTTCCTCCCCTCCCTTGTTGAATTCCTGACTGAAACTGCACTGGGTACCTGGCCACCCTTCTGATCTCTGGCCCAGGCCCTTTCAATTACCCACCTGCACTGCCTCCCTGGCAACCCATGTACTTGGGGACTGTTTTTCTGTATCCCTTCAGTCTCCCTACCAGCACTTACGTCTGCACTTCCTTGCACTGGCCTCTAGCTGGCTGTTTTATGTGTCTTATTATTCCACTTCCCATGTACTGCACTTACCCCTCTCCCCTCCCCCTGCGCACTTTTCCTCCCCCACTTCCCATGCACTTTTCCTTTCCTCCCCTTCCCATGCATTTGCGCGATCCGAATGACACCTGGCCTAGTAGGATCGTCATTTGTCCTCCCTTTGTTGCCCCCCCCTTGCCTCGTCGCGCCTTGAAACACTTGTGTATAGGTGCGTTATAAATGCCATATCATATCATGGTTGAAACGTGCTGTAAGATTCAACACGAGTGCGCAACTGCACCATCGAACAAAGAATGACAGTAAACCAGCTGCTGGGATAAAATCTGAGAGACCCACTGGCCCCTGGGAAGGCAAAGAGACAAAATGTGTGAAAGGCTCTCCTTGTATTGCAGCAATCCTCCTCTTTCCTCCATTTTAAATGGCCTACCTAGGGATTTCTAAAGAGCCACACAGTGGGAATATCTCAATGTACTCATAGTGGCACAGTTGTTATTTTGTTGGCTCTTTGTCTCTAAGCTGCACTCTAGAGTCTCTCTTAAATCTCCCCTGTGCAATTTTGACATGCAATACAAGTATTGAACGGCATAGTTGTTATAGGTACTTCAAGAAAATACAATACACTTCATTGCAACATCTTATGCAATTCACTTGGGTCTCTTTATGCATATTTGGGACATTGCTGATATAATTTTCTATTCTACCTCATTGTTCCCTCATCTTTTCTGACCCGAATGTGGTCTCCTTGCATGAGATCTATCACCCAACACTTGTGGAATGGTACTTGAATCTTTAATATATGGTTTTCATAGTAAGACAAGACTGGGCATCACCCCGACAAGTGGGCATGCTAGACATTGTATTATTGACATGTCTATCGGATATGTATGTTGTGTACTTGTAACTGCATGTTTTATTGTGCATCCGATTTCCATATAGGCATTCCAGAACCATCAATGAGGACAGATAACCAGATTGAAAGAGTTGCTTGTACTCGCCCTGCTCCATGTTTAGCACAATGCTCATTAGAATATTACTAAGTCCCACAGAACATCCTTCAGTGTCCAGCCAGCACTTACTAATTCAGCAATCCTCACTGAACACAGTAAATATTATTGACAACATAATGCCATTGTGCTATTCATCTCCGTTAATAATTGTACATTTGGCATATTTATTTATTCTACAGTTGAAGGCAAGTCATTGAACTGTTGATTTCATGAATAAGCACACTTAAGTGTGCTTAAGGGTCACACATCAAAAGAGCTTTGAAAATGTAAATAGGACAGTGAGGTGCCATAAAAGAAACAAATATATTTATCAGTTTGTATGGACGTATAGCTAAGAGACAAGTGGACAAAACTGGTCTTGTGGTTCGAGCTCGGTGGAGGAGCAGAAAGAGGAAGACTGATTCCACCGATATCCTCTTCCATGCTGTCAGTAAACTCCAAGTTGACTGAGCAGGCTTGGCCGTTGATGTTTGCTTGTTGGACTCATTTTATACATCACACATGCCTACCTACGTCTGCAGCAAAATTACGTAGCAGCAGAATGTTGATCACTGAAAAGGGTCTGGTGGCCCTGAAAGAACTTGACCAAAGGGGCATAGAACGGACTGGACTCTTGCAGTACACTGTACTGAACTACACACTACCTCCACTGATGGCCCAAGTACAGGAAGGTGAAGGAGGGCAGGCATGTGCAGATCTGGATTGCTCCCTTCCATCTTTTCAGAAGTAGTGGGCAGACCACCCCATATCTGTTCCAATCAGACACTAGCGACTAACTTATCAGTTACTGACGGTGCAAATCACGCCACGTCTCACATCATGTCCATGTGTTCTAAACATTGATCAACCTTGTTGGCGGAGTTAGCAAATTCAAGTTTTCACTCTCCAATGTGCTCAAGCTCCAAGACAAACAAGGGGTCTTTTCTTCAGAAACCAAGCGGCACAGTGGAGAAAGGGGAAATAGCTCTACAGCTGGTGCCATCAACCTTTAATGACTCTATGGTACTGGATCAACCATTTGAACGCCGCTGTGAGACTATGGAGGGCACTAACAGGGGTTTTAGAACAACCCCTATAGGGGTGGGATTTCTACCCACACCAACGTCTTGTCGTCAAGCCTCCTGTTATACAACTCTGTGATCCCATCCCCAGTTAAGCAGAGATCTATTTTTAATAGACTTAAGACTTTTTCACTCCCTGCAACACAGCGATGATACAACTCTGCCATTTTCTTGCAAATGGACTCATTGGGGCCAGCTTCTATATCAGCATTGCACCTTGTGCTAGAATCATTGCTCAGACTTTACGACAACATCAAAGATGTTGCGGAGGACAATGCTAAAATACTGGCCACTCTCGATACCAAACTGCAGGGAGGTGTAGAGAGCCTTTCATGTGTGCCTAAATCCCCCGAATTCGAGGGTCGCATTCCTGACAACATCTTGTTGAACAGTGGTAATGTAGGGGAGGTTCCTCCTGAAGACATAGCGGGTGTCGTGTCGGTACATGAAATTACCAGCTTGTCAAACCAAAGTCGAATGCCTGACACTGCAACAGCTTTATTGGAGGTCCAGTTCATGGAAGAGGAGCATGGTCCTGGGGATGCTAATGCACCACATGACGATGCTATTGAATTCTTGACCGCAACAGAAACCTCCTTCTCAAATAACAATGGGCATTTTTAGCAAGTACATTCTAGAAGACAACGAAAAAAAAGGAAGGGCCAAGACCAAAGGAAAAGAAAGAACTTGCCTTCACCTAACATTAAGAGGCAGAAAAAAAGTGTGCAGAACTTCATAGTTACACTATAGGAGAGTGGATCAGTCAAGGACTTAGCGCTAGACCAACAGCTGCAATGTAACTCCTGTGTGTCTACAGTCTCCGATAGCAACAGGGCCCAGACTACGAGGCCCAAGAAAAAGGCAACCACCAAACAAAGCAAGATCACCACCTTTCTATGTAATCGCATACAGACTCCAGAAAATTCTTTAACCAGCCCCACGGAACATGTAGAGGAGGTTGTTTTGATAGCGAGCGCGGCTCTTCAGGGCGCTTCTGGGCATTTTTCTACCCCTGTTGCAGAGATCTCTACATTTCCTCTGCAATAGGCGCCAGTATGCATCAACGCCAGTGATCAAAGTAGGCGGAACAGGTTCTAGGACGCTGTCATGGGCTCGGAGTTACAAACGAATTATCAAATGTTTATGAACAGAAGTATGACGTTGACAGCATTCCAGGCAATTCCAATGTTGTGCGCACTGCGCTCTGATAATATAGTTTGAGTTGTTTTTTCCAAGAATGGGGTCAAGAGATTTGTATGCTATTTTACATCTAATTTAATTGTGCAAATTGTTTGTTGAGAAAGACAACTGCTGAAAACGCTGGGTTATCAGCCATTTGAATTGTACTTACCAATTTCTGACTTTTTTGCCCCTTCATCACCAGCTTGTACCGTGGATGCCTCATCCTCAAACACCAACACTTCAGGGGGAGTACCCAACGCATCTATGGAGGACTGGTCATGCTAGGAAGAAGCAGTTAAAAGGTGTGCGAAGGTACGATCCTCCAAGAACATCCTCTAGGATGGGGCACGAATTGTTGCATGGAATGTGTGTGGTTACATGAACCTAACTAGGGATGCCAAGAGATGTGTATACTCCTGATTCAAGAATCTATGGCCACAAACCCTTTTGAGTTGAAGGGATTTCATACCTACTGCAAAAGTGCAACCAGAAGGGGTCATCCTCTGGGAGTGCGGGGGGGGAGGAGCCTGGCCATAGCAATTGACCATTGTTGCCATTATGAAGCGAAGACTCAATGTAAAGATCTTTTGGCTGTGTGATTTTTTCTGGTGGAACAAAGGAGGTTTTGTTTGTGAATGTAGGTTGGAATCCTGATAGACACCTTGTCAGTTTTCATAAGGCTTTGGACAGGTTATTGGAGGGATGGTTGGAAGTGACTAAACCTTGCACCATCATTAACGGCGGTGACTTCAATGCCAGCTGCACGGATGGGTTTAAATGTAGGGACAATGATCAAAGGCCTTTGATTCTTCCCCCTATGGACGTTGTGCCTGCCACGATGTGGGATGAGTACTTGAACAACTGGGGTCAAGAAATAGGTCTACCCAGAGAGGAGGATTCTGATCAGGCGTTCTTCACCTTGTGTAGGGGAACCAAGCGATCATGGATTGATAATTGTTATGTTTCATCCACTTTGAGTCCTAGGTGTGAGCCACCTGTGCGTACCCCCTTCTTTGGTAGCGATCATTGCCCTGTGGTACTAACCTTGAGCTGACCTTTGAAAGAAAGGGGGGGTGACTCCTCATTCGGGTTGCACTGCTTTTGGCAAAATTTGAGTAGGAAAAAAATATTGCAAACATATATAAAGTTTGAAATAGTTTTGCAATAAGTAATATTCAGACAGAATGTCAAGACCACAAAAACATTTTTTACAAAAACCTTATTTATAGAAGATTGTAAACAGGTCTGCCGACATGTGGTTCGACCCTCACCGGGCGCTTTTCAAGGCAAAACTGTGAATTAGATGATCAAAAAACCATATAACATAACATTAAAGGGAAAAAAGAAACAGGGATGGAAAACAAATCATATATACCCCATGAGTTAGGTTAGGTACAAGTGCAGTCCACCAAAAAAATGGGAATGGAAGAACACATGTTTACATCACACCCAGATATGGATAAAGGGCCAAGTGCAACAGAAAGCAACACAGAAGAACGAAAAATTGAAATTTAAAACAAATATAACAATGCATTACCAATGTAGATGATGAATATTGTCATTTCCGGAACAGGATATTGTGGAACCAAGCGACCCAAAAAAGGTGGGCGGGGCTGAAGAGAGGTTCCCGATTAGCAGTCAAGAAGACTCGGTATCACAGTGTTGTGGTTCAATAGATGACCACCACAAAAACCAGCAAATTAGTTCTCTATTTATTTACCGATCAGTGTCACACACAGTGACTTATATTTCAAAAGAAGGAATGAGATTGAGTAGCATGCCAGACCCATTTGGGTATGTGTGCTAATGCCAAAAGATTGATTAGGTGTCCAACTCCTACTTCCAGTCCAAAAACAGTATAAAAAATAAATTAAAACCAACCTGCGGTGAACATAAATGAAATAAAAGAAAATGAAGGTGATCCATGAAGCAACCAAACCCGTTGTGACCACTATGCGACATGCATAATAAGAAAATTAGAATAAACCCTTCTATGGGTTACCGTAAATAAGCTAGAAATAATAACTTCAAGACCTCCAAATGGTCAAAAAAGGGATAGTTCTATGCGTAAGCAAGTAGGCGAACATTCCTGTGGATATAAACAGAGATGATGAGCTAAACAATGGGGCCAGAGCAATAGCGTCTATATTATATAAAATATAAAAAAAGCTCTTAATGGAAATTACCTGAAAAGCTGTATGTTGCTAGTTTCTAAAGCTGAACGGCATCTGTCCGGAAGAAATAAATACTTCCTGGTATTGCGTGTGGTTGCACGATCACATGAAACATCCCCATCACGTGATATAGTGAAACAAAATATGAGAGAATCTCACAGACAGAACACCATATACAAATGATGCGATTCGCAATAAGAAAACCGATTAGTTAACCATAATGGTGTTAATGTTTAATATGTGCTAAGAGTAATAATATTGGTTGAAGTAAACCAAAGGCCAAACCATTGCTGCAAAATATGTGTGAAACGACATTAATAGGTTGGAATGGAAAACTGATATGTACAAGTAGTGTAAAAAGAAATACAAGTAAGGAAAAAATTGTGGAGGTGCTGTTGATGTTGAGAAAAAATGTATATATGACCTGGGACGGGGAAATGCACCATAATGTGAGTGAAAAGAAGAGGGGGGGGAAGAGAAAGTAAAAAGATGAATGCCAACAAGGGAAGACTGTACAAACATTAATGCAGTGCAATCATTGTTATTAAAGAAAGACATTCAGTTAAGCATCTTTGTTTAATCCTAGTCGGATACATCTAAGTTTGGCAATGGTCCGTGCCTCAAGTTGACGGAGTAGCAATTGCCGGTCACCCCCTCTTAGGTGGGCATGAGCTTGAAGCAATCCAATGAACCGTAGATCTTTAACAGAGTCCAATTGGTGACATGTTTGCCAGTGGATTGCAAGAGGCAATTTTGGGTCTCGACTTGACCTAAAATATCATAGACTATATACTGTGATTTGCAATTGATAAAAGTCGCAAATCTGAATTTTCAGACCGTGATGACATGTGAACACATTCGTGCTGAAGGTAAATTGGAAAAAATTGCACATTCCACATTTGAAAAAACCCATCGACTTAGGCTTGAGCCATGTGATGTTCTGTGTATGAGCAAGCTTTGCTTCAAGGAACGAGGGACAAAGATGATTTCTAAGAGTTTTATTTCTAGTAAAAATCAATTTTGGTTGTTTTGAGATGTAAGCATCTCAAAAAAGATCAGGATCAAGACATAATAGATGGTTGCCAGACATTTGGTCGAAAAAAATTGGTCGACCAGACAAATGGTCGACGCAATTTGGTTGAAAACCAAATGGTCGAATTTTTTATTTTAACCCTTTTTTTCATTTTTTTGGGGGGGTCCCCCCTCCACCCCCCTTTTTTTTCTCTAAAAACCCCTTTTTTTACTAAACGAAAACCCGAAAAATAAATATATAAATAAAAAAAAAAATTCGACCATTTGGTTTTCAACCAAATTGCGTCGACCAAATTGCAGTCGACCAGTTTTTTTTCGACCAGTTGACTGGACACCATAATAGATGCCAGTGTCTGTTAAGCAATTGGTACATGTTACCACTATACTGAGCATATTTGGTATTGAACTGACCTTCAGTAAGATTTGGAGTGTCCTTTGGTTTGTGATTAGTCAGAATCAAATCTCGTGATCACATTGGTGCATTCAAAGCCTTTATTGATACATTGGGTTGAATTACCTTGTTCTGAGAACCTATGCCTGATCAATAAACACTCCTGTTCATATGCAGTCTGGGAGCTGCAATTACGAGGGGCACAATGAAATTCTCCAAAGGGAATGTTGTTTATAACATCTGTGGCAGCTCGAGGCAGGCAAGATGGCATTCACAGCAGTTGGTTTTCTAAATGTCTGTGTGTATATAACCCCATTGATGATTTCAATCTTTAAGTCTAAGAACTCCAACATGTTGGGGCTCGCATGTCCAGAGAATTCAATACCAAACGTATTCTGATTCAAATAGTCTGAGAAAGCTGCAAACTGTTCAACTGTGCCCTTCCAAATTAACAAAACGTTGTCTATGTACCTCAACAACTATATTCGAGTTGAATTCATGAACACCAAAAATATAGTTATACTCAAAAAAAACCATTAAGAGGTTGGCCAGAGATGGAGCATACTTTGCACCCATGGCCACTCCTTTCGTCTGCACATAATATTGTTGGTTAAATAAGAACTGGTTGTGTTCTAAGGTGAATGCCAGAAAATCTTTAATCATTTGAACATGCTGCGTGTATGAAGCTGAATGGGTACGAAACGTGAAGTCAATAGTATCAAGTGCCAAATTGTGTTGAATGGATTTGTAAAGTGTTTTAACATCAAAACTTGCCAAGAAATAATGAGAACACCACTCCGCAATTTGCAATATCAGGAGTGTGTGTGGAATCACAGAGAAAGCCATATAAGGGTTTATTCCCATTTTCTTATTATACATGTTGCATAGTGGTCACAACGGGTTTGGTTACTTCATGGATCACCTTCATTTTCTTTTATTTTATTTATGTTCACCGCGGGTTGGTTTTAATTTTTTTTTTTCATACTAATTTTGGACAGGAAGTAGGAGTTGGACACCGAATCAATCTTTTGGCATTGGCACACGTACCCAAATGGGTCTGGCATGCTACTCGATCTCATTCTATCTTTTGAAATATAACTAACTGTGTGTGACACTGATCGGTAAATAGTAAACTCATTCACTGTTTTTTTGTGGTGGTCTTCTATTGAACCACAACACTATGTGATACCGAGTCTTCTTGACTGCTAATCAGGAACCCCCCCCTCCCTATCCCACACTTTGTTTGGGTAGCTTGGTTCCACAATATCCTGTTCCGGATATGACGATATTCATCATCTACATTGGTAATGCATTGTTATATTTGTTTTAAATTACAATTTTTTGTTCTTCTGCGTTTCTTTCTGTTGCACTTGGCCCTTTATCCATATCTGTGTGTTATGTAAACATGTGTTCTTCTATTCACATTTTTTTGGTGGACTGCACTTGTACCTAACCTAACTCATCGGGTATATATGATTTGTTTTCCATCTCTGCTTCTCGTTTCCCTTTAATGTTATATTATATGGTTTTTTGATCATCTAATAAACAGTTTGCCTTGAAAAGGACCCGTGTGGGTCGAAACATGTGTCTGCATACCTGTTTACAATCTACTATAAATGTTTTCGCAACAAAAAAAAATGTTGTGGTCTTGACATTCTGTCTGAATATTACTTATTGCAAAACTATTTCAAACTTTATGTATGTTTGCAATATTTGTTTCCTACTCAAATTTTGCCAAAAGCAGCGCACCCCGAATGAGGAGTCACCCCCCTTTCTTTCTAATGCAATTTGGTAGTAGGTTCGAGGTACCTACTAGTCCCTCTAGGGTGCAGCAGCTTTTACATCCACTCCCATTTTGTGTTTTCTTGGGTTTTTTCCACCTCCCCCCTTTTTTTTCACCCAAGCGCTTTAGTAACCCGGCACACCTCGATTCAGCCTTGTGTTTGAGCTGACCTTTGCCAACATGCTCGACAATTCGATCTACTGCCTTTGTCAGGCCAGTGAGAGGCGGATTGACTTAATTGGAACAAAGGTGCGTGTAGAAAAGTCCTTAACATCTTGTATTGAGTGGTTAGGAGGGAGGGAACGTTGTTCGAGAGCCTCTCGGTGGAGGCTTTCAATTCAGCTTTGAAAAGCTTTCTTGGGTTGTTGGCAAGAAAGGGCAAGTACACGGGTACCAACAATAATCAGCATTTGTAGGACTATAAATAGTGCTGGCCAGGAAACAGAAAAGGCATGATTTGAGAAACGTGAGGCTCTTTGCACTGCCAACACTAGATTACAGCAAAGACAAAAACATCAATTCATTTTGTTACAAGGGATATGTTAAATCCATAAAAAAGGAAGCATATATTGAACAAAATCGGGCAACCAGAGCATACATGAATTGCTTACTTCAAGGAAATATTTGCACTGCCCAGGGGGGAGGTTGCACGTTCAATATTTCCATCATGCAGAAGTGATTGGGGTCCTTCCCCATGGGAGGAAGATGACATTCTTTGGGCCATAATGCGTGCAAAATCTTCTAGAGCTCCTGTTTCCGATGGCATCCCCCCAATGCTTGCAAAGAAAGATCTGGTGGTCTGGACGGGTCCTTTGATGGCCCTATTCAAAAGTGTTTACCAAACTCCCTGGGTGCCGCGCACGTGGCAACAGTCAACTATAATCCTGATGCATAAAAAAGGTAATAACATAGACCCGAAGAATTTCAAGCAGATGCATTGTTGGATGCAACCAGTAAAATGTTTGCTTCTCTCTCTCACCAGATAGCACCATTAAACCTATCCTTTTGTTATCAAGTGGGGTTACAAACTGGCATGTGGACTACCCTAAATGCTACAGTCCTCTCGCACATGCTGGTAGCTGTAAACAAAGGAGTGGTGGGTCCGATTTACATGGCATCCATAGGCATGTCAAATGCTTTTGACACAGTAAGCCGGAGCACCATCTGGAAGAAAATCAAAGAATGGAACATTCCCTTGAGAGCAGTCCAACTTTTGGGGCTGGTGCACAGCAACTCGGTGCTGAGTGTTAGTTTGACCAGGGAGCGGGCCGTTTCAGGCCCTTACCAAACTGTTGTGGGTCTAAGGCAGGGCTGCCTCTTGGCACACCTCTGTTGAACCTTTACATCTCGGATCTGAACGCAGTTTAGGAGTCAGTGGTCACTTTTGCACTTTTTCTTTGATCCTCAATTGACTTGCATTTGCTGATATTTTTTTATTTGACAACACCCCGATTGGTCTCCATAGGAAGCTAACCCACTATGCCGTAAACAACAACTTAAATGTTAATGGGCAAAAATCCACGGTCGTCTTCTTGGCCAAATGGCGTCGCAAGACCTTTGCTTGGAGGGTGGCGTCGCAGCTTTTAGAAAGAGTCCAATCAATGACATACCTGGGATACAATTTGACTAACACCTATTCTAGGGAGTCTTGGAAAGCGTTCCTGAAGGGTGGATTCACTCCTCTCCTTGCTCAAATGAAGAGAGTTTATTCTCAGTTGTGTCGATACTCCCTTTAATCAGGTTTTACCTCCAGAAGGTTGAGCCGACCATTCTGTATGGGTTTGACATTGTGCCCTTCGATATGGAGCTATACCTTAACATACTACAGTGTCAGTTGTGGAAAAACAACCTGGGTCTTGCCAACTCTATGCCAAATGTGGTGATAAGGCATGAGTTGGGTCTGGTTTCCTTAGCAGGAAGGGCTTTGTGGAAGAAACTGGCTGAATTTGGCAAGTTTTTCAATCCACTGAACAACTCACTATCAAAATCTGGGTAATATGTCCACCTTACAGTCGGAAGTCACAATCAATGACTTAAAGGGAGAAATGTGTACGATTTTGTACTTGAGAGGTTCATCAGTGGAAGAACTGAAGGTTACTCTTAAACTGTTGAAAAAAGTTGTTTTTGGTGGATTGGGCCGAAAATTCAGACCTATTGTCTGCGTTTTCCCTCTATAAGGAATACGTAAACTTCAGAAGAAGAGGAGGAGATATCCTCCCATACATTTCCTTATTTCTTTGCCCGAAAATGTGCGTGGTCTAGATGCCCTTCGGATTGAATGAATTTCCAACTATCAAGCGCAGGAGCAAATGGGATTTGACACTAACACCTACTGCAGGTTCTGTTTGCAGCATTCTGTTGAGGAAACACTAAAACATATTGTTTTGAGTGGAGTTTGAGGACATTCATTTGTGATATCTGGGCTCGTTAGAACTTTGAGATGTTCCGGGTTAAACTTATGTGGACTAATGGAGTGAAATTGATTGTGTCTCTGCATGCTTTTTTGTGCGTTTTGAAAAAATGGGATGATTTTAAGATAATTCATGAACTTTACTGCACTTATGTGATATTAAGGAAATGGTTTGTTGATTTATTTTACTTGTTTTGTACTTTGTATTAGTTCACCATTTCCATGTTTGTGAAAGGTTTATTTTTAGAAGTTTAAACACAATTAAAAAAATAAAACAAATGGCTAAACACTCCTGTCATTCTCAAACATGGCCCGACAAGTGACCATGCATTGAACATATTTTTGACATCTTTATTTTGTTTATTTATTCGCATTTTTAAAGCGCACATCAGCCCAAGGGCCTTGTGGCGCTGTTACATGTATACATTGCTGGTTACAAAGGAAGGCTTTTTAGTTACATTGAAATATGCATTTACAGTTCGTCTTGGAGTTACAGTGTACATAGTGGTGGTATATATCTGCAGTTAAGGTTAATCTTGGTTTTACAAGGTATATGGAAGATGGCAAATATGGTGCAGCTAGTGCGTTCACCGGACGAGGATGGCTTGGGCACCGGGGTGTAATGAGGGTTATATGAATAGTGTGGTTTTGAGGGATTTGCGAAAGGCGAATAAAGAAGGTTCTGCTCCGAGTGAATTGGGGAGGGCATTCCAGGGTTTCGGTGCTATGTGGGGGAAGGTAATGCCAACAGCGTTGGCACTTTTTATGGAGGATATGCAGAGTTGGTTAGCATGGTGGCTTCTTGTGGGGGCGGGCAGATATGTTTTTAGGATATAGTTTCTGATAGGTAGGATGGGGTGGAGAGATTGTTGCATTTGTGCTTAAGGGTGAGAATTTTGAAGTTGATCCTTTCCCTAGACCGGGAGCCAGTGTGCTTCGCGTCTGGCCTGGGATATATGGTCACTTTTTGGAATGTGTAGGGCTACGCGGAGCGCCTTGTTTTGTATTATCTGGAGCCTGTTGAGGGTTTCTGTAGAGGTGCCTGGCAGAAGGGCACTGCAGTAATTGAGTCTGGCTCCTATTGTGGCTCTGGCTATGGAAACACAGTTTTGAGTGGTTAGAAAGGGTTTTATGTTGTAAGTTTTGTGGTGTGGGCAGAGGCAGAGGAGATGGTGCGGACCTGTCTCGTTATTGGCAGTGTAGAGTCTAAGTAGACTCCCTGGGTCTTTACATATGTATAGACTGATATATTAGTGTGGTCGATGGTGAATTTAGTGTTGAGTTTGGAAAGAACTTCCTTGGGGCCCATGATGATGATCTCAGTTTTGTCCCCATTTAAGCAGAGACCATTGATAGCCATCCAAGTTTGGATGGTGGCATATATATATATATATATATATATATATATGGAGGAGAGCTTCTGCGTCATGGTCGTATTCTCCAGTAAGGGGGGGGAGGAGGACTTGGGTGTCGTCAGCATAGTTCGTGTATGCTATGCCGAGCACATCCAACAAGTCAAGAGAGGTTTGGTGAACAGGTTATAGAGGGTAGGTGCAGTGCATGAGCCCTAAGGGACTCCACAGTTGATGGTGGTGGGGACTGTGTTGGCTTGGTCAGTAGACCTTCATGGCCCTTCCTTCTAGGAAGGAGTTTATACAGGAGGTGGCTTTATCAGAGTAGTGGGTGGCGTTTGAAAGGTGGGAAGTGAGGATATTGTGGTCAACAAGATCAAACGCAGTGGAGAGATCGAGGAGCAGGAGGGCAGGGTTGCCAGTATCCATTATTTTGGTGATTTGGTTCTTAAGATCTAAGAGGGCGGTTTCTGTGCAATGGCCTTTGCGGAAGCCTGATTGTCTTCTGCCTAGGATGGCATTGGATTCCAGATATTGTTGGATTTGGATGTGGGCGGCTTTATCCAATATTTTGAGGAGAAAGGGAACAGTAGGGATGGGGCGGTAGTTGTTGGGGCAAGCGGGGTCTAGGATGTTTTTTTTTAATGAGTCGGCAAACCCAAGCTTCTTTTAGGCTTTGTGGTACAATTCCAGAGGAGAAGGATGCATTAATGAATGCTGTGGTGATGGGGGTGAGTGAGTCTGTGCACTCTTTGATGATGGTAGGGGGCCAAATGTCCCCTTTGCAAGTGGAGGGTTGATATGTTTGAGAAGATGGGTAACTTTTGTTTCGGTGACGTCTCTGAAGACGAAGAGGGGTATTTGAGAGAGAAGTTTAGGTGTGGGGGGCTGATCTGGAATGTCCCGATTGGGGAGGGCTTTGCGCTGAGCTATTATTTTTTCTTAGAGCATTTTGACTTTGTTGATGAGGGCGTCCCGAATGCTGGAACATCACATTTTTTCTTTGGCGATTTCATCTGGGGTAGTTGCAGGGGTGGTGAGATCTTCGAAGATAGTGAACATTTCCCTAGATTTTGAGTTCACTTTGGAGATTCTATGGTTGAATGATTCTGATTTGGCTAGGAACATTGCTTATTTATACGTGGATGAGATCTCTTTAAATTCGTTTAGATTAGGATTGGTTGGGCGAGGATTGCCATTTGGCTAGAGCTCAACGCTTATTGGTGCGTAGTGCAGATCGTTCTTCCGTAAACCATGAATTAGAGTGCACTGATTTTATCTCTTTTTTGTCTTCTAGGGGGGCTATGGATGCAATGGCTTGAATGAGCATGTGTGCATAGGTGTTGGCCAGAAAGATGGGGTTGTTGTTAAATGGGGGTTTAAGTTCAGGGATATTGAGAAGCAGTGCAAGGTTGATTTGTTAGTTTTTTCGAGCTTCTGACTTTGGCGGGTGGGGCATACGAGTGTATCCTGCGCTTAGGAATGGCAAATTGGATGAGGTGGTGGTCTGTCCATGGGAGGGCTGAGATGTTCGAGATGGACGAGGTGCAGTTGTGTTCTGCGATACAATCGATGGATCAGCCTTTGCAGTGAGTTGATGCAGTGACAAATGTGCATGTCCTTTGCATATGACTGCATATTATTCATTGTGCATGTGTTCTCCATGCAAAATACAGCAGAGCCCTGAACTGTATACAATTTCCCTGGGGTTGATGGAACTGATCTATCCACGCTCCTGTTCCACCATTAGTGCTGTGCCCCATAGGATACTGTGCAGACCCATCGCAAATTGTGTCCAGTTGTCACATTATCTGACATTGCAATCCACACGGTGCCTGAACACTCTTTACACAATGGCTTTTATACGGTCACTGCACTAGTCATCTCTGTTAATATTTGAACAGTCACTTGCGATTAAAAATGTTATGTGCATGCAATGCATGTCCAGTCAGACTACCCGTTTGCCGAAACCCCACAGTGCTTTGAATCCATAAACAATGGCTGTAAACTGCTATACAAATACCAAGTAACATAACATGTAAATCTAATTGAAACTGGTTTATTGTTCTACTGGCAGATTTGTTTTCTTTATTTTTGTATTTGTATTTATTTAATTTTATAAAGCGCTTTATGCCAAAGCGCTTTACATGAAGCAACAGGAATACATAAGAAGCAATATAATACAAGTCATGCGTCAAATAACCAAGAACAATATAAATAACAATTTGCCAGGATCATTAGGATGAAAAATGAGTAGGATTGAGCAATTGAGGGATAAAGTAGAGAACTGTCAGGAGGGAGATTGAAATAGGTGGGATTTTAAGGCAGCGCGGAAAGGAGAATATGAGGTGATGGAGCGGAGAGGGAGAGAATTCCAGTGGAGTGGGGCATGAAGCTGGAAGGAGCGGAAGCGGGAAGGGGCGCAAGGTTGCAGGTGGGACAGGGAGTATGAAGTGATCAGCAGCACAGAGTGGGTGCAAGGGGTGGGTAGAATGAGAGGAGGGAGGAAAGGTAAGGAGGGGC
Organism: Ambystoma mexicanum; assembly: GCF_040938575.1. Classification (NCBI taxonomy): domain Eukaryota; kingdom Metazoa; phylum Chordata; class Amphibia; order Caudata; family Ambystomatidae; genus Ambystoma; species Ambystoma mexicanum. The sequence continues at coordinate 523,243,084 of NC_090923.1, forward strand.
GAGATCATGAAGAGATTTTTCCAACCAGAACAAAGATAGCGTGTGCTATGGTGGGTGGACCAGAACAAACAGCGGGTCATTAAGCTTTGAATACTTGATTTGTTCATGTGCCTCCCTAGAAATTTGGTACTGCCAACAAGAACAGGTCATGGAAAGCTGCAGAAACTTGGCAACAAGTAAAGAGCACACATCTCAGGAAGCCCAACATGGAGCGACCACAACAGTACCATCATTTTAGCATTTCTATGTGTACCACTTTTAAATCAAGATAGAAGGGCCCTCAAATACGAAAATAGCTTGACACATGACAAGTTCTCAAAACGTCTGTGTTGAGTTAAAAGATACACAGGATTATGTGATCGTCGTATTTTTCATGAGACACTATACAGTTACAAACTGGTAACAACCAATGCTCATCTCCCAATTTACCACAGTGGAACCCCTGGACAGAACGCACCCCATCATTCCACTCCATGACACAAGAACCCATGTCCCCCCACGCGCCCACGCAAGGACCCACATTACTGAATTGTTTACAAACCCAAAAACGCCCCCTTCAATATTGCTACATGTGGAGCCTGTTTCATACAACCCCAACAATCCTGAAAACAAACAATACTTATTAAACAAGCAAATGGTGCACAAGTGTATGTTACAAAGCTTGCAAACTATGCAGCATAGTGTGGGGGAAAATGAGACATTTTAAATTTGCCCAACTCTTCTGGTAACCCCACAGTTACTGTACTTAAAGGATAAGTCGCTCACCAACTACCATGTTTTAGTTGTTTTTTTTTCTCCAATATTTATTTTAATAATTTCAAATATCTCAACAATACATAACCAAAAGTCCAACAGAGTACATTTCTCATCATTCCGCATTACAAATATATTAAATATATTAAAATCAATTCAGTGTATTAAGAACTACTTTAATATTTCAGATAACTTAAATTACTCCTTCTATGCATATTTACCTAATCATAATCCCCTTGCACATAAAACACCACCACTGAACAAATACAAAGACACTAAGACACTCCAAAGACTTAGAAAAAAAAAAAAAAGGGGGTCCCAGATCAACACCCATGCTCACTACCAATTCATTAAAACCTATAGGCTTAAACAATCCTCAGGTGCTCATCCACCATACAATTCATAAAATGGTGACCAAAGGGTGACCAAGGAGTTAGATATTTATCTTCCTTGCCCTGTCTTTGAAACATCACCCTCTCAAATTCCGACAATATCAATACATCATTTATCCAATTCATCACTCGAGGCTTTTTCTTTGTCTTTCATACCATCAACACCTGTTTTAACCGCAATTACAAGCACCTTTTCAATCCACTGTCCATATCTTCGAGCAACATCGCATCGTCCCTTTCCTGACAAAAGCAACACCTGCAAAGGCATCCTAGGAACATTTATGGACAATATTGCATCTAGCCTAATATTCCCACCCAGAGGTCCAACACACGAGAACAATACAACAACATATGAATTAGTGTCTCTTTCTCCTTTCCACATCGCCAACACAAATCGTCAGCTATTCCCAATTTACAGCCATGTCTAACGGTGCCTCATTGCCATAACTGCATTTGTCCTGTGTTGTTGTGCGCATGTCTTAACCGCAGATCCGCTTTGCCTTCCACTGCATAAGGATGCCCGCTTGCACAGTCCTCTCTTCTGACGTATTTCCCGTTTGGCATATCAAAGTGTGTTTAAGAGAACCGCCTTGTCAGGCAAGGCAGCTTTAGCAGACAGAATTATCAACAGTAGGCAGATCATCTCACTGATGAGTGTGAGTTCTATGGGAGTAGCACGCTAGTACAAAGATTGTGCTCTCCCAGGCTTGAGAACGTCATGTGTGGCTAAGACTTGTATGCTGAAAATCTGGACACCAGACAGAAACGTTGCTTGTTGAGATCATGTAATGCCCGAACCACCACTTGCATTGAAATGCATGTGTGCTCGTCTGTATAAAAGGGCTGTGCACCAAGGGAGGAAGGGGGTTTTGCTGCGCTGAGTCGCTTTTGATCGTTGGGTTGCTGTTTAGCCTGTGTTGGCTGCCTTTGCTGACTGCGAATAAAGATATTCACCAATCCACCAGAAGACTCTGTGGTGGCGTTTTCCATGACATAGTTACCTACATGTGCAGTTATCCCATCCATCCTCTACAAAAGAAAACACTACTCCAACACAATGCTGTAAATGATGCGTGATTCTCCCACAATGGACCTCTCATGCCACATGTTGCCTTTCTGTAGCACAATCCCTATTCTGTGGCAAATTATCACAAGAAATGAAACTCTCATCAGTCACAGTGGCAACTCTGCCTGCACCCCCCCCCCCCCACACTATGTCTCTTCATCCTCTGAAATAAACCAAGCCCAACTTAACCTAGTCTTCATCAGCACGAGATATTGGGGCAGTCCTTTTATTCTTGGTCTGAGATGCTGTTCTCTGACCCAATCCCTGTGTTTATCTCACCATTATTTGCGCCCACCTTGGCATCACAATAACACTTGTACTTTAGTTGATGCTATCAAAGATGATACAGGTGCTTGCACATAGCCACACCAGCCGGATCCCTGGCCAGCCAAGATGGCAAACCTATTTTGGACGTTTCGCACTTTCATAATTGTAAATAATGACAACCATGACCACATGAGGTATGTGCAATAGGCAATTATCATACACTCAAATTCCAAACAAGATCACTGGCAGATGACAACTGAATATTCTCTTGAGAGGCAATTAATACATCCTACCAATCCTTTGCAATTTGATTTTCACTATGCTGTATTTAGCGCCCTTCTATCACAATCCGATAGAAATTGCCTAATTTCCTGTGAATCCCCCTTGACCCCATTTTCAATGACCATTGGCACCTCTTTCCCTTTCCAATTTCAGTCCCTCCTCCTTGGAGCATAGCAGTACAACTCTTTAGCACCCCCCCCTCCTATTCTCATCCACTGCCCGACGGGCCCCCTCCACCTATTCTCTCATCTTGACCTCGATATACAAAATGCTCTCAGCGGATATAGCCACGTCATAATGGCAGTCCTCAACCTCCCCAACGTATCTAAGGCGCAACAGCTCCCACTTGACACCATTCTTTCAGATAAATCACTAGTTAACCTACAGAACCTTCTAACCCACACCTAAGGCAACTCAATCTCATAAGCATCTGTATTCCTCCCACACTCTCCCATTCATCTCCCTCATCTACCACCAAAAGTAAATTGAGGCCCAACTGCATAGTCCATTACATCGTCCAAGTCAACATCTTGCGCCAAGATGGCTCTCCCCCACTTGCACACTCCATTAATCTCATGTTAACTGAATTTAACTCTGTACTGTTTGCCCTCTTCAATGAGAGCTACACTACCTACACCTTGACTCCCTCCTTTACTCAACCATGGATTTCCCCAGCCATCCAGCACTGAGGACATCGATGGGGCACTGGTACCAATACCCCACTTTTCTCACTGGTTACAAGGTCACTCTACTGACCCCGACCACAGCTGCCGACAGACACATCCTCCTAACACACTACAATCTGACTTTTTCCCCCTCTGCTTGAATCCTAACAAAATATAAAGGACCGTCCAGGACATGGTTCCCCCACCAGCCCCTGCTAAGAGCACCTCCATTACATCCACTTCCTCTCTCTGTTATTGACATTGACACCTCTAAACTCATCAAAATAAAGTACACCATGTGCATTCTTCTATTTCTACCACCGCCTACATAAATCTCCTCATTTGCCATCTTTCGAACACTGTCACATTTCTCCCCACTGAACCTCCACCTATCCTTCAATCTGCAAACCCATTCTGCGCTCTAACTGACCCTTTTGCACTTTAGACTGCCAAGAACTAGCACCTGTCCCCGTCACCCTCCTTCCCTCTTTCTCAAGTGGTATCTTCCCAACTGGTTACAAACAAGCCGCAATCCTACCTTTCTTAAAGAAACTAAGCGCTGATCCAAACACACACTTCCTACATACCTGTGCGTCTCCTTCCTTCACTCTAAAATAAGAGAGGGGTGTCCTCAACCGCAGAGTCAATAGCCTCGAGTAAGGATCACTTGTTGGTCCTCTCCAATCAGAATTCTGGTCCTAATAATGCGATGGGACTGCACTCATCCATAATGGCAAATGTCTTACCACTGCCCGCCACTCACCTCTCCTCCATTTCCGTCCTTGTAGACCTTTACACTGCATTCAACATTGTGGATAATCACTCCTCCTTCAAACGTCAACTCCATGGCTTTAAGAACACTATTCTATAACAGTTATCCTCTCATCTCTCAGACTGCTCATTCTACATGCAATGGGACTCCAGCACCTCCTTCCCGACAACCCTCCAAGGGGATGTTCCTTAAAGATTTTTCCTCGACCCCCTTCTCTTCACCCAGTTCATCTTCTCCCACTGTAAACTCATGTTCTCCTTTGGCTTTAACTATCACCTCTTTGCTGACAATCCGCTCTTCTCCTTCCCCTACTTCAGCCCTGCAATCTCCGAACACATAACCAACTGCAATTATGTTATTCTAGGTTTAATTTTACCATGCACCGCTACCACCCAAGGGCAGTCTAAGGTACTCCATTATGCCACGGGTTGGCTCTTCGCGGTCTCATACTCACCTCCTCAAAGATGGAAGTCTTTTCTCTCTGCCTCCAATGCCAAGCCCACTCTCCCCCTCAACTTCTCTCTGATCGCCTCACGGATGGCCTGCAACCTTGGTAGCATTCGATAGGGAACTTAAATCCTTTCAGTTCATCATAGCCACTCACATAGCAGCCAGACTCAAACTCCTAAACATTAGTAAAATCTGTTCACACCCAACTCGCCACTTAACAAAAACACATCTCTACTCGTGTGCTCAGCAAACTGGACTACTGTGCAAACCTACGTCTTGGTCTACCCCTCCACTCTTATGCTCCTCTCAAAGTCCTTAACGTTACAACAAAAATCCTTTTCAACCTTCCTACATTCTCCTATCTAAGTGTGTATGTGTTTTCACCATGCTGGACGGCTCTTTGTGCAAAATCTCACTCTAAATATGTTCTGCTTAGCTCTGAATCCATCCATAGTCTTGCCCTCACTAATGTATTTACTGCATCTCACTCTCCCTGTAGAACTCTTCACCCTCTGTGCATCTTCCTGCTTTTACCCTTTTTCCTTACTTGCCCCACTCCACTGAAACGCACTCTCCCCAGCCATTGAAATATTGCCTTCAGTGGAACACTTAAAACACACCTCAATGTACATCCGCTAGTAATAGAAGGAACCACCTTCGCAAAACCTCCACACTTCTACCGACCTCTCCTGTAGCCTGCCTTCAAGACATTATGTAATTTGTAAAGGTGGCTGCAAATGTTAAAATGTTGGGGCGGGGGGTTCTGGATCACCCAAGGTAAGTCCTATGTGCACAGGAGTTTGTGCCCCTTATCTTAGTCCATGCCGGTCTAGGATATTGTTCATAGCCATAGGCTGTGAGTGTTCAGTTAGCCACATACGTCCCCTCTAATCCCACGGCATCTTACTCCTTCCTTGCACTCTCTGGGTTGGCCGCTGGATGACTAGTTGTGCGAGCCGCCGGATGTTGGTTTATGTTTAACTGGGTTTTGGTTTGTTGCGGCTTTGCACTGATATTGTGTGGAGCTATTTTACTGCTCTCTCTCTTCTGGTTCTTGGTGGTCTCCAAGCTCTAAGTTCTTCCTACGAGAGATGGAAAACCTCTGGCAAGCATTTTGTTGGCAAGGCATGGCGTGAAACAAGGTTGGACTGCACCAATACTTGCTGCCACAAGTCTGAGGTTGGGTGGGGGCATGCATTGGGACACTCAACTGCCACCATCCACTTCAGGGGTAGGACTGGCTGTGGATTTCTCCCTGGTAAGCCTCCCACCCCGGATGAGAGGGGATCACATTCCCTCTTGACAAGGCCAGTCTGATGGCCTTGTCTCCCTTTGCTTTGGACCACCCTTTTCAACATTTGCTTTAGTAGTTTAGGGTAGGTTATCCGTTGGTTGTCTCCACGACCATAAGTCTGGCCTCAGAGTGGCCAGAAGCACAGAAGCTTCTCTCCTGAACATCCATGAAGACCTGCTCTCAAACCTCGACCCTAAACTTCCTTCTGTCCTTATCCTCCTCGATCTCTTCTGCTTTTGATACTGTCAACCATGCCTTCCTGCTCAACCAGCTCTGTGATAACCTGGGTATCACTGATTAGCCCCTGGCCTGCAGACAACCGTTCTCTCTGTTCGACCCTCCCAGGACCAATTTGGGTCCTTCCTCTCTTCTATCTCTCTCTCTACCTGTGTTTCCCAGGAGTCTAATCTTTCTCCGTGGCTGTTCAACCAATACCTGGCATCTCTCGCCCACTGTATAGCTGCTCTCTGCTCCAACTTTCAGTGCTATGCGGATGATACTCTGCTCTCTTTCAGACTCCCTTCAGCTGCCTCTTCTAACTCTCTCATCCCAGATTGTCTGTCCACAATTCAGGAGTGGTGTTCCACCAATGATCTCTGCCTTAATGTCAGTTAGATGGAGATCCTCCTCCTCGGATCACCAGCTCTCTCCTTTCCTCTCACTCTCTGGCCGCCCACCCTGGGCCCTCTTCCTGCTCTTACCTGTGAGGCTAAGAACCTCAGGGTCCTCTTCGACTCCACACTCTCCTCACATCTCTGGCGTCTCTAAGAAGTCAAACTACTAGCTGCACCTCCTCAGAGGTACTCTTCCTTTCCTCACTTTCCCCAAGAAGCTCACTGTCGACAGAGCTCTGGTCCTCTCTAGGCTGGACTACTGCAACAGCCTTTTTCTAAATCTACCTGCTTCTACTCTCCATCTCTACAACTCACCCAGAACAGGACTGCAAGACTTGTCCTCTGCCTCAAGCCCAGGAATTGCATCTCTCCAACGCTGACATCTCTTCATTGGCTCCCAGTGGCAGCAAGGACCAAGTTCAAGACCCTCTGTATTGTCCGCAAGGCTTTCTGGAGCCTAGGACCGCAATACCTCCAACTCTCTCTACCTAAATAGCTTCCTACTCAAGCCCTCCGCTCCTCCACCTCAAGCGCTTTGAAGGTCAGTCGCTTCTGCAAGCAAAGAGTTGGGCGAGGATCTCTTTCTTCAGCTGGGGCCTCCTTCTGGAACAGCCTCCCAGCCTCTTTGTAACTTGAGCAGAACCATCTCCAGTTCCGGAAGCACCTCAAGACCTTCCGCTTTGCTTCCGCCTTCTCTTTTCCTCTCCACTGCTGATCTATCTGATCCTCGCACTGGCCACCCTCTAAATTCAGGCCCAGGTCTCTGCCTTTCCAGTTGCAACCTGCACTCCCTGCGCTTGTGGTCTGTATCTGTAACCCTATAGCCCCCTCTCTTGCACTTATTAGCCACCCATTGGCTACACTTCTGAGCACCCACACTTGCCACCCGTTGACTGCACTCAGCGGTTTCATTTGTCTCGCACTTCTCTACCCCTCCCTCCCCCGGCACTTCTCCCCTCCCCCTTCTCCTGCACTTGAGTGATCTGAATGACAAAGCCTAGTAAGATCATTGTTGTCCTCCCTTGGCCCCCCCCCTTTGTCTTGTCCCGCCGCGAAACACTTGTGTATAGGCACGTTATAAATGCCATATCATATCGATCATAGGTGGGATTTAACAAGAATAGGTGTGGGAACTTTGTTGGCTATTTTTTAGGGAGTTGGTTAGTTTGGGGTATTATGTCGCGCTTTAGCAGAAACTATTTCATTAGAGTACTGTGGCGTGATGGAATAAGTAGGCTTTTATTCAAATAAATAAAAAATAAAACTTTTGCTCCCCATTACTATAGGGGTTTTCCCTACCTCAACACAGAATAACTCGGGTGCTTGCTAGGATGCAAGTCAAAAGAAACCAATATACCATCCTCTGTCCAAACCAACTACTCTATCCCTAGCACTAACAGATAAAACAAGAAGAAAATGATTCAATGAACTTCTGATCCATGCCACCAGGAGAAGAGACACCTTCTCTTGGTGAAACAATCCAGTCTTAGGTTGACTTAACAACAGTCTCTTGCAATAGGGTCAGATTTACCAAATATGCCTAGACCAGGAGAATGACTTCCTTCTGGAAGGGCTCTGGAGCCTGGTCCTTGATAGTGCTTTGGACAGGTTTTAAGAAGTCTCTTTACTTCCTCTCAAGGGTTTGTCAACAACAGTGTTAAGACTATCAGCTCTTCCTATTGCTGGAGCTTTGTCAGGACCTTTTATATCTTGATTATTGGGGAGATTACTCTGACAGTTCTTAGTCCTTTTGGTGCTTTCACATATGTTGGGTTTCCCACTTTGACGAGGGAGTTCACTCCAGAGACACACTTGAGATTTATGGTTTCTCGTGTCACCACTGTGACGAAGGAGATTACTCCCAAGGAATACTTGGCTCTTGGTTTTTTGATTATCACTACTGTGACGAGGGAGATCACTCCTGAGGAATACTGGACTCTTTGGGTTCCCCAGACCCTCACCCGGCTTTCCTGCAACTCCTGTTACTTGTATATGCACTGGGGAGTGCAACCAGTCATTCTTCCTGGTGTCTCAGGTCACTGTTGGTTCTCCACGAGCTCAGCGCATCTTCCTGCTTTCCTCCTCTGTGCGGCTCCGGAGAGCTGTTGTTGCGGAGGTCTCAGCATGTTTTATGGACCACCTCGGAGAGGCCACGTCATCACTGGAATCTTCCTGCTTCTGCAGTCAATTGGGTGCCCTCTGGCTAGCTTAATTCCTTTTAGCCTCTTCTTCAGAGACTGTTTGTCTCTAGATGTTCCAGGCATCGCGGGTTTCCCAGGCCCTCAGGACAGACACCAGCTTCCCCACTGCTCTTCCGGCTACAGAACACCCTTAGTCTTTTGTCTTTATACTGCTGGGCCCGCCCTAGCGTTGCATCAATGCTTGTTGTCAAAATCTTTGAAGTTATCTTCATGCCGCCTAGTGGCCACCTCATCACAGTTCTGGTGTAATATTTTCTACTTTTGTTCTGTATGTTTCTTTGGTTCTTCTTCGTGTCAGTCCCACCTTGTCCCAGATGCAATAATAGAGACTTCACAATAACGCATAGTAGTAGTTTCAGGTTGGGAGGAAGAAGTCACCAACAAGGCCATTTCTTCTGGGAACACATGGGTTTAGGGAGATCTTTCACGGAATGGGAGTCCGTATCCCCATGAGGAAAGTTTCTCCCTATGAGATCCTCCTGCTTTTCACCACCCCTAGGGGGACTATTGGGTTGAATAAGCTTTTGTTACACATGGATGCTGTAACATGTTATTTCTCTAATGGTGTCTAACACCTTCAGTTTCATTTGACCTGTACACAGTTTTACTTAGGGATTCAGCCAAAACTAGTAAGATTGCCTAACACCTACAGGCATTTCCCCAATCTGTGTACCGACAATATTCTTTTTCAATAGAAGCAGAGTCTCGCGTCTAGCATTGCACGGCTAAGACATGACTGTGCTAGACATGCCACAATTCTTTGACCCCAACTCAACTTCTGCATCCATGGAGGACCACCAATAATCTATTCATAAATAACTGAATACATTTATGCCCAAATGCCCCTACTCAGAAAACACGATTAGCATGGCCCTCACTGCATTTCATGATACTACCCTTGAAAAATGCCAAAATAAACTTCTGCCAACTCATGCTCAACAGCCACAAATGTTTTGTATTATGCCACCATTTTTTAATATACTTTGTCAGCTTCATAATCTGCTCATCCTTGTCTGATTCAGTAACGGTCATCCACAACACTGTGGACCCCAGGTTGAATTGTGGCCACCCATAATTCTGAATCATGCTCATCTCGTGTGCCCATACTTTTTACATGATCTACGGGATAGTAAATCTGCTACACTGTTGCTCGTGCCTGCAGCAAATTCCAATCTGAAGTTATTCTCCTGTAAATTGGGCATCCACATAGAAGACTTTTGTAGTAAAAAGGTCCACTAATGTTTTTTTATCTGCCCTCACTGCAAATGGTAGTCCCAAATGTATTTCCTGAAGTGGAGACATGCCCAGTAGATGCCTTCTTCAATTACAGAATACCGTTTTTGATATCTAATAACAAATTCATAAGCAATTGGTATCTCAATACAATTTTTCTGTGCTAGCATAGCACCAACGGCTTACCTGCATTAATCTACTCATGGTAACATATGTCCTTCCACCGAACAAGAATCAGTTTACTGTGAGGATTCAGGGTTACATCCCAATGGAGATCCTCAAATGCCAATCCATACACTTTCGACCATGCACACTTCACCACACTCTTTAATGACTCCCTGGGAGGCCCAATTAATTTGAAGAATGTTCTACGAACTTGGAGTAAAACGCCTAAGAATGAAGACAACTACTCCTTGGATTCCTTGCCATCTATACAACGGCTCATATAACATACTTGGTGAATTTAGATTGGACATATTTCAAACCTTACAGTCATTACCACTAGTACCAGTTTCCTCATTACTTCAAATGGTCTTGAATAAGATTATACAGCAGAACATATACACAACCAAAACTGGTAGAGGCACAGCTCAACAGAACTAAGCAAGCTCACCTCTGCAACACTCACCTCATGCAAAGAGGTTGCAAAGCACTGCAGGCTGACTCAGGACTCCTCCTGGAATCCCTATCGATGCAGAGTGACTGCCATGCAGATGTTGCACAGGGGCCCAAAGCCATGGCTCTCGCCGAATGTGCTCTTGGCCTCCCTGGAAGGGGCTTGTTGGCCAGACAATGGCAGTGGGAAATGCACGCCGACAGCCACCTTGCAATGGAAGAATTTGAAAGGGCGACGTGCCCGAAGGCAACAGTTGTGACGACTTTTAGAAAGCCACATAGAATTCCGGCAACATCTAGAGTGCAAGGATGGCTCTGCCAGTGCTGAAGGAGAGCCAAAGAACACTGTCAAAATCAATGGTTCCTTAAGGTGGGATGCCAAAGGGACCCTAGGCATGAAGGAAGAGTTAGTGCACAGAACAACCTTAGACTGGTGAAAACTAAAGTAGGGAGGTTTGTAGGAAAAGGCCTGTAGTTCACCCACGTGTCTGGCTGATGTAACGGCAACAAGGAATGCTGCCTTCAGGAGTGAAATTTCAAGGAGGCTCTGTGTAGAGGCTAGAAAGGAGGGCCCATTAGTTTTGATTAAAAAACACATTAAGTTCCCAAGCAGGAGCTGGGGAACGAACAGGGGTAAACCCACAAAACAGTACTTGAGGAATTCCTTCACCAATCTATGTGACCACAGGGAAGGCTGACCTGAGGTAAGCGTGTAGCATGAAATGGCTGCTAGATGCACCCTGATAGACAAGTATGCCAAACCACCTTTAGCTGAAGACAGGAGGTATGGCAAAACGTGTGCAGCCTGAATGCACAATGGATCCAGGTGCTGGGTTGGACACCAAATGGCAAAGCATTTCCACCTGCATTTGTAGCAGGACAATGTAGATGCTGCTCTTGCCCTGGCTAAGATTCCTTTGCATTCTGGAGGTTTTGGAATGCTTCAAAATTCTAGGGCTGCAGGAGCCAAGCAGTCAAGATGAGGGATGCTGGTTTGTGGTGTAGCACTGACCCCATAGACTCAGAGTAGGTCGGGAAGCAGAGGCAATCTGATGAATGGAACCACCGACAGGTGAAGTAGGTCCGAGTCTAAATTTGCTGCAGCCAGGTTGGGGCCACCAGGATCCTAATGCAGTGGCTCTGAGTGTACTGAGAAATCGAGGTAGTAGAGGAATTGGAGGGAAAGCGTAAAGGAACAGTCTGTCCCATTGGAATGAGAACGTGTTCAGCCCCACCCCCACCCCCAAGCACCCTTCTTGATGAAACGAGCTTGCAAATTTGGTGCATTTCCTGTTGGTCACTGAAGCCTATTACAGCCTACATTCTTCACCTCCAGGCACTCCAAAAAGTGCATTGCATGGTTATATATTTTTCTTTACTTTGTTTAACATCTAGGTATTTCTTAGAAAGCGCGTTTACTCTATTGAGTTCCCATCTCATTACCCTGTGAACACAATTAATTGTTTATACATTGTACTCTATCGTGTTCATATCTAGGAATCCCTACAAAAGAGCACTATTGTTGTTTCACATCTAGATATCCCAAGAAACCCAGTGACACCACATATTTCAACCATCCTCACTCATCATGTGCGCCAACACGGTCAGATAAAACCCCCTACCCAAGCTAAACACTTCAAAACTACATCTCTTGAATAAACTTGCGTATCTCACCAACGAACCAAGGCACCTTGACAAGTCAAGCACTTGAGGCCTCCCACCTGGAAACAAAACACCTCTGGTATACAAATACATACCCACCTAGAAAACATCTGCACAGACGGTAGTTACTCCTGGTTCTACACGCACCAACAGCGACGAATAATTCTGGGTCATTTACCTCTCTCTCCCCAACCCCCATCTTTTTTCCCTTTCAGTGCCTTGACACTGCGAAAATGGCAACGGTGTGCAGTATAAATCCCCAAAACATAACCTATGCCCAAGAAGACTGGCAAAGCTGTAGAGCTAGAGGAACTCAAGGGGGCTTGAGACACCAGAGAGAAAGCCGGTCTGAAGAAACTTGCAGAGGAGGTGGTAGAGGGACTTGGAAGGAGGGTAAGAATGTCTAATTGTGAAAGCATGCAGGGTGCGATATCCCAGAGATTGGCAGTGTGAACAGGGCACTATATCCCTAAAGCATAGCAAGCTGACCACTATAGCCTTCTGAGGTTACAGGGGGCTGGGGGAGCAGAACACGGCATCCCTAGCAGTTGCTAACATGCTAGGGGCCATATAGCAAAAACTGTTTAAAGCAGAAACTTGTAGAGCGACCAGTATCCCTACTAGAGAGGAGGCACCAGATACATTATAGTTCATCCCTTGCATATACCTTTTGCTTAGTTTGTGTTTAGAGATGAATACACTTTTCAGTTGCAGAAAAGCCCCTAGGACCTGTATGTCTTTGTCCCACTGCCCATCTGGATAAGAAAACAATTTTTGAAACATTCACAGCCTTGTGCTTAGTTGCTCAACCACAGTTCACCCACATGTTTGAAGCAGACTGGGTACTGATTTCCAGGGGTATGGCTTGAAAGAGGAATGTGTGTAAGCTGTAATGCTCGAGGACACAATTAAAAAATAAATCCGCAACATGTGTTTAAAGCAGTACAATACAACTCAGGCCTTCATGTTATTATGTCCTGTCCTTGGGATAGGTTACCACTCTTACCCCTTAAACACCCAGTATATGTCACTCAATGCAACAATGCTCTTCTGTTAAGGCACCTTATCCGAGAACCTCCTATGCTCTGTACTGCCTACTTTTTAAATACAAAAAAAATCATGGTGCAGTTCAATACAAAATCATTTTCAGTATTGCACGCTATATTCAGTACAAAGATATGGATCTAAATCCCAGAATTCTACTCCAAAAAGGATACCGCAGCCATAAACAATGAACAAAGGAGCATGGTGAAACCGGCACAGTACTCAAGTAGCTCTTCAATGGAAGAAAAATAGCTGAGCTATAGCTGTTTACCAGCAGCATGACACAGGACCGTTCAACCTTTTAGAGGACAGGAACTTGCCAAGAACCAACTTCATTTGTTTTTTCAACATGGGGCACACTTGTAAACTTTGTCTGCAGTCCACACACAAATGCAGCATTATCAACAAATTCTATACAGAGAAAAATCTAGAATGTGTATGACAACAGGCATGACACTGAACCCATCATAAATGCGCCGCTATGCCACATCACAAGATGTTCAGACATCAGCACCATAGCATTGTAACTCACCCACATCCTTCTCAGTACTCACAGCTTCTTCCTACAATCACTGTCATGCTCGTCGCCATCTTGATGAAACTCACAGGCAACTCTCTCATTCCCTTTCTTCAAATTTTCAACACCTCATTCTCTCAAGGCTAATGAATCCATGTCATTTTATGGATTGCCAGGTTTCCCAAGTAATTTACAAGCTCTACATGTAACCACTGCGTGTCCACTTTCTGCATCAACATCAAAATACGCTGCAATGCTTATATAACAGCACTAGCTGAAGGGCCACTGCGTTACTAATATTTACCAGTTGAAACATTGCTGTGCCATCATTTAAGTCTGTATGCCTGGTGCCTACCTAAAACACAACACAACAAATACATTTTCCAGAGAGGAGCCAACAAATGCACCCAAGTACTGAACTAGTTTGGAGAGATGTAACTTTAATGCTTCAGCCCACAGATCACTGCCATTGGCAAGTCCCTCTGATTCACCTTCGAAACCTGCTCTTCTGTTCAAAACTCACATTGATAAGACATCAGGACTGTTGTCCAAGAGATCTGGTGCTCTGCCGACTCTATTGCAGCAAAACGGTATCCTAGCTCCAACCCGGGCCCAGCGTGCTACAGCCTGCCTAATCACACGACATAATAGAGAAATGTATTCTCTCACATGGAACTATCCCCTACCCACTTAAAAAACTCAACAAACCTCACTCATCTTCTAAAAAACATCTCTGGAACCCACGCCTCCCAAATATTACCACCCCATGCCTATCCGTATCCTGACATAACTTGACAGAATCATGGAACACTCATCACCCAACTGCAACAAAGTATCATGACAAACAACCTACTCTACTCCTTCAAATCTGGATTTTGACCTGGACATAGCACCAACAACACTACTCTTCACATCCTTGATGACCTCCAAAACATCACTGGCAAAGGGCACAAAGCACTACTCCTACTCTTCAACTTGTCTGTAGCATTCAACACCATCAACCACACCATTCAACTCGACATCCTAGCCCACAGGATGAAACTTTTAGGCACTGTCCTCCACTGGTTTGCCGCCTTCCTTACTGACGGGACACATTGTCTCCATGTCAAGTACAGCATATCATTAGGGTCCAGTCTATTTCCACTCCTCTTCAACCTATATGTTGAATCCCTTGGACAGACCCTTTAACAAAACATCAATTTCCTCCCATATGCAGAACACGCAAATATACTAACAAATCTCATCCATCTCAACTCCACACCTTCAAAAGCGTCTCTCCATTATCACCACCTGCATGGCCTCCCACCTGCTCAAGCTCAATCCTTCCAAAACAGAATACATCCTCATCTGCCTTCCTAGACACAAACCCAAAGTCACTCCCTGGAACAACAAACGTGCCTCAGACAACCCCAGACATATCCCTCTCCACACCTGTCAAATACCTTGGCTTCACCATCAACCCCCACCTTTTCTTCACACACCACATAGCTGTTGTCACCAAAACATCCAACCTACAAGTACACCTCTTAAGAAAGGCCAAATATATCCTTCCTCCTGACTGCCGCACTGCATTCCAAGCACAGTGGTTTCCTGCAAGCTGCACTATGGCAATGCTTCCTCCCTGGTCTCCCCAACAGCACCTTTGCCCCCCTGCAAGCCATACAAAACACAGCACCTAGACTCATCCTCTACCAACCGAAACATCAACCCCAGCTCTCACACAGCTCCACTGGCTCCACATGTCCCCAGAGAATTGCCTTCAAAGGACTCTGTATTGTTTTCAAAACCATCCACCACAAAACACCATCTTACCTTCACGACAATCTCAAACCCATCACCCACACAAAAACCAGATGAGCAAGCTAGCATCTCTTACACACTCCACTCCCCAAAATAACATGCAGACGTTTCCTGCCCAGCATATGTCTCCTCTTACTCTCGACTATTCTACTAATTCCACTTTGTCTACCTCTGACATTTTCCCAATTTTTCTCCTCTAAAGTAACCTCTCTTCATAAAGACATTGAAGCTTCTATTTCATCTGAAGTTATTACTCCCTCTACCTATGCTTCCCTCCCCTCTATTGCTAGCATTCAACCCTAATACTGATGTTTCTCTCCTACTGGCTAAAGCTCACCCGACTGCTTCTGACCCAATCCATTCCGCACTCATTTTTAAGGTTTACCCTTCACTAGTGTCTTACCTCCTTCCACGTATGCCTCTCTACTTTTCCTACATCCTTCAAGCATGCTTCCATTATCCCAATCTTAAACAAACCCACTGCTGATCCACTGATTGTTTCAAATATTCGCCCTATTTTCCTGTCACTCCATCTTTATAAATTACTGGAGTGGCTGATCCATTGTCATGTCTATACTTGTATCTCCAACTCTTCTATTCTGCCACAATTCCAATCTGGCTTTCTCCCTCTCCACTCCGCAGAAACTGCTCTCCTCTCGGTTCAGGATTCACTTCTTTCTGCACGTTACTTCAAACGCACATCTTTTCTCATTTTGCTGGATCTATCCCCTGCACTTGACACCGTCGACCACTCGCTACTATTGGCATCACTTTCTTCTTTTGGTCTCACGGGATCTGCCCTTTCCTGGTTTCAATCTTATCCATCTCAAAGAACATTTGCAGTTTCCTGGTCCAGCAAGTCATCTAAATCTTTACTACTTTCCCACAGTGTTCCCCAAGGGTCCATCTTGTGCCTTTTTCTGTTCTCTCTCTGCACTTCCCCTCTTGCGGCTGTTATTTCTTCCTTTGGTTTATCACACGACTTTTATGCTGATGACACGCAAATCTTTCTCTTTGTCTTCCTCTGAAATTCCCCACACGCTCTCTCAGCCTGTCTAGTGGCTATCAAATCCTGGATGTCCTCACTACCTTACGCTCAGTGCTGGGAAAACTGAAGTCCTCTTTTTCCTCGATAATACCCTCTTCCCTACGTCCTCTCTCCTCATTCATCTCTTTTCCTTGGCCTTCACTTTGATCCCAGTCTTTCTCTTTCTCATCACATTTTTCTAACTATGCGAGCCTGTCGCTTTCACCTGCACAATATTCGTAAAGCCCGTCCATTTCTCACCATTCAAGCTTCTAAACTTCTGATTTCCTCCTTAATTTTTTTTCCAACTCTTTTACTGTTCCACTGCCCTCTTTGGACTTCCTTATGCTTGTCTTGCCCCTCTGTATTCAACTCTTCTAGTCTGTCTTCTCTCCTCCAAGATTCTATTTCCACTTCTCTTACCACGCTTGGCTGGTTATCCTTTCACGCTCAAATTAAATTCAACTTTGTCTTGTTTTTAAATCGCTACACGGTCTTGCTCCCAGCTATCTTTCTGCACTATCTTTCTATACTCCTTCTCTCCGCTCTTCTTCCCAGTTTCTACTGGTAACACCTCATCCCCCTTGTGCTCAATACCGTTTTCTTACTTAAGCTTTTAGCTCCTTTTCACTGGAATTTTCTTCTCTTCGTTCTATCTCTGTATATTCTTTATTTCGTAGGTCACTGAAGTCTCATTTACTGCAATATCCTTGATTGTTTTCTGAATGTTTTGCTTACTCATTTTATTGTACCGTTCCTCGTTCTCTGCAAAGCGCTTTGGCTTAAGGCACTCTATAAAACACAAATAACTAAAATACAGACAAAAAACAGCATTTACCCTTGATCGCCCAGAGCCAGGAACACCCTACCTCTTCACATTCGAACTGCACCCACTATCACCACTTTCAGAAAGAGCCTCATGTTTCTCCACACATAGCCCTGCCCCTCCATCTGCCCTGCTACCACTTGTGTATCCTAATGTTACTATCCAACCCTGAAAAAATGTTGCAAATTCAGTTCCACTTCTCATCTTTTCAACCATTGAAACTTGTAAGGTGCTCCAAGACCCTATGGGTAGGGGCAACACTGAACAAAAATCCCAATAAAATAAGCTCAACCACATTACCCCCACGCCCAAAATACTTCCCTGTCTGCCCCTCCAGTACTGAATCTTCTTCAAGATAGTGCTTTGTAGAGGAGATCCACCAGGGGGCGCAGAGATGTGCTGACGCATCTCAGCTCGTCTCCTCCGTAGGGCACCGTTTGAGGGTCTTGAGCTCCCCCCCCTCCCAACACCCCCGGAGTGAGGGGCAAACCATACCCCCACCTTGCCAACGTTGGTGGGCACATCACCCCGAAATTTGAACTTCCGCAGTGGAGCCGCTGCGAAACCGGGACCCGTTGAAGTTTGGAGGGAGAGTGACCCCTCCCCCCTTCGGCACCGCGGCTCCACAAGAAACTACGCAGAGCCCGGGCTAGAGAGCGGCCTGTGACTAGGCCGAGCGACGCTGGCTGGCGCCTTCCCCCTTCTCCCCGGAGGGAGGTAGTGGTGACAGGGCGCACCCTTGATGTAGCTGGACCCGCTCCCCCTGGGGCAGACGCAAGCCCCCTGCAACGTCCGGGGAGGGCCCCGAGCTGTGTCGCCGGGTCCCCCGGTGCCTGGAGAAAGCCGGCGGTGAGGCCCCCCTGAACACACGCTTTCGGGAGGCAGGCCCCTCGAGTCAGAGATGTCCGGGGGGGGGGCCTATGAGCTGGAAGGAGGCACTACAGAGATTTCGCCGCCCGTCCCCGGGCCCCCAAGTACCTCCTGAAATGGCGGCACAGACACACCACGAAGCGGCGGACACCAGCACTGTCACCAGGGGCATGGCGGCCCTCCTGGAGGAAATCAGAGGCTTCAGGGCAGATATAGCGCTGCGACTGGACACCCTGGACAAGAAAGTTGACAAAATAGACGATAAGAGTTCTTGCGCTCGAGAATAACACTGCCTCCAACGATATCTTCGAGACCCAATTCGATATGCGCCTGGCGGAGCTTGAAAGGAGGGAAGAGAAATGCTCCTTAAAGTTGGATGACTTAGAAAACAGGGAACAACGGTGTAACTTGCGCTTTATAGGTTTCCCGGAGCACCAAGGTCAAACGCAAGCGGACATCAATAAAGCCGTCAGCGCAGTGGTTGGTCTGCTATTCGGAGGGCCCAACACGAAGGTGCCCACTATCGACAGGGGCCACAGAGCGGGCGCTTCCTCCAGAGGCCCCAGGTCCATTCTTGTTCGCTTTCATTATTTTGCAGAGAAAAGTAAGATTCTCGAATTGGCTCGTAAGACAGGCCCAGTGGAGTGGGAAGGGGCCCAGATCTCAATCTACCAGGATCTGTCGGCCTTCACACTGGCAAGACGCCGACTATGCGCTCCGCTGACAGAAATGCTCCAGTCCAAGGGGGTCCGGTACAGGTGGGGATACCCCTTCTCACTCTCTTTCGAGCTTGAAGGCTACAAATACGCCCTAGTGACGGAGGACGACATCCAGAGAGTGTCAAG
This sequence comes from Ambystoma mexicanum, assembly GCF_040938575.1. Lineage (NCBI taxonomy): Eukaryota > Metazoa > Chordata > Amphibia > Caudata > Ambystomatidae > Ambystoma > Ambystoma mexicanum. The sequence goes on from NC_090923.1 coordinate 523,262,279, forward strand.
CGAACTATTGGCCGGTCCGAATATGGAGCTGGGTGACCAGGAGGGTGAGCGAGCTCCGACAGGCCCAAAAGGAACCAGGGCCCCAAGGGAAAGACGCAGAGTTCGAGGCCAAAGGAAATTCAGGAGACTGGCCCCGGCATCCCCGGGGCTCCCTGACACATGAAAGGGACCGTGGTGATTAATGAAAAAGCCTGCAATCGACTTCGTGAGTGGATGGGGGAAACAATTGTTTATACCCAAGGACGACCTTGGGGGTGGAGGGGGGCTCGAGTTGTTGTTAATCAAGAGTTATTGAGCCCGGAGGGGGAGACAATGGTGGCCTGGTTGGCGATAGGATGACACCAACGACCTGCCAGGTGATCAGGGTTGGGATGTTGGGGTTACAGTTATGGAATGCCAAGTTTTGGGGTCTACTACGCACCCCCAGGGCTTTCACGAGCCTCTAATGGGGTAGACAAGCACTGTGGGAGCAGGAACTGTTGCTGTTTGTTGAGGTGAGCTACAAGCTTTTATCAGTGTATTAATGGATGATTTGCTCCAATACGTGACAGTGGGATCGCTAAATGTGCGGGGGCTCAACTTGCCTACAAAGAGATCGTTGTTGGTGCGGGAATTTGCGAGGCTCCGGCTTCACTTCTTATTTGTACAGGAAACTCACTGGGTTCGGGGCAAGGAACCAAAGCTCAGGGCTAAAACTATTGATCAGGTATTCACGGCATCTTCTCAGGCAAAGAAGCGAGGAGTAGCCTTGGTGGTACCCCCCGGGGCCCATTTTGTGCTTAAAGCTTTGAAATCAGAGCCAGATGGACGATTCCTCATGGGTAAGAGGGAGGTGCGGGGTCGGCTGTTTACTCTGGTGGGTATTTATGCCCCGAATGAAGCACAAGACACCTTCTGGGTTGGAATGAAAGAAATAATATCATCATTCTCGGAGGGTACCCTATTGGTTGGGGGAGATTTTAATATGGTTCTATGCCCCGAGAGGGATAGGAAGTCTGCTAAACCATGCCCGAACATGCGCCTTCACGAGAAACTTGCTGTGGCCTTTCGCGAAGTAAACAGGGATCTGGGCCTGAGTGACACATGCACCTGCAAGCAGGGTCGGAATCCCGACTATACTTTTTACTCAAGGCCTCACGCAGCTTTCTCTCGTATTGACTACATTTTGGTTGAGACCTCACTTCAGAGGGAGGTCACTGACTCGGGAGTGGAGATTGTCCACTGGACTGACCATGACATGGTAAAGATTAGATTGAGCCTGCCCCCTGCCCCAGCAGTAGGATCCCGGTGGAGGTGTAACGACCTCCTTCTGCAGGACAAAGAGGTCCGCCAATCCCTTCTGGTGGCCATCGAGGACTACTTTTCCCTCAATGATAACGGTGAGGTGGGGGTCATGGGAGTATGGGAGGTATTCAAGGCTACTATCAGAGGTACCCTCATAGGGATAGGGTCGGGGAAAAAGAGGGAAAGAGCCCGGGAGGAGAAATCACTAAGGGAGAAGATAGAGGCAATACAACCAGGGGGGAAATTAAAAACTCAGATGTTCCCTGGGAAATGGGAGGAATTGCAGAGGCTATGAACCAAATTAGCAGACCTCCTAGTGGGACAGACGGAGAAGAAACTCTCTTTCTTAAAACAGAAATATATGGAAAAGGGGGGAAAAAGCAGATAGGATACTGGCTTGGAGGCTCCGAGAGTTCAGAAACAGCAGAAGGGTTAATTCCATTCACACCCCGGAGGGGGACTCGACAGTGCGGGATAGTAAAATCGCGGAACAATTTAGGCGATATTATGAAAGGCTGTATAACTCGGAATACGTGGGTGATGGGAACGAGGTTGACAGGTTTCTCGACTCCCTCCCGATACCGGGCCTCCACCCCGACAAAGCTGAATTATTGGAGCTGCCCATAACCCCACAAGAAATAATAGATACCATATCCTCGCTGAAAAGCGGAACAGCCCCGGGGGACAATGGCTACACAGTCAAGTTTTATAAAACATAGGTCCACACTTGCCCCATTCATGGCTAAGATGTTCAATGCTGCGCTGAATCAAGGCTCCCTCCCACCCACGATGATGTCGGCTTTGATTGTAGTGCTCCCTAAGGAAGGAAAAGATCCCGCCTAATGCCAATCATATCGCCCCATCTCCCTTCTCAACACTGATGTTAAAATCCTAGCTAAACTCCTAGCAAATAGATTAGCGAAACTCCTTCCTTCCCTAGTACATGGCGATCAGGTGGGTTTTGTTACGGGGCGCCAGGGATCAGACAACATTAGGAAAACCCTCGATCTCATGCATGAAGCGTCAAGACAGGAGGTGGAAGGCTACCTTCTTTCGTTAGACTCAGAAAAGGCCTTCGACCGTGTCGAGTGGTCCTACATGGGCAGAGTTCTCCGCAAGATGGGGTTGGGAGATAACTTCTGTGGGTGGATCGCAGCACTTTACAACGGCCCTTCAGCGAGAGTATTGGTCAACGGAGGTACCTCAGAGCCGTTCTCCCTTTCCAGGGGCACCCGGCAGGGATGTCCCCTCTCTCCCCTTTTATATGCCTTGGCGATGGAACCCCTGGCTATAACAGTCAGGACAGACCAAGAGATCACGGGGATACGGTGTGGCGACTGCGACTTTAAACTATCCTTGTTCGCAGATGATATCCTGGGCTACCTAACCAACCTCCGGGTCTCCCTACCACGATTATTTGATCTCATACACTACTTCGGCTTCTTCTCGGGACTGAAGGTAAATACGTCCAAATCTAGCGTAATGCCCATGGGTCAAGGGGAACATGAGATTGAGGGCAGCACCGAAATACTGGGGGTAAGAATAGAGCGGGAATCCACCAGATACCTGGGCACCACCATCCCCAGAGACCTCTCCCAACTATACCAATGCAACTTCCCGGGGATCTTGGCTCAGGTTAGTAGCGACCTTCAACGATGGGCTCTCCTTACACTCTCATGGCTGGGGCGCATGGTTACGGTGAAGATGAATATTTTGCCCCGCCTCCTTTATCTCTTCGCGGCACTCCCTGTGGTGATACCCGAGGCCTTTTTTGAGGTTCTCCAATCCCGGGTCCTCCAATTTATCTGGAATGGCAAAAGGACGAGAATCAAGACCTCCACTTTGACCCTACCAAAGTCAGAGGGTGGATTCGGTCTCCCGGACTTCAGGCTTTACTATAAAGCAGCCCAGCTCCGAGTAATGTTGGAACATATGAGGGATGACATGGGAACATATTGGACATATATTGAGGACATTCATGCCCACCCGAGAAAAGTTAGAGCCCTTTTGTGGGCCCCCCTAGGGTTCTCCCCCACATCTCAGAACTCACCCCACCCTGGCGGCCCTCTGGGCGGTTTGGAAGCCTAACGCTGCTAATAAACAACTATCCTCTTGGCCATCCCCCCTGACTTCGCTTTGGGGCCCCCCTATTGATCTGGGATCCAAGGGATTCCGAGACACCCAATCTTGGTCAGACATGGGCCAGGAGAGAATCTCTCAATTGTATCGTGAGGAGGGTTTTATCGAATATGATAAACTGACCGAAGCATTGGCGGACAACCCTCCCTCAGTCTTCGAATACCTACGCTTGAAGGGGATCTTGACCCATCCTCGCTGGGCCGATCGTCTCAAACGCCCCCTCACCCCTTTCGAGACTATCCTGACCAATAGCACAACGCAGAGAGGCTCCTTATCTAGGTTCTATGGTGTCTTGATTACAGCGGACCTGGAGGGTAGACAACCTTTCAAAGAGATCTGGGAAACCAGGCTGGGCGTGCCTCTGGATGATCATACGTGGAGGGCGATTTTCAAATGCATTTTCATGGGTTCTCTGTATACGGCTGCTATGGAACATAACTTCAAAATTCTCCATTCATGGCACCGCCCCCGGCCACCCTGTCCAAAATGTTTAGGGACGTGTCCCCCTTTTGCCCCAGAGGGTGTCTCCAACTGGGCACATGGTTTCATTTGTGGTTGGAATGCCCAGTCATCCAGGTCTATTGGTCGGAACTACTTAGCTGGATTAAGGAAATCGAGGGGTTCTGCCTGACCTTACTGCCATTGGAAATCCTCCTGGGCACTCCCGCACCAGAGACAGAACTGAATGCGTTCCCTAAGGTCACTGGGGCCATGTTGAGAGCGGGGAGGTTAGCGCTCGCCCAAAAGTGGAAAAGTGCATTGGCCCCGTCCAAAGAGGAATGGCTCTGCAAACTCAGGTCGATTTTCATATATGAAAAGCTTACCGCAATAACTAACGACACCATGACGGACTTTGTGCAAGAATGGACTGCAGTTCTTCTCCACGAGGATTGTATTTCTATGCACCTGTAGACTGTATTTTAGGTTGCCTCCACGAGATGCCTATCTCCATTCTTCCTTGAGACTGTGATTGTATCCTTCTGTTTAATTCACAAGCTGAACCCACTGTGTCAAGTGATTCGTCTAATTGGTTCTTGGCAAGCAACCGTTCTCCCCAGAGCTATTATTGTTTGTGAACTCTCAAAACTTGGTATGTTGACATTGGGTTAGGGCGGGAGGGAAGAGGGTGGTGGGAAGGGAGTTAATATTGGAAAAACTGACAACCTGTTTCTTTAATTTTTTGTGTCTTACTGATGGAACGGGCCGTTTCGTTCAGCCCTATATGTATGTTGTCAATAAAACAAATTGTTAAAAAAAGATAGTGCTTTGTAGGTGACGTGGTCTATCAACCCCAACTTACTTTCTCAGAGATAAAAAGGACTGTGGAAGTCCCTCAACTGAGAACAAACATGGGTCAAATACCCTACAGTCTTTGTCCCAACCACAAGGGCAGTTCTCAGGAGGGTCTACAACCACGTTTTGGCTCACTGCACCCTTCACAGAGGAGAAACACCCATTTGCACATCAGTCCAACAAGGTCAAAACACATGTCTGGGGTTGCTGGTGGTACTCTAGTTAAGAGTTGAATTGTCTTGAATTTTGGTGCTGGACTGCCCTTGTGGGTGGGACAAAGACTGATATGTAAATGGCTGAGTGGAAATGGCCTGATTGGAAGAAATTCCATAGAACAGGGTATTTGACCCATGTTCGTTCTCAGTAGAAGGGCTCCCACACTCCTCCGAACTTTCTGAGAGAGCTACCACCACCAGTAGATAGAGTCAATATATATTAGAAATAACCATGTTCCTGCTAAACCCCACAGTCTGCGACAACAAAACCACTATCATCAGGCTGGCTCTCTCTCTCCGGCACTCTAGAAGAACTAAAAACCCTGCTCGTCAAGGAACAGTTACACTCATCCTTCCCCTATCTACTATTTATACTTTTGTAGAAACACTACAGCGCTCTTGATCTCAGTTTGACCTACATACATCACCAACATACATACATTGGATGTAAAGGCCTTTTTAATGGCTATCCTTCAGTGGCAAAACACTTTGCCACGTAAGGATAGTACATTAAAAAGGGTTATTTCATGGTTGGTACATAATATTTAAGCAGCCTCCCTTATCATAATTTTAAAGGTTCAAAAGAAACATTGTAAAAAGCAGCAGTTGACTCATAAAACATCACTCACCTGATCTCGATTTCGTATGTGAGAGTATGGCAACTCCCCAGTCATAAGTTCAAATAAAACAATTCCATATGAGTAGACATCGGACTGAAAACTAAATGGGTTGTTGTCCTGCATTCTTATCACCTCTGGTGCCTAAAGTGAATAAAACAAAAATACAGATGTCAAATATGTGATTGGCTATTTAAAATGGAGGTACAGGGTAATATTGAATACACTACATAACTACTCTTCTTTCTAAACGGGTTGTCCGTTCATAAGGAGCCAAGGTTATCTACCCATCTAAAGTGTTGAGCAAAATATTTACAGCCATGAAGCAGAACGGGGTCAACCACTGGCCAGATTTCAATTGTCTTAACACTTTGTATTAGTGCATCGTACAGGGGAAAACCAAATGAAATCACATTTTAGGATAAACTCAACATCAGTTTTGCTCTGGCAGATTTGGAAGTGCTAAAAGCAAAAGGTTATTGTAAAGCCCTGTTCCTAGACTCTCCAGACGAATTAATACAACAAAACAGATGTGATGAAAATGGTCAGGTTGCTCCAAACAGAACATGAAGAGCTCCAAATAAAACGTCTCATGACTTCATGAGGTCTCAAAATGTATATCTCACACTTTCGTCAAATTCCCAGTCATTGGCATTCATAGTTGGTTTGGCAGCATTCCTGAGTAGATGGAGTACTGCGCAAAGACCTCCTTCTATATCTCAAGCTCAAACTGGAGCATGTTGGTTTGGTCTGTAGTTTGTGCTTTGCCTACGCCTCGTTTAGCCATGCATCTCAGGCTTCCCCTTGCATCTTCCCAGTCCCTTCCTCCATTCTTGGCATCCCTGATCCTCCATTCATCCTGTTCCTCTACCCTTATCCAGGGAATGTTCTTTGCCTCTCCCTGCTGACCAACCTTCTCTTTAATTGTCCTCTTGTGGTTTACCTCCTCCTCTTTAGGCACCTCTATATTAAGGGTTGGTTTCTTCACCCCCTCACCTGTGGTTTCTTTCAACACCAATTCGTTAAACATGTCTAAGTAGTCCTAACTTTGCAATCTCTCTCCACCAGCGTGTCCTTGCTCACCCTCCAAAATCCTGGGTAACCCACTCCACTGCATCCTGTTTTTTTTCTCCAAACGTGTAACCTGTTTTTCCTCCTTCACAGCATCCCAGTCTCTTTTATCTCTCTTTCCCTAGCCTATGGGGACTCCCATCCTTCCCCCTCCAATGTCTGCTTCCACCTACAGACGTCTATTATTTGCTCTTCTCACCAACTTCCAGCGTCAATCTTGCTCAACTTCCTGGGTCTATCACTCTCCTCCAACTTCTTGGGTCTCTAGCTCTCTCCCACTCTCCCCAACTTCCTGGGTCTGTCCCTAACTTTCTGGGTCTCTCCCTAACTTCTTGGCTCTCTCTCTCTCCCCAACATCCTGGGTTTCTTTCTTTCTCTGAAGTCTGTTGGATTCCTCCTTCCACAGAGCCTCCTGTTCATCGCAATCTCGATTATCATCATTATGGTATTTATTGAGTGCAGACCTAGCTTCGAGAAGCAACAGAGAGCTTTACATGTCATTTTGATGTGGGACCTGGGGGTGGTTTGTTGCTCCCAATGAGAGATCATTTCACTGCTTGCCCTACCCTAGGTGTGCCCTTGGGCATAACTCGCTTAGCCCACCAGGCCTTAAGTTTACGTGTGTGCAGATCTCATCAGGTGGTTAACTACACTTAACTACACAAGTTTTCTTTCTTAGATTGGTCCCCACTTCTTGTATTTTTGGATCCGAAAACTGTATCCTTCAAGCGAGGCAAGTGATCAGGCACTGCCAGCTTTGTCAGACCATTGCACATAACCAGTTCCACTAAAGGAACAAAGACATCGAAGGTGCTAGTATGACAAGCCCCCCTCTATGTCATGGCGTGAGTAGCAAGGGGGTCCACCTTATGCTTTCCTCTGAACTAGCATTACCTGGTTTATGGTGGCACCTGGCCCCCTTGTTTAACCCCACCATACACCAGTAAGTTCAGGCAGAGGGCTTCATAGTACACACATCGTACAGTACATGACGTTTAGTTCCTAAAATAACACGCAAAAGCAGCATTGGGAATCTTTCCTCGAAGCGTTGGCCCCAATCTATCAGCAATGCTTGCCATACACAACCATTCACAATGCTGTTTATTATTTCACTATAGGGTGGCTCCCTGACGTTGAATGGTGCTAGAGCTTCCATTCCTTCATGTGCTTTCCAAAGGGGTGTTGTGAGCATGAGGAGTATGTTTTGCGGGTGTCCTTTCAAGAGTATAGGCGCTCAGGCACCCAGCGATCTGTGTGATGGCAGCTTTGAGTTAATCATGCCTTGCTCCCTCAAACACATTTGGGAGCAAGAGCTAGCTAATCAATTGGGGGCATGTTTCATAAATTGAATGACCCAAATGACCCAGATCGTCTTTTTTGGTTTGGTTTTATATTGATGTATGTTTATGGATAAATCACACAGTGGGCCATAGTATCTTAGTAACTTGCTACTGTACAGTAGGTACAGTATATGTATGTAATGTGATGATTCACAAGGTGTCGTCACTTCTCCCCAAGGGGGGATCCCTTTTCCATGAGGCTAGGGAAGTGCAGCAGCTACCCAAAAGTTTCCCTAGCAGTGGTTTAATGTGGGAGGACCTCATGAGGAGGGACTCCCCCTCTTGGGACACGCACAATCAGCTGGGGAACAGCCCATTGAATGTTGTCACTCCCAAACATTCCCTAGCCCTCCACACTGTTCAGAATCATTTTACTGAAAGTAAACCTATGTATTGTTGTACTACAGAAGACAAAGCTATAGCCAACAGTACTAGGACAAGGAAGAGCACAGGAGACATGAAGGCCATTGATTGTGTTAGTACTGGTACGAGGTAGCCCTGAGTAGGCATGAGGATCTAGTTATCAATAGAGACAAAGGACTCTTACAATCCGCATTGGGAGGAACTGGATACAAGGTATAAGAAATAAAGGAAAGCTCAGCCTTGTGGCCATGTCAAACCCTGCCGAGTTTGGGAGCAGGTGTGGAGGTGAACCAGCGCGAGTGATCAAGGCGCTGTCAAAATAGAGCAAAGAGGATGCCGGTCAAGTGCTGTAGGCGTCCTCCACAGGTTCTGCAGGAGAAAACACAGGCAGAAGATTGAGTAGGAGTGCAGAGCCGTGGAATGGATGGGAGAAGTACAGCACAGATGAAAAAGCAATGGCAGTGAACCAGCAGAGCCGGAGAGAAGACCCACAGTCCCAGGAAATCCCAGTGACATGCCACGATCCACACAAGGTAACGGGAGGTACAGGAGATTCAGAGGGAATACTAGGATAGAAGGGAGGCTGGTTCACAAAGCTCTCTCTCGTCTCAGTAGTGGGGAGCCCGCTACTGGATATAATCAGAGAAGGGTCTGGGGCCAGACATCAAATACTGAACGTTTTAGAGGAATCTTCATCGCAGTGATGGCATTAAGCCCAGTGATCAACAAAAAAGGATTTGAGACTTGGCTAACAATAAACCAGAGTGGAAAACTACACATCAAGCTGACAATTTTGAGAAAGAACTGTGCTGAGCAATACCAGGCGAAAGGAGGAATTCTGCTGGTACCGAACTAAGAGTTGTGCTAAAGACGACAGGGGAAGGGAGTCATTCCCCCTGGCCTTGTTGTGAACTGTGCCAAGCAATACCGTAGAAGAGTCAGTCTCCTGGTCTTGAACTGGGAGTTGTGCCAGGGAAACCAGGAGAAGCGATTAATTCCCCCTGGTTTTATTGGAAACTTTAACAATCTACACCACGAGAAGGGAATCATTCTCTTAGACGTGGAATTGTATAAAGGCTGCGTGAAGCCCGCAAGCTAGGGGAAGGGTATCACCCCCCCCTGGAATTTTTGTTGCAAGAGAACAGTATTTTGGACGCTATCTGAGTAGCAGTAGAAGGGAGCCATTCTCCTGAAGAAGGGACTTTGTTAGTTGTCCTTTAGTTGTTGTCTGAGGGATAGAAGTAGGTTGTGATACAGGATGGTGGAGTTTAATTTGATGGACCCATTAGTATTCGTTTTGAGGCAGGGAAACCCCTCTTAGAAGAGGGGGATAGCGAGGTTCTTTTTATTCACAAACAAAGTTCTATAACCACCACCATGTCACCATTATGCCGGTTTCCTCCTTCAACACCCTTTCAGTAAACATCATCATACATACTTCTGTTTTGGAGCCAGGAAATGGCGGGCTGGCCTGTTCCCCATAAAAAAAAAGAGGGGATATACTGTATACTGCGCTTACGGAAAAGTTTCTTTAAGGCAGTTTGTCATAAAGTGCTGATGTGTTTTAATGCCCATTTCCCACTGCAATTTGAATGCATACCATAATTAATACATCCCTGTTTCTCTCTATCAATTCTAAAAGCACACATATTGTACAGTACATGTACACCAGAGTAACATCACGTTTGCAAAAGTGTCCCACCGTATTAGCCACGTGTCTGAGCCAGCAACCCCTGAACACTAAATTTGACCTCAACAATGGAGCCCAACTCCCAAACCCCATTTTATGGAGTTCACTCCAGAACGTCCAGAAGCATTTTGCTCTTGCCGAGTGGGTTCCAAGCTAAGAAGTTGGGTGAGGTGTGGGAGCGATGAGCGCTTAACAAAGCGCAGATTTATTTATATATTATGTATGTTATTTATATATGAGAAGCCCCGCATCCCCTCAATGGTGAGTGTTCGCATTACAAATATCACTACAAATCTCAGTTCATCAAAAGTGGAATAATAATAAAACACATCACTTGAACTATCAGATATAAGAGATAGTTCATACTTTTTATCAAGCTTTTTATTACATGAAACGATCGTGGGTCCTCCCACTCCTTAAAAAACCGACGCTAGATCCTGCCATCCCTACTAACTACCGCCCCATCACTACAGTACCGTTTCTTCTCAAAATTCTTGATAAAATAGCATACCAACAAATTCAACAATACCTTGAACTCAACCACCTCCTAGGAGTCCGACAGTCTGGCTTTAGACCACAGCACGGGACTGAAACTGCACTTATCGATCTCAAGGCACAAATAGATGAGCTGAGAGATGAGGGCAAGACAGCACTTCTGCTACTTCTTGACCTCTCAGCTGCATTTGATCTGGTCAACCACGAAATCCTCTGCACACACCTTCAGTCGGCAGTGCATTTCTCACATGAGACAACTGAATGGATCCAGTCCTTCCTTAACAACCGCACTATGCGTGTTTTTCCCCTTCAGCAGCCGCTGACCCCATGCCCATTACCTGTGGTGTGCCACAAGGTTCTTGTGCCTCCCCCACCTTGTACAACATATTCACAAAGCCCCTTTTTGATGATCTAGATGGCCTGGGTATCACCTACACTAACTATGCAGATGACACCCAGATCCTCATCCCGCTGACGGGGGATTATGACAAGGATTTGGCCTTTGTAAATCGAGTGTACCTCATCATCCAGGCATGGATGGACTCTCATGGTCTATGCCTGAATGATGAAAAGACAGAAAACCTCATTTTAGGCACCGCACTTAACCTCAATAATTTAGGTCAAAACTACTCCTCTTTTGTCATTGACAACAATATCATCACAGTAGCTAAGGAGGTTAAAACCTTAGGATTCTATTTAGACTCTACGCTCACCTTCAAAAAACAAGTCAATGCCATGGCTTCCGCCACATCTTATACATGTAAACTCATTAGGGCATCCAAACCGTTCCTTTCACCAAATAACTGCATCACTCTAGCCAGAGCACTGATCCCATCTAAGATGGATTATTGCAATGCACTCTACGTAGGCAGTAACAAATACATTACAAATAAAATCCAAACCCTACAAAACAATGCCTTAAGAGCAGCCCTAAGCCTCCCGAGGAAAGCACATATCTCAGAGACCAGACGATCATACAATTGGCTTTCTACAAAAGATACAATTTTCCTTAAATCGGTCTCTCTGACTCATAAATGCCTACACCAAGCGGCCCTTCAATATTTGATAACGAGATTCACCAGACCGACTTCCTGCCGCCCCTCTAGAAAGGCCAACTCAAACCTCCTCCTTGTCCCAAGATTCAAACGTACTATGACTGGAGGGAATAGCTTTCCTGTCAAAGCAGCCCAATTCTGGAACTCCTTACCACCATCTCTTAGGCAAGACCTTCCCTATCCACAATTCAGATCTAATACCAACCGCTGGATCAAGGAACAAGACATCTAATGCTCTTGACATCTAATCTCTTCCACTACCACGCCTACTGGATTCTGGATTCAAATTGCATATCCTCTGACCTTATGCCTAGATATATGTACAACTTGTAAGTATGTATAATTTATATCTTGATGTACTGTCCTAATTGATTGATGTTTCCAACACTGTAACCTAGTTGGTTTCATTTACTGTGTGCCTTGTAACCTAAGTTTTACACTCCTCTTATTGCTTTGCGCCCTGCTACGCACGGGTTAGGTGCGCTTTACAAACAAACAAACAAACAAACAAACAAACAAACAAACAAACAAACAAACAAACAAACAAACAAACAAACAAACAGGCATGTTACGGCTTCTGTACAGGGTGGATTTCCACCATCAGCTGAAATGATTAACACAGTGGCTCCTATTGTTCACAGAAGCATAGACATGTGCTGGAAAATAACAAGTTACTTCTTACCAGGTAACATTGTTTCGATTGGATGTTCCTCCAACGTATTCCTCATTTTAGATGTATTCCATCCAGCTTTGCTGCTCTTCGGAAATGTTTTCGGCAGAGGGCGCCGTGCGTCAATGTCGTCGAGTCGATAGTCCCTCGAGGGCCTCCGTCGAGGGTGACGTCATCGGGTGTATAAGTAGCATGCGCAGCACCCGTTGGCCTCAGTTCTGTTGTTCCCCTCTTTTGTATCTGTAATCTTCTACTGTGTAGATTGTGCCGGCAGACAGTTATCAGCCTTGCGAGATTTGAGATGGCATTAACACGGAAAAATCTACAGAGGGGTAGGTTGGGAGGGCGATGAGGAATATGTTGGAGGAACATCCAATCAAAAGAACGTTACCAGGTAAGAAATAACGTTCTTCGAGTGGATTGTGTCCTCCAACGTATTCCTCATCTTAGATAGGCTCCCAAAGCAGTATTTTGCATAGTTCCTCTGGAGGAGGGGTCAGATTTTTTTTTATTTTTTAAATGCCCTTAGATGGCAGAGTAAAGCATTGCTTTTCCAAATGTTAGCTCCCTAGACTGGGAAGCATCCAGGTTGTAGAATTTTGAGAAGGTGTGAAGTGAAGACCAAGTTGCTGCTTCGCAAATGGACCTTATAGGGACACCTCTTTGAAGGGCTGTGGAAGAGGCGATGCCTCTGGTGGAATGAGCTCTTAACCCTTCAGGTGGGTCTTTTTGTGCTAGTCTGTAGCATTCTGAAATGCAAAGCACAATCCAGCGCGAAATTGTTTGTTTCGTTACTGATTGACCCAGCTTTCTTCCAGTGTAGCCTATAAACAACTGGTTGTCCACTCTAAGTCTAGAAATCCTAGAGAGGAAAAGCTTAAAGCTCGTTTTGGGTCCAGTCTGTGTAGTCTTTCTTCCTCCTTAGAAGGATGAGGTGGAGGATAGAATGAGGGAAAAACAATTTTCTGATTTAAATGAAAATCAGATATTACCTTCGGTAAAATTGATGGTTTAACCCTCAGCACAACCCTGTCCTTATGGAACACAGTATAGGTTGGCCCAGAAGATAGTGCCTGCAATTCGCTCACTCTTCTTGCTGATGTTAGAGCAACTAAAAATGCTGTTTTCCATGTTACTCTTAATGGACATGTGTGCATAGGCTCAAAAGGGGCACACATTAAGAATTTTAATACCAAATTTAGATCCCAAATCGGTACTTGAAATGGGTGAGGAGGAAACACATTAGTGAGACCTTTTATGAATTGTGTTATCAAAGGAATTTTGAAGTAGGAGCATTCTTCCGATGAGCGCTTGAAAATGGAAAGCGCCGCAAGGTAACCTTTTATTGTTCTGATAGTCAGACCTCTATGTGCTATGGTTAGAAGGAAAGATAGTACTTCCGGAATAGAACATAGAAAAGGATCGACACTCTTTTCCCTGCACCAGTTGCAAAACTATTTCCAACGGTACAGAGACTTTGTTGCTGGCCTTCTTGCCGAAAGCAACACCTCCATAACATCTGGAAGGTTCCAATCCCTGTATCTCAGCCTTTCAGATACCAAGCATGAAGGTTGAGTGTTCTGACCTCTGGGTGAAGAACCTGACCTCCCATTTGAGAGAGAAGGTTCTCTCTCTGAGGAAGACGTACTGGAGGACAGATGGACATATCTAGAAGGTCCGGATACCACGTTCTCCTGGCCCAATCCAGAGCAATTAGAATCATGCAGTTCCCGAAGCGTCTCAGCCTCCTGATGACTTGAGGAATGACGGGAATCGGAGGGAACACGTACAATAGTGGGAAATTCCAATCCACCACGAACGCGTCCCCCAGGGCTCCTCTCAGGGAAAATTCCCTTGAGCAATACCTTTCGCATTTTCGGTTGGTACTGGTTGCGAATAGGTCTATCTGAGGGGTTCCCCAAAGGGCGAAGATCTCTTGAATGACTTCCTGAGCCAATTCCCATTTGTGGGACACCGTGCTGTGCCTGCTCAGAGCATCTGCCGTCATATTCTCTTCCCCGGCTAGATGAATTGCCGTTAGAGATTCCCTCTTGAATCGCCCAATAGCAGAGCTGCATTGCCTCTCTGCACAGGGGTAGTGACCCCACAACCTCCTCTTTTGTTTAGATAGTGAATGGCCACTGTGTTGTCCGTCATTATCAGGACATTCTTTCCCCTGACAGATGGCAGGAAGGCCTTCAGCGCTAGTCTGATTGCCCTCAGCTCCAAAAGGTTGATATGTAGTTTGGACTCCGATGGAGACCAGCGACCGTTTATTGTCAAATCGTTGGCACGTGCTCCCCGCCCCAGGAGTGAGGCGTCCTTCACTACTGTGATCTCCGCCCATGGTTGCCAAAAGGGTTCTCCTTTTAAGATGTTCTCTGCACAGGTCCACCATAGAAGGCCTTGTTCGGAATCTGAAGAAGATCCCTCATTTGACCAAAGAACTGGGACCACTGAGTCTTTAGGGCCCATTGAAGGGATCTCATCCTCAAGCATGCCTCTGGCACCAGAAAAATGCAGGATGCCATGAGGCCGAGCAACCGTAGAAAGTCGTAAGCCTGCAGATTTTGGGCATTTTGGAATTTTGAAACCATCTGAAGAATGTCTTGAGCCCTCGTCTTGGGAGGCGAGCTCTTTCCCAAGGATGTGTAATACAGCTCCTATGTATTGAAGCTGTTGGGAAGGTGTTATTCGAGACTTCTTTAAGTTGAGGGAGAAGCCCAGTTTGTGGAGGAAGTGGCAGGTGACTTTCAGATGATCCAAAGCTTGCTCGGCAGAGCGCGCTCTGATCAGCCAGTCGTCTAGGTAGGGGTAGACATGAATTCCCCCTCTCCTCAGGTGCGCTGCCACCACTACCATTAACTTGGTGAAGACCCTCGGGGCGGAGGTCAACCCGAATGGCAGGACTCGAAACTGATAGTGTGAGTCGCCAATAACGAACCTCAGGTATTTTCTGTGCTTGAGATGAATCGGCACATGAAAATAAGCATCCTGGAGGTCCAATGACACCAACCAGTCCTGGAGTTGAAGGGCCTGAAAGAACTGAGAAAGAGTAACTTGTCCTTCCTGAGGAACTTGTTCAAGCTTCTTAAGTCCAAGATGGGTCTCAGTCCTCTGTCCTTTTTGGGAATAAAAAAATACAGGGAGTACCAACCCCTGTTCCTCTCCGCTGCAGGTACTGGTTCTATGGCACCTTTCTCAAGCAGGGTTAGAACTTCCTGCTGTAGGAGCGGATTTGAAAACTTCAACGGGTGTCTCCCTGGTGGATTGCGTTGAGGTTGCTTTAGAAAAGGCAATAGCCTTGGGCTAATATTTCTAGAGCCCACACATCTGAAGTAATGGCTCGCCATTCTTGCAGATGCTGCGACAGCCTGCCTCCTACAGGGGTTTTGTGGTGCAAGTCCTCAAAGTGGTTTTGTGGCGGATGTTTCAGCCGCTGATGGCAAAGAGGCTGCAGCTGGAGCTGGCTTAGCACATTTTCCTCGTCCACCACGAGTGGCTTTTCTTTGGCCCCTTTGACTGGCCATTCCTCTCGTCTTCCCGTATGAGGTATAATAACGATAGGATCGTCCCCTCCATGATTGTCCTTGCGCACGAAAAGGCTGAGGTTACCTAATAGCAGCTCCTAAAGATTTGGCCGCTGCCTTTAAGGTCTGCAACCTCTCAAGGCTCTCGACAGCCTTGTTGCCAAAAAGGTGAGACCCGTCCAAAGGCATGTTCAGGAGGCGGTTCTGTACGTCCGGTGCAAAACCCGACTTCCGTAACCACGCAAACCTGCACATTACCGTGCTAGTGCCCATGGACCTGCTTACACTATCCGCAGTGTCCAATCCAGATTGAAGGGATTCCTGCATGGCCTCCTTTCCATCTCTAACGATGGCTAGGAAACCTTCCCTTTCTTCCCCTTCTGGTATGTGCTCCGTCGCCATTGCGATGCACTCCCACAGAGTGTACGAAAATTTTGCCAAGGCACATGTGGAGTTGTCAGATTTTAATGCCATGCTCCCGGCTGAAAGTACCTTCCGTGCCCAACCATCCACACGCTTATTGTCCCTGTCTGGAGGGATAGACGAGTATGCAAGTTTGTTGGAAGCTGTGGCTGCCTGTATGACCAAACTCTCGGGAGTTGGATGTTTTGACAGATAGCCGGGGTCGCTACAGGCTGGGCGGTATTTTGATGCTAGGGATTTATTCACCAGAGGAATAGAATCCGGAGTTTCACAATTCTTGGCCACCCTGTTTTGTAAGGCTACATGAAAAGATAAAACTGGGTCTTCAGTGGGACCATGGTCCAATATGTCTGTCAAATCGTCCTGGACGAATTGGGCTGTTGGTTTAGCCCATCCCAAGTAGTCTACCACCTTTGTCATTAATTGATGGTAAGATGGACTGGCATGCTCTCCTGCATCTGGTCTACCAAAATCATTCTCAGGAGAGGTATCAATGCCACTTGCATTATGTAAGAACTCCACCAAATCCATCATCCTGCTTTCTTCCGATATTAAGCATTCTGGGACATTTTGGATGCCATATTCCAACCCAAAAGGTACATCTTCCTCTTCGGACCTCTCCTGATCCTCAAAAATTGAGGTCAAGGATTTGAAAAACTCCTTCCTAGGGAGAGGCTTGAAAACTTCTCTGGGAGAGGAGGAGGAGGAGGAGGTGTAATACTAGATTTTGAAGAAGATACATGTCTTGCAGTTTTCTCCTTCTCCAGCTGCCCTGGCTTGGTTGGAGCCTTTGGCGCCGAAGGTTTCTGCGTCGACGCCGTCGCTGACATTGTGGTCGTCGACAGGGTCTGCTTCGAGGGCGTCGAGGCGGCCTTCGGCGGTTTCCCCTTTGAGGTATGGAAGGCCTCGGACGGCGTCTGTGACCTCGAGCGGTCGACTCGACTCGAGCGTTTTTCGCTCGGCGTCCTGGAAGGTTCTCTATCCTTCCTTCTACGATCACCCGGGCTCGAGGGCGCGCAAGTGTCGGAGCGATGACGCTCCCGGCCGGCTTCCGAAGAAGGCGCGGACCGAGGCTTCGCTTTCTCAAACACCTCCATCATTTGACCCTAAATGCTTCCCACTCTTCGGAAGACGAATGTTTTGTGGGGCATTACATTTTCGGAGACTCGTCCGACGACGAGGTGGAGGGAGATCTATGGCGTTGTTTCTTCGACTTTTTCGACGAAGACGACGAGCGTTGAGAATCGCTTCGAGATCTGGATCTATGCCTTTCGGGTCGAGGAGATTTCTCCCCATGGGGTCTCGACTCAACGCTAGAGGCTTTTCAATCCTTCCGACCTACCTGTAGCTTTCCTCTCCTTTCTCGCAAGGCCTTTCCCGTCATCGCCTGACACTTCGAACAGGCCTCCATGTCGTGGCCTTCCCCGAGACACCACAAACACGTGCGGGTCCGTGATCGACATTTTTGAGCCCCACGACTTGCATTTCTTAAAACCCAATCTCGGGGTCGTGGTCGGCGTTGATGACGAGGACATAATTTCTTCTCGTAATATTATATTTCCTGACAGAACTCGAGGCGCGCCGAATGTCCGAAGCAACATACTGCGGAAAAATGGAACTGAGGCCAACGGGTGCCGCGCATGCTACTTATACACCCGATGACGTCACCCTCGACGGAGGCCCTCAAGGGACTATTGACTCGACGACACCGACGCACGGCGCCCTCTGCTGAAAAAATTTCCGAAGAGCAGCAAAGCTGGATGGAATACATCTAAGATGAGGAATACGTTGGAGGACATAATCCACTCAAAGAACCTGGTCAGAAATTGGATAGGGTGCATCTGCAAAAGGGCACCAAATGCCTACATACCTACAGTATGATTGGGAGAAATAATGTACAGTATTAGACTCCTATCACTACTGGACAGGGATTTCCATGGTAATAAATGTCCTTAGAGTAAACCCCACAACCCTTCACTGACACTACTCTACTTCAAACTAGCACACACCGGGGTGTCTAACAGCCACCAACATCCTGCTACAGTACCATACAGAAGACTCATCCAATGGAATGTGTGCGTTAATGTGCACTCGTCACACTTTGCTCCAAGAATTTCAAAAGAATTTCTAGTTTTCAACGTCATATTAGAAATAGGTATATGTGAATCATTTCGAGTTCCTAGAGTAGGGGTGACCCCTGAAGCTCGACCTCCATGTGGGCTCCCACTCCTTAGCCCAGGCATCACAATTCCCCTGCAACGATTCTCAGAATTCTGGTAGACTATCGCCCTACAGTCTGGATTTAACATTTACCCTGAGGGGGGCCTAAAGGCCCTGGCCTTACCCAACTCTCTCCCTCAAGGACTTCCTACTAAAGGATCTAACAGATTGCTATTTGTTCCATCTCTTTTCTTTGAATGGTTACTTCCACAGACTACTCCATTCCAAATCTCTCCTCCCTCTGTCATTTCTCCTCCTCACTCTCGTCTCTCTCACTGCACTCTCGTTCCATGGATCTTACTGGTCTCTCCCACTTCTCCCATCTCCACCCACACCAACTGGTCTCTCCCTACACTCTGCTTCTTATACTTACCTCTCTCCCACGCTTGGCCCACTGTTCTTGCAACTAGTGCTGCTCTCCTGTCTCCACCTGCCAACTCCCTCCTAATCTTTCCAACACTCCTCACCCCTCCACTACATCTGCCTCTACTCTCCTCTATGCCCCTGACTCATCGTCCTCCCTCTTTCATATACTCAGTCTGTCTCACACCTACTCGTAAATCCTCAAAATATTTTTTCAGTCCAGTCAGGTGTTATGTACAGTACAGCACAGTGGAAACAGCCCATGAGACATGGACATTAAAATGCGCTTTCGCATACCGATGGTCGCAGAGTGGAGCGCACCAGGGAAGATCGGCGTACAATATTTGTAACAGTGGGAGAGCTGCATTGCTTGGCCACCCAATCACTGTGGCTATTACATTCAACTTTCGTGGTTTCTCTCTGAATTTCCCATATCCCAATAGGTCATATCTAGCTTTGAAAACTGCAGCCCTAGGTCCAGGCAGACCGTGTCCATAATAATATGGCAACATCTGTATCTACACACACAAATAGGAAACTAGGTTTGGCTAACTGTCTACTGGATTTACACAGGGGTTCCCTCAAAGCACACTGATGGGGTACAGCCAGGGGGCTCCCTGCTTATAAGAGGCTTAGTAACTTCAGGGATGTACATGTGTACTGAATCACTGATGAGACCCCAGGTGAGGACAAATCGGGAAATATTTTGTAATCAAATTAAAGAAAAAGGAACAACTATGCTGGGAGCTAGAATGACTAATACAGTATCCAAACTGTGGTGGAGCACTGCTCTCATAGATATAAATTGATACAATCTGGACCAGACACAAATTGCCTGGTAGAGGTTGGAGTTGCATAGTATGCAGTATTGGAAGAGCGCTACAGCCACAATGAAGGAGACACTAAACATGGAGCGAAAATATGGCATTTTATAAATGTAAAGGCCCTTTTAAATAATAGAATTTGTGGGGCATTTGCCTAGGGCTGTGATGTTAAAGACTGCAAAATGATTGAGAAAATGCAGCCTTTGACTGACGTTAATGTTCGGTTTCCTGTAAATGTAGACTACCTAACACCAAAGTAAAAATTAAATGATTCTGCTTAGCTGCCGGATTCATGGAATTATTTGCGCCGAAAACAGGGTTTTGTGCGCCATTCTGCTCGCAAATCCCTCTTTGGCAAATGGGGTTTGCGGGCAGAATGGCGCACAAATCCGGTTTTCGGCGCAAATAATTCCATGAATCAATCTCATCGTTCCTTTTCCCGATGTTCCAGATGCTTTTTTTTTAGCTGACATCTCAAAGACCTGCAAAAAGAAGTATAAAGATAAAAGGGCTCACTGCTTCACGCTCAGACAAGAAGGCAGACCTTAGGATTGCAAACTCATTGATAGCAAGAACGACTCATAGAAAAAGGACACAAAGCAGAAAGGTTAAATAAAAAAAGTAGAGAGCACAGGGCGAGTGGGAACTTAAATAGAACAGAAATTACTCAGACGGTAGGAAGACGCAAGACAAATCAGTGTAGCTGTGAGGAAGAGCTTGATATAATTATAAGAAAGCGAAGGAAAAGACTTCAGGGGTAGATACAGGATTGTCTAGCAGTGCTCGTGAGGAGCAGAGCAATTGACGAAAAATCATTGCTGAGACTTAAAACAAGTAAATGGAAAAGGATTTAAATGTTATTTTAACGTAATGATTTTGGGACGCTATCAAATTGTAAATGCATGTAGATTCCTTATACGGCTTGATTAATGAAGAGTGTTAAATAATGTTAAATAATGCAAATTAACAAGGGGGTCCTGGGAGTCCCTCTGCCAGACATTAGTCCTGGTTATGAGAGACTTACCCAGAGTCTTTATCTCACCATCTTTCACAGAGAAGAAATATCCCAAACATATCAGTCTTTGTCCTGCCCTGCCCTGCTGATGTGGTCCAACCAGACCGAAACACATGTCTGCGGTTGCTGTTGGTACTCTTGTTCAGAGGAGAATTGCCTAGCATTTCTGTGCTGGACTGCCCCAGGGCAGGACAAAGACTGATCTGTTTTGGATATTTCTCCTCTGTGAAAGATAGTGAGCTAAAGACTCTGGGTAAGTCTCTCGTAACCAGGACTAATGTCTGGCAGAGGGACTCCCAGGACCCACCTTGTAATTTGAGTGTTAAATAATGACTGCTGGTCCTGTGGTACATTTCTGAAACCGGGCAGAACAGTTACTAAGGACCACAGAGAGTACAAAAGATCAGTTATGTGAAAACACATGCAAGGTTAAAAGTGACCCACTACAAATTAGATTAAGACAATTGGAAGAATGAGAAACTTGAAAGTATATACACGTTTTGGTTAAACCTTTGGGCATATGCCTGCGGTATCCAAATACATTTAAAAATTCTTATTATAGGTCTCAATATTTACGATTTTCGATGAATTTGATCATTACAAATCAGATGCATCAGAGATCATACTAATGCCACATCCAACCTATGCTTATTGTGCAATGATGGAACTAGTGATCAGACACAAACATTTTGGGCCGATTGTAGTTCTCTAAGAGATCTACAAAAACAGGTTTTTAATGGTCTTCATGATAAAAATTGGATTCATACTGCCGACTTCTCGTATAGAATTGCTAATGGAGATGAACCACAATTAGTAATTGCGGTTTTACATTTTTGAAATATCTGAACTTGATTTAAAGCTGCCCATCATCAATTGTTTTAAGATGTTAATGTTTTGATGAACTCGTTTTTGAATTTTGTAACGAAATAGATTAATTTTTTTTATATATGGTGTATCTATTTTGTACGGTTCTACAATTAATCAATTCACAAATAAAAAAATACAGGTATATGCAATTAATTTCTCATTACAGCATGCAAAGTTTAAATTATACTAACACTATAACAAAACAAAAAATAAGCGAGCTCCAGTACATTGATATGGTGTGTGGTTAAAATAAGGAGAGCAGGGTAACATGCTAGGAAGAGCAGTAATTTCAGTGCCAAGAAAAAGGGCAGTTGACTTGAAGTAGGTACAAGGAACTTTTGCACTCTAAGTTAATGATGATAATGATATGTTATTTATGTAGCGCCTTAATCCAATGTGCTTTACAGAGCACATATTTACATACAATATCAGTCAACCGAAATTGGTACTCCTTTATCGACCTCGGAAGGATGAAAGGCTGAGATGGGCTTGCAGGGATTCAAGCCTGCGACCTGTAGATCATACTGATATCGCAGCAGAGAGCGCTCAACCTGATGAGCTATTTTACCAGCTTCTGTATTGTTGTACAACTCTGTAAAGCGCTCCGTTGCTTCTCGAAGCTAGGTCTGCGCTCAATACATAGCATAATAAATGGAGCTGAAGGTGGACATGGCCATCAGTGGATAAACTGTAAAAGAGCGCAACAAGTGGAGAGGTGCCGGGAACTGCGCAGAGAACAGAAAATATAATAAAAGGAGCAGAAGGGCAAAGTAGAGAGCAGGGAGTGCTATTAGGGGGTGAACATGCCAATTTGATTGAGGTTAGATGGAGATTGGGAAAACCGGGTTGGCAGGAGCAGAATAGTGGAGGGTTTGTGGGACTAAAAGGGGAAAACAGAAAACTAACTGCAAATGAGAAAGAAATGTAAAGTTGAAAGAGAGGCGGGGGCAGGTAGTCAAAGCAATATGTGTAGAAACCGCAGAGGAGTCAGTTTACAAAATCGTTGTATGAAGACCAGAGATGGCAGGGGTCACTAGATGGGCGGGCAACCGTACAGATTGTGTAGGCAGGCATTTTGCCGCTTTACCCTACACACACGTTTTAGCTCTTAGGCAGAGTGCTGCCTGCAGTAGAGAATCCTGGAAGAGATGGTGGAAATGTTTCCTAACAAATACATATATAGCCATGCAAGAAATATGCTCGAGTAAGTTGCTAGTCATGGAAGTTGTTGGGAAGAATTCTCAAAATTGTGTTAATTCCATCCACCTTAGAGACCCCCAGCAACTTTGCTGAATTTTGAGGACTTGATTTTTTTACCTGGAGAGAATGCGACCCTTTCTTCCCCACTCTCTCATGTATTTTAATGTGATTTTATACACGGTTTCTTTTTGGTTGTGGAGTCTAACCAACTCCATAGGCTTCATCTTTTACAATTGTGCCACAAAGCACCTTCAGTGCAGTGCCACAGGGAAGTCTTCCAGATTTCCCAAGGTTTAAATACCTTCTCTGGGATCAACTACTGTTTCCCAGGGCAGTAAAGTGAAATTGGCTTTACTTAGCATTGTACTTGCTAGACCCAGCAAACCCCATCTTACAATAGGTTGCTGGAGGGGTTACTTAGTATCCCCCGTGTCTAAATGCTCATGTAACATTTTTTATGTTACTCTTTCCTCAATTGACTGGCAGGTGGCAGTGGTTTTGTTTTGAACTGCCTAGGTTTACATTTACCGCAACCGTTCGTAGAGCTAGTAACGTTAACCGCGGAGCCATCTTTTTCAAAATGGCGTCCAGCCATCTTTGCTAAATTGGTGCCCGATCTTTTTTCACCAGGTCTGGGTGGAAAGGTCCTTCTAGAGATTCTCTGCGCGCCAAACCAGGTTTGGTCTCTTTGTTCATTTCGCCTTTGGCAGGGTTTCTGAGAACAACCTGCCTCTGGCGCTCAAGTGTCTGGGCTAGGTAGGAAGAGAGGGAAGTGCCCGAAACTCCCTGTGCTTAGTCTCCTAGGCGACCCAAATGCGCTCTGTGGTGACTGGCTGGCTGACTGTCCGACAAGGACAGCCACCCTGCTGGGTGAGTGACAGCTAGGCTGGAATGAATGGGCGAGAACTGAATAAAAGGTGAGTCTTTTGGCTTGGTAGGCAGAGTAGACCACTGGACGAAGGAACCGAAGAAGAGCTTGAAGAGGAAGCCTGCTGCAACTCCTGGACCTTTTGTTTGCCCGGTGAAGCCCTGCTGCATTTACTACTTGCCAAGTTCGCATCGACAGAGAAGCCCTGCAAGGACGACTTCTCCCTTTGAGTTGGTGGGACCAATCAACTCCCAGGTTAACGCCACCTGGACACCCATCTCAGAGCTGGTTGAATTTCCTCAGAGTTCCTGCAGGAAACCATAGAGCCAGGGAGAGGGACACCAGATGGTGTGCTTTGCTTGTAAACTGGTCTAAAGCTTTTGTAAGATCCTCTGGATTCCCATGAAGCAGGACTGACCAAGCCTGAACCCCATCAGTCGAGGGCGGGACCTTAGATGTGAGCAAAGTCCACCTTGGCCATCAGGAACCGCGCTTATTGCTATTCGCTGTACCGCAAGGAGTTGAAACACGAAACAGCCACTGAAAGTAAAGTTTGCCGGTTGCCAGTTTTGACAGTACTGGTGTAGTGCAGGAGTTCTCCAACGCCCTTCCTCTTGTCCCCACGACTGAGGCCCAGGAACAGTGAGATCTGCAGAGCTGCACGGGAACAGAAGTCTTCAGCTGCATCTTTTCTGATTTACCAAGGTACTGTAAAACAAGTCTAAGAGAACTTAACTCTTACTGTGGAAGTGCTTGTAACTTCTACAACTCACAAGTCTAATCAGCTTGTGGCCCTACATTTGATTCTTATTTTTATCAAAGACTCCTAAGAACTTGTGCTAAGACTTTTCCATTTTCTTACCGGAAGTGCTGCATCCTATACAAAGACTTTTGCACATTGACTTTGGCTTAGCTTATTTGAATTGAATAACTCTTCTAAGTGCTATCTGAAAGTATTTGCCCTGCTTATGAATATTTGTAATTTCCTGTGTTCTAATAACCTTTAGCTTTTACCAACTTTTTAAGAGTGTTCTGAATGCCAACAGTAAGATATTAATGTCCCCAACACCCATGTTACTGAAGTCACCTGTGGGTCTAAGTTGTGTCTGTGGGCCATCCCAAAAGGTTCTTGTCTGATTCAGACTCTGAGTGTACCGTATGGAAGTATATTTGTGTGTTTTCTATTCTATTGCTCCCTTCTGAAGAAGGCTTTATAACTGACTGATACATTATTAATTGTTTATGCAAGACACCTTGAGTGTAAGAGTTTATTTGAATACCTGCAATTGTGAATCTTTGTGTAACTCCACTACTGCTCACATTACCCCTCTTGAGATAAACCTGGCTGTTCAACACACTACCAAGACTGTAGTACAAGCTTATAACAAAGGTTGGGTTGCCTATACCTGTAGTCATAGTTTCTTGTAGTGTTCCCAGAGGGTACTGCATCCAGACTTTGCCTAAGAAAAGTGCCCTTTCTCGGAAAGTAACTAAAGAAAATCTAGTCAAAAAGCATGAATATGAAAAGGAAACGAAACATCACACCTCATAGCACCTTGGACTAATACATACTGTGAATCGCCGACATCCATGAGGTCCAGTAATAATGTTAACATGAATAATAGCTTTAGTTCCAGCCTTCATTGTAGACCTCACACACTTTGACATTTATTAAAATCTCTTTTAGACTTCGCACCCCACATCGTTCGAATTCCCACTTCATATAAGACCTGTAAACATGTCATGATTCCTGCCCCTCATGTCCCCAGCCCTCCAAGATGTCAGGCTGGAGCCAGGCCACGATCACCTACATGGCCCTCAAGGGCCTCTACATCCCTCCAAAGACCCACTTGGAGTCAGACTTGGCGCTTGTGGCACCAGACTCACTCACTCCTATAGGATAACATTGGGGATTGGACTTGTAGTGCATTGATGGGGACAAGATGGATGCCCCCACATATTTCGGTTCCCAGAACTGCATGTGCAGTCTGGTCTTTTGGGTGTGGTTCAGCCCAGAGACAAATGGGATACCCAGAGACTATTTAAGCCACGCCCAGGCTGAGAAACATGCTTTGAGTTTTCTGCACCTGCTGCGTGACACTCACTGTGTTCGGATCGGTCTCCAGTAGGCCTGCATCTTTCTTCTGCGCCCAGCTCCTGCAACAGCGTTAGGAACAGCCTTACCTTGCGGCACTTCTGCCCATCATTCATCGCTCCTTCTGTTCTGCGGGCATCTTCGGCGGTGTCATTCCCATCCCGGCATGCCGCTTCCTAAGGAAAAGGGAAAAGAACAGAAAAAAGGTATTAGTAAGCATTCAGCAAATCTTCGCTTATTTTTAAAGACTGTACGAGCTTCAAACGCTTACCTGAATCCCAGCCGCTCTGGGGGAACTCTGTCTCCGGAACTTCTCATCCATCTGCAAGAGGGAAGAGACACTAAAGGTTAGCGTGGAAACATCTAGAGGCACCGCATACGCGCTTACTCACTGCATTTCTTCTTCATAATTGGCATCCACGCTGAAAACGTTGCGGCACCTAAAAGACACAGAAAAATAACTTAGTTCAATACAAATACGAAAGGGTTGCATCGCGCTCTCACTCACCTTCAGCGCTACTCTTCTCAGCAGCACGTCGCCATCCCCGGACGCCGGCCATCATCTAAGGAAGGAAAGGAACGAAGTTAGAGAACTGTTCAAAAGAATCATTATACTTACCTGTCAGACTCTTGCCAGTGAAGTAACTAGGCAGCAAGAGGGCCCGCATCAATCAACGTGCCCCTGCGCTAAAAGCAGGACGGAGAGCACACTTTCAAAGAAAACAAGGTGAGCTGTGGATCAAAGGGGAGGGTTGGACCCCGGGGAAGAAGGAGTTCAAGCACACAGAGACAATAGGGAGTTAAACTCTACCAATCCTGTGTTTCAGGCCCAGTCTCCAGTCGAGTAGACTCCAGGGAAGGGTTTGAGGTCGTAAGAGGTCAGAACAGGCTGAGTGACGTCCCCGTGGATACCAGGTGAGCGTTACAGAACATCACCTAGAATCCTTAAAGTATTGAGGTTTGGCCCATCCACACCGAACTAAGTATCCATTATCCTCATTTAAAGCATAAATTAGTTTTCAAAAATTGTTTATCAGAGTTTGCTTATTAAAATGTTCTTGATTAGCAAACACAACCATTTGATTAGCAATATTGTACTAATATTTTTAATGTCATCAGAAGTTATTTGCAACCAAAACATACGAGCATCAATGCAGCATTTGTGTGTGCTGCTGAATTTTTTTTTTTATTATTATTTGTTTTAGCTGGTAAACCAACTTTTCAAATATTTACACTCATTATCATTTTTGTAGTTACATTTCCATACTTCCAACATTAAGAAAGTCAATCATTCTTTGTACCTCATTACATATCATTACAGGGCAGCATAAAACAGTAAAATATGTGATATTATGACTACCAAATAGCCTTTTACTTCACATGGGTGCAAGCAATCTTCGTATCAGGGAATATTTGATTAAGAAATTGCACAATTGCAAGCTGTATTGTTAATCTTGGATTAGAAAATAAAAGATTCCATAACTGTGCTGCTGAATTAAGATATTAGTGAGATGAACCAGGCCTTGCAAATTCTTTAAAATTCCACTAAATCCAAGTTATTAAGTTTACCTACTCGCCCTAAAAGAAATGCACACGATCCATGGCAACGGGTGACAAAAAATGTAAATACGCTTTCTGTAAAGTGGTGCATGTCACCACAAACTCACTTTAATTTTGGCACACTGCTGCCAGCTGTGCACAGTAAAACCTATTTGACATTTACTGCAAAAAAGTAAATGTTACAAAAAACATCCCCTGCAAATGGTACTCGCCCTTCATAAAATCTACTGGACTATGCAAGTGGGTGAGTGGACTTTGCGAGATATGGCTGAGCGTCTGTACAATGTAAAAGGTTAGCTGCATGAATGGACAAAAGTAAACAGATATGCTAAAAAAGGCTCTGAAAACAGTTTGACCAGCTCTCTCCCGCAGGTGCTAATATATAAAGCAGTCATAATCATAGAGCAAAGTGAGCTCTGGAGGCGAACTACAGTGTTTGGTATTGCAGCAGATGTGTCAATGTACAGTCTGGATGGAACTATTGATCATATCTTTGCATAAACATCTAGTAAGCCCTGTGTATTTATTATGTAAGAGGAAAGAAAGTAAGAGACTAAGCTGACTACATGGCATAGCAGGCAGAGAACTGGACAAACTAGGTGGAATTAGTTTGCTGTCTTCTCACTTCCAGGTTAACTGGTATAAAACCACTCATGCGTTTAGCGCCAGTTGCACAGATAAATGCAACTAGCAGGTCACAGAACTAGATTTGCCATTAAAAGCAGCTGGCCGTGTGATTATGCACATTTTAAAAAGTGTTAACTCATCAATGTGATGCATCTTCCCCAACAAAAAGAAATCAAGTTGACACTATGAGATTTAGATACACTAACCTACACTTCACTTTAAACCGTGGAGACAATACAGTGTTTTACAGAAGCAATACTGCAGGTATGCATTATGCAACAACATACATTGTTGGGAATAGAATTGCATGTTTTTAATAATGTTACACATACTGGTCTTTGCCAAAGATTATATAGTTAAGTATCACCCTGATTAATTTTTGTTTTCAATTGTTTGAAAAAGAAAACAAATCTTGCCTAGCACTTCCACAAAGGCATTTAACACTTAAGGGTGAAGGAGCGGGTTAATAATGCACTCTATCACCATTAGCCCCATTTGAACTTGCAGTGAACAGAGAAAAGGGTGGCAAGAACATTGAGAGCCAGAGAGGAATTCAGGATGACCAGTGCCTTCATTGAATAGGGTAACTTCAATAGCTAACTTTGCTACATAAGTGTCAATTTAATTAGCAAACCTACAGAATTGCATAGCAAATTGCTATGTGACACTGCATATTGTATGCCTGGCTCATTTGTATTATACAATATTATCTAATAATTTCCATAGAGCACCAGCTCTACGATTAAAGTTACATCTTTCAGCCTAGCACAACTGAGAAAGAGTATTATACTATTGACTGGTCAAGATGATCACTTTCCTTTGTAAAAGAATGGACTTACAGAAAAAAATCCTGTATGCTTCAATCTCTTAGAAATGCAGCGTACAACCAATAAAGGAATACTGCTCCCAAATAACAGTAATTGTTGAGCGTGAGGAATAGTACATTTCAAAAACACATGTAAATGCCCCAAAGCATGGCCCCATAGTATCACATAACCAGAACATGTGTAAAGATGCCCCCATTACCACATTTTCTCCAACACAATGGTGACGGTAGAAGGCCAAGACGGTGCAGTTTCATGGGGTAAGATAAACTGCCTTAATATTCTAACACTGAATGTCTCTTTCTTACAGCAAAGGACAACTTTTAATGTCTTTCTCGTCACCGATCTCTATAACATATAGATGTGGTGGCAGTGAATCAATATCTGCTCTCTCATCAAGCATAGAAGGTTTGCTGTAACATTTTTTTTTTTTTTTAGAAACACTGGATTTGTTTTAGCTTTGAAAGTTTACGCTTTGAAACATCTACTGCCATCTAGTGGACTTCTGACCTATAGGCAGATTAATCTGACTGCACACTGCACTTTTACACTCAATTAAGATTAGACACAGACGTGAGGCGGCAAAGCATATTACACGTCAGCTACACCCGCAATAAAGGCCTAATTGACTTGCGTCAGAGTGAGTCTGTTTCACTTTTAGCGTGCTGGTCACTGTCTTCTATAACCCCCATAGAGAATTTGACAGTGTTGAATCTATTTCTGTTCTTTTTCCAAGCAGAGAAGTTTTGCTGTTAGACATTCGTTTAGAAACACTTGATTTGTTTTGGTCAGTTTTAAAGTTTAAGTTTTACAACGTCTATTGTCACTTAGTAATCCTTCTGACCTTGAGGCACATGAATATGGCTGCCCTTTAACACTCATTCATATTAGGCAAAGTAGAAGGGGCTACATATCCTTTAGTCATTACACTGGTTTAGGCCGGTTAGGGTGTTAGCTTGCCACTTTGCAGGTTTACTAGACGGGTAAGTTGACTCGGTCTCTTACTGTGGCGAACAAGATTTCTGGATCTTCCCTGGTGTTGTCTGTGATCCACAAATATTTGAATCTGGCAATCAAGGATTTAGCACTCCTGGCTATGGTGGATGCGGCCTCAGTTGCCCCTTTGTCCCCAGTGCAATCAGAGACTTTGTATGCCCCTTTTCCCGAGAGCATTGACAAGGTCATCGAAGAATTTACAAACTGCCACAAAGAGAAAAGCCCTGTGCCACCTGTAAAAAAGGATTTTGTAGGAGAGTACTTGTTTAATTGCTACCCAAGAGGTGTAGGGTCCAATGATTTAGTGGGTCTAGACATAATCTCACCTAAACCAGTGGTTAGAGACTTTTCCATAGCTCAGACTAAATGTGGTCGAGACACACTCACCCAAAGACTCACAGACCTGTAGGCAGATGGCAAATATGTCATAGGATTATCATCACAAGCTTGGATATAGGGGAGCAGAATACAGATGTTACAGAGCTACCAACATCTTTCAAATCACCGTAATTGTCTTTCTAAAAAAAAAAAAGTTATTATTAAGCTTGACAATACAACAGAGAAAAACGAGCATTACATAGTTGGTCGGTATCTTCACAGTCAGTGTGCACAGTGGACTGCAACTTGTACAAATAGTAAAATTACAGTGTGAGCGAAGGTTGCCTGAGACACAGGTGACAAGGGTAAGCAGAGCACATAGCCTGAGTAGAGTTGGGATTCAAAGAGGCTCAGCAGTCAGCTTCATCTTCAGTGTCAGTGGATAAGAAGGAGAAGTAGGACCAGAAGGGAGCCCAGATGTTTCTCGGTCTAGCCCCTATGGGTTGTAGATGTATCCAATTTTCCTCTGTGTCAGAGGCCTAAGTGACGGCACAAAGCCATTGGGCGTGCGTGGGGGGCCTAGGACACAGCCAGAGCAATAAAATGCAGCGGGTCGCAAGGATTAGACATCGGCCCACCAGTTTCTTAGAGTCCTGGCCCAGTCTGGGAAGTTCATGGAAAAGACATGTCATCGGGGAAAGGTAATAGTGCAGTCCAACATTTTAGATAGGGATGTGCACACCTCTTCCCAGAACTGGGTCAAGCGCGGGCACGACCACACCATGTGTATGTTATTTGCGTCGTCAGAATGACATCTCGAGCATGTGGGTTGATGATCCTGTGACACCTGGTGTAGCCTGATCGGGGTTGATGGAACCTATGAAGTACCTTGAACTGGATCAGTTTGAACCGTGAGTTAACTGAAACCTCATGGGTGCGGGCGTATATGCGATCCCAGCGTTGGTCTAACATCTTGACATCTAGATCTCTACCCAAAGAATCTCTTAGCTTGGTAAATGGAGGTGCTGCCTTACTCTGGAGGATGGTGTATAATCCAGAGACCTTCCCCTTGAGAGACACTTTTTCGGATTTCTGACAATATTGGGTCATCCGGGTGGATCGAGGGGAAGTCAGTGATTCTGTTCTTAAGGGAGTGGCATAGGCCTGCATAGTGTAACCAGTGGGAAGGTCTGCCCCGTACTGAGTCAGGAAGATCCGACCATTTAATGAAGATGCCCTGTTCAAACGCATCTCGGATGTCACTGTAATTTAATACAAGCACAGTAGTACCGGTGTTCTAGCCTGGAGCCCACTCCTAACCCTGACCACATGCACTGAAGGTTTGAAATGGAGCTTGCTGAATGCTTCATCAGTTCATGCACTGGAAATTCATGATTTCATATCTGAAAATATACTGAATCACCTGGAAATTACAGAAACCTGGCTCATGGACTTTGTAGTTCTAGCCATTACAGTTTCCTTTCCGGCGGGCTTTGCTATCATCACTTCTAATACAGCAAAAGGTAAAAGTGGAGGTGTGGTATAGGAACAGCTGAGTTGTTAGTATGTCTGCTGGGCATGGTATTTTAAACTGCAGGTGCATGAATGTTAAAAACTGTCCCGTGTGCTTTGCTCCAAGAACACTTGTCTCCTTCCGGTGACTCACCATCGTTTTGAGCGGGTAGGTGGCCGATCCTACTAAGTGGCAGCAGCCAAATTATGGAATTCAATCCCTTCCACCCTCCGTGCCACAAGTAATCATCTTGCTTTTCAGCGCACTCTAAAGACCCATTTGTTCAAAATATAACAATATTGGCCTCACAATCCTGTTGTACTCCTTATAGCGACAAGATGCTCCGGTGTACGTGCTTTTACAACCTCCAAGGTCACTTTCCCTGCTGATAAAAATGTTGATTATCGACTACCAAAATATGACTTTATTAAGCTTAATTTTGTTAAACCTATAATGAAGATTGTCACCTTCAATTAAAGGTGGTAATTTTAACCTTGATTTTTTTTTTATAAATATTTTTTATTTTATTTTAAAACCAAACAAAACACACACTACAACTGTTTCAATACGTAAAAAGCATCATTAGACCATCACATTTCCATTAAAACTCCCCAACTTCCTCCCTCCCCCCTTGAACTAGAGCCGGTTCTTACATGTCGTTTGCAGGAGCATTACCGGGTAGCACAATACTTAAGCGCTCATCAGAGGACAGAGAGTCCTCTGTTCCGTTGTTACCCTGGTGAGGGCTTGCCATAGAGGCCACCAATTGCTGCCAGGCCAGCAGGGGCCCTACCTCCTCGCCCCCCCCCCCAATGACCGCTTCAAACCAGACCACTGATTCGGCTACCGCCCATTTTAGGCGGTCCGCCCACCATAGCTCCACCTTAGGCCTGTGGGCCGCCTTCCAGCCCATGGTGATTCTGCGCTTGGCCAAAACGTAAGCCAAGTCCTTCATTTTGCTTATATGTTTTGAGGAACCCGAGCATGCATGACCAGGCTGATTCCACGTCCAGCCCCACTCCCCCTCCAGCCAGTTTCAGTTTAACCTCATGTGTAACAGCCCTGCATCCACCTCCCCACATCTGGGGCATTGCTGCGTGGCCCGTCACCCCAAACTTCGCAATTTTCCCGGGAGTCAGGTAAGCCCTGTGGGTAACGTACAATTGAAGTTGTTGAAACCTTGCGTTCCGGGACACCTTTTTATGGTACCTCTGGGCCCACTCCCATTGACCATCTGTCATCGGTCCACCCACCTCCTCTTCCCAATCTTGTCTCAGTTGGAGCAACTCCTTCCCTGCCCTTGCTCGCAGGAGCTCGTATATCCTCGATATTTCGTGCCCGCCCTCCGATACATCATGCATAGTTTCCAAGGAGGCGTCAGGATCCTCCGCTAGCATCGTCTCGGACCATCTTTCTCTAGTCTTTTTCACCAGCCTAGCGTAGGTTATATACTGGCCACCATGCAACCCCGTCTCTTCTTGCAATCTCTGAAAGTCCAATGCCTCCCCTTCCTGCCATATGTCCCCGACAGTGGCCAGACCCACCTGTTCCAGTATCTACGGACCGATTCAAGTAGTTGAGAGTCGCTCCCGCACAGCGCCGCCAAAGGGGCCTGCTGGTAGTACGGCTCCGAGTCCCCCCCAATCTTCCATGTCCTGTGCCAGATCTCCCAGCCCAGCCTCAGTAGCTGTCCCCTGGCCACCAGTTTGTCTCTATGCAGCCACACCACTTCCTTCAGAAAGTACGGGCCAAGTCTCCACGCAGAAGCCTAGCTTCCGCCGAGTCTTCATCCGAAAGCCACCTGGCCACATACAGCAGCTGCCCCGCCAGGTAATAGAGTTCAAAATTTGGCAGGCCTATACCCCCTTGTCACACGGGTTCTGGAGCTTCAACAGAGCCACCCTGTTCCTGGAGTTACCCCACACGAAACCCCTACACACGCTATGAAGTTTCACAAATAGGCTCCTATGTATCAAAAACGGGACATTCACAAAAAAAAGTGCAAGAGTCTAGGCAGGACCACCATCTTGAGCAAGGCTGCTCTCCCCATCATGGTCAGGGGCAATCTAGACCAAAATACCATGCTGTTCTTGATCCCCTCTATCGCTTTTTCAGTTTTATGCTTGTGTTCCGCCTCGACCCTGTGGTAAATATTTATTCCCAAATACCTAAATGTCTCGTTCTGCCATGGTATTGGCAGGACGGGCAGCCTCTGTACTGGGACCTTCCTATATCTGCCCAACGGAAACAGACTAGACTTTCTAGGGTTCACCGATATGCCCGTAAGGGTGGCGTACCGTTCCATTACCTCCAACACATACTGCAGATTTTCTTCCAGATAACGCAAATAAAGGAGCATGTCATCCGCATATCGTGATATCAGGTGCCCTCCACTTCCAGTGCTTATGCCAACCTCCCCATATTGTTGTCGCAGGCATATTGCCAACGGCTCTAGTGCCAGTATATATAGCATGAGTGACCAGGGGCATCCCTGTCTGGTCCCCCTGCTAAGTTGCCAGGTATCCAAGACTATGGACCCCGTTTTGACTCTCGCTATCGGGGTGCTGTAAAACAACTGGACCCATCTGAGGTATCCAGGTACATTCCGTACCCCTTCAGGACCGCTTTCAGCCAGGGCCATCGTACCGAGTCGAAGGCTTTGACCGCGTCTAACGACACTATGGCCAACTCGCCCGTGTCCTCCTGAGTTTGGTCAATGATATGGTGCAGCCTCCTGTGGTTATCGGTGATGTTCCTGCCTGGAACATATCCCGTCTGATCTGGGTATATCAGTTTCCCGATCACCTTCTTCAGCCTATTAGCCAGTACTGCCGTGAGTATTTTGCTGTCCTGGTTGAGCATGGACAACGGTCTGTATGACCCACACTCCACCGCCGGCTTGCCTGGTTTCAAGAGTGGGATGATCACAGCCTCGCGGAGGGACAGTGGGAGTTCCCCCTGCTCGTAGGCCTCGTTGAAAGTGGCAAGCAGTGGCTGAAGCAGCTCCTGCTTGTATGTTTTGTAGAACTCACTAGGCAACCCATCCGAACCAGACGCCTTGCATGTGGGCAGATTCTGAATCACCACCTCCAGCTCATCCGAGGTGAAAGGTGCGTCTAACTCCGCGCGTTCTAGTTCGTCCAGGGTGGGCAACTCTATGTCCTCCAATGTGTCCAGTATGTCCTGACACATATCCTCCCCCGTGTCCTCATACAAGTGTCTGTAAAACTTAAGGAACTCCTCATTGACCCCTTCTTGGGTGTTGCATATGCAACCTCTCTCGTCCTTAATCTCACTGAGCGGGGGGGTCTCACTCTTATACAGCCAGGCCAGCAGTCGGCCCGGCTTGTCGCCCCCTGCGTGTATCCTCTCCGTGTATTTCCTGTAATTGAGTCTGCACAGCCTGTCCCAGAGTGCACTGCAGGACAACTGTAGCTCTTTTATCTTGGTTCCGTTATCATGAGCAGTATTCTCACAACGTGCAAGATCCTCTAGCTCCCTTTCCGCTTCTTGGAGTTCCCTTTCGATGCCCCCTGGATTCCCTTAGCTTTGGAAATGGCTACCCCATGTACCACCACCTTAAACGCTTCCCACAGTGTGCCCACAGAGCGTACGCTTACCGTATTTATATCAAAGTATTCTTCAATAGCATCCCTCAGACCCTACCAGAACCCCTCGTCCTGCAGAGCCTCAGTCCTGAGTCGCCATGTTGGGATCCGCGGTCTCGGGGGCTGTTGTCTCCACTCTACCACCAAGGGCGAGTGGTTAGATAGTACTTGGGCCTTGTATTCCGCCCCCTATGTTTCGCACTATCTCGGCCGTTACAAACATGTAATCTAGCCTTGTGTGCAAATCATGTGGCGTTGCGTAGTGTGAATATTGCCATCCGTAGGATGCAACCTTCTCCACACATCCTCTAGGCATAGGTCTTTCAGTAAGGTTCCCAGCGCTTTGGCCGCCGGTGCCGGTTTCCCTGCCCTGTCCATGGACCTATCCATTCTGGGGTTAATGGTACAATTAAAGTTCCCCCCCCCCACACCACCGTGCCACCTGCCAGGGGGCCCAGTTTACATGAGGGTCCTAAAGTATGCCGCTGTGACGTTATTGGGGGACGTACAAATTTATGATATGCACTTCCCTGTTTTCCAGGAGACCCGTTACCACCACCAGTCTACCCTCTGGGTCTAGTGTAGAGCCAAGCACCCGAAACGGCACATGCGGCGCCACCCAAGTAATAACCCCTCTAGCGTACGCCGAGTACGCCGCACCCACAACATTGCCCTTCCATTTTCTCCAGCCTTTCCCTAGTGAGGTGAGTCTCCTGCAGCAGGGCTATGTCTACCCGCATCCTCTTTAAGTACAGCATCACTTTATTACGTTTCAAGTAGCTGTTAAGGCCCCGTACATTCCAGGTCACAATTCTAAGATTACGCGATGCCATCTGTTCGGACTATCCCCATCCCATCCCTACCCACAATGCTCCCCTTGCTAGTTCGTTTTCTGGCTCTCTCCCTGCTATTCACAAACAACACCCCCCTTCCCCATCCACCAACTCCACACCACTGCACACAACGCCCCCCCTCCCTCCTCCCTACCAACCCTCAACAATAGCCCAGCTCCATCTCAGGCCTACCCACATCTGGACCGGTCTCGTATCTGAGGACAAGGACCCCGCAGGGCGTCACCTATCTAACAGTGACCTAACTAAGTGTACTACTATTGGATTCTGAGGGTGCTTCCTAGGAGCTCCCAGTCATCTATTTAGGAGACGAGCGTTCAACGGGACCCGCCAGCAGATACCATGACTTCCTCCCCACAAACACCATATTATTCTATATTCCAGTCCCAATGTCATGACTATGGCACCACGGGTGCTTCAGCAACGTGCTACTTATCTCCAGCCGCTTCCGTCTGGACATCCGGTTCCTGAGGTCGACCCTGCATATCCAGCCAATCCATCACTTCAGTCGGTGTTTCAAAGAAAAGGGATCTGTTCTTGTAAAACACCTTTAACCTGGCGGGGTAGAGTAACATGTAGCGATGGCCTGCTTCTCTAAGCCTCCTTTTCACCGATCCAAAGTTCATTCGACTACGCTGTACAAGCAGCGTATAGTCCGGATACGCCGTTATTTTCGCTGACCCCCTTTCTATTGTACCTCCTTTTCGGAGAAATTCGAGAATCTTTTCGCGGTCACGATAGTTCAAGATCTTCGCGATCAACGGTCGCGGGGGGGCGGGTCCTGGGGCCAGTCTACTGGTCAAGGCCCTATGCGCCCTTTCAACCGCAAACCCCTGGGTCAGCTCCCCGCCTGTAATCTCCTGCAAGAGCATGGTTTCAACGTATTCCGTGGGGTTCGGTCCTTCCATTCCTTCCGGTACACCCACTATGCGAATGTTGTTGCGTCTGGCGCGCCCCTCTGCTTGCTCTGCTCTGTCCTCCAGATTGCCCACTCATTGCACAAGGGCATGAAGCTCCTTAGCATGTGCAGTGCATGCCTCCGCGGTCGGGGCCAGCTGTTTCTCAAGTTCTCCAGTGCGCTCCGCGATCGTTCGCACGTCCTGACGCAACAGGTTCACCTCTTCTTGGACCGCTCCGATCTTGAGGTCCAGGCCCTCCTGCAGCTCTTTCATGGCCAGGCCCAACTTCGTTTCCCAGGCCACTTTCAAGTCGGCAATTGCTGCCAGCACCTCCTGGATAGTACCAGGTGTGTCCGTCGCCGCCACAGGGGTCTCTTTGCTCTTGCCCCCTTCTGCGCCCGGGGGTGACTTGGCGTAGGCCTCCATCATGGGCTGCTTGATCCGGGGTCGCATCACCTTGGAAGACATCCTGCTGCGTCAGTTGGGCAAGTTCCCGCCGTGCTCCTCTTCACAGCACTGTCCGCGTGGTCGCAGACCACCCGTTACCGTCCAAACCTGCGCCCAGAGTGGGCTGTGTCCTCCCACGTACTCGCACACTATTCGCGCTGACGTTCCAAGGTGCAGGCC
Source organism: Ambystoma mexicanum (assembly GCF_040938575.1). Classification (NCBI taxonomy): domain Eukaryota; kingdom Metazoa; phylum Chordata; class Amphibia; order Caudata; family Ambystomatidae; genus Ambystoma; species Ambystoma mexicanum. Next base: position 523,299,739 of record NC_090923.1, read on the forward strand.
CAGCGTAATCAGGCCAATGCCCGCTCACTCGGTGTGCCGTGTGCGTGTTGGAACCTGTGTTGTCGCTGCATCCACTCCACTTCGTGTCTCCAAGGGGGATTGTTCCTGGGCCCCCCTTCCGAGGCCGCTGCTCCACTGATATATGTCCTGCCCCATGCGTGTTCACACAGCTCAGTTCGACTGCTATTTCAGCGGTGGAACGGGGCTACAATGTATCATGTCGTTTTCATGTTTGTATTCGCTTGCAGTCAAGAGTTCGCGTTAGCCCATGTGGGCGGCCAACACATCCGCGCTTTGCCGGCAGGGCTTGTCCGTGGTGGCTCTGTGTGCCCACAGGGCTTCCCCCCAGCCGTTCCGACACTCCTATGTGCACATTGGGTGCTCGCAACAATGGGAGAGACGGAACAAGTTACTTACCTGTAACTGTTGTTCTCCAGCATGGGTCTGGCATGGATTCACATGCTCATGAATATTCCCCGTCGTCAGGCTGGGAATCCTCGGTAAAGAAAAAACCAGTATCAGTTTCGTTTCTGATCTGTCTTTCGTAGTAATAACCAATCACTGGTCTCTGCGTCATACTGACCACAGCCAATGACTGCCCTCTACCTAAGCACCGCCTCTGGCAGCCATCTTCAGATTTGGAAGCACGTGAAGTGGCAGTATGACCAAGTGAAGAGCCGCAGAGGGGTAGGCGGGAGGGTTCGCATGTGAATCCATGCCAGACCCATGCTGGAGAACAACAGTTACAGGTAAGTAACTTGTTCCTTCTCCAGCATGGGGTCTGGCATGGATTCACATGCTCATGAATAAAGAATACATAGCAGTACACACATGCACAACCACGGGAGGTGGCAAAGGCTCAACATTAAGCATCACATCAACTCAACATTAAGCATCTTACCTCCTCACCAGGCTCACCTCAGGCGAACAGGTTGCGCAGCACTGCTTGGCCGACCCTGGACTCCTCCCTGGAATCCCGGTCGACGCAGTAGAATTTCGTGAAGGTGTGCGTCGACCTCCACGTAGCAGCCCTGCATATGTCCAGCAGGGGCACACCAGATAGGAACGCCGTGGTAGCTGCGATCGCTCTGGTGGAATGGGCTCTCGGACGGCCAGGCAGCGGTCGGTTTGCCAACCGGTGACAGTACATGATACAGCCGGAGAGCCATCTGGAGATGGAAGCCTTCGAGAGAGCCTTCCCCTGATTGACAGGTCCAAAGTTCACAAAGAGTTGTGACGTCTTCCGAAAACCTTTCGTGCGGACCACGTAGAACTTCAGCGCTCTAGCTACATCCAGCGAGTGCAAAGTCCTCTCAGCCGGCGACGAAGGCGACGGGAAGAACACAGGTAACACCAAGGGTTCGTTGAGATGAAAGTCCGACGGTACCTTGGGCATGAAGGAGGGGTGCGTCCTGAGCACTACCCTCGTGTCGTGGAAAGTCAAGTACGGGGCCTTGCAGGAAAGGGCCTGGATCTCTCCCACTCGTCGTGCGGAGGTGATGGCCACGAGAAAAGCTGTTTTCCACGATAGAAACTTCAACGGGGCCGAGTGCAGAGGCTCGAACGGAGGTCCCATGAGTTTGGTCAGCACCACGTTGAGCTCCCACGCCGGGGCCGGAGCCTTCACCGGCGGGAACGATCTGAACAGTCCCTTCATGAACTCTTTCACCAGACGATGAGACCACAAGGACGTCCGGCCCGTGGTTCTGGTGTAACGGGAGATCGCAGCAAGATGAATCTTGATGGACGCGTGTGCCAGACCAGCTTTGGCCAGCGTCAGCAGGTACGGCAGCACTTGGGGAGCCGTAATCCGTAGAGGGTTAATCTTCTGTGCGTGGCACCAGACAGAGAACCTCTTCCATTTGTGTCCGTAGCATTTAAGAGTCGAGGACGCCCTGGCCTTTGCAAGAACCTCTCTGCAATCGGCCGGTATGTCGTATCCTCCAAACTCTAGCGCTGCAGGAGCCAGGCCTGCAAGTTCAGCGACTTCGGGTCGTGGTGGAGGATGGCGCCTCCTTCCCTGGAGAGTAAATCCGCGTCCGCCGGCAGCTTGATTGGCGGGGACGCCGACAAGTCCAGAAGGTCCGGGAACCATATCTGCCTCGGCCACGCAGGTGCGACGAGGATCATCCTGCACCGTGACCTCTTGAGCTGGTTGACGAGCCGGATTAGCAGAGGCAAGGGAGGGAACGCGTAGAGGAACAGGCCCTCCCAGGGGAACGAGAAAGCATCGCCCATGCTCCTCGTCTGGGGAAACCTGCTGGCGAACCTCCGGCACTTGGTGTTCGTCGCCGTCGCGAACAGGTCGATCTGGGGTGTGCCCCACCGTCGGAAGAGGCGATCCACCAGATCCTGCCGTAGTTCCCACTCGTGGCACGAGCGCAGCTCCCTGCTGAGTGAGTCGGCGATGGTGTTTTTTATCCCTGCCAGATGAAACGGCACCAGAAGGATCCCTTGGGCGACGGCCCAATGCCACAGGTCCTGCGCCTCCTTGGACAGCGCTGGGGACCTGGTTCCGCCCTGTTTCCTGATGTAAAACATGGTGGTGGTGTTGTCGGTGAAGATCCTCACCACCTTGCCCTTGAGGGACGGAAGGAAGGACCTGAGGGCCCAAAACACTGCACGGAGCTCCAGGACGTTGATATGCAGGGACTTCTCCGTCGGGAGCCAGAGTCCCCTTGCGTGCAGATTTTCGGTGTGCGCTCCCCACCCTTCTAGGGAGGCATCCGTGGTCACAGTCACCTGGTGGGCTGGGGTCTGGAAGCCCATGCCCGCCGTCAGATGCGCGCGGGTGCCCCACCACCGTATCGCTCGTCGGAAACTCTCGTCGAGCTTGATCCTTTCCTCGAAGCTGCCCGTCGTCTGGATCCAGCGCGCATCCAGGAACTCTTGCAACGGGCGCATCCGGAGCCTGCACATGGGAATGAGGTAGATGCAGGAAGACATCATCCCGAGGAGGGACTTGATGGACCTCACTTTGGCCGCGCCGGCCACCAACATCCGTTGCACCTTGCCCAAGATGGTCCTGGACCTCTCCTCCGACGGGGAGGCCAGAAGGGACACTGTGTCGAGCCTCGCTCCCAGAAACAGTGCGACTTGCGCGGGCACCAGGTGGGATTTGGCGTAGTTCACGGAGAATCCCAGGTCCGTGAGGAGTTGGACGGTCCTTGCCGTGTGGACCACGGCGAGCTCCCTCGTCTTGGCGCGGATGAGCCAGTCGTCCAGGTAGGGGTAGACGTGAATCCCCTCGCGGCGCAGCTGCGCCGCCACCGGTGCGAGGCACTTGGTGAAAACCCTGGGTGCCGACCGTAGTCCGAAGGGAAGGGCTTTGAACTGGTAATGACGCCCTTGGACCACGAATCTGAGGAATTTTCGGTGCCCCTTTAGGATGGGAATGTGGAAGTAGGCATCCTCCAAATCCAACGACGATAGGAAGTCTCCTTCCTCCAGCTGACCCAGGACGTGCTGGAGGGTGACCATCCGGAACTTCTGCGCCTTGATGAACTTGTTCAGGCGTCGCAGGTCCAGGATGGGGCGCCATCCTCCCGTCTTCTTCTTCACGAGGAAGTAACGCGAGTAGACTCCGGAGCCCCGAAGCCTCTTTGGGACGAGTTCGATGGCGCCCTTTCTGAGCATCGCCTTTACCTCCAGGAGAAGTTGAGGGACGTGAAGTTCTTTCCTGGCCACGGGGGGGACGCGCGGGCACCTTCTTTGAAACTCGAGCGCGTGGCCCCGGGCCAGGGCGTCCAGCACCCAACGGTCGGTGGAGATGGACTCCCACACGCTGACGAAGCCCGCCAGCCGGCCTCCCACCGGGGTGCTTCGGTGGGGGCCCGACCCCACGGCCGGTTCAATCCTGCTTGGACGCGGCCTTGCCGCCTTGGCCTCCTTGGCCTCCTTGGCGACGACGGCGGGGTCCGCCAGACTTGCCTCGTCCTCTGTAGGCCTCTTGCGACGACGAGCGGGCCGCTTGACGGTAGGAAGCGAAACCGCCGCCGGAACCTTTGGAGGCGCCCTTGCCTCCACCGCTCCGAAAGGGCGTCCGCCGTTGCTGCAGTACTCCAAGGGCCCGGGCCGTCTCAGTATCCGCCTTGATGGCCTGAAGGGAATCGTCCACTGTCTTCCCAAACAGGTTGTTCCCGTCGAAGGGCATGTCCAGGACCCTGGTCTGGACGTCCTGCCGAAAGTCCGTAGCCTTGAGCCATCCGCGACGTCGAAGGCAAACGCCGTTGCCCATCTGGCGGAACCCAGTGTCGGCGATGTCCGTCGCCACGGTGATGGCGTGGTCCGAGGCCACCTCACCTTCCTGCAGGATCTCAAGGGCCTCCGCCCTCTTGTCGTCCGGCAGAAAATCCAGCAGGGGAGCTATCTTGTACCAGAGTTCCCTGTCGTAGCGGGCCACGATAGCCAAGGCGTTGGCCGCTTTAATCGTCGTCGCCGCCGACGAGATGACTCTGCGTCCCATGGCATCCAATTTCTTTCCCTCGCCGTCCGGCGGGGAAGTTGACGTGGAGGCCGCACCCCCCCCGCTTTCTTCCTGGCTGCCGCGGAGACGACGGAGTCCGGGGTAGGCTGCGCCCGGAGGCATAGGGGGGCCGAGTCCGGGACCCGGTACTTTTTCTCGTACCGGTCTCTTTTCGCTGGCGTCGTGGAAGGGTTCTTGAGGAGGGAAAGGCCCTCATCCCAAATGTCGTCCAACAGAGGCACTGCGAGGACCGTCTTCCTCTTGGCCTCGCGCCGTTGGTAAAGGAAGCCTTCCTTTTTCTTCTCCTCAGGGCAGAGTTGGAAAAGCTTGGATGCCCTGGCGATCATTGAGTGGAACGATCCAATCTCGTCGGGCGGAGAAGCCCTGGTGGGAGGCGACGACGGAAAATCCTCGTCGTATGCCTCGTCGTCCGTACCCGTCGCTGCCGTGTCAGTCCCCGTATCATCCCCTCGGGTGGACGGGGAGGAGGGCTGGACGGGGCGCGACGGTTGAAAAGGAGGCGGTGGATGGATCCTTCTTTTCTTGGTAGGGGGAACACCAGAAGGTCCCGGTTCTGGATCCCCCGACGGGGGAGGTTCCTCCGTCGGTAACGGTAGTCTCGTCCTTATCTCGGAGCATAAGGACTGTATAGCCAACAAAATGGCCGCTGAGTTGTCTTGCGGCGCTGGCAGAGGGGAATCCGACGGGCGAGCAGGGGCCCCGTCGGTATCCTCGACGATGTCGTCGTCGTCACCTGCGTCGGGGCCCATTCCGACGGGCTGGTCTTGTTCCACGCCTAGGCCGTGGCTTAAGACCTCGATCAGTTCCTCTTCTGAGGTTGAGGCCGAATCTACGACGACGCCCTGCCCCCCCTTCTTCCCCACGGAGGGTTTCACGGGGGTCCTATCGATGGGCACGAAAGAAGACTCCCTCCGAGGAGGCAGGGAGATTCTGGGCCCCGAGGCCGCCACCACTGGTGCAGCCTCCACAGGCTGGGCCAGGGCCGCCGCGACCGTTTCGATAGAGGGCTTGGTCGAATGGATCAAGGCCTTCACCACCTTAGGTGCGCTCACCGCCTTATCCTTGAGGGAGGGGGCACTGCCACGCTCCTCCTCTGCCTTAGAGCTCGACCGGGGTCTCTCCAGGAGTTTCGCCGGGTGCTCGGCCTTCCTCTTACCCGACCCAGAGCGTTGGCTCGTGGTTGATGGTGCCGGGGAGGGTGCGCCCTGCCTGGCGCCCGTAGAGCCCGACCGTTCGGCGCTCCCGGTGCCAGCGGACTCGCGGTGCTTGGCCTTATGTTGGGCCCCCGTCGCCGGGGCGCCCTCAAAGGTCTTAGAAGACCGCTCAGATTTCTTCTTCTTCTCGCCAGACGGGCTCTTACCCTCCAGCCAGCTGGCGAGACGTTGATGGCGGTCCTTCATGGTCCGTTCCGACATGTTGCCGCAAAACGCACAGTCCTTCTCCACGTGCGTCTTGTCCCCATGAAGGCAGTAAAGGCAGAAAGAGTGTTCGTCCTCCTTGAAGACGTTCTGCAGCTGGCATCCAGGACAGGCCCTGAACAGCTTTCCGGGCGTCGAGCTTCCCTTCTCCTGGGCCATCTCCGAGACCGGGCCTGAGAAGCTTCTGGAGTCCTCCGAAGTGTAGCTCGACGAAATCTTCACCCTTGAGGGGCACAGATGAATCCGACACGGGTCCCCGTTGATCGGATGTAGGATCGGTGGAGCTTGAGGCTCTTTTGACCGAAAGAATCGAAGTTTTTGTGAAAAAGCGCGAAAAAATAGCACTAACGCTCGAGAGCAATAGCACGAGGATCCCAACACATGAACGTGCGGTAAAAATCTGAAGATGGCTGCCAGAGGCGGTGCTTAGGTAGAGGGCAGTCATTGGCTGTGGTCAGTATGACGCAGAGACCAGTGATTGGTTATTACTACGAAAGACAGATCAGAAACGAAACTGATACTGGTTTTTTCTTTACCGAGGATTCCCAGCCTGACGACGGGGAATATTCATGAGCATGTGAATCCATGCCAGACCCCATGCTGGAGAAAGTGTATTCGGCCTTATCGCCGGTGCTAGCGACGCGCTCACTCCCGCACTGTGCCTGCCCCCCCTCCGCTCAGGCGCGGGGGCAGTGGGTACTTCTGGCGTACCGTGGGCCCCCGTCTGGGTGTCTCCGCCTCTGCCTCACGGCGAACCCACTCCGGCTGTGTCCCTGCTGCAGCCCGTGCGCTCATAGGGCTGAGATGCTGCGGCCCTTCTGTCTATATCTCCGGTCCTATGGAGCGCCTCACGGGATCCGCTCGCCTGCCCCTCCGCTGCAAGACTTTGTTAAACTCAGGACCGCCCTGCGGGCATGCCACAATCCAGGGCCTCCTCAGTGGGGGCACGTACTTTTGCCCACACCACCGACCAGAAGTGCATGCAATGCGTCCTTTTCGTTGGGCATCCGTTTTCGGTGCGCTCGCCCCGCTCCGGCCGGTTCTGTCTCTCTCCGCCTCACGGACCATTTATGGCCCTTTGTCCACGAGCAGCCATCTTGGGTCCTGTCCTTTCCCTGCGCGATCGTCACCTTCTGTGAAGTCCAGTTCTGGAAATATGCAGTCTCGCTGGTGGGGAGAGCCCTCACCATGTGCCCCCCGCTTTCATGCACCCGTGGATGCGCCGTGGACTCGAAAGTCCGCCGAAAACCATCACTTCTTTCCAGGATCATAAACGGATCGTCGGGAGCTCCTCCAAGGAACGTCCCCTCACCAATTTTAACCTTGATTTGAACTATTTCAAGGATTTGCATTCAAAAGTTCTCAAGAATGGGTTGCGCGATTTGGGTGTCCTTAATTTGCACACCCTTCCTTTTCATATTCAAGGCTGTATAATGGACTGAGTATTTATGTATACAACTAGCCATCTAGTGCTCATCTAAATGGGTGGATTGAACTGACCATGCCGCTTCTTTTTACTTCTTTACATTCTGTGATAAAAGAATGGGCCAACAAGAAGAAAAAAAAAATCACCCACTCTCGGTAAAGTTCTATCTGATGGATGTTCCTTCCACAGATTCTCCATCTTCGATACCCATCTACGAGCGCAACTGCTCTTCAGAAACGTTTCTGCAACTGGGGGGCACAGTGCGGCACCCTACACCAGGCATCACATCAGGGCCAGTATAGATATAGAGGCACCGCACCATGACCTCAGTCCCAAACTTTTGCCCTAGCATTCGGACAATGAGGGACTGCAGAAGGAAAAATTACTCACCGTAATATTCTTTCTAAGGATTCTTCTCACAGATTCCTCATCAGATAGATATCCTCATCCAGCTCTGCTGCTCGGAAAAACTTTGACAGGGGACGCAGTGGACCTCGACTCAGCCATCGGTTCGTCTTGCTCGATCGTTGGCTCCGGACGCAACATTGTACGGCGTATATATACACTGCATCACTACCAGTACCTATCCGCCTACCCCCCCCCACCGAGCTTGGTCTCTGCAGAGGGTAAATTAGCGATAGAAGACCAAATAGCCAAAGGAGGGTTAGCAACAAGGATCACCATAGAGATATGTAGAATTTGCAAACAAACCCTTATTAACAAAAAGTGTTTATTTTTGAAACATACGGCTTGCTAGATAGAAAGCAACCATCTCTCGAGAACAGGCATACCCCAACTGCTAACGCTTTCTGAGCAGGGGTGGATGGATGGGATGGTTAATGAGGAATGTGCAGATTCCTCATCAGATAGACTACCAAAGCAGTGGAACAATGGAGGTGGGCAGAAAGCTCACAGCAAAAGATTTTGTATTACTGCCCTACCAAAGCGAGTGTCAGCCCCAGAGGCAACATCTGGCCTAAAGTGCATTCTGAAAGTGTGGAGAGAGGACCAGGTTGCCACCTGGCAGATATCCCTAATTGGAACACCTCTTTGCAGGGCTGTAGATGCAGCGACTCCTCTGGTGGAGTGAGCTCTAATGGCAGGAGGCAACTCCTTGACTGCAGATTGGTAGCATTCAGCGATACATAATATGATGCATCTCAAGAGTCTGCTTGGTAATAAGCCAGACCTTTTCTGTACAAGGAGTATGCTACAAATAACTGGTAGGATTTCCTATATTCCACCACCCTTCCCATATAGAAACTTGAGGCCCTTTTCGGGTCCAACCAGTGGAAGCTCTCCTTGTCCTTGGAGGGGCGCGGAGGTGGGTAAAACACAGGTAGGTCTATCCATTAAGAAAAATGGAACTCTGACACCACCTTCGGTAAGGACCCTGGTCTCCCCTTAAGCGAAATCTTCTCTTGAAAAAAATGGTACAAATTGGGTTTTACAGCAAAGGGCCTGCAAATCGATCCGCCTGACAGAAGTAATGACAACCAAAAAGGCTGTTTTCAGCATAAGCAGCCACAAAGAACAAGAATGCAATGGCTCAAAAGGAGCTGCCATCAGGAAGGGGAGAACCAGGCTCAAATCACAATCTGGGACAACAAAAGGAACAGGTGGAAATGTATTCACAAAGCCCTTTAGGAATTGGGCCATAACCTGGATCGTGAAAAAAGAAACTTGGTCCGGAGACTTCTTGAACACAGAAAAAGCTGCCAAGAATCCTTTGACTGTGATGACCTGAAGGCTGTAGAGGACAGTGACAGATGGAACACCATCACTATAGTGGTGGAGCGAGCAATAGGGTCAATCTCGAGTTCCCTGCACCACGCCTCAAATCTTCTCAACCTGCACGCATACAGAGAATTTGTAGATGGTCTGCGTGCAGCCAGCAACACCACGTCGAGCACCTCCTCAGAGTAGTCCCAGTCATCATCCACTCAAGAGCCAAGCAAGTAGGTCAAGGGATTTCAGGTTCGGGTGGAGCGCCTGACCTTCCGACTAGGTTAGGTAATCGGGCAGTGAGGCAACCAGATTGTCCTCCTCATCCAGTCCAGGGTGATCAAGATGATGGTTGATCAAAAGCTCCTGAGAAGCCTAGGAATTACAGGAATCAGAGGGAAGGAGTAGTGGAGAGGGAAAGTTCAATCCACCAGAAACTGGTAACCAAGCGCACCGTTTGCTGGGAATTTCCTCAAGCAAAACTGTCTGCAATTTATGTTGGACTCTGTGGCACACAGATCCACTGTTGGGGTACCTCCAGAGAGAGCAGACCTCCTCTAGGACTTCCTGGCACACTTCCCACTCGTGTGAGACCGTGCTCTGCCTGCTCAGAGCATCTGCCAAACTGATCTCTGTCACTGCCAGATAGAGATCCAGATATCGGTCTTGGGAGTTTAACAGCCAGAAGCAAAGCTGCATCGCCTCTATGCAGAGGGGAAGAGAGCACACACCACACTGCTTGTTCAGGTAGTGCATGGCCACCATATTGTCTGTCAGAATCAGGACATGCTTCTCCTTCAGAGACGGAGCAAACGCCTTCAGGGCTAACCTCATGGCTCGCAACTCCAGCCTGTTGATGTGCCACCTGGCTTCCATCGCTGACTAAAGACTGTTCACCTGCAAGTGAATGCAGTGAGCTTCCTCAACCTTTTAAAGACGCATCTGTGACTACTCGAGCCGGAGGCCAGAAAGATTCCCCCACCAGCAAATTGCTGCTGCTGGCCCACCAAGACAGGTCGTTGACTAAAGACCTGGACACCCTGAAAATGTCCTTCAGGGTTTTGAGGTACTGGGACCACGAACCTCGCAGGAGCCATTTCAATGATCTCATTTGAAACCTGGCCTATGGCACTAGAAAAATACAGTAAGCCATGAGAAGAGGTGGAGGAAGGAAGCCGCTGGTAAGGTGGTCCGGTTCTGGAACAGAAGCACCATCTGAGCAAAGCTGACAACTCTTTCCTTGGGCGGAAAAGCCTTCCCTGCCCGAGTGTCCAGGACTCCCCTGATGAATTGGAGCCTCTGAACTGGTGTTGTATGGGACTTCTGCAAGTTCAGGGAGAAGGCCAGCCTGTGGAGTAGTGAACAGGTGTCCACAAGATGGACAAGAACTGCTCCGCCGACCTCCATCGGATCAACCAGTTATCCAAGTACAGGAATACATGGACCCTGGCTCTCCTCAAGAGAGCCAGGACTACCGCCATGTGCTTGGTGAAGACCCTTGGAGCAGAGGTAAACCCCAAAGGGAAGCACCTTGAACTGATTGTTCCTGTCCCTTACGAGAAACCTCAGGGACTTCCTGTGCTTTTGATCTATCGGCACATTAAGTATCCTGAAGATCTAAGGACACCAGCCAGTCCTGCAACTCGATAACGTGGAGAATCTCTCTGAACATCACCATTTTGAATTTGTCTTTCCTCAGGAACTTGTTCAAGGCTCTGAGGTCCAAGTTGGGTCAGAGACCTCCCCCAGTCTTGGGTACCAGGAAATACCAGGAATACCAACCTGATTCTCCCCCCCTCCCACCCCTCTCTGCTCAGGCAGTACCTCTTCCAATGCACCCTTCAACAACAGGGCATGCAGTTCCTCCTGGAGCTCTTCTTCTGGTTGGCATGGAGGTGGTGGGGGTCTGCTGAGAGGTATTCTTAAGAAGGGCGGACAACCCCACTGCATGAGCTTTAGGGCCAATGCATTGAAGGTAATCTCCCACCATTGGGACCAATGCTCGGACAGCCGTCCTCCAACCGGTAAGTTGCGGGAGGGTAAAATCAAAGCAGCTGTGAGGGCGGAGCCGCCCCCGCCACTGCCTGCTGGCCTCCCGAAGGCCTCATATCCCTTTGGCAGCACGAGAAGAACAAGTTACTTACCAACTGGTAACGTTCTTTCGATGTTACGCTCACCTGGACCCCACAGGGGTATCGATCGGACCCGGACAGCTGCGGTCTCCGTCAACGTGATGCGTAGTGCAGAGATAACTGTTTGGACTGGCCCGCTTAGTCTGGTCTGCTGGACCCGAAGAAGTATTTTCCTGCAAGTGGAGACAGGGATTAGCCACGTGTGGGTTTTAGTGATGGCCTCCCAACTGTCCCCACTAATCACCTCCGATATCCCCTTAGTAACCTCACCTTATGTTTGTAAAAGATGAGCTCTCCATCCTGCGTGTCTTGCAGGGGCGCGTAGATACCAGTTACTTCATTGGTTTGAAGGCGTTGGGAGAGTTCCGGTAAGCATTGACTCTGAAGTCCCAGGCGGGATTGGTAAGTATCAAGTTCAAAGAGTTCAATGCGCCCGATGTTCACTCTTGTCCCCTTCCTTCCTTAAGTTGCAACTGATTTCGTGAGAAGAATGTCTCGTAGCTGCTGCTGGCGTTCAGGTAAGAGTCTGTGTTACCCAATGCTGTCCGGTAACTATTGCATGCGTTAACGTTTTGTTTTTCTCCCTCTTTACAGATGCGGCATATGAAGATATGGAGAATAATACCGCCGGTGGTAAATCAGGTAAGTCTATGGTGGTAAGAGTTATTTGTTGATTCCCTTGGCCCACCTTGTTGTTCTTGTGCCCCTAGGTGCCGGAGTACGGCGAAGAAATGATGGAGACAGTACCGGATTGAAAGATGCTGTGAGAACTGGTGAGTATGGCGCCGTGCTGGAGCTAGCGAAGCGACGCGTGCAGGACTGATGTACTTTCCAGGTCAGGAGATGAAATGGATCCGGAATCAGGTGAGGAATTTGAAATAAGTTCATTTTCTAACCTTGTCCTTTTCTTCCTCTTTATTCTAGGAGCTCCAGATTCAAGGCGGGTGTGGCAGAAGACTGGATGCTGGCTGCAGGCACGCGGGCGTGGCAGAAGACTGGATGCTGGCTGCAGGCACTGTGAGAGTCACGCTGCTGGCTGCAGAATAACACGAAGCATGTGCTTCCCCAGGACCACACCGATTAAAAAATAGTCCCTGTAGTAAAATAGTCCCACCCAGGCCTCACGTTGGCTTGGATTTATTTGCAGCATGGTCTGCATGAGGTAAGTAATGTCTATGAGCCTGGCGCCTATGGTGCCAGGACGGATTTTTATTATGAGCCTGGTGCCTACGGCGCCAGGACTGAACCCAGACAGCCCCCTAGCTGGGGCTGCTGGGGTTTTTGTAAATGTCTGGATGCCTGCTCCCGGGGCTGATGGGCTTGATCCGGATGCCCGGGGGTAGGCATCATGACATTCGACTGGATGTTCCTCCAACGTATTCCAAATCTTTGACAAGTAATGTCCACAGCTGCGTAGTTCGGTGAATTTTTCAGCAGAGGAGGTGCTGTGTCGATGGAGTCGCGTCGATGTCCCTCAAAGGCCTCCGTCGAGGGTGAAGTCACTAGATGTTACAAACAGGACGCACGGACCCCGTAGCCTCAGTTTACGTTTTTTCCCCCATATCGTGTGACATGCACATATCCAATGCCTGCTTGACTGCACATAGACTTGCAGAAACGCAAGCTGCAATCGCATAGGAAATTCTGCTTGAAAGACAAAACCATGGGAATAGAACACTGAAAAGGATCAACATTTTGTGCTCTGCACCAGTCTCAGAACATACGCCAACGGTACACAGATTTGTTACTGGCCGCCTGGCCAGAAAGCAACACCTCCATCACGTCATCTGGGAGGTCCCAATCCTTATACCTCAACCTTTCAGACACCAAGCATGAAGGTTGAGAGTCCTGACCTCTGGATGGAGAACCTGACCCCTCTCGCGCATGAGCAGGTCCTCTCGGTAGGGAAGATGGCGTGGAGGGCAGGTGGACATTTCTAGAAGGTCTGGGTACCACGCTCTCCTGGCCCAATCCGGAGGAATGAGGATCATGTGCGATCCGAACCTCCGCAAAACTTGAGGAATGACGGGGACTGGAGGAATCGCGTAAAGCAGTGGGAATGACAAATCCACCACGAATGCGTCTTTTAAGGCTCCTCTAGGAGGATATTCCCTTGGGCAGAATCTCTCACACTTCCGGTTGGCACTGGTGGCGAAGAGATCCACTTGTGGGGTTCCCCAAAGGGCAAAGATCTCCAGATGGACTTCCTGAGCCAACTCCCACTCGTGAGAGATCGTGCTATGCCTGCTCAGAGCGTCCGCTGCCGCATTGTCCTCTCCGGCCAGATGAACTGCCGAGAGCGAAGTTCCCTGCTGGATTGCCCAGAACCAGAGCTGCATTGCCTATCTGCACAACGGGAGTGACCCTAACCCCCTTTTTTGTTGAGGTAAAGCGTGGCCACTGTGTTGTCCGTCATGATCAGTACACTCTTCCCCCGCAGAGATGGCAGAAAAGCCGTCAGGGCCAGCATGATGGCCCTGCTCTAACAGGTTGATGTGGAGTTTGGACTGAGACCAACGACCGCTGGCGGTCAAGTCTTCGGCATGTGAGGAAAGTGTCCGCCACTACAGTTACCTCTGGCCACGGTTGCCAAAACGGCTCCCCCTTCATCAGGTTCCCCTTGTTGGCCCACCACAGAAGATTCTGGGAGACCAAGAGTGGGATCTGAATGGGATTCGACATCCTGCCCGAGAACTGCAACCACTGCATTTTGAGGACCCATTGCAGGGATCTCATCCTCAGCCTGGCCTCTGGCACCAGATAAATGCAGGATGTGATGAGACCGAGCAACCTTGAGAATTCGAAGGCCAGGAGATTCTAGGCATTTTGAAACTTGTCCACCATCTGCACAAAGTGATGAGACCTCACCTTGGGAGGCGAGCACCTCCCCAAGGACGCGTCCAAAACAGCCCTGATGTTCTGGAGGTGTTGGGAAGGCGTCAGATGCGACTTCTTGAAATTTAAGGAGAAGCTAAGCTTGTGGAGGGAGCGGCAGGTGGGACCGAGGTGAGACAATGCTTGCTCAGGAGAGCGCGCATGGATCAGCCAGTCGTCCAGGTAGGGGTAGACGTGAATCCCCCCTCGCCTGAGATACGCTGCCACCACCACCACCATTAGCTTAATGAAGACCCTCAGGCGGAGGTCAATCCGAATGGCATGGCAGGACATGAAACTGAAAGTGCGAGTCGCCAACCGCAAACCTCAGGTACTTTCTGTGCTTGGGGTGAATCGGCACATGAAAGCATCCTGTAGGTCCAGATACACCAGCCAATCCTGAAGTTGAAGAGCCTGGAGGATTTAAGAAAGAGTTACCATCTTGAACGTGTCCTTCTTGAGAAGTTTGTTCAACCAACGCAAATTCAAAATGGGTCCCACTTCTCAGTCTTTCTTTTCTTCTGAATCAAAAAATATGGGGAATACCAACCCTTGTTCCTCTCCACTACAGGCACCAGTTCTATAGCGCCTTTCTCTAGCAGGGTCAATATTTCCTGCACAAGGAACGGATATGGACGCTTCAAAGAGATTCCCCGGTGGATTGTCGGAAGGCCGCTGTAGGAAGGGAAGGCAGTAGCCGTGGGCTATTGTATCCAGAACCCACGCATCCGAAGTAATGGCTTGCCATTCTTCGAGATGCTGAGACAGTCTGCCCCCAACCGGCGAACCATAGAACATGGCCTCATGACTGTTTAGGAGCAGCTGTGGCAGCGCCTGAAGGCAAAGAGGCAGCTGCCTGGGTGGCTTTGGCACCTCTATTTCCCCGACCACCATGGGTACTTTTACGCTGACCCCTTTGACTGGCGACTCCTCTCGTTCTACCAAAGGAAGAGTAGTAACGAAAAGAACCTCCCCTCCAGTGCTGTCCCCCAGGATGAAAAGGTGAATGTTGACGCACAGCTGCGCTGAAAGACTTAGCAGCAGCTTTTGAGGTCTGCAACCTCTCAAGGCTCTCGTCAGCCTTGCTGTCAAACAAATGTGTGCCATCAAAGGGCATGTTCAAAAGACTTGCATATCCGGAGCAAAACCAGATTTCTGCAACCATGCAAATCTGGGTATAACGGTGCTCGCAGCCATGGACCGGCTAACACGGTCGGCCGTGTCCAAACCCGACTGAAGGGATTCACACATGGCATCCTTGTCATCTTGCACGAGAGCAAGGAACCCATCCCTTTCTTCCCCTTCGGGAATTTGCTCAGCCGCAAGAGAAACAATTCCACAGAGTGTATGAAAATTTTGCCAAGGCACAAGTGGAGTTGGCTGATTTCGATGCGATACTCCCCGCAGAAAACACCTCATGTGCTCAACTGTCTAAGCGTTTGTCATCCCTATTAGGAGGGGTGGTAGGGTACGCCGCCTGCCTCGAGGTGGCTGTAGTCGCCTGAACCACCAAACTCTCGTGAGTGGGGTGAGATGAAAGGTAACTGGGGTCGCTACCGGAAGGGCAGTATTTTTAGGTTAACGATTTGTTAACAGCCGGAAGAGATTCCCGTGACTGCCAAGCAGCCACCACCCTTTTTTGTAATGTCAGATGAAAAGGTAATACCGGGTCAGAGGATGGACATTGATCTAAAATGTCTGTTAGATCATTCTGTACAAAAGCTCCAGGAGGACTGGAGCAGGCCAGATACTCCGTGACACTAGCCATGAGCTTCCTGTAGGACGGCTCAGCATGAGCCCCAGGCTCAGGCCTACCAATTTCCACTTTCAGAATAGTGTCCAAACCGCTGGCATCATGAAGAGTCCATAACAGGCCTCACCGACTTGGAAGTAGCCTTCCTGGGAGGATCCACAGTACCAGGGATCTCAGATGGTAAAAACCGGCCAAACGGCCCTGACAGCGTTGAGTGCGCCGACGGCTTCGGTGTCGACAAGGGCGGCGACGGCGCCAAGGGCTGATACAAAGGCACAGCTTCGACACCTGTATCCGACCGACAAGGCGCCAATGGAGTCGACACCGACCTCGAGCCTTTAGCAGGTTTCTGCGGTCTCGCTGGGGACGAGGACCGAGACCTGTAGGCACGTCTCTTGCGACCATCCTGAGCCTTCTTCGAACAGGACCTCAAAGGTTCCCGATGAGGATCGTGCCGATGACCCGAGCCCGAAGGCTTGCAACCCACTAATCGAGACCATTCCTTGCAAGCTTTGTCAGAAGGCGCGGACGGAACTGTGCCCTGCGATTGGAAAATTGCCAACATCTGCTCCCTAAAGGCAGCCCGTTCCTCCAGGGTCGAGGATTTAGTTGGACAAGCCACTTTCCTCACAGCGCCATCCTCCGAGGACGACGGGGAAGGCAACCAGTGACAGCGCTTCCTAGAATGCCGAGACGAGGAGGACAAATGGCGGGAACCACTCTGTGACCGAGACTAACCAGGTTACTCACAGTAGTGACCACCTTACTCCTAGTCCATAGTTCCATTTCCTCCATACTTATGGGACATTCCTCCGTCCTGTGGGACGGGACCGGAGCACTTTGTAAAAGCATCCAAAATTTTGCAAACATTTTCGTCCTTCCTCTCTTTACACGCGTGGCCCGGCATGCGGCCGTAACCCCGCCCATCTCAGCTCCGCCCCACCCATCAGTCCTTTTCTATCACCAGGTCAAAGATCTTTTAGCAATAACAGAGGAACCTTATTAGAGGGGACGGCGGGCAGGCGTATGGAAGAAAGGGGACTATGGACTAGGAGTAAGGTGGTCACTATGGTGAGTAAACTGGTTATACTCCTACGTCCAGTCCCGTTTCCCCCATACTTATGGGAGATTCCCAAGCACTCCTTACAGGAACTATGGGTGGATGGAAAAAAAAACCTTACTGAAACAGGTTCTTCAGCACAGCCTGACCAAATTGAGCATCAGATCTTGAGCTCAGGTCTAGACAATAATGCTTACAAAAAGCCGATGGGGAGGCCCAAGTTGCCGCCTTTGCGATGGTCTCCCAGGGGACATATTTTTGTAAGGCAACTGCGGCTGCCTTGCCCCGCACGAGGTGTGCATGAATACCTTTAGGAAGCGTCAGTCCTGGACGGTGTAAGACTCCGTAATGCAGGCAGCAATCCAACGGGAGATAGTCGCCTTCAAGGCCTGCTTACCTTGTGGATTACCAAAGGTCACCAACAGTTGAGAAGAGCTCCTAAATTCAGATGTTCTGTTCAGATAGAACTGAAGAGCCCTTCTGACATCCAGGCAATGCAGAACCCTTTCCGCCTCTGAAGCGGGGTTCGGAAAAAAGACCAGCAGGGAGATTGACTGGTTCAGATGGAAATCAGAGACCACCTTCGGCAGGAAAGCAGGATTTGTCCGTAGGACCACCTTATCCTTGTGAAAAACCAAGAAGGGATGCTCCACCGACAAAGCCTGGAGCTCACTTATGCGCCTTGCTGAAGTAACGGCAACCAAAAAGGACACCTTCCACGACAGGTGCTTGAGGTCCACCGTGGCCATTGGTTCGAAAGGTTTATGGCACAACGCCGTCAGGACCACCACATTCAAATCCCACGACGCGTGCGGACTACGAATAGGAGGATAAAGGTGCGTAAAGCCTGCAAAATGTCTCCTAACCAGTGGGTTAGACAGAGAGTAAGAGCATTGGTCCGTAGATGGGTAGGCGGAAACCGCCGAAAGATAGGTTCTGCATGTCAGAACGTGAATACCCGACTCTGCTAAGTGGGCTACAAAGGATAGCACTCTGTCAATTGTAGCCGCCCTTGGGTCCAGCTGCTTGTTTAAACACCAATGACAGAACCTGAGCCATTTGCTTCTGTACTGGGACCTAGTCGAGGGTTTCCTGGCTGCCTGAATAATACGCATGTTATCCGCAGACAGGCTAAGATGTTCTAAAGACCTAAACTGAGGCACCATGCCGCCAAGCTGAGCGATTGTGGGGAGGGGTGCCACAGCTGCTGTTTCCCCTGGTGAAGAAGATCAGGGGTCAACGGTAACCTGATCGGCCGATACACTGACAGGTGTTGAAGTTCTGAGAACCAAAACCTGCCGGCCACCACGGGGCTATGAGTAGAAGAGAGCAGTTCACTGTGTTCTTCAGTTTGCAAATCGTCCGATGAACTAGAGGCAGAGGCGGGAAGACATAAGCCCTCATGTTGTGCCATGGAATCTCAAGAACATCCCCCAGAGAGGAGGCCGCCAGCCCGTTTCTGGAGGCATACAGAGGAAGTTTCTTGTTTGCCGCCATAGCAAAGAGGTCCACTTCCAGAGTGCCCCAGCACAGGAAAATCCATGAGAGGACCTCTGCCTTCAGCTCCCACTTGTAGCTGACCATCGTCCGCCGACTGAGGGCATCTGCCGTGACATTCAGCTGGCCCGGAATGTGTACTGCAAGTAGCCAGACACCATGACGAACCACCCATTTCCAAATCTGGATGGACAGGTTCACGAGGGGGGGGGGACTTGGTGCCCCCTTGCTTGTAGATGTAATACAGACACCACATTGTCTGTGCGGATAAGGACCACTTTGTTGGCAATGATAGGTCTGAACGCATTGAGTGCTAGAAAAATCGCCAGAAGCTCCAGATGATTTATTTGGAGGAGCTTGTCCTGAGGCGACCAAAGATCCAAGACCTGAAGAAGATCCAACGTCGCACCCCACCCCAGAAGGGAGGAGTCCATCGTGAATGTTACCATCGGGGCTGGGACTTGAAAACCCGCCCCCACCGACAGGTTGCTGAGAGACGACCACCAGTCCAGGTTCGCTCTCATGCAAGCCGGAATCGTTATCAACTTGGAGTCCGGATCCAGAGCCTGAAGCCAAGAACTCCGAAGAGCCATCCGAGTCCGCCTCATTTTGAGACGAGCAAGAGGAAGAGCCAACACGCACGAGGCCATGAGGCCCAGAAGCCTCTGGAACCACCAGGCCGACATGCTCTCCGACTGCATAAACATCTGACACGTGGCCAACAGATCAACCATTCTTTCCCTGGTCAGGTACACTCTGCAGTCGATCGTGTTCCAGCAAAAACCCAGGAGTCCTGAGAGACCGTCATGAAGATTTCCACCAGTTCACCGACAGCCCGAAGTGGAACAGGAGCTGGAGGAGAGACTGAAGATTGCAGGTGGCTTTCAACGGGCAAGGGCTGCGTAAAAGCCAGTCGTCAAATGCGGATACACATGGATACCCTGCAGATGAAGATAGGCCGCGATCACCGACATCATCCTCGTGAAGACACGGGGCGTCGAGCGGAGGCCAAAAGGAAGCACTCGAAACTGGAAGTGCTCCTCTCCCACAGAGAAGCGGAGATATCTCCTGTGTGGATTCCAAATCAGAATATGCATGTACGCATCCGGAAGGTCCACCACGCTGAGCCAATCGCCCATCTGCAAGGAGGACAGTATCTGGCCGGGCGTGATCATCTTGAATTTCTCTTGGGGTAGGAAAAGATTGAACTGGGAAAGGTCTAGGATGGTGCGGAGGCCAGCCTGGTTGGGTTTGGGCACCGTAAACAGCCGGGAGTAGAAGCCCTCCCCTCGTTCCGCAAGGGGAATGGGTTCCACAGCTCTGAGGTCCAGAAGCTTCTGGACCTCAGCTTTCAAGGACGACCCCGACTGCTGGAAAGGAGGGTTGAAGGGTGGGGTAGAGGGTAAGGGTAAGCGGAAGCCCGCCCGAGCGACTGAAAAGACCCACCTGTCTTGGTGATGGTCTGCCACACCTCCCAATGAGACACAATGCGTTCTCCCACCGAGGTCTCATGCGAGCGCGGAGAACCCTCATTTGGCAGGCTTTTCGGTGGTGTTACCACCTCAACCTGAGGAGGAGGCTGAGGAGCTGGAGAAAAACAACCACGTCTGTCGAGAGGTATCAACTCCCAGCAGAAGGCCATGAGCCGAAGTGTCAACGTGATGAGCCGCGGCCTCAAGCAGATCCTTGGCCAAGACCCTGACATTGGATAAACCCGCCTTAAAATCTTCCAGCTTCTCGACCGGAATTAACTCAGACAGACCTTTCCACATCTCTATATTCGCCCCCTCTAACACCAGTTCCGCATTAGCCTGCCAGAGCTGCAAGGGCGATTTAGCAAAAATCTTCCTCCCAAGGGAGTCGAGGAGCTCGACCCCTCGAATCGTCGGTGGACATACCCTTAGACTTGGATTTACGGGACTTACTGGGTTTGGAATCCCTACCTACCTGAAGCTTTCCCTTACGCTCCTGCAAGGCCTTAGCAGTCAGCGACTGGCATTTGGAACAGTCGTCGGTGTCGTGAGTCTCACCCAAGAACCACAAACATATGCGATGCGGGTCAGTTATCGAAATTTTAGGCTTGCAGTCCGGCCAAGTCTTGAAGCTTGGTCAGAGGTATCAAAGAGGAAGACAATCTTCACAAGCAATACACGAGGCACGCTGAGTCTCCGAAGCAAACACGTTTGTGGAAAAAACAGAACTGAGGTTACGGGCGCCGTGTGTCCCATTTATAACATCCAGTGATGTCTCCTTTGACGGAGGCCTTCGAGCGACATCGACCCGATGCCATCAACGCAGGATGCCCTCTGCAGAAAAAGTTTCAGAACTACACAGCTGTGGACACTACATGTCAAAGATGTGGAATACGTTGGAGGACACAATCCATTCTAAACGCGTCTGCCCGTGCCTGGTCTGTGGGAGCTGCACCTTCCTGTGATAAGGGGGTGCCTGTACCCATTGCCACTACGAGCAAAACTGAAGGCAATTTTGTAGCATTTTTAGACTTCAACTTTTCCAGGGAGTCATCGGCCTTCGAGCCAAAGAGGAATTGCCCATCAAAGGGCATGTCCAGCACCTATTCTGGACATTAGTGGAAAAACCAGTGGAGCATAGGTAGGCCTGTCTCCTAAGCACCATGGCCTCATCGATCGGCCAATGCAGTCTGCCGCGTCCAGTCCCATCTGCAGGGACTGCTAGCCACCTCCTTCCCATCATCCACCAGTTGCATGAAGCCGTCCCGCAACTCCCCTTCGGGGATGTACTGGGCTGCATGTTCAACCACCTTCCAAAGGCCAAAGGAATATTTCGCAAAACCACACAAAACATTACTATCCAGCATTCCATTTTTGCCCTCAGGAGGCAGATTTAAGGTGGATGATGCTGCCTTGGTCGATACCATGGCTGCTTGAACAACTAGACCGTCAGGAAAAGGGTGAGAGGACAGAAAAAGTCATATCCCCTCTTGCCGGCATGTACATGCTGGTCAAAATGGAGTTGACCGGAGAGATAGAGCCGGGTTGTTGCCGCAGGAGGCTACTGGGTCAGCTATAGGCGGGTTCAGTGGCATGTTTCTCTCCATGGTGGGATCTTCGTCCAAGATATCAATAAGCTCATACCCTTGTACTGGTGGTACAGAAGCTTTTAGCCCTAGAGTGTCTACCACTCTAACAGTGATCAGTGATCTGAATTTAGCATGGGCATGGGCGTATGGCTGAGTCTGCTGCAACTCCGGCAATGTGTCTAGCCCACTAGCATCATGCAGCCCCAGTGACAAGGCCAGGAGGTCTGCTTGATCAAAGTAATCCACTCCAGCAGTCCCGGAATACATAGGGTCGACATCACCCTCATCATCCCTGCCATCGACACAGATTAGCAAAGGAAGAAAAAAATCAAATAGAATTAACAGGACGATTAAGCGGGACGAATGATCGATCGCTGATGGTCGTCGTCGAGGGCTTGTCCTTCGACGTCGAAGGGGTGGCTGTCGGCGCTGGTCGATTCTTGAGCACTGAGGGCACATCGAGAAGGATACGGCCCTGAGGCGCACGGGACGTTCCCGGCATCAAGGGCTTGATCGCCGTCTTTGACGCCGAATCCGAAGGCTCTCCTGATGCTGATGGCATCCCCATCTGTGCTACCTTGTGGTCAAGTTCACCAAGCTCTACTGAAGCAACCGTGGCCTTCTGTTTTGGGGGCACACCCGCACCTACAGCCACCTTCCAAACATTGCAAGCCTTTGAGACTTAAAATCCTCCCACTCTTGTCGAGTTGCCGGCCCTGCGACAACTTACCCCGTTCTGAGGAAGAGTAGGAGTCATGTCGGGGACGCCTTCTCTGTTGTGAGAGGACAACGAAGATGAGTGGCTCCTTGAGTTTGATCGCTTCTTCGTCTTGCTCTGATATCTACTCTCCTCAGGTTAGGCCCTGCTGTTTTGGCCTTTGAAGAGCGAACCATCGACCGCACAGGAAGTCGGTCCAGCGCGAGTTTGGCCACCTGCTCCCGAAGAGACTTTGGATCAATTTTTCCACACGATGCACACCCCTCAGTGTCGTTAGCCAGTGCCGAGTCAACACACACAGATGCCGTGTGGGTAGGTCACTGTCATTTTGGAACCGCAGTCGGTGCAGTGCTTCAACCCCAAAATCCGATGTGCGGACACGGTAGCTTGTACAATGGAACAATACACAAATTCTACTTGTGAAGTTGAAGAATCGAAAGACATTTTCTATGTTGCTCAAGAGCAGCATGACGAGCGCATGGAAAAAAGGTATGGGCCGTAGTGACGCAGTATGTATACGAAGCCCGACATCACATCCGAAGCAGAATATCGAGCACCAAGAAAGACCGCTCAAGGATCAGCGGCCCAGCCAAGGTCCACTACGCCTCCTGTCAAAGTTTTTCGAGCAGCAGAGCTGCATGAGGAGATCTATCTGATGAGGAATCTGCGGGACAAAAAGCAATCTATTGAAACAAGGTGTACAAGCTATACGCCAAGAGGGGCAGGTAGAGAGGGCGATGAGGAATTGGTCTGAGTAACATCCATCAGAAAGAACATTACAGAGAGTGAAGTAGTTTGTTTTTCTAAATGGATTCTTTCCTCCCGTGGATTTCTCATCTTTAATACGACTCGAAAAGCAGTATATAGAGATGGAGGATAGCAATGTCACCACTTAAACTAGAAAAATCTGCATCACAGCTCTGCCGAAAGAGCATCCTGACTAGACATAGAACCCAAGCAGTAATGCTAAGCGAACGTGTTCAAGGAAGCCCACGTAGCCACTTGGAAAATGTCCAGAACTAGGACGCCGAGGTGGCAGCCAACCCTTTAGTGGAATGTGCCCCGAGACCTCATTCACCTCCTTGCCAGCCAGATCACAGCATTCAGAGTTGCAGAGAATGATCCAACTTGACATGGTCTGTTAAGTCACATCCAGGCTAGCTGGTCATCTTTTCTAACCTTTCTCGACTGAGAACGCAGTAGCTGAGGACCTGCACCGGATACAGATAATTAAATCGCTCCTCTGCCTTGGAAGGATGTGGCTGAGGAAAATGTCATCTAAGATTTAAACTTTAGCGCTAAATCTAACTCACTTGTGAGATCACCAGAACTTTTTGCTGGACTGGTAGATTATTTTTCTCAATACCTCATTGAGTGGGACCCTTTTCCACACTCACAGATCCCTTTTCTCTTTTCATGGGGGTCATTTTTAAGACTCTCCATAGTGTTGTTTTAATGTTATCTTCTGACAACTTTTGGTATACCTTTTTATTGTTACAGGGTTGCCCTTGTGGTTCCACTTTTACTTTCTCTGGTTAACCTTCTGAGAAATACAGTTCCCAAGGGTAGAAAGGATATTTCTGGCCCTTCTACATTTTGTTAGGTGAAACCAGCACACCTCACCTTATGTGGAGTGCTGGGGAGCTATAACGTATCATCTCATTAGCAATGTAAAAATGTTGTTACAGCAACAAGCTTACCTTAAACAGCTGGTGGTATTGAACCTTTTTACAAATTCCGTGCACCTTTACTGCAGGCTGTTTTTACAGCTGTGGTAAAGGCACCCATGGGTGCCCATTTTCCCAAAATGGCACTGGCCTTTTTTTGTCATTGCACTTCTTGTCCCTTTTTGGTCTTTCCCCTGCGCCCCAGAGTGGGGAAGTTCTATGCATGATTTGTACCTTCGGCGGGAGACCTAGGCCAAGCCCGCCCAGGCTCCAGAGTGTCTGTGAAGGCAGGAAGCGAGGGAGCAGTCCAAAACTCTGCAGCCATTTGACTTCCAGTTCCAACTGGGAGGCTGGCTGTCCGGAAAGGACTGCCAACCCCCCAAAGTTGAATGTTGCACATCTGTTTGATTGGCTGGTTTCTTGCATAAAAGTTTGATCCTGCAAGCTTAAGAGGTAGTCAACCACTGGACCCGGATCTGAAGAGGAAGATGAAGAAACCACGTCTGAGATCATTTCGAGCGACGCAAGAGCCTGCTGTGTAACCAGAGCATGCTGTTAGCCTTCCTTCCAAGTGGCATGGGGAATCTGCAAATGATGACCCAGAGCCTGGTGGGATCCACTGGAATCAGGAAGACCTGCATTTTGAGCCATACCACGCCATGCTGCAACATTGATATGATATATGATATGGCATTTGTAACGCGCCTATAAACAGGTGTTTCAAGGCGCGACGAGGCAGGGAGGAGGGAACAAGGGGAAGACAGACAACGATCCAACTAGGCCAGGTATCATTCAGACAGCGCAAGTGCAGGGGTAGGTGAAGGGAAAAGTGCAAGGGGAAGGGGAGGGGGGGAAGTGCAGTACAAGTAAGTAGAATAAAAAAATAAGAAATATAAAATAAATAAATAGGGCCAGCTGGTGGCAAGTGCAAGGTAAGTGCAGAAGTGCTGGGAAGGGGGGGCTGTAGGGATACAGAGACAGTCCCGCAGTGCAGGGGTTGTCAGGGAGGCAGTGCAAGTGGAGAGTGACTGGGCCCAGGACCGAGGTCGGTGAGAGTGGGCCAGTTGCAGATTCAGTGCAATTTCAATGAAGAATTTAGCAGGGGAGAGGGACAGAGAAAGCAGGAGCAAAGAGGAAGGTTTTGAGGTGCTTCCGGAACCGGAGATGGTTCTCCTCAAATTTCAGGGAGGCAGGAAGGCTGTTCTAGAGGGAGGCCCCTGCCGGGGAGAGAGATCTACCCCCAGCTCGTTGCTTTGAGAAGCGGCTGACCCTGAGGGAGTTGGAGACGGATGAGCGAAGGGCTCGGGAAGGAAGATATTTAGGAAGAGAGAGTTGAAGGTATTTAGGCCCCAGGCCACAGAAGGCCTTGTGGACAATGCAGAGGGTTTTGAACTTAATCCTCGCAGCCACTGGGAGCCAATGTAGAGATTTCAGTCCTGGAGAGATACGGTCCCTGGGCTTGAGGCCAAGGACAAGTCTCGCAGTTCTGTTCTGGATGAGTTGCAGAGGGCGGAGAGTGGAGGCAGGCAGATTAAGATGTTACAGTAGTCCAGCTTCGAGAGAACCCGGGCTCGGGAGACAGTGAGCTTCTGGGGGAAGGAGAGGAAGGGAAGAATACCTCTGAGGAGGTGCAGCTGGTAGTGTGACTTCTTAGAAACGTCAGATATGTGAGGAGAGAAGGAGAGTGTGGAGTCGAAGATGACCCCGAGGTTTTTTTGCCTTGCAGGTAGGAGCAGGAAGAGGGCCAAGAGGCCGGCCGGCCAGAGCGCTGCAGGGAAGGAGGGAGTGGGTGTGCCGATGAGTAGAATCTCAGTCTTACTGGCATTAAGGCAGAGGTCATTGGCGGCACACCATTCCTGGATAGCAGACAGTCTGAGATGAGGGAAGGAGAGGAGGAGGCCGAGGGTAGCCTGAAAATGAGCTGGGTATCGTCTGCATAGCACTGAAAGTTGGCGCAGAGGGCGGCGATGCAGAGGGCAAGGAGTGCCAGATACTGGTTGAAAAGCCAGGGAGAGAGATTAGATCCCTGGGGAACACCACAGGTGGAGAAGAAGACGTCAGACAGGAAGGACCCAAGTTGGACCTCGGAGGGTCGATTGGAAAGGAAAGAAGTCAGCCACGCCAGAGCCTGACCAGTGATACCCAGGTTCTCACGGAGACGGTTGAGCAGGATGGCATGGTTGACAGTGTCAAAGGTAGACGAGAGATCAAGCAGAATGAAAACACAAGGGGTGTTGGAGTCGAGGTTCAAGAGCAGGTCCTCACGGATGTTCAGGAGAGCAGTTTCCGTGCTTCCGGCCGCTCTGAAGCCAGATTGAGGGTCATGAAGACTACCAACAGATTCAGCATGGAGGTTAAGCTAGGAGATGGCCAGTTTCTCCAGGAGCTTGCCCAGGAAGGGAGTGATGGAGATTGGGCGATAGTTAGCCGGGCAGGAGGGGTTGGAAGAGGGTTTCTTAAGAAGAGGGTGCACAAGGGAGTGCTTGAGGGGGTATGGGAAGACTCCAGAGGCGAAGGAGTGGTTGCAAAAGTCAGCCAGGGCAGGAGCCAGGGAGTCGATGTGGTCCTTGATAGTTTTGGAGGAACTGAAGCCCTCATCTAACCTTGTAGGGCTGCAATACCCCAATATCCTGGGACCTCAAGCCATTGTGCGGTTCATGGTCTTCTGAATTCGGAAACGGCCTGAAACCTTGTTGACATTGTGTTGGACCTCCAGAGATGTCATTCCAGTCCTTGAAGTCCCCACACCAGGATGCTTGACTAGGTTAGCGACTCAAATCCAATTAGCAATTTTTAGTCTTCTTCTGGCTCCTGCAAAGGGTGCCAAAACCACAGAGCCGCATCTGGCCATGACAAAACTCTAGCCTGGATCCTTCCCCGTTGATCCCTGCTGAAGAATACCTGCCAAAGTCCTGTATTCCGTCTTCAGGACAAAGGAATCCAACAACCGGGTGTTTAGCTGTAGATCCTGAGGTCTGCCCTGCTGCAACTCTTCTTCTGTGCTGAGGTAGTGTTGGCTCAGGTATTTACCTACTTTGTGATTCCTGTGTAGCTTTGTGGGGGAGGGGTTCTTGTTAAGAGTCCTCTCATCTAGTTCACCCAGGCCCACTGCTGGGATCCTCCTCGGGTGTCTTCTCAGAAGTCCCTGAACCCTTTCAGCCTCTCTACGTGCAATACTTACTTGAACAGTCTTCCTTAGGACCCCTGACTTTTGCTACTTCTGTGCATATCCTGAACTTCCTGTTGGACACTAGAGACCTAGTGACTTCCCTTCTACCACGGAGGACACTCATGCTCCAAGAATAGGTAAAGACTTGCGTAGAGTTGGACCTGTTGCCAGAAAAAGAGTGTTTAAAAGTGTACTTACTTGTAAATGAATTTGTGTAACTGCAACTCAGAGTGAGCAGTTACACAAATTCTTACCTTGAATGTGTTCTGCCATTCTGAAAGGTATATGTAAGGTTATTTTACTCACCTGTGAATTGGTTATGTCTCTTCCCCAAATGTTATGCTGTTGGCCACACTTAATTTTTTCTTTCACAATATTAGAGTGTAAATTTACCAACTGGGTCTTGATTCCCCCGACCTAAACCAAGTCTGCCTTGGGTCTACCTAACTGGGATAACATGGAGTCATTCTTAAAGCATAACATTGGGTTGGCTTTCCCTGGTCTGTTTTATACAGATTGTAAAACAGTCTTAGGTGTATACCCGCCTTTAAATTGCTGGTAGCTCCTTCAAAAAGTATATGGGGTTTACTTAGCTTGAATAGCTGTGTGCCATCCTAAAATAAGTTATAGCATTATTGCTTACCTTAGTCCGTGTTCAACTGAACTGAAAACCAACTGTAATAGTATAGTCCAACATTAGGTTTTACCTGCCTAAAATAGCTGTGTGCCATTCTTAAAAAATGTTTTGTAGATGTAGCTGACCTTGGGCTGCCTGGTGCAATACTACATTAGTGTAAAGAGTTCTTGCTCACCTTAGTCTGTGCTCCACTAAGCTGAAAAGCAACTGTAATTGTATATTACACCAAAAAGTCTTACTCACCTAGTATAACTTAACTTGAATGTGGTTATAGGTTTCTAGTGTTCTTTGAATTGGTGTTCCACTATCAGAAAAGTATACATGCAAATTGGTTTACTAAGCGATTTCTCAACTCTCAAATGAGTGTTGTTGCACAACTGCCGGGATCTACTACACTCGTATTACTGAAAGTAATCTAAAAGTAACTGATGGTTTTACTCCCCATGAATTGATGCATCATATACTACATGTGTTTGATAAGGTCCAACTTCCCTACAAATAGTTATTCTAAAGAAGGTTTATGCTTTCGTCTGTGTACCTTCAAGCATTGTGTTGTATTTTTATAATGTGTTTATGACTCTATGACAAAGTAACCCAAGACTTCATTTATGCCCAATTGTATTTATAATAAACCTTTATTTTTTGTTTACAATACTTCTGGTTCTAAGTGTTTCTGTTGAACTCTTGGTATACTACAAGTTCTTTGTACCATTCTACAGCCCTCTCACCCTCCTAAAGTAATCCTGGATGCTATGTCTATGCTACCAAATACTCAGGTGGCAGAGCCTTATACTAAGAGTGACATTTTGTACTGTCTCAGTTGTAGGGTTTTACTAAACCCTTAGTTGGACTTCAGACAAACGGTCCCAACAGGGAAAACAAGACAGGAAGATAGATCGTTTGAGAGATGAAAATCAGACTACCTTCGGAAGGAAAGGTGGTCTCTCTCAACGTCACCTTCTCATTGGAGAAAGCCAAACAGACAAGTTTAACTGACAACGCCTGGAGCTCACTCGCCAGTCTAGCGTAACTGATGGCAATCAGTAAAATCACTAACGGTGAGCAATCTTAAAAAACAGAAATGAAGGGGCTCAAATAAAGTGCACATCATAAATGGCCATGTCCAGGTAGCACGTTCTCTGGGTCCAATCCCGAGAGATTAAGATCATCGTAGCAGCCCGAGTGCCAGTGGCATTACAGTGATTGGTGGGAATGCATAGAGCAGGTCGAAATCCCACCGAACCCCACTTGCGTTCTAGGTTCCTCCCCTCAGCTGACTTCTTGGCTTCCCAAGTCACCTCTGAAAACGCAAGGCTATGTGACATAATGGAAACCCTCCTCTCCACCTCCTATCACCCCTAACCTACTCCCAGAATCTCACTTCTCTCCACCAAACGCTTACCCATCCTCTGATGAACTAAACCATGATGTGCTGCTATCAACCTATTTGAGCCACATACAATTAAGGAACTGGCACCTGTCACTTCTTCTAACCTTTCATCCCTCTTCAACACATCACTTTGTGGACATGTTACCTTCTTTTTATTAACAGACACTCTCATCCCCATTATTAAAAACAACTGATGAGCCCAGCAATCCCTCCTCCTTCACAGACGGGTACTCCTCCGGCCCCACTGCTAAGATTGATTTCTAAAATATGACCTGGTGGATAGATTTTATGAGGCCACCCTGGTTATGGTGAACAGAGCTCTGAGAGTTTATCCAACACCCAATCAAAGTAGTGTGGAGAACAGTCAAGGCTTAGTATCAGGACAGAGTGAGCATGGTCGGGGGCACTCACAGAGTCCAAACAGAATGTCACACAATATCTCATTTTAGACAGTCAATGATTAAAAAAAACAAGTGGCTGTTAGAGAGAATTCTCATTTTATGGCTAATTTCCCTTACCTATAGAGTTCCCCAGCAGCTTTGCTGGATTTGAAGGTTTTTTTTTTCTCCTGCTAAGAGTGAGACTCTTTTTCCCACTCTTAGACATTTTTGCTATGGGTTTTCTAGGCTGTTTTTGGGTTTAATGTCTATGGGGTTTTTCTCACCCCCATAGTAACCATCTTTATTCACATGTGTTACACAGCAACCTCTGTGCAGTGACACACGGGTGTCGTAGCGACCCCCCCAACATAGACTCCATACCCTGGGACTGACTACAGGATCCCAGGGCATGTAAAGTCCCCATTGACTTTACTAGTCAATGTTTATGAACTAAACCAGTACAACCCATCTTACTATGGAGGTACTGGGAAGGGTTAATAGTTTTTCCCTTATGTTCATTTTCGAGAGGGTACCGTACAGTCCCTCTCTCAAAAGTTTCTGGCTGGTGGCAGTGGTTACTACCGTAAATATTCGACCGCAAATATTTTCCTATGGGATTTTCCCATTGTTCGAGGCTACCACACTTTCTGACAGCCTCTAACATACCGCCGGTGTATTTTAATATTAACATTACTCCGGTTGGTTTTATTTGCCAGGACTTTCAAATAATTTCTTTCTCATGTCTTTCTCTAAACTCCTAACCCAGGTCGGGGATCCATTGTTCGTCCTTTTGGCGGGCTTCTGCCAAGAGGCCCATCTTTCGGCACCACTGAGCCTGGGGTGGGTCCATTGTGTGGGAGGGGGGAGTAGGACCCCTGGACAGGGTTGCCTCAGCAACCTATGTCGCACTCTATCCTGATAGGCTGGATGGTTTCCCGCCAACATGGCCACTCCACTGTTTGAGAGACAGCTAGGCTGTATGAATGGGGATCTTTTTTCATGAAAGCAGGGTCCTGAGGACTGGAAGAGCAAGACGACACCACTGGAACTAAGGAGCCAAAGAGGAGAGAAGCCAAAAACTTCTGCAATGACTGAACCACCGGTGAAGCCCTGCTACAGCGTCTCACCACTTTTCGCCACACGACGAGAGAAGATCTTCATCTGCAAGAGCATTCTTCCTTTGAGCTGGTGGGGCCAACCAGTTTGCCAATCGCCTTCCCAGAACCGCCTTGGTTAAATCACCAGTACCCTGTACTCGGAGGCCGGATAGCCAGGCACCAGTCCACCCGGACCACGATTTAAAGGAACGTACCTTTTATTCGTCGGGCAACACCGCGGCTGGTTTCATCCCTGGGTAGTGCAGTAACTCGAACCTTCTTCCACGACGAGAGCTCTCTTCCTCTGCTGGATCCCCCGAACTGCAGGAACTACCAGGAACAACCGCTACCGCAGGAGCCACTTCTTCATTTCAAAGGTACATTGCTCCGCCAGGCCGCCCTTTCGCGTGCTAGTGCTAAAGGGGTTTTAAATCCTTTACCTACCTGTTGGGTTGGCCACCCCTCGCTTTTAACATTGTCTTTCACCTTCTGCATCCACCTTTTCGAAATCGTTAACCAAAGACTTGACTACAGCTACAAGAACATTTTGCTCCTGGGCCCTTTGCCCTGTACCACTGACTCTGGCACAGGCCTATTGATTCTGGCTAAATTTGTTAGAAACTGCCTTCTCTAGATTGCTTCTCAACTAGGACTGTGTTGGTGCACCTACTTCTTATAACTACCTTTTCCTTCCCATTTTTTTAACCTGTGAAGTGCCATTTTGTTCGATTTTCATTTAAGTATTCTTTATGCTAAAGTACTGCCTTGCCTAACCTGACTCACAAACGTATGGGAAGTTTTGCTAGGGTGTGTAAGATATTTCTGTATAACTTGTGTTTTCCCTCCCTTGTGAGAAATTGCTAGAGTGCCATTTGTGTTTGGTTTTCACTATGCCGTTTTGCTCAGTTTTCACTCTTGCTCAAACTTGTCTACAATTTAACTAGGGAGTTGTGAACACTTTCTTTGACTGAATTTAACTTGCTTAATAACTGTGATAAATGTATTTATCTAGAAGTGTGTAAAATAAAAATATATTCTTTTTAATACAAAGCTTTGATCAGTGTTTCCTTGTGCCATAGTACTGAAGGACTATTGTGTAAACCTTGAATACTGCTCATCTTTCTCTTGAGCCAAGTCTGACTGCTTAGCCACAGCTACCAACTAAATCTTTGTGGTACAGACCGATACCAAAGAGGATTTATTGCTCTCACCTGTAGTCCTAATCTTCTGTAGTGCTCCCTAAGGGAACTGCACAGGATTCTGCTTAACAGTTACTTACCATGTCTGGTAACATTCTTTCGATGGGATGTTCCTCCGACGTATTCCACATCTATGACAGGTAATGTACACAGCTGTGCTGCTTCAGAAATTTTTCCGGCAGAGGGCGTCCTGAGTCGATTACGTCGATCCGTTGTCCCTCGAAGGCCTCCGTCGAGGGTCGACGTCACTGGATGTTATATATAGGACGTACGTCGCCCATAGCCTTAGTTATAGTCTTTTCCCAGAACGTTTGGCACCAATCTCCTGCCAGTATGACTGCAGAAAGCCTTGCGGAAATGTAAGCTGCAATCGCATAAGAAATTCTTAGTAGAGGGGCAGGCTTGGAGGGCGATGTGGAATACGTCGGAGGAACATCCCAAAGCAGTAACAACTTATGGAGGTGGGAAAAGAATTTACAATTTAGAATTTAAGTTTATACCCAATAAAATGGCTGAATAAAGGACTGCCTTACCAAAGGCCGAATCCTGGCCATGGATGGAGTCCAAGGAATAGTGTCTCACAAAAGTATGGACAGAGGCCCATGTGGCTGCTTCACAAATATTGCGAATAGGAATGCCCCTCTGTAGAGCAGTGGAGGCAGCCACACTTCTAGTAGAGCGAGCCCGTAAGCCTACTGGAGGGCCCTTTCCCGCCAAACGGTAACACTCAGAGATCGTCAAAATGATCCATCTGGACAAGGTCTGTTTGGAAACAGCCTGACCCAAGCTCCTTCCAGCATAAGCGACGAAGAGCTGATCGTCCACTCTGACCCGGGACATCCGTTAGAGATAGAAACTCAAATCTCTCCTAAAATCCAACCTATGGCGACTCTCCTCTTCCTTACCAGGATATGGAGGAGGATAAAATGCCGGAAGAACCAGCTTCTGGCTCAAATGGAATTCCGACAACCTTCGGAAGAACAGAAGGCTGCACCCGAAGGACAACGCTGTCCTTATGGAAAACAGTAAAGGGTGGCTTGGCGGAAAGTGCCTTCAACTCACTCACTCTGCGTGTGGAAGTAACCGCAACTAAAAAACATAGTTTTAAAGGACAACAGTCGCAACAGAAAATACAACCTGAAACACGTGTCGACTTACTGCCTAATGTAATATAGGCAGTTATCCATATATGAAGATTGTAATAAGAGGATATAATACTGAACAATAATATATTTGATCATTAGAGTGTGACCAAATTGATTGGTTATATAGTATTTGTATGAATGTTGGTTTGATAAAGTGAAATTAATGGTATGTTGGGTTGAATGATTTTTTATGTGGATCTTAAAAAAGTGTAAAATGTGATTTATGTTTTAAATAATTCATACACCATTGGGTGTTTTTTTATATATACAATATTATTAAAAACTCTGTTAAAATAAAAAAAGATTGAATCATTTGTTATTTATAAAGAAACAAATGCATATGATGTCATCCTCCATCTATGGGTTAATATCTTGTATTGTACTGTATATATAGCCACAGGACCCTAGATTTTTGGGCTATCCCCTTTAACTTTCTCCAACGGAAACGGTACAGGGATTTTGCTGCTGGCCTTCTGGCCGAAAGCAACACCTCCATCACGTCTTCGGGGAGGTCCCAATCCTTATACCTCAACCTTTCGGATACCTAGCATGAAGGCTGAGAGACTTGACCTCTGGATGGAGAACCCGACCCCCCCTCCCGTGAGAGCAGATCATCTCGGTAGGGAAGATGGCATGGAGGGCAGATGGACATGTCTAGAAGGTCTGGGTACCATGCTCTCCGGGCCCACGCTGGAGCAATGAGGATCATTCGGGAACCGAACCTCCGTAACCTCTGCAACACTTGCGGAATGACGGGGACTGGAAGAAACGCGTACAGTAGTGGGAAGGACCACTCCACTACGAACGCGTCCTCCAAGGCTCCTCTTGGAGGAAATTTCCACTAGCAGAATCTTTCACACTTCCGGTTGACACTGGTGGCAAAGAGATCCACTTGTGGGGTTCCCCAAAGGGGCGAAGATCTCCAAAAGAACTTACTGAGCCAGCTCCCACTCATGAGAGACTGTGCTCTGCCTGCTCAGAGCGTCCGCCGCCACGTTTTCGTCTCCGGCCAGATGAAATGCCGAGATCGAAACTTCCGGCTGGATGGCCCACCCAGAACCAGAGCTGCATCTCCTCCTTGAGTGACCCTGCCCCCACCCCTTTTTGTTGAGGTAGTGCATGCCACTGTATTGTCCGTCATAATCAGGACATTCTTCCCCTGCACAGACGGCAGAAAATCCTTCAGGGCTAGCCTGACGGACCTCAGTTCTAACAGATTGATGTGGAGTCTGGACTCTGACGGGGACCAACGGCCGCTGGCTGTCAACTCGTTGGCACGAGCGCCCCAACCTGTGAGGGATGCGTCCGTCACAATCGTCACCTCCGGCCATAGTTGCCAAAATGGTGCTCCCTTCATCAGATTGCCTTCGTCGGCCCACCATAGAAGATCCTGGGTGACCGAGGTCGGAATCTGAACGGGATCCGACATCCTGCCGGAGAACTGCGACCACTGCATCTTGAGAGCCCACTGCAGAGATCTCATCCGCAGCCTGGCCACTGGCACCAGGAAAATGCAGGATGCCATGAGGCCAAGCAAAATCAAGAATTCGATCGCCAGGAGACTCTGGGCATGTTGAAACTTGTCCACCATCTGCAAAATGTGATGAGCCCTTACCTGGGAGGCGAACACTTTCCCACGGATGTGTCGAGCACTGATCTGAGGTATTGGAGCCGTTGCATACGTGTCAAATGTGACTTGTTTAAATTGAGGGAGAAGCCCAGCTTGTAAAGGCAGTGGCAGGGGACGGACGGACGATCCAGGGCTTGCTCGGGAGAGCGCGCCCTGATTAACCAATCGTCCAGGTAGGGGTA
This sequence comes from Ambystoma mexicanum, assembly GCF_040938575.1. Taxonomy (NCBI): domain Eukaryota; kingdom Metazoa; phylum Chordata; class Amphibia; order Caudata; family Ambystomatidae; genus Ambystoma; species Ambystoma mexicanum. The sequence continues at coordinate 523,334,385 of NC_090923.1, forward strand.
GACGTGAATCCCCCTTTCCTGAGATATGCTGCCACCAACACCATCAGCTAGGTGAAGACCCTCGGGCGGAAGACAATCCGAGCGGCAGGACCCGAAACTGAAAGTGCGAGTCGCCAACCGCAAACCTCAGGTACTTCCTGTGCTTGGGATGAATCGGCATATGAAAGTAAGCATCCTTGAGGTCTAGAGACACCAACCAATCCTGAAGTTGAAGGGCCTGGAGGACTTGAGAAAGAGTTACCATCTTGAACTTGTCCTTCCTGAGGAGCTTGTTCAACCAACGCAAGTCCATGATGGGTCTCCATCCCCCGTCCTTTTTCGGGATCAAAAATGAAGGGGAATACCATCCCTTGTACCTCTCCGCTACAAGCACCAGTTCTATAGCGCCTTTCTCCAGCAGGGATAGGATTTCCTGCGCAAGGAGTGGATCCGGACGCTTCAGAGAGAGCTTCCCCGGTGGATTGTCGTGGGGCCTCTGCCGGAATAGAAAACAATAGCCGTGAGATATGATCTCCAGAACCCACACATCTGAAGTAATGGCCTGCCATTATCCAAGATGCTGCAGAAGTCTGCCCCCAACCGGCGAACCATGGGACATGGCCTCATGGCTGAGTGGCTGCGGCAGTGCCTGAGGGCAAAGAAGCAAATGCCCGAGCAGCTTTGGCACCCCGTGTACCTTGCTTTCCACCTCTGGTACTCCTACGATGGGCCTTTTGACTGGCAGCTCCTCTCGATCTACCAAAGGAAGAGTAGTACCGAAAGGAACCTCCCCTACATTGCTGTCCCCTACGTCAAAAAGGCAGAGGTTGACGAACTGCAGCGCTCAAAGACTTCACTGCAGCTTTGGAGATCTGCAACCTCTCAAGGCTCTTGTCAGCCTTGCTGCCAAACAGATGAACACCGTCAAAGGGCATGTTCGGAAGATGGGATTGCACATCAGGAGCAAACCCTGACTTCTGCAACCACGCAAACCTGCATATCATGGTGCTCGCAGCCATGGACCGCCTGACACAGTCTGCCGTGTCCCAACCATTCCGTTCCTTCCCTTCGGGAATATGCTCAGCCACCAAAGACGCACAGTTCCACAGAGTGTGTGTGAATCTCGCCAAGGCACAAGTGGAGTTGACAGACTTCAATGCCATACACCCAGACGAAAATACCTTCTTTGCCCAACCATCAAAGCGCTTATCGTCCCTATCAGGAGGGATGGTAGGGTACGCAGCCTGCTTTGAGGAGGTTGTAGTAGCCACCTGCACCACCAAACTCTCCGGAGTAGGGTGCGTCGATAAGTAGCAGGGGTCACTACTGGATGGGCGGTATTTTTTCAGAAGCGATTTACTAACTGCCAGTAGACTCTCCGGAGCAGTCCAAGCCGCCGCCACCCTCCTTTGCAAAGCCATGTGAAACGGCAACAGCGGGTCAGTTGGTGGACCTTGATCCAGGATGTCTGTCAAATCATCCCGAGTAAAATCAACAGGTGGAGCAGACCACCCCAAGTATTCTAACACCCTTGACATGAGACGCCGATAGGAGGAATCCACATGCGCCCCAGGCTCAGGACGGACAAATTCCACCTCCAAAGAGGTGTCAAGGCCATTAGCGTCATGCAATGACTGACAGAGTTCCTCCATCTGACTACGCCCAGACAAAAGATCATCAGGGACATCAGGAGGCACAACCATCTCCTCATCAGACAGTTCCTCAACCTCTGAAATATCTTGCAAAGGTTGGAAACACACTAATCTAGGAGTAGGAACAGAATAGGGCTCAAAAACAGGCCTCACAGACTTACTGAGAGCCTTCCTCAGAGGTTTCACAGCCCCCCGGGGCACCTCTGGCAAATCCTCCACAAACGGCGTCGAGACTAGCTGGTCCCACTAGTTCAAGCGAATGAAGGCCCGATGAGGGTCTTTGAAGATCAGGCAGAGAGAGCAGGGATTCACTGGGGCGGGAGAGGTTGCTGGGCCACTGCAGAAGTCGTATTCGGGTCATCAATGTTCTGCCTTTCTTCTGGGATACTTGGATCCAACATAGATCTCCAGAATAGCTGTAAAATTGTTCCTCGTTTCCAAAATCCAAGCTGGAAGCAAGTCTAAGCCCACCAATAGGAAAGATCTGCACCATTCGAAAAGCCAGTAGGTTGTCCAATCAGGGACAATCAAAGAAGGCCAAACTACAATATGAAAATCACACAATCGAAAGCTTGTGGCATGGCCATTTTAGGGCACGAGCCATGTTTAGTAGCCATACGCAGTGAATGTGCACACCAAAAATAATGCTAACACATTAGAAAATGTAATTGCTGCACCCAGCTTGTCTTTGGGCAGATGCAAAAGTAACCAAAAATCCCATGTGCAAAAAGACGCAGTGATAAAAAAGAATCCCCATTGCACTACATTGCAAGTTGTTGTGTGCAATGTATAAATACAATAATTGAAAAGGGAAACAACGTTTACCAGTGTGGATAGTCTGAAGGACTGATCAGTTTCCCCTTAACAAATGAGCAAAAGGCAAGCAAAGTTTCACTTCCTTTGAAAAAGTAAGGCCAGTATCTAATACAGAGCAAAAAGGATTGAGTTCCAGAGGAATCTATGGAGGGAAAGTTGCAAAAAGAAAATCTTTCCTAACACCCACCACTCCGAAGTCCTCAAACAAGTTATCTTTAACAGCATCGTTAGTTACTCTGCTTGGGCTGGTGCACTGTGCAACACCTTCACTTCAGTCAAGGGACAACTCCAAGATGCTATGGGCACAAAATAAGTACTTTATGATTCATAAATCTGAAGATTGACGCTAGATTTGTAGCAATGTCCCTTTAGCTATAATGTGCTGTTTTGACTGCAGGAACCTCTGGATAGGAATTTGAAATGCTTGCTATCTTTCTCTTAATGTGTCTGTTAGCAATGTAAAAAGGAGGGAATGTATTCCTAACCCATTTGTTTTTCATATGATACACTGTCAGTCCAAGCAAAAAGGTAGGCCCCATTCACGTGAAAAAGGTAATGCTTGCAAAAGATGACCTGTGAAGATCAATCTGGAGGCAAGGAGGTTACAGGTTTGGGGTAAAAAGATAATTAAAATGCGCAGAATTTACTCTACTGCTTAAAGTTGTTCCTTTTCTATTGTTTCTGAAAGTGTATACTATATAGGTCTTGGAGTACATTTTAAAAAGGTATAGTTTTATTATTTTTGATGCTTTACAAATGCTTTTTTGCATTTAAGTATATATAACTGACAGGGCACTGTATATCGCCTCTTTGTAAGCATAGACAAAATATTGCTGTAGAATATTTCCCATGTCTCTTGAAATATAACACGATAATTGTTCACGCGTGCAGCTTATTAGTGATTTAGTAGATGTCAGACTGCCGTGATTTTCAGTGGCGTTATCGATGAGGCCATCAAGGATTTCATATGTAATGTTGCAACTGACGACATATCTGGTGACATCAATTTGATCAAGAGCCTTACAATGATGGGGATCAAGGTGGCATAATGTGCAACAACTGCTAAAGTCCGGGGGGTTTGTTGCATTAAACCATAAACTTATCACTTTAAAATGGTTTTACTCAGGTTCAAGGGTTTCGTTATGCTAGGACTCCCACCACCTATATTTCAATATTTTTTTGTATTGATGTCGTCATGTGATGTCATGAAGGTATGCAACATGGGTTTCAGTTTAAGATGTTTACTTTACCTGATGCAGCCAATTTCTTCGGGTTTTCTTGTATTGTTCTTCAATTGGCAGATTGGTTAGAGGCAAACCGCATAAACCTATGCCAATGGTAATCCCTGCTGGAATCCATTTTTGGGTTAATACATCGACACCTGTGTCACGCTGAAGAGGAGAACTACAGAGTTTGCCATGTACCAGCGGCACAGTAAAGTGCAAGGATGAGGGATCGCGACACACAACTTTCCAATTGGCTTATTGAGTAGCGAAAAACTGCATATTAGTCTAGTGGTAATGCCTGCTCTACAAAGGTTGTGAGGAGATCGTGACATCTGGGCTCTCCTGCCACAGAAAGAAATACGAAGAGTTTGCCATGATTCCACTGTACCATGAAGGGCAGGAAGCAAGGCGGAGCGAATCACTTGTCACCACCACAAAGTACTCTGATGGTCGGAATTGGTACTGGAAAATGTGAATATACTATAGGTTGGCAAAGCAAGAAAGGTTAACTATAAAAGCTAGTTTCAAGAAAGTATACGATAGTGCTTAAAAAGTGACCACAATGAAAGCACCCCCACTTGTCTGCATTATGAACTAAGTGTGCATGGAGATCTGCAGCCACCACTTTCATTGATGCCTTGTAAACATGACATTAAGAAACAAACAAACCCCTGCCTCAATCCACCACTGCACCCTCTGAAGATCCATCATTATTATGAACTCTAAGCATTTTGACTGTTTTTCGGTGCTTAGAATTACTTGTCAGATGAGATTCTCTGTACTGATTGGTCCTTGGTGTTAACTTCCTGCTCAGCTTGTTTGGTTTTATGATCTACGCCACTATACGGTTTAGTCAGTTATGAACGCAACACATAAAATAAAAAAAATAAAAAGGAGACATGGCTAAGAGCTCATGAGGAAGAAATGCAATCCAAATTCAATATGGTCTGTGGACATTCAGAAGGACACAGACTCAGTGAGGGCATGATACCAAGTGTTAAAAATACTGGTCTTTCCTTAACACTATGGGTGTTTGCCTACCTATGTTATTAAAGTGCTCATCCGTCATGAAATGTCCAAAGGGAATACGTTCGCTGTCCAAAACTATCCTTACTGACCCTGCCACTATGAGAAAAACTACCTCCAGTTAGGAGACAGAAGTACCCTCTGGAGAAGGGAGTCCAATACCAGTCTTTAGTACCAATAGTCTTCTTGACTTCTTGGACCAGAATTCCTCACTTGCGTGGTTGGGTTCTTGGGCTCCCTATTATACATAATCTGCAAATAGTCTCTTGTGACTTCTTGGATTAAGCTCTTTAGTTTGAGTTATTTGGTTTTCTCTCCCTTTGGCGATTCTTCTCAGGGATCTCTTATTAAATCTCCTTTCTGGGTTGTAGCTCTCTGAGCTTTGTTGTACTTTACTTGCAGTGTGACTCAATTGCTTACTTTCAGTAGGTTCTGTGCCATCTCTGGTTTTCTCATCAACACTATTTTCTTGGTAATGTGAAACTACGGAAGGGGGCTGTGAACGGAAAAACCACCCGCACTGGGTCTATTGAGAGTTATGTGTATATAAATATGACTCCCGCAGCATGTGTCTGTGTAAGGGACTTGTACCCCAAAGGCCCAGCAAAACAATACAAAATAACTGGAGACCCAACACAAAAATGCTTGTGGAACTAGAAATGGTGAACAGGAGAATTGTGATTCATTGTATCATCACAAACAATGAGCAAAAGGAATATATAACACTGGACAGCCGACACATGTTTCGACCTTGATGCAGGTCTTTATCAAGGCTGGGAGAATAATTTGCCAATGACGACTTCTCCCTGGTATCTCTCTTGTTATGCTTTCCTGTGTCTGTCACAGTGTCCCCAGTCTGGTCTTGCATGGCAGGACACCCGATAGTCTTCCCGGGTTGGTGATATCGGCGATGTTTTTGGACTCTTGGTCCACCACAAACTCCTTCTTGTGGTCTTGCCACCACCTCTTATGGGCTCCTGCATTGTGCTTTCTCGCATTTCAGGGATACGCCAATTCCGGCATATCGTTCTGTGATGATGGGCGAGTTGGAAACTTGCAGGCTTCCTTCATTATCAGGACAGACGCAGAACGTGGCTTGCCCGGCTTGCGTACGTGGTTCTCGCTCTCTCCTTTGTCTCGTTCTCCTGCGTCTCTTTTTGAGTGTAGCTTTATCCACAAACTCGTCTCAGTGGATGGGACCTTCTAATTTAAAGAGACATGATTAGTTTCCATTACCATATTTATTATGAGTGTATTTGTCCCAGTACTCTGTGATTGTGGTTTCATTGTTGCAGTCTTGATAACTCACCAGATTTGGTATATCAAATGTCTTTAAGGGCACAATGTGCCTGATCCACAGAAACGTTTTAGAATGGTGCAATCCCTTAGGAAAACGTTCTGTGAATCAGACCCAATATGTGCGGCCTGAGTGAGCTCCTCACGGGAATGGGGTCCTTGCCCCCATTGGGGAGTCTCTTACCTCTACTCGTAGCGAGGGTATTGCAAAGTGGGCAGACCTCCCTAGAAGGAAGAGGTTCCCCGTTGGGGAGAAGGGAAGAATTCCCTCGATTCATCACAGGTCAAATAAAAAAAATACACATTTTTTGTGAAAAAGCTTTTAAGTACTCACTAGAAAAGTCAGCATGTTTTGTTATACAATGGTTAATGTAGGGAGCATTGAAGTTTGAAGTAGAACATTATGAATTTAAGAGCACCTTGACATTTTGGCATTCTCTTCCCAGTGTATTCCGCAAGATGATGTCCCCAGGCAACAGAGACCGCATGGAGCAGCCCTATACTTGGTAAGCGGGCATGCTTCCCAGTTTCGCCTGCATGTCTAGCCTCCATTATCACCTAATGGTGTAGCTCATTGATTTAAACACCTGCTTGTAGTGTCATCGGTTTGAAACTTTGCTGGTCCCCTTACCTTTTCATCATTGATAAAATGTAAGTGATTGACTTGGGTAAATAAAATTATAAAAAGTCACCCCTTTTTCCAGCTGAATAGAAGTTTTCACATCTTTCCATCATTCGGTCAGTGTGCCACATTTCCGGTAACTGAGCAAACCAATTTTGTTTTCAGAGTGTAGTTCCTTGGGGTGTCAACAGATGTGCTTTTACTGCACATTTCTTTACTTCCATTTCTTTTTGCAATATCCACCCTCATACTGCCCGACCCAAAATTCACCTCTGCATTTTGCAGCAAACATTTGGTAATAAAATGCAGTAAATAAATTCTGTGGTGACCTTCTTGTGGTAAAAATACCGGAATCCCAACAGATTTATACTGCAATGTTTAAAAAATAATTATTTGATTTTTATATAGTGATTTGCCCCAAATCGCTTTAGATAGGACATATTTACATACATTACTATTATTACCCAATCGAAATTGGTACTGATTTATTGACCTTGGAAGGATGAAGTGCTGTGTTGCCTTGCCGGGATTCGAACCCGTCACCTGCAGATCAAATATAGATCACAGCAACAAACGTTTAACCCTCTGAGCCATCTTACCGGCTAAATACATAAATGTATGTCTAAATATTGAAATGACACCATAGTATTGAAATGACACCATAGTACTGACAAATGACCGTTCTGAAATGCCACTTAAAATAGCGCGTATCTTGTGCCAGATATTTTGCTATGCATGGGCTGATTCTCAGGGCATCTTTTGGGCCGGGCAGGTTTCTTTACTGAAGATTCTACTATCCCAGAGATGTTCCTGTGAAAATGGGAGTTCATGCCAGGGATTGCATCTTGCAGGGGATGACTGGTTATATGTAAAGAATTTTTGGGACAGTCAATGGATCAAGGTTTCACCTTGCCTACAGGATAACGACTGTGTGTGTGTGTGTGTGTGTGTGTGTGTGTATATTCAGTGGAAAAACTTTAGTTAAGTAGTTAACACGGAGTTAAGATGATCCAATTCATGACAGCAAAACTCAGGAAATGTGTCTTGTCTGGGAAGTGACGACAATACTAACTCTGAGTCCCCATCATAGAAGTCCCAGATGATGTAATTTGGATCTCACTGTTGATCTCTGGTGTGATCTCATGTACGTGCTCATGGGCTCAGCAATGGCCCATGAGTTCTTCCCAGCAAAATGTTATCAGCGTGAGCTGTCCAGAATTTGAGTAAACTGTTGAACGAATGCAATTCTGGACATCTACCTCAATGCCCTTATTTGGATTTTTCAAACATAGGTGATCCTTCATAAATGATTGTCAAGGTCATCGCATAAGAGACCCGGATCTTTTGTGAGTGCTTCTAAATCATCAAGCCTTTTCTTTGAGAATTCCTGAGCTGGGTTGAGGTCTTGTAGCAAAAACTCAGTCAGGGCACACTTTCTCATAAGAATATATTCAGGTTCTAATGTCTGCTGCTTTTTGGGTTCATTTGGTTTTCAAACATTGCCGCAGGTCACCTTTGCTCAGCTGCACTGCCTGGGGTGGAGCGTCCACTATGGGGGGGGATCAGGTTGCGACCCCCGACGAGGGCAGGGGATGGACCACACCTAATGGTAATGGTTCTGGGCCCTCGTTTTAGTTAGATACTTCAGCAAGCACGGACAACTTATCTTAATGTAGTTTCACCTTGCCTACCGTGTACATGACTCCCACCCCAGAATGAGTTTCCCTGCTTGGAGTGCAGGAGCAAGGTCACAAGGTGCCAAAGACAAGTTCTATTTCTTTCAGATAATCTATCAGGGCGGATCAGAGTTTCTAAGAGGGAACTTCCTATGCTGAATTGGGTTAAGTGGTCTTGATGCTGGCAAAGAGTGGGGAAGCTTCACAATCAACCCTGCGGTTGGTCCACTCCTCACATGATATTAGCTGTAAATGGGCAAGAGGGCATACATTCCACAGACCCACCCAATATTAAAAAAGATCAATACCTCAACTTTCCCTCAAGCGTTTGCTCCACTGTCCTCGATTCGATTTTTCTCTCCTTTCATATCACTGCTCATGAGCTGCAGCAAGCATTATCACATCACACAGTCAGAAGTGCATCAACCTCCTTCCCGAGCCTTAGGGGTGTCGCCAACATCCCTTTCCCCTGCAGCACTTTGTGTCAACATGTTGTGTGTCTTTGGCAATTCGTCAATTCCAGTTTGCGGGTGCCGTCATAAAAAAGGGACTGGGCAGCAGAAGTGAAAGTTCCACAGTGGAGAACCAAGACCCACTTGCTTCGGCGGCTATTAGCCACACACCCGCAAAACCAATTGTAAACGGTCTGGTTTCTTTTACCAATTTTTCACAAGAAGTGTGCTGTAAAATGCACCAATATAAGCATTTATTTTTTTTAAAAAATCTGTCAGGGGAACTCACATCAACGTAACTTTGCTGGTTTGGGTTCCCTCGCGATGCTCTGTCACGCATAGTCACAGAAAATGTTTGCGCCCCTTCAATCAAATTCATCAGCCGCCAATGGGATCAAGTAGGTAGTCATGCACAGTTTAAGGGTAGGGGATGAAGAACCTCACATTGTAGCTGGTTACAAACCTATTTTAATTGACTCTCCTCCTATAGCTAAGTTGTGGAGAACAGCGCTGAGGCAGTCTGTGGAGCACAACAATTCTCTTCAACAGCATGTCCAAATCATATTTGCGATATAGTAGCATATAAGAGCCAGTGGCATAATAGAGGGATAAAGAGGGTTAAAATGGACCAGCTGCTCATTTTTGAACTCTCCAGGCTGGATGGAGCGAATGGTCGACCTTGCAAAGCTGGAAAGAATCAACTTCAAGATTTGAAAGCCTGAGTAAATTACAAATGATCATCTTTTTTAAGACCTCTGTACACAACCTATCTGCTTTCCCCTTAGGGCAGGAAAAATAATGTTTCTGCACCATGTCTAAGGTAGCCCAGGGGTTGTCCCAGCTCTTCTGGTGGAGGCTTACTGTAAACACCATGTTAGTTGGTGACGAAGATGACTTGGTGAGTAGAGTATGTGACGATTCATCATATGTAGTAATTGTAAACTGTTTATTTGTACAGCGCTTATACAAAAGTGAAGTTCTTTAAAGCGCTTCAAGGCGGGAAGGGAATAAGGGAATACAGCAGTCTTTCTTAGGAATTGAAGTTTTCCGAATTATCTAACCAAAAAGTAACTAGCGTAACTAGGCCCAACGGCATTTCTCCTAGTGCAAGTGCATGAAAGTGTAACATGTGCAACCAGATAAGGGAGGGGAGACAAAGGGGGGGGACAAGACAGAACTCGCTAGGCCTGGTAAATTCAGGTCATGCAAGTGTACAGACCGAGGTGCAAGAGAGGGGAAGAGGGAACAAGTGCACCCAGTCCAGTAGGGCCTAGAGATAAGTGTGGAGAGGTCGTCCCCATGACCATCAGTCTGGCTTTAGAGCATCCAGAGGCACGGAAACTGCTCTTCTGAACACCCGTGAAGACCTGCTCTCAAATCTTGACTCCAACTCTCCCTCTGTCCTCATTCTTCTCAACCTCTTTTCTGCTTTTGATACAGTAAACCACAGCATCCTGATAACCAGTCTCTGTGACACCATGGGCATCACAGATCAGGCCCTGGCGTGGCTCGCCTCCTTTCTTTGACCTGCGAGGGAGGCCAGGTGGAACTTGGGCCCTTTCTCTCCTCTACCACTCTCTCTACTTGTGGTGTCCCCCAGGCATCTAAACTTTTCCCGTGGTTATCTACATGGCCCCCTTCGCCAACAGGATCTCTACCTTTACCTCCAATTTTCAGTGTTATACAGATGACACGCAGCTCTCTTTCAGGCTACCCTCTGCCGCCTCCTCCCCGCTCATCCCCGTCTATCCGCAATTCAGGGTTGGTGTGTTAACTATCAATTCCTGAATGCAGTATGACAGACAATGTCCTCATTGGGACCCCTGCACCTGCTTTCCCACTTTCTCACTGGCCTACCTCCCTTGGCCCTGCACCTTCACCTACCAATGAGGCAACACATCTTGGGGTCTTCTGTCTCCACTCTCTCTTTCTCTTCTCACATCTCAGACATCCCCAAAAAGTCCAACTGACCAACTGCACCTCCTCAGAAGTATTCTACCTTTCCTCACTTTTCCCCAAGGGCTCATCACCTCGAGAGCCTTGGTTCTCTCTAGGCTGGACTATTGCAACAGCCTCTTTCTCAATCTTCATACTTCTACTCTCCGTCCTCTACAACTCAACCAGAACAGAACCACATGACTTATCCTTGGCCTCAAGCCCTTGGACTGCATCTCTCTGGCGCTGAAATCCCTCCACTGGCTCCCTGTGGCTGCAAGGATCAAGTTCAAGACCCTCTGCATAATCCACAAGGTTTTCTGGGGCTGGGGCCCGCACCATCTACAACGCCAGGGTCAGATCTGTGATGCCCAGGGTATCACGGAGTCAGGAGATCAGGATGTTGTGGTTTACCATGTCGAAGGCAGAAGAGAGATCGAGAAGAAGGAGGACAGAAGGAGGAGAGGTAGAGTCAAGATTTGAGACCAGGTTTTCACAGGTGTTCAGAAGAGCAGTTTCCATGCCTCCGGATGCTCTAAAGCCATACTGATGTCATGGAGACAATCAACAGATTCAGTGTGGGGGAGTAAGCTGAGAGATAGCTAGTTTCTCCATGAGTTTGCTCAGGAAAGGAGTGATAGAGATCAGGCGATAGTTTGCTGGGATAGAAGGGTCAGAAGAGGGTTTTTTGAGCACAGGGTGTAAAAGAGAGTGCTTGAGAGATGTTGAGAAAACTCCAGTGGTGAAAGAGAGGTTGCAAAGGTTGGCCAGCAAGAAAATCAATGTTGTCCTTGATGGTTTTAGAAGGGCATGGGTCAACCTTTTTGGAGGAGGCTTTCATGGACCAGACTTGTCTGGAGACCTCCACTGGTCCGACAGGGTAGAGGGAGGAGAGAGGAGTGGGGATGGCTGAGGGGGGCCCAAGAGATGTGGGTGCAGGCGAAGGTGCGGGAGGAGAGAGGACAGGATGTCCTGTGTTCTGGCAGTGAAATGGGCAGTCAGGGCCGAGCAAAGGGCCTGGGTGGGTGCATTTGAGGATGAGGCTGCAATAGGATTGGCTAGTTCCTTGCAGACTTTGAAGAGTTCAGCCGTGTTGTTAGATGCAGCTGAGATGCGGCTTGAATATAGACCCTTTTCTTGGAGCTGATGCAGAGTCTATATTGCCTTTGAAGAAGGCAGCAGGCCAGTTGGTCCGACGGTGCACTTCAAGATCCTCATTTCGGCTCTGCTGCTCTGCACTTTCCTTTAAGCGCAGCCAGCTTGGAGATGTACCAAGAGTTGCACTTTTTGGAAGACTTCAGACACACCCTAATGACAGGGGCAAGAATGTCAAGAGTGTTAAGAGCGTTAGAGATGGAGAGGTGAAAGTTTGAAAGGGCTGCGTCGGGGTGGGAATCAGCCTTAGGAGTAGAAGGAGGAGAGCAGGTGGAGGCAAAGGCAGCCACTGTCACTCTTTTCATGGGTCAATGACCTTGAAGGAAGGAGGTAGTGAAGGGTGTGCCGGTGCTAGAGGAGAAGAGTGTCATGTGGGAAGAGAGAAGAGAATGATCAGTCCTGGAGAGTGAGGTAGAGAGAGGGATGTCTGTTGAGATGAAGGCATCTAGGGTGTGGCCAGCGGTGTGCGTCGGGCCATAAGGTAGCATGGAGAGAGAAAGGAGAGTTGCATAGGTTGCGGAAAGGACCTGAGGAGTCAAGAGAATCAAGATGGAAGTTAAGATCCCCCAGGAAGAGGAGTTGGGAGGAGGAGGAAAGGAGAGAAGAGGCCAGGTCAGCCTATTCGGGGAAGAAGCGGGTAGGCTGGCCCGGCGGCTTATAGAAGGTGGCCAGAGTAAGAGAGGAGAAAAAGGGGGATTCCCTTTCCATGAGGCCAGGGAGGTGAGGCTGCTACCCAATAGTCCCCTTTGGGGTGGTAGAATGTGGGAGGAGCTCATGGGAAGATACATCCTCCCTGAGGAGAAGGACGAACACCTGGGTAGGATTATGCAGAACATCCCTAACATTCCCAAACCCTTTACCAGCTTTTAACCAACCTCCACTTGCTAACGCTTTCATTTGCTATTGTGGTATTATACCATTTACTAACTGCAACATTGAGACAAAGAAGAATACCTGGGAGGCAGGTACTGAGATGAAGAGGATGCACGGACGCAAGAAGAACACTTCAGTGAATTCAGATGAGCGTTCTAGCCTTCCAGGAAGAAACCTATTTATACAGACTTTAAAAACCGAAGAGGGACTTGACAAGATGTCAAGCTGTCCCCGGAGCAACAGCGTTCAGGCAAACGGTTCGGTGCATACAATTCAAAGGGATGGAGACGAGGATGCCGTCGAAGGCCGAGATGCATCTGTAGCAGGTTGGACACAAGACCCTGCAAGAAACTGGTGAGGCAGTAGCACAGCCTCCAGGAAGAAGTGGACTGTGCGGTCCGTAACAGGTGATGATACTGCAAGTAGCCAAAGGCTGCAGAGCCACTGCAGCAACTCAGAAGCTGTCTGAAGCTGCCGAAGACCGAGACAAGGCAAGTGCAGACCCCAGGAGAGACCGGAGCCCAGTGGGAAGACCATAGAAGGTATGGGGGAGAGCACCATCACCGGTGGGGGCACAAGAGTGTCCTGGCAACTGAGTAACGGCACATGGTGAAACAGGGGCAGGCACCATTCCCCTAATTTGAAGGAAGTACAAGTGAATTTTACATTATAGGAAATGTTCCTTGCGTCAGTGAGACAAAAATCACTGACCACCAGAGAAGGGTCGAGGACCCCGATGTGATAGTGCAACTTTTGCATCCGAAAACGACTTCATGTTAATGGTAGCCCCAAGGCCACTAACTGTCAAAAGAGGATTGCGAACCCTGACAATAGAGAGCAAGATAAAGATACAAGGCAGTACTTGGCAGGGTAGTAAACCAAGTGGGCCAACTCAAAGAAAATGTGAAATCGGAATTGGGTGTTCTAGGTGAGAAGCCTGATGGAAAGAAGACCAGGGGAAGGGAGTCATTCCCCTTGTTTTGATGAACTGAGAGCAAGATAAAAGGAGAAGGTAGTCATTCTCCTGGTAGCCAGGACTGGCAGTAAAGTCCAAGAAGGCCTAGCAAAGGGAGTCATTCCCCCAGGCTATCTGAAAGCATACGTCAGGATGGAGAAATTACTCACTGTAATGTTCTGTCTATGGATTCTTCTCACACAGATTCCTCATCTGATAGATATCTTCATCTAGCCCTGCTGCTTGGAAAACCTTTGGCAGGGGGCGTAATGGACTTCGACTCAGCCGTTGATCATCGGTGCGCCTTGCTTGGTGCTCAATCGTCAGCTCCAGACGTGATAAACGTTGTATATATGCTGCGCCACTATGCCCATACTTCAGTTCCTGCCCTTCCCCCCTGGCCCTCCAAGCTCAGCCGCTGCAGAGGAAAGCCAAATAGCCAATGGAGGGTTAGCCACAAGGATCACCATAGGATCACCATAGGGATACAAAGAATTTGCAAAAAAAACCTTATTAACAAAACTTATTTTTTGTTGTTTTTTTCCAGTGAGAGAAACATACAGCTCGCTAGACAGCAAGCAACCAATTCTAGGGCCGTCACTAAGCCTCCCCTCTCCCGAGAACAGGCATACACCAACTGCTAACGCTTTCTGTGCGGGGATGGATGGGAGTAGCGATGAGGAGTCTGTGGGAAAAGAATCCATAGAAAGAACATTAAGGTGAATAATTTCTCCTTCAATGGATTGCTTTTCTCTCACAGATTCCTCATCAGATAGACTCCCAAAGCAGTGGAATAATGGTGGTTCGTAGAAAACTCACAGCAAAAGATTTTGTATTAGTACCCAGCGAGAGTCAAGCAGAATGCAACAAGCATTCTGATTGGCTCTCGCCGGGTCCTTACCCGGCCGAGAATCCTTTGATTCTCAGCCGGGATACCAGCTGCCTTTTCCTCTGCTTGGGGGGGGGGTTGCAGCTCCTCAGCCAATGAGGAGGCCCAAAGCGGGGAGATCCCCGCTCCGAGCCTCCCCACGGCTGAGAGGCTGCCTTCGGCCCCGCCGGGGACTCGGGTAAGCTTTATTTATTTTTTCTTCCCTCCAACCCCCCCCTCCTCCTTGCCCTCCCCCATCCCACTTACCTTCTTGCTCCTGCGTCCCTACTGGGGGAAGATGGCAGGCTCCAGCAGTGTGGAGACTTGGAGCGGGGCCCTCCCCGCTGCGCGCCTCCACAAGGCTGGAGGCTTCCATTGTCCCCCGCCGGGGACGCAGGTACTTCTCCCCCCCTCTTCCCCTCCTACTTTCTGCTTTTTTTTTGGGAGCAGACGTGCTGGGAACCTTCTGTTCCCAGCGCATCTGCTTCTGATGGCCGCCATGGAAAGGGAAAATGGACTCCGTTTTCCCTTTCCCAGCGGCCATTTTCTTGGTCGTTTAAATTTTTTTTCCGGTCCCGAAACGCTGCAGCATTTCGGGACAGAAAACATTGCTTTTAGTGCCCAGGTCAAGCATATATTGCGGGCCGGGGTACTAATAGCAATATGACCCTCGCGGCGGGGGCATTACTGACTTGGTAATGCCCCAGGGCATTAGCTGAGTCGGTAATGCCCCCGGCGCTCGGGTCATATTGCTTAAATATTGCCCTATCAAAGCGAGCGTCAGCCTCACATGCGACATCTAGACTATAGTACCTCGGGAAAGTGAGGACCAGGTTGCCACTCAGCAGATGTCCCTAATTGGAACTCCCCTTTGCAGGGCTGTAGATGCAGAGATTCCTCTGGTGGAGTGAGCACTGATGCCAGGAGGGAACTCCTTGTCTGCGGATTGGTATCATTCAGCAATACATATGATCCATTGCGAGAGTCTGCTTGGTGACAGCCAGATCTTTTCTGGACAAGTAGTAGGCTACAAACAAACGTCTGATTTCCTATATTCTGCCATCTTTGCCACATAGAAATCGAAGGCCCTTTTTGGGTCAAACCGGTATGAAGCGCTCCTCCTACTTGGAGAGGTGTGGAGGTGGATAAAACACAGGTAGACCCATCGATTGAGAAAGATGTAACTCACACCACCTTTGGTAGGAACCCCGGTCTCACCTTAAGCGAAACATTTTAGTGAAAAACTGTAAAAATTGGGTTTTACAGCAAAGGACCTGCAACTCGCTGACCTGCCTGGCGGAAGTAATGGTAATCAAAAAGGCTATTTTCAGCGTAAGCAGTAGCAAAGAACAATAATGCAAGGGCTCAAAAGGAGCCGCCTTCAGGAAGTTGAGAACCAGGTTCAAATCCAAATCTGGGACAGATGGAAATTATTCACAAAGCCCTTCAGGAATTGGTCCATAGCCGGGATCGTGAATAAAGAACCTTGATCTGGAGACACCTTGAACACAGGAAAAGCTGCCAAGTCTCCTTTGACAGTGATGACCTGAAGGCCTGCAGAGGCCAGTGACAGATGGAGCTCCATCACTGTAGTGGTGAGGCAAGCGATAGGGTCAATCTGGCATTCCCATGCACCACGCATCAAATCTTCTCCACCTGTATACAGAGATTTTGTAGATGTCTGCGTACAGCCAGCAAGACCTCGAGCGCCTCCTCAGAGAGGTCCCAGTCATCATATCTCATCCTCTCAAGAGCCACACATGTAGGTTGAAGGATTCTGGGTTTGGGTGGAGCTTCCGACTGGGTTTGGAAATCCGGGTGGCAAGGCTATCAGAGGGGTGGGCATATGGTCAGATCCAGAAGGTCTAAGCACCTCGTCCTTGCCAGGTCGGGGGTGATCAAGATTATGGTTGATCGATACATCCCCAACCTCCTGAGAACTGAAGGAATTACGTGAATCGGAGGGAAGGTCCAATTCACCGGAAAATGCATGCCCTAGCGCACCGTTTGCTGGGAATTCCCTCAAGCAAAACTGTCTGCACATCCTGTTGGACTCCATGGCAAACAGCTCCACTGTCGGGGTACCGCAGAGAGAGAAGACTTCCTCTAGGACTTCCTGGCACACTTCCCACTCGTGTGAGACTGTGCCCTGCCTGTTCAGAGCATCTGCCAGACTGTTCTCTGTCCCCACCCAATAAACTGCCGAGACTGAGATCTGGTTCTCACAGCCAGAACCAAAGCTGCATCGCCTCTCTGAAGAGGGCGAGGGAGCGCACACCCCCTGCTCATTAGGTATGGTATGGCCACTGTATTGTCCGTCAGGAACAGGACATGCTTCCCCTTCAGAGATGGAGCAAGCACCTTCAGGGCTAACCTAACGGCTCACAAATCCAGCCTGTTGATGTGCCACCTGGCTTCCATGGCCTACCAAAGGCCACTCACCTGCAAGTCCTTGCAATGCACACCCCAACCTCTTTCGAGGACGCATCAGTGACTACTCGAGCCTGAGGCCATGGAGGCCAGGAAGGTTCCCCAGCCAGCAAATTGCTACTGCTGGCCCACAAGACAGGTCATTGACCAAGGACCTGAACACCCCGAGGATGTCCTTCAGGGTTCCAAGGTACTGGGACCACTGATCGCACAGGAGCCATTGTAATGATCTCATTCGCAGACTGACCTAAGGCACAAGAAAATACAGGAGGCCATGAGACTTAAGAGGCTGTGGAAGGAAGCCTCTGGTAAGGTGGTCCGGTTCTGGAACAGATGCACCATCTGCGCAATGCTGACAACTCTCTCCTCGGGCAGAAAAGCCTTCCCTGCCTGAGTGCCTAGGACTTCCCCGATTAATTGAAGCCTCTGAACTGTTGTTGTATGGGACTTCTGCAAGTTCAGGGAGAAGCCCAGCCTGTGGAGTAGTGAACACGTGTCTGAGATGGGACAGGACCTGCTCCGCTGACCTCCCTCGGATCAACCAGTCATCCAAGTTCAGGAATATGTGGACCCCAGATTGCCCAAGGTGAGCCACGACTACCACCATGAGCTTGGTGAAGACCCTTGGATTGTCCCTTATGAGGAACCTCAGGAACTTCCTATGCTTTTGATGTATTGGCACATGGAAGTAAGCGTCCTGAAGATCTATGGACAGCAGCCAGGCTTGCAACTCAAGAGCATGGAGAATCTCTCTCAATGTCACCATCTAGAATTTGTCTTTCCTCGGGAACTTGCTCAAGGCTCTGAGGTACAAAATAGGATGGAAACCTCTCACCTTCTTGGGTACCAGGAAGATCAGCCCTATCCTTTCTGCTCGGGTGGTACACCCTTCAACAGCAGGGCTCGCAGTTCTTCCTGGAGCTCCTGTTCCGGTTGGCATGGAGGTGGTGGGGGTCTGCTCAGAGGTTTTCTTAAGAAAGGCAGATAACTCCACAGCAGAAAGAAACTTTCACTGCCCAGGTGTCAGAGTTAATCACCTGCCATCCTCCAAATGGTGAGTTATGGGAGGGGAAAATCATAACGTCTCTGAGTACAGAGTATACCCCCATCCCCCCCGCTGCTGCTGCTGCCTTTTGACCTCTCCTCTGAAAGCCCTCCTGCCCCTTCTGGAGCACGAGAAATGCTTCTGCCCTTGCCTGGCCTGTGGGAGCTGCGCCTTCCTGCCATAAGGGGCGTGGCGCCTAGAAGCAAAATTGAAGGCAGATTTGGCTGGATGCGCAGCTAGGGCGGGCAATTTTGTGGTACGCTTAGACTCCTTCAACTTTTCCAGGGAGTCATCGGCCTTCGAGCCGAGGGGGAAATCCCCATCAAAGGGCATGTCCAGCAATTCTGGACATTAGGGGAAAACTCTGAGGAGCGTAGGTAGGGCTGTCTCTTAAGCACCATGGCCGACCCCATCGATCGGCCTAGGCAGTCTGCCACGTCCAGGCCCATCTGCAGTTACTGCCTGGCCACCTCCTTCCCATCATACACCAGTTGCATGAAGCTGTCCCGCCAATCCCCTTATGGGATGGAGTGGGCTGCATGTTCAACTGCCTTCCAAAGGAATATTTCACAAAACCAAATGAAACGTACTAGCCTTCAAGGCCATGTTCCCGGTGGAGAAGATCTTTTTCGCAACAGCATCCAATTTTTTGTCCTCCCTGTCAGGAGGCAGATTTGAGGTAGATGAAGCTGTCCGGGGGGATACTGGGGCCCCCTGAACAACTAGACCCTCAAGGGAAGGGTGGAAAGGACAAAAAAAAGACAGATCCCTTTTGCAGGCCTATACTTGCTGGTGAAAATGGAGTTGACTGGAGGGATAGAGCAGGGCCGTTGCCACAAGGAGGCTACTGGGTCGGCTGTAGCCGGAGTCAGTTGCATATTTCTCTCCATGATGTGACCTTCATCCAAGATATCAGTAAACTCATACCGTTGTACTGGTGCTGCAGAAATATTCAGCCCGAGAGTGTTGGACTCTGTCTACCAGTGATATGAATTTGGTATGGGCATGAGTGTGTGGCTGAGTCTGCTGCAACTCAACATCCGGCGATGTATCAGGCCCACTGACATCATGCAGTCCCTGTGCCAAGGCCAGGAGGTCTGCTTGATCAAAGCAATCCACTCCACCAGTCCCTGAATACATATGGCTGATGTCATCCCAATTGTCCCTGCCATTGGTGGCGAACATCTGCGCCATGGAGCCGAAAGAAATCAGCCCGGGAAAGCGGGACGAATGATCGATCGCCCATGGTTGGCGTCAAGGGCTTGTCCTTAGACATTTAGTTGGTGACTGTTGGAGCGAGTCGAATCTTGGGTGCCGAGTGCGCATTGAGAAGGCTAGGGCCCTGCGGCTCACAGGAAAGTCCAAGCATTGAGGGCTTGATTGCCTGCTTCAGTGCCGAGCCCGACGTCTCTCCTGACACAGATGGCATTGGTGCTACCTTGGGGTCAGGGTCACCAAGCTCCACTGAAGCCACCTGGGCCTGCTGTTTTCGGAGGCACACCCGCACCTACAGCCACCTTCTTGAACATAAAAAGCATTTGCGACTTAAAATCCTCCCACTCTTGCAGGGACGTCATTTCACCAACATGCCAGGGGTAGCCGAAGTGACATCACACAACCCTTGATCTCCGATGTCTTTTGACCCCCACCTTGAAGTCACATCAGGGGAAGCGATGGAATACGACTTCACCCCTTTACAAAACAGAAGTGGCATCACATAGCATTGTTTCCAAGTACACTACAAAAGAACAAGTTACTTACCAACTGGTAACGTTCTTTTGATTGGATGTTCCTTCAACGTATTCCTCATCTTAGATGTATTCCATCAGCTTTAGCTGCTTCGGAAAAAACATTCGGCAGACGGCGCTGTGCATCGATGTCGTTGAGTCGATGGTCCCTTGAAGGCCTCCGTCGAGGGTGACGTCATCGGGGATACAAGTGGCAAGCGCGGCGCCCGTTGGCCTCAGTTCTGCTTTTCCCCTCACTCTTGTTCTACTGTGTAGATTGTGCCGGTAGTCAGATATTAGCCTTGCGAGAGTTGAAGTGGCAATAAACCGGAAAATCTACAGAGGGGTAGGATGGGAGGGCGATGAGGAATACGTTGGAGGAACATCCAATCGAAAGAACGTTACCAGTTTGTAAGTAACTTGTTCTTCGAGTGGATTCCTCATCTTAGATGGACTCCCAAAGCAGTATGGACAATTCTCTGGAGGGGGGAGTAGATTTTTGATACCCTTAAATGGCTGAATATAGTACTGCTTTACCAAAATTCAGCCCCTTAGACTGGGAAGCATCCAGACTATAGTATTTTGAAAAAGTATGCAGCAATGATCAAGTTGCTGCTTCACAAATTGATTTTATGGGAATACCTCTTTGAAGGGCTGTCGAAGAGGCGATCCCTCTGGTGGAATGGGACCTTAAGCCTTCTGGTGGGTCTTTCTCCGCTAGTCTTTACAATTCTGAAATGCAAAGCACAATTTGACTGTCCACTGGCTCAAATCTCTCGACTCATAACGACTCTCAGATACCCAGATGCGCCACTACCATGCGGCTCCTCATTGAATGTAAATATGTTTATAGTAGTGCCTTTAGTGTACATGTTCTACCCTTCCTATTTGGCGTGATACATCCGGCACTGTAACCCTAGCTGGACCTCACCCCACTGTATGTAACTAAGCTTTGCAACCCTCTTGCTGCCTTTGCGCCTGGCTATTTGGGTTAGGTGCGCATTACAAATAAATACTAAATACTAATACAATCCAACGTGATATAGTTTGTTTTGACACCGATTGACCCAATTTCTTTCCGGCGTAGCCAATGAAAAGTTGACTATCCACTCTAAGCTTGGAAAGCCTAGAAATGTAAAAACGTAGAGCTCTTTTCGGATCCAACCTGTGCAATCTTTCCTCTTTCTTACTAGGATGAGGTGGAGGATGGAATGCGGATAGAACAATTTTCTGATTTAAATCAAAATCGGACACAACTTTAGGTAAACATGTGGGTTTAACCCTAAATACCACTCTGTCCCTATAGAACACAGTATAAGGTGGCCCAGAAGACAGTGCCTGCAATTCGCTCACTCTTCTTGCAGATGTTAAAGCAACTAGGAAAGCAGTTTTCCATGTGTGTAATCTTAATGGACATGGGTGCAAAGGTTCAAAAGGGGCACACAGAGAATTTTAGAACCAGATTAAGATCCCAAATTGTTACTTGGAAAGGGTAAGGAGGAAACACATTGGTGAGTCCTTTTAAGAATTGTACTACTAAAGGAATTTTGAAATGGGAGCATTCTTCCGACGAGCGCTTAAAATGGAAAGTACTGTAAAATAACCTTTAATGGTCCCAACATTTAGACCTATATGTGCTAGGGACAAGAGGAAGGACAGTACTTCCGGAATAGAACATAGAAAAGGATCAACATTCTTTTCTCTGCACCAGTTGCAAAACCTTTTCCAACGGCAACGGTATAGAGATTTTGTTGCTGGTCTTCTTGCCGAAAGCATCACCTCCATGACGTCATCTGGAAGGTCCCAATCCTTGTATCTCACCTTTCAGATACCAAGCGTGAAGGTTGAGAATCTTGACCTCAGGATGGAGACCCTGGCCCTCCATTTGTGAGAGAAGGTCCTCTCTCTGAGGAAGACGTAACAGGGGACAGATGGACATATCTAGAAGGTCCAGGTACCACATTCTCCTGGCCCAATCCGGGGCAATTAGGATCATGCGGTTTCCGAACCGTCTCAATCTCCTGATGACCTGAGGAATGACGGGAATAGGAGGGAACGCGTATAATAGTGGGAAGTTCCACTCCACCACAAACGCGTCCCCTAGGGCTCCTCTCGGGGCAAATTCCCTTTTGCAATGCCTTTCACACTTCCAGTTGATTCCGGTCAAAATAGGTCTACATGAGGGGTTCCCCAAAGGGCGAAGATCTCTTGAATGACTTCCTGAGCCAGTTCCCACTCGTAGGACACTGTGCTCTGCCTGCTCAGAGCATCCGCCGTCATATTCTCCTCCCCGGCTAGATGAACTGCCGTTAAGGAGATTCCTTCTTGAATTACCCAATACCAGAGCTGCATTACCTCTCTGCACAGAGGTAGTGACCGTACACCTGTTTTTGTTTAGATAATGCATGGTCACTGTGTTGTCCGTCATTATCAGGACATTTTTTCCTCTGACAGATGGTAGAAAAGCCTTCAGCGCTAGTCTGATTGCTCTCAGCTCTAAAAGGTTGATGTGTAGTTTGGACTCCAACGACCAACGACCGCTGATTGTCAGTTCACTGGCATGAGCTCCCCACCCCATGAGTGAGGCGCCCGTCACTATTGTAATCTCCGACCATAGTTGCCAAAACGGTTCTCCTTTTAGGATATTCTCTGTGCAAGTCCACCACAGAAGATCTTGCCGAACCCTGTTCGGAATCTGAAGAAAATCCGTAATTTGACCCGAGAACTGGGACCATTGAGTCTTTAGAGCCCATTGAAGGGATCTCATCCTCAGGCATGCCTCTGGCACTAGGAACATGAGGGATGCCATGTGGCCCAGCAACCTTAAAAAGTCATAGGCCTGGAGACTTTGGGCATTTTGGAATTTGGAAACCATCTGAAGAATGTCTTGAGCCCTCGACTTGGGAGGTGAGCTCTTTCCCAAGGATGCGTCTAATACAGCCCCTATGTACTGGAGCTGTTGGGAAGTGGTCATTTGTGATTTCTTGAAATTGAGGGAGCTGCCCAGTCTGGAGGAAGTGGCATGTGACTTTCAGATGATCCAGTGCTTGTTTGGCAGAACGTGCCCTGATCAACCAATCATCCAGGTAGGGGTAGACGTGAATCCCCCCCTCTCCTGAGGTACGCTGCCACTGCTACCATTAACTTGGTGAAGACCCTCGGGGCAGAGGTCAATTCGAATGGGAGGACTCGAAACTGATGGTGTGAGTCGCCAACTACGAACCTCAGGTATTTTCTGTGCTTGAGATGAATTGGCACTTGAAAATAAGCATCCTGGAGGTCCAATGACAACAGCCAATCCTGAAGTTGCAGGGCCTGAAGGATCTGAGAAAGAGTAACCATCTTGAACTTGTCCTTCTTGAGGAGCTTGTTCAAGCCTCTTAAGTCCAAGATGGGTCTCAGTCCTCCGTCCTTTTTGGGGATCAAAAAGTAAGGGGAGTGCCATCCCTTGTTTCTCTCCACTACAGATACTGGTTCTATAGCACCTTTCTGCAGCAGGGTTATAAATTCCTGCTGCAGGAGCGTGTCTGAAAACTTCAAAAGGTGTCTCCCTGGTGGATTGCTTTGAGGTTGCGTTAGAAAAGGAAGGCAGTAGCCTTGGGCTATTATTTCTAGAGCCCAAACATTTGAAGTAATGGCTCGCCATTCTTGCAGATGCTGCGACAGCCTGCCTCCCACTGGTGTCTTGTGATGCAAGTCCTCAAAGCGGTTTTGTGGCGGTTGCTGCAGCTGCTGATGGCAAAGAGGCTGCAGCTGGAGTTGGCCTTGCACGTTTTCCTCGTCCACCGCGAGTGGCCTTTCTCTGGCCCCTCTGAGTGGCCATTCCTCTCACCTTTCCATATGAGAAGTAGTAACGATATGATCGTCCCCTCCAAGATTGTCCTGGCGCACGAAAAGGCAGAGATTGGCTAATAGCAGCTCCTAAAGTCTTGGCAGCTGCTTTTGTGGTCTGCAGCCTCTCAAGGCTATCGTCAGCCTGGCTGCCAAAAAGGTGAGACCCGTCAAAGGGCATGTTCAGAAGACGGTTCTGCACGTCTGGTGCGAAACCCGACTTCCGATTTTAACGCCATACTCCCAGCTGAAAATACCTTGCATGCCCAACCATCCACATGCTTGTCGTCCCTATCCGGAGGGATAGAAGGGTACACCATTTTATTTGAAGCTGTGGCTGCCTGGACCAATAGACTCTTGAGAGTGGAGTGTTTAGACAGACAGCCGGGGTCGCTACTGGAAGGCCGGTATTTTGAAGGGATTCATTCACTGGAGTAATAGAATCCGGAGTCTCCCAATTTTTGGCCACCCTATTTTGCAAGGCTGCATGGAAGGGTAGGATTGGATCTTCGTTGGGACCATGATCCAATATATCGTTCAAATCGTCCTGGATAAATTGGGTTGGTGGTCTAGCCCATCCTAAATAATCAACCACATTTGTCATTAGTTGACGGTACGAGCGACTGGCATGCTCTCCTGGTTCTGGCCTGCCAAAATCTGTTTCAGGCGATGTTATCAATGCCACTTGCATTATGGAAGGATTCCACCAGGTCCCTCATCCTGCTATCTTCAGAAATCAGGCATTCTGGGACATTTTGGGTACCATAATCCAGTCCAAAAGCAACATTCTCCTCATCAGATCTCTCCTGTTCTTTCAAATATTGAAGTCCGGGATTTGAAAAATTCCTTCCTTGCAAGAGGTTTAAAAACCTTTTCTGGGAGAGGTGGGAGAGGTGTGTTAGTGGACCCTGAAGGCATTACAGCCTTTGCAGCCTTCTCGTTTTCTTTTTCTGGCTGAGTTGGCTGAACTGGAGCTTTTTGAACCTTGGCGGCGAGGGCTTCTGGGTCGACCTCGACAAAGGCATTGATCGCACCGATGAAATAGTGGTCGTCAACGGAGGGCGTCGAGGCACTCTACGAAGATTTTCCCTTTGAGGTGCATCAGTTTCAGACGGCATCGGTGATCTTGAGCGGTTGACTCGACTCGAGCAGTCTTTTTCGCTCGGCTTCCTGGAAGGTTCCTGATCCTTCCTTCTTCGATCACCCGGGCTCGAGGGTGCGCGAGTGTCGGAGCGATCACGCTCCCAGCCGGCTTCCAAAGAAGGCGCGGACCGAGACTTCGCTTTCTCAAACACCTTTATCATTTTCACTCTGAATGCTTCCCACTCTTCGGAGGAAGAATGTTTGTGGGGCATTTCATCCTTTTTGGGGATTCGTCCGAGGACGAGGTGGAAGGGGACCTGTGGCGTCTTTTCTTGGATTTTTTTGTTGAAGACGAAGAGCGATGGGAATCGCTTCGGGACCTAGACCGATGTCTTTTGCGTCAAGGAGACTTCTCACTGGACCTCGACTCGACGCTAGAGGCTTACCAGTCAGATTTACGACCTACCTGCAGTTTTCCCTTCCTCTCTCGCAAGGCCTTCCCCGAGACACCACAGACATTCTCGGTGCGGGTCCGTGATGGACATTTTCGAACCGCAAGATTTACACTTTTTGAAACCCGATTGCGGGGTCGTAGTCTGAGTCGATGATGAGGACATATGAAATATTCTTCAGTATTTACTGCGTCACAGAACTCGAGGCGCGCCGAATCTCCGAAGCAACATGCACCACGGAAAAACGGAACTGAGGCCAACAGGCACCGCGCATGCTACTTGTATACCCGATGACGTCACCCTCGACGGAGGCCTTTGAGGGACCATCGACTCGACATCGTTGCCCTCTACCGAAATTCTTTTCCCGAATCAGCTAAAGCTGATGAAATACATCTAAGATGAGGAATACGTTGGAGGACACAATCCACTCGAAAATATGGTTAAGATATCACTGTAAAGTATGGTTCACCGTATGTATTTTTAATAACAGCGCGTATAGGCCCATTTACCAAATGACTGAATGCAAGCAGACGTCCAAGGCCAAACGATAATGATGTGTTATTATATAGCACTTATGCGTAAGCGCTTATTATAGGACAAATATACATACAATATCAACAAACCTGTGTTCCTACTCATTTATCAACCTCAGCAGGATGAAAGGCTGAGTTGACCTTACTGGGAGCCGAACCTGCAGAGCACACGCTCATCGCAGCAGCGAGCGCTCAACCCACTGAGCTATTTTACAGGCTATAGCTATCAGGAAATGAGCCACTCAAGAAGCACAGAACCACATGCTGCTGGCAACAGTCCAGGAGCCGCAATAAAAAAAATTATACAAAAAAAAAGAAGCATTTTTGTAAAACTTTTTTTTTAAAAAAGGTAGACCACAGGGGTAGCCAGGGAGACCTCAGAGGTCGCAGGTGCGACCCTGGCAACCCCTAAATGATGTCCCTGCACGCTTGTCGAGTTGTCGCCCCCACCAGTGACTTACCCCGTTCTGAGGAAGAGTCAGAGTCGCGTCTGTGGTGCCCATTCTTTTTGTGGGAGGACGACAAAGATGAGTGGCTCAGAGAGCGAGATCGCGTCTTCGTCTTATGCTAATGTCTACTCTCCTTCTCAGGGGTAGGCCCCTCTGTTTCGGCCTCTGAAGACCGAACAGTCTACCGCACCAGGGACTTTGACACGGTCGGCCCAACGCAAGTTTGGCGGCCCACTCCCGAAGACTTAGGATTAATTTTTCTTTTTTTTGGTGTTGTAACCCATGCCGAGGCACCACACACACACATGTCGTGTGCGTCGGTCCCCGAGATTTAAGAGCCGCAGTCAGTACAGCGATTGAACTCCAATATCCGAGGCCTAGACATGGTAGCTCGTGGAATGGTAAAATACACAAAATTTGACCAAAATAAAATCGAGAGGAGTTGAAGACTCGAAGGAAATTAGCTATGTTACTCAAGAGCAGTGTAAGGAACTGAGGTACGGGGTGTAGTGATTTAGTATATATACACACAACATCCAAAGTCACGTACGAAGCTGACTAATAACATGCAAGAAGTATTGTTTGGATCATTACTATTAGGGGAAGGGAGCTATTGTACCAACAACATGTGAGATACAAGAATGTTTTGAACTGAATAGAACTGTTACAACAAACCAGTCATTCTTCTGGGATCGGCCAGAATGATACTACTTTAGTTATAGTTTCCAGTGTGATGGGCAAAAGCAAGGCTTTCATGACAAAAGACAGTGGACATTTTGAGTTAACAGACATCCTGGCAGTGACCTTAGATCTTTCAGGTGAGACAAGTAAACCCCACACCCTTCTAGAGATAGAGATAGGTAGGTGTTCCTTTCTTTTTTTTTACTGAACAAATATATTTGCCTGCAAATATGCCACCTTTGTGTCAGCCTCCTTCTGCACCCTTACAAGTAGTGGTATGGAGGGGTCTACCTTACTGCACTTGTTGCCTTTTTTAGGTACTCAGATCATATTCTTGTAGTTGTTGCAGGGTCTGCCTAACAGTTACTCTACTGTACTTGCTGAGTTTATGCATGTTCCCCCCTGCATGGGTCCAATCTAGGACTGTTAAGTGAAAGCACTATTCAGCTATGGCATGCAATGTTGAGGTTGTTCGAGGGGACTATTTCATGAATTTGTATTGATCCTTTTTTTGTTTTTTTTACACTTTTATTAATAATTTATCAATAATAGTTTTAGTTAATCACAACCAACGGAAAGTCACAATACATGTGCCTTTAGGGTGGTGGTCAACATGATTGACTATCCTCGCGGTTACAATTCATAGGGTGCTTGAGATACCCATATCTACCTCACCTATCTCCTGCCCGTTATAGGGATGTGTCCTCTGCTCTGCAGCACATTCACTTCCCATTGTCCTGTTGCATCAGTCCTGTCTGCTGTGGCCAAGTATTCCCTCTAGCAAGACCAGATGTCCTTCAGCCAGGTAGCCAGGGGCTATATCCCAGCGAATATCACTGACTGATTACAGCAGTATTACAATTCTTTCAGCCAGATTTCCGACTTAGGGGCCCTTGTGGCCATCCTACCCCTCACTCCTCCGCCCCAAGCACATAGCTACCACTGAATCCAGATTGACAAATTTGGATTCCTCCTGCATCTCTAGCCGGAATAGGCCCAACAATCAAAATGTAGGGTCCATCTGCAGATTCACGCCCATTATTCTGGACATTTTATTCCGGTTCTCTCTCCACCCTCACACACTTCCAATTCAAGTCTTTAAATCTGCCTGATCCCCTTGCACACCTCGCATGCTTGTCTGGGATGTCTCCATTTAAGGTGTGTGCATTATGTGGGGTGCAATAGGACCGGTGCAGGTACTTGAAATGAATCAACCTGTACTCCATTTCAGGGATATTTTTCAGGTTTGTTAGGATGCTTGTTAACATCTTCCCACTGAACTCTCATCTAGTGCTGAACGGTATAGGTTAGAGACTAGGTGCGTGCTAATAGCCCCAGTAGCAAGACCATGTGTGATCTGGGGCACCCTTGGCACAATTGGAAAGCTCCCCATTCGTTCCTTCAGAGCTAGTTTTAGCATATAATATAGGACATGATCAGCCAGTTTACCAGTCCTCTATCCCTTAATTGTTCGAGGCGTATAAACTCCCCA
Source organism: Ambystoma mexicanum (assembly GCF_040938575.1). Lineage (NCBI taxonomy): Eukaryota > Metazoa > Chordata > Amphibia > Caudata > Ambystomatidae > Ambystoma > Ambystoma mexicanum. The sequence goes on from NC_090923.1 coordinate 523,362,639, forward strand.
TTCCTAAATAGGTCCCCCAGTTTTATAATGCCAAGTTGGCAAAATGTACATGCAATTGCCTCTCAAAGGTGATCCGAACCACTGGGGCCTTATACAGCGGCAGTGTTGGCATATATGGGGAGTAGGGCGGGTCTATACCCTCCATCTGGCGTAATGCCCTCCATTTGATTGCCTGGCTGCATCTTGGTTATATTCCGTGTGAGCTTTGCCCATATCTGGGCTGCCAGGGTGGAGGGTGCACTGATTTCTCTCCCGAGCCTCAAATATGGAAACTCAGCTTGCGCCCCCTACCAGCCAGTAGCGTATTGCCCCAGAGCTGCACAAAAGTATAATTGCATATCCGAAACAACCACCCCTCCTTTATCATACAATAGCGTTAACGTGTCCATTTAGATACGCAGCACCTTGCTGCCCATGCCAATTTTGGGTAAATTTGGTAGACCTACAGTAATTTCAGCAGATAGCTCAGCGGCAACGTGCGCGCCTAGGAAGCAAGACGACACGAAGCAACACAGGTTCGATCCCCGGGTCCGTGCTTAGAAACCTCTGGGTGTTTAAGCACGTTAAAAATACGCAACTAAGACAAAAACAATTATGCAACTAAAAAAATCAAAAAATTCCTGTAACAGCGCCTAGATGCCCGTGGGCTGTGAGCGATTAAAACAAAAAAAAGTAAAATAAAATGATTACCATTTTCATTATTGCGACCCCGCCCATTAGGCAGGTGGGTAACTGCACCCATCTTGCCTCTTTGTGCTCCAGCTCTTCAAGAGGCTGCACAGTTACCCATGTATAGGTCTCGCTCTGTCGTGGACAACAAGATGCCCAGGTACCTAATTTTACTTTCCTTACCAATAAAGCCTAGCTCCTCACCCACTCTCTCTGCATTGGAAGTCAGGGGACCACGTTTTGATTCCCCCCCAGTTAATCTTAAGCCCGTTATTTACCAATAGTGGTTTATCTCTATGACTGTGGTCAGGCTTACCACTCGGTTTTGTATGAAGAGCAGCATGTCGTCCGCATATAGCGACACAATTGGGCAAGTAATCTGGATTTGAATAACCCTATGCCCATTGAAAGCCTGCAATATGCACACAAACGTTTCGATAGCGAGTGCAAACCGAAGTGGGGACAAGGGGCAGCCCGGTCTCTTGCAGACCATGGCTCTCGGTTCCATGCATATATGTAAACAAATTTATAAACCCCAACCCCATATAGTGTAATGTCTCAAGTGGAACAGCCATTTCACCAAGTCAAAGGCTTTCTCTGTATCAAAAGTGTCCAGTATCAATGGCATCATTGAACCATTGCAAACATTCTCCAAAGATTTTGTCCTGTGGCTCTGCTGGGATGAACCCTATTTGATCAATGTGGATAAATACTGGCACATGCGGTTTGAGGTGGCTTGGCAGTATCTTTGCAAATTTCTTATTTTCGGTTTTGAGAAGGGACATGCGGTTTCAGCAGCAGGATTACTGGTGCCGTCCTAGTGGACTCCAGAAGTCCCCCGGCCTCCATGGATGCATCAGATACCCTTTTTAGGTGCGGGGCCAGAATCTCTATAAAGGCATTATAGAATTATGGTGCGAGGCAGTCAGTGCCTGGCGCCTTCAAGTTGGGGAGGTTCTTAACCGTGGCACTAATCTCTTCCACTGAGATCACATTATTTAAGTCCCCCTGCATGATCATGCCCCATCTTCTGCACTCCTGCTCTCCCCAGCACTTCATGCACAGCTGTCTGTAAGGGGTTCGCCTTGGAGGTATATCAGTGTAAGTAATAATCCATGAACAATGCATTAATATTGTCCTCTTACCAATGCCGAAGGGCTTAGGCTCTTTACAAATGGAATAAATAAATCAGTTGCAAATAAAGACTTGCGTTTGCTGAACAAGGACCACGTCAATGAAAAGGGTAAATATGGCAATAATTTGTCTACCAAAAAGTGATAGTTCTCGCAGGGTGGTGCATTCTAAGAAATAACACGTTACAAATGTTAGGGAATTAAAATGTAACTTCTAGAAAAGAAATAATCCTTAGTAAAATGAAGACAATATAACCTCGGCTAGTTCTGAAAACTCAAAAACTCGCTGGTACAAAGTTAAAACCAAAGTATTCATTTATGAGAACATTTCTGACAAACGCAGAGGCAGAGAATAACATCTGTTCACAAACAGTATTTAAATGTATGAGACTATGAAACAAAGCATTTCGGGAACAATGTTTTAAAAATATGAATGTAAACTTTTTTTTGGAAGAGGACACAAACCTTGAAGCATTACGTCCATGTTCACCTTTTGAACAAGGACTATCCATCACCTACACCTCTGTATGCAAGTGCCAGTACACTTCAAACAAGATTCTGGTAATTTGCATTTTTTTGCAGTTAGACTATGTAGAAATGTGCACACGACCACGGATTAACAAGACGTGAATTTGGCCTCCTGACCGGTATTCCATTGTTACTTTTTTCAACAAATAAATGTATTTCCCTCCATCAACTATGGTGGACTAGTCAACCCTTAATGTTTTACTAAAGAGGCTGAACATGTCAAGGTGCTTGTTTTAACATTCACAAAATAAGCTGTTGTTCAAGGAGTAAAATAAATAGCCAAGAGGAAAAAATCTCTAAAAAGGACACATTACACTTGACAGGTTGAATGAAAAATATACATTCAATAGTAAAGGTTAGCTTATAAAGTTACAAAGGAGTCCATGTCACTCATATGACAAATATTACTTACCAGATATAGTCTTTGAGGCTTGTATTTGCTTAGAAATTGCATAATCCACCATCTAGTGGTTGACTCACAGTAAAACATTTGTTTTTTTGAAGCCAGACAATTGGGAATCAACAGGGGCGTTCCTGTCACACTATCCTATTCTACGTAAACAGGTACTCACAATTCCTCATGCGTCAACATTTTCCGATTGTTGCTTGTAACGGTTGTGTGCGCAAAGCTGTGCATATATGTATTTCTTTTCCTCCTCTATGGTTTTTGTAACTCTTCTGCATGGAAGGCGGTCGGATGCATGCGATTCTAAGCAGATACAATCCTCAGAAATACTATAGTCTTCTGGAGTTTGTCAATCTTCTTAGATGCACATACTTTGCATAGATTGGAAAGCAGTAGCTGAGGCAGGTGGTGGGTGACCAGGGAAATGAAAAAGAATAAATGACTTATGTTCGGTATTGTTCTTTATGATGGACACTACTCCCACAGATTCCTCATCTATGATATCTCCCAGTGGCAGCTGCTCTTCAGAAACATTTTCCGGTGCCATGGGGCGCAGCGCAGCACTGTCCAATGCCTCTACACGACTGTGTCGGACAGGACATCGGGGCCAGTATATATAGAGGCGCAGAGCCCCGTGACCTCAGTTCCACCCGTTTCCCTTGTATTCTAATGCTGCGGGACCACAGAACTAAGGTGTACTAATTAACCCTAAAGGGGCAATTATGGAGGGTGGGAGGAATGTCCATCAGAAATAACATTGCTGAATGCAAGTCATTTCTTCTTCATTTCTTCTTCTAATGAACTCCTTCCTCTCACGGATTCCTCATTTATCGACTTGTAAAGCAGTACAAAGACCCGGAGGAAGGATGGTCACAAGGATACCACCTAAACCAGAAATATCGGAAGGACAGCCCTGCCAAAACAAGTTTTCTAACCAGACATAGAATTCTAGTAATAATGCTTAGCAAATGACTGCAAGTAAGCCCATGTAGCTACTTGGCAAATATCCAGAACAGACACTCTGTTTTGCAAAATCGAGTTGGCGGTCAAACCACTGGTGCAGTGAGCCCTGGGACCCTTGCTGGACAGATCGTAGCATTCGGAGAGGCCGAGAATAATCCATAGAGACAGAGTCTGTTGAGTAACAGCCCTGCCAGCTCGGGGACCTGCGTAACCATTGAAAGGTTGGTCATAACTCATGTACCCAGAGATTTAGAACCTTTGGGCCTGCACTGGATTCAGCCAATGGAAACGGTCCTCTGCCTTGGAAGGATGTGGCAAAAGGAAAGCAGATGGGTGGATGGATCTTTTGAGAGAGATGGAAATCAGACAACCTTCGGAAGGAGGGTGGGTCTAATACTCATTGTCACCTTCTCCTTAGTTTTATTGAGGATTAACAGACAGAGCCTGACGCTCACTCACCCATCTAGCGGAAGTAATGGCAACCAGGAAAATAACCTTAAGGGTGAGCAGTCAAAGAACAAGAATGGAGGGGTTCAGACAGAGTGCCCATTAAAAACAACACAATTTAAATGACACCGGAACAACAAACTGGTATTGGGGAAGCCATCAGGAAATTAATGACCGCAGGGGATCATGAAAAAGGTGCCCTGGTTTGGACCCTCTTGAATAATGAAATGGCTGCAAGATAGCCTTTTACTGTACCATTTTGTAAGCCCATCCGGGCCAAAGACAGAAGAAACACAGAAAGTGGAGCAAGTAAAACGGTCCAGATCCTGCTATCAGCACCTAGCCAAAAACGTCTGCCACCTGGAAATGGATTTGGTGCTAGGTCTTCTAACAGGCAGGAAAATGTCCAGAATGATCTCCAACAAATCTCACACCCTAAAACTCAGCCTTTCAGCAGCCAGGCATAAAGGTTCAGGCTGCAGAGGTTTAGGTGCTGGACTTTTCCCTCTGAGTGGGAGAGGAGGTCGGTTTCCAGTGGAAGACGACGGGGAGGGTAGATGGCCATGTCCAGCAACTCCGGGAACCATGTCCTCTGGGACGATCAACATTGCGGACCAGAAAAGACAGCCTCCTGAAAACTAGCAGAATGACCGGGATCAACGGGCATGCATAGAGCAGGTCTAAGTCCCACTCATCTGTCAAGGTGTCCCCCAGTGCTGCCTGGAGCAGAACCATCTGCACTTCCTGTTGACACTGGAAGTTAAGAGGCCCACCAGGTAGCACCGCAGTGGGAGAAAATCTTTTCCAGTACTTCCTGGCAGAGCTCCCATGTGTGGAAGCTGATGACTGTCTGCTCAGTGCATCGACTAGAATGTTCTCCATGCTGGACCGATGGGCTGCAGTCAAAAACACGATCTTGTCCAGAGCCCAGAACCACAATCACATTGCTTCTAGGCACAGGGCTAGGAGCCCATGCCACCCCCCTTTGTTGAGGTAATGCATGGCTACAGTATTGTCCGTCAGAACCAGTACCGTCTTGCCCTTCACAGAAGGAAAGAAAGTGACCAGGGTCAGCATTAACACTCTCAGCTGCAGCAGATTAATGTGCTCCCGGCACTCTGAGGAGGACCATAGTATGCTCACTGTAAGGTCTTGGAGGTGAACGCCCCAGCTCTTCAGGCATGCATATGTGACTTGAGCCCACGGTTGACTAAAAAGCAACCCCTTCAGGAGAGTGTCCTTCACGGACTACCATTGCAGGTCTCTGCACACACTCTTCCGAGACTAGTAAAAGGTCTGAAGTTGGTCCCAGAAAACTAACGACTGAGCTCAGAGGCCAGTGTAGCAACCTCATGATTAGACAAGTCACTGTTACCCCCAAGATACAGGACGCTGTAAGACCCAGTAAGCTCAGAAAAGCCAAGGTTTGAATGGTCGTCTGAGGTTTGAAAGCCTAAAGCATCTTGAAGATTTTCTCTATTCTATCCTCGGGCTGGGAACCCCAACCCAGGTGAGTGTCCAAGACAGCACCGATATATCAGCGGGACTGGGGTGGCGAAACCAGACACTTTCCGAAGCTCAAGGAGAAGCTCAAGCTGTGAACCCCTTTTTAAGAAGTAGAATGACCTCTTGTAGTGTTCTGAATTTTTGGGGTTTATGTATCTGTTTGCTGCTCTTAATCTAATACTGGTAATTGAGTGCTTTATCAGTACCAAGAAGTAAAGGCAGTAAGGGTGCCCTTTTGTAGTAGATCCTCGATTTCCTTCTTTAGGAGCTCCGGATGATCCTGTGGCACCATCCATGTGTGGTGGAAGGTTATGAGAAGATCCACTTAATTATATACAATAACCTCTCGTGACTGTATAGCTCCCACTGGTCTGACCTTACCCCTTCCCATATGTGGGCGAATGAGGTTATGCGACTCCACCCCACACCCATCCGGATGACATGGGAGGAAGCCTGAATGTTGAAGTCATTTTTTTAGGCTGAGGATGCTCCTCTGGAGGTTGGTCCTCTTCCCCCGAATTTGCTGCTAGAGGAGGATGGAAAGGAGTGCTAATGTTGAGTTCCTGTATAGCAGGAATGTGTTGGAATTGGGCTGCAAGTATATGTTGTAGCGAAAGGAATTGTTGTTTGCCTGTGTTCCTCTAGTTGGAAATGTTATCCTTGAAATCTGTCCCATGATTTTTAAAGTGTTTTGATCTTTTGCAGTCCATACTAGGGTATCATCCACTGGCCTACGATAGGGAGATGCCCACTCTATAGGTTTGTCTAGTAGGGTTGCCAGAGTCTTGTCTAGTAGGGTTGCCAGAGTCTGACTTAAAGCCTGAGCCACTCATTTCCTAACAGATGCCCCTGCAACTTGACGTTCCACTCTAACTGGCGTATATTATTTTTCTGAATGCTGCATGAAACTTTACCGGGGTATGTTTTTCTAATTCTGCCATGACATTCCACTGTGCCCTATTGCACATGGACATTAGTGCTGTAAAACAGAAAATGCTGCAGAAAATGCTGCTTTGCTGCCAAATGTGTAAATCCACCTGCTTTCTTGGTCTTGGGAGTACTCCATGGCAAACATAGGTCTGTTAGCCACCTACTGGTTGTATTGACAAGTTGAGAGTCTGGGAGAGTTTCCTTTTTATGTACACATAGGGTCTGAATTTGAGAGTTCATATTTTTTCACCACCATTGGGTTACTGGTTTGGTGGAGATGGGTTTCAATAAAGATGGAGATATCCTCTATTTAACTGATGAAAGTAGGGGGATACATTGGGATACCAGATTCTCCTCCTCTAGGATGTCTTCTATAAAATACTTCTCCTCACCCTGCTCTTCAATAAAAATACCAAAGTGTTCAGCTGCCCTTTTTAAACGGTCTGAATATTCAAAATTATCTTCTGTCGAGTAGGAAGAAATCAGGGGGGGCGCCTCATCTTGGGATGGCCATATATAATCATCTGGATCTATTCCCAGGTACTCCTGATGAGAATCAGTGTCACCAGTATCCTCAAAATGCTTCTGTTCAGAGAAAGAGTCTGAGTGAATGTCTATCGATCATGAGACCTTGATATCTTTTTAGGGGGTTCACTTTCTGCAGTGCTTATTTTACTTTTTAAGGTTGTCTCATGTTTTTCCATTAAAGACACCATTTAAGACATGGTCTATCTAAATTCCTGCTTTGACCACTCGTTGGGGCATCAAGGTGTTTGTTCTGAGGCTTTCGAGCTGTCTTGAAGTCAATACCAACATTTTAGTGTCAACATCTTGGCAGTCGCCATATTGCCTCCTGCTCGCACTTTTCCTTGGAGTTTCATATATCTACCAGAGTCTTGTTTAATGGCTGCAAGCACTTATCCTTTGGAGTAGAACCGACGGCATTAGGTGTGGGAGGTGTTTTAAGTTTTACATGTCCCTTATGGGTTTGTTTTATGGGGGCCTGTGTGTCGCTCTTGTGAGTTCCCTTGTCAGCCGTAGCTTTGCTCCAAATCCGTTGTGGTGTATCCTTTGTCTTTCGCGTTGAGGTTGAAACCTCAAAACACTTTTTAACCTTGTATCAGTGTTTATGTTTGTGAGGTTTTGCAGCCTCTCTGTCGCCAGTGGACTTCACCATAACTTGAGGTTAAGCCGTCATAGCTGGGATCTGCCACAGGACTTTCTCGAAAGCACCTTTGGGGTTGGTTCAGACCCCTGTATCTGAAACCTCGACAGAGTTCCTGCACGTGAGCACTGGACTCTTTCATGTCCAACTGCATTGTGTCAAAGTAGGCGATGATGCGACAATGGTGGAAAAAAAAATCAACAATCTGATGACGGCGACAAGTGAGGGATTCTGGGTACCTCTACACATATAATTGGGATAGTGTGACAGGAACGCTGCTGTCAACACCCTATATGTCAACTTCTATACTCTGAGCCTACCGCTAGGTGGACTATCCAAAGCACCTAAATTTAAGCAAAATCACAAGCCCCAGAATACACTAAGTCCTAGGATTAAGTTTCATCATGTATTACTATAAGGTGTTTGAAATCTATTTGACTGAATCATGTTTAAGATCACAGGATAGAACACCCCAGATAATAGGCCCATGTTTATAGGGATTTCAATGAGGGCAGAGGGAGTCATCAACCCAGTATGTCCTCCAATGAGGCATTTCTGGGAAAACATCCCTGTGATAAAGGCGTTTTTCTGTGCATAAAAAAAAAAGATGCTAATTCTGTGATAGCACAACACATGTATACTGTTTATAAAATAAATTTAAAAAACACTACATCCAAGATGTCCACCATGGAACTATAAAAGTGAGCTCCAAGTGGAGTCCTCAACTCCAGATCGTGAGGTTGCAGGTAGGTGTAGATTTTGAGGCTAGCAGAGGCCTGGACACAGATGCCTACTGGGCAAAAAAGTGAGTGAGCTTGGTGTGGCAGTGAGGGCGAGCAGGGCAAACAAAGAAATTAGAGGACATAACGTGCATGGTTGTATAGAACGTGTTGACCACTGCAGGAGTAGTTTGGTGCTGTGGACAGATAACAGATGATTATTATTTGTTACCCACATCGTGGGAACTAATTTTATCAACCTCTGAAAAATGAAAGGCTCAAAGTTCCCTGCTGAGATTCAAACCCGTGTCCACGAGGCCTAACACAGATCCCTGTAGTTGATGCATTAGTCCACTGAGCCAGAGACAACAGTACAGCTTGGTTCAGAACATGGATCTTTTAACAGAGGATTCAGTCTGTTTCGAGCAACCTGACTGCCTGCTCTATGCTCTTGGGTACTAAGTAAAAATGCATGGTCTCCTACAATAAGCAGCAATGAAGGAGTTCTGATATCATGCTAAAGACAACAACCCACTAGAAAATCATGTACAATTTCAAGGAACAGCACCAACAAATTAGCTGAAAAAACCCACACAAGGTAGATGTCAATACAAGCAATTATCTTGGCTAAATGTTGAGGCCTTTGAAAGAGTTTAATTACGAAATATAACTCGGAGCAGGGTGGCATTTCCAGTTAGTTACAAGCCTGAGCGAAGCAAGGGCTTTAACGTAAGCCCTGGGCATTATGTGACCAGCAATGCCCCCTTACGAGGGTTATATTGCAATTAGTACCCCGGCACGTTATAGCAGGGTACTAATAGTGTTTTAATCTCAAGTTGAGAAACAACGTGTTTACCGTTTCTCAGCTCGAAATAAAAACTACAAATCAAGATGGCAGCCATGGATCGGGCAAAAGGGAACTACATGTAGTCCCTTATTTTCCATGGGGGCCATTGCCAGGATCGGATATGCGCCGGGACACTAGTGTTACCGGCACCTACGATGGACGTGGTGCAAGGTAAGTGGTGTGGGGGTAGGTGGGGTTGGAGATGTGGAAAAGTGAGATGCACTTACCTGATTTCCCAGTGAGGGACGATGAGGGTCTCGCGCTCTGAGGATGCTCGGAGCAGGGTATTTACCATGTGGTATAGATCCTGTTCTGAGCCTCCTCGTTGGCTGGGAGTCTGCCACACCCTCCTTGCCAGGTACTAACAGGCAATATTTAATCAAGCATCCACAAGAAATACAGTCTCTTACCATCCAAAGAATGGACCCGGTCGGCTGCTCTACTTGCTGGGATCCACTCCACCTCGATTTTACTGTTGCTAAACCGAAATCTCCTATTTTCACTGTGAGGCCTTCATGAAGAAAGATATCTACGTATCTGTTAAGGACTATTTGCAGAAAGGAATCAAAATATAGCACACCCCCACCCACAAGAATGCAGTATATTTAAGACCGAGAAAAGAAATTAAGCATTCCAAACACTTTATATCTCAAAGTATTGTTTGCCACACGGTCTTGATTCCCTCAATGAAAGGTTTGATCTGAGAACATTCTGAAAGTGGTGAACCCATACATGGCACCAGTAGCTCCAAGGACGAATTAAGTTGTCAAAGGTGGTCATTTTTTTGTTCAAGTATATGAAAGAAGGGACCTTTGTTAAGGCTGTGCAATTAGTGTGTCGCCTAAACACTTTGCCCTGCTATAAAACGGTGAAGTGGAAAACAGCTGGTCCTCTTATGGTAGAAGTAATGGCAGACAAATAGGCAATCAGTGATGATTTCAACTTCAGGAAATGATGAATACATAAAACGGAGTCATGTTCGGAATCCATGAACTAGGAAGCACTGAAAGACAAAAGAGTAGTCATAACTTGTATAAACTCATACAACCATAAAACAGGCATCAATCAAACTTGCACATAACCTCATGATAAACCAAAATTATTGTAAATATTAACTTTGTGGCATAACTAAGGTCAGTGTCAGCAATAATGCAAACTTAAAGGAAAGGTAAATCAAAAGTGTTCCCCTTGCCACAAACGACAACACCTTTGCTACTAGCAGAAACATGTTTTGCTTAAAAATAAGTGACAAACTGGCAAGGCAAATGCCTACAGTGCCAGTTGCTCTCCGGGTTCCAAGTGACTGATACAACTTCGCAGCAGACTATTTAAAAGGGTTGAGTTTAAATATAGGGTGATGTGGAGCATATGGCATGCTGGGATATTTTGAGAGCCTCAATATGGGTCTGAGAGATGCATTTAAAAATCTGAGTGCCTGATGTGAAACTCTTTCACTGTCCAGAAGAAGTGTATGACATACAATACTCGCCTTTATCGTACTTCGGATGTATCTGCTTGCATAGGCCAACATCTAGTGGTAGGGACAAGTATTGCATGACTCGTTTTTGACGTTCGAAAAGGGATGTCGACTGGAGGTGTCAGTAATACCATCCACCTAGTGTGACGTGTATTATTTTGTTGCTGACGCGAGGGAGCATTATGTGTATGTGCGAGTACAGAGATGAAAGGAAGGTGTAAGGTGTATATGTGCCTTCAACTCGAAGAGGGGAGGAAGGGTGGGCGCATGCAAATCTAAGCACACACAAGCATCAGAAATACGATTACAGTGAGTAATGTATGCCTTCTGAGGCTTGTGGACCTACTTAGAATCACATGCTTGCATAGACTAGCGAGCAGTACCTGGAGAAGGTGGTGGGATGTTTGAAGGTACAGCGGCAAAAAGATGTCTTAACACTGCTTGCTCCACCTGATAATCTTGTTTAGAATGTTTATTTAGACAGTAGTGCTGTGTGAAGCTGTGACATGGCATCTAATGGTACATTTACAATACAAACTAAAGTAGGCCCCTGTGCAACAAGTTGGGTTTGCTCTCGGCATGAAAGATGGAGTCTTTTCGGATAGAGACACATTTGTATGCATTTGACTATCCATTTTGATATAGCGGACAGGATGCCCTTCTCTCCCTGCAACAATAGAAACAAAGAACTGATCCAACAATGGAAACAAAGAACGGATCGATTTTCCTTGAGGTTTGGTTTCGTCTTGGTAATACATTAAAACCCTTCTAACATCTAATGTATGGAGACTTGTTTCTGCTGAACGAGATAGATGTTGGGAAAAAGCTGGAAGTTCTAGGGACTGATTGACATGGAACTTTGCAATAAATGTTGGAGAAAAACGTGAATGTGTTCTAAAACCCACTTTGTCTTTATGAATAACAAATCTATCTTGAACTGAGAGGGCTTGCAGTTCATTAACCCTTTTTATTGATATAATGGACACGAGAAACACAGTCTTGTTAGTGAGATGTTTAAGACTAGTTTTATGCATTGGGTAAAATGGGTGACCCATGAGTTTAGTAAGTACAGCATTCAAGTTCCAAAAGGTGGGTATGGATTTGAAATTGGGGGGTGTCATATTTTAAACCCTTCCATGAAGGCCTTAATTACTGGAACTTTCCACCAAGATACCTTACTCTCAGAGGTGGTGTATGCAGAGAGTGCTTCTAAGTGAACTCTAAGGGAGTTAAAGACTATCCCTGAGTCTAACAAGTAAAGCCGGTAAAGAACCGTGTGAGAAGGTGAGCAGTCAATAGGATTGATGCTGTGCGTTTAGTACCAAATGACAAAGCATTTCCACTTGTTGAAATAACAGTTGTGTTGGGTTTCCGTGCCTCTTTTAGGATGCCCATACATCTTTGTGGCAAGTTAAAATGTCCAAACTCTAGGACTTCAGGAGTCAAGCTGCCAAGTTTACTGTTTGAGGACATGGATGGTGTTGTTCCCGGATGCTGGGACAGCATGTTTTAAGGGGATGGAAGTTTGACTGGTGTGGGTGTGCAAAGAGACATATTGGTGTGAAAACCATGGATCACTTGCCCACATTGGCGCTATTAGAATATGTTTGCCTTGTTCCTGGTGCATCTTGTGGACTATTCTATTCAGAAGTGGTGTTTGGGGAAAACCATATGCAAATCTCCCGGACCAGATCATCCATGGAGCGTATCCCTGGACGTGAAGTCTGGGCATTCTGCGGTCTTTTGCGTTCCAAAGAGATCTAGTTTGGCTGACCCCAGTTTGTGAAAACATTGTGTAGGATGTCCTTGTGCAACTGCCATTTGTGCTCCGATAGAAGGTCTATGTTTCTGCTTAGCACATCAGCTAGACTGTTTATGCCCCTGGAACATGTTGGGATAGAAGGAACATGCGCTTTTGTGCCCAATCCTATATGTTCTGGGCTAGTTTGGAGAGACCTGGTGAGTGTGTCCCACCTTGTTGTTTTATATATAGAACATGGCTGTAATGCTGTGTTAGAACTAGCACTGTTTTCACCTGCAGGTGGTTTTTGAAAACTTGAACAGCTTTGAACACTGTCTAGCTCTAGAAGGTTGATGTGTTTGTTTGCTAGTGACTGTATCCACATGGCATGCACACTATGCTGGAGAAGATGCACTCCCCACCCTGATAGCGATGCGTCTGTGGTTGGAGTGGGCTCTACTGTGGGGTGATGAATGATTTTACATTCAAAAGGTTTTCTTTTGTCCACCACTGCAGAGAGTGAATGAGGGACCATGAAAAGACCACTAGATTGTCCCATTAGGCACTTGCTTGTGGCCATTGTTTCGCCAGCCACTCTTGCATATGACGCAGATGCAGCCAAGCATAAGGCACTAGGTAAATGCATGAAGCCATCATTACAATAAGGTGAATGGCCTTTCGTATGGTTATCTGATGACCAGCTACATAATATGGGATTTGAAAAAACATGTTTTGTACCCTCTTGTTGGAGGTGAAGACTAAAGTGTCTTTTGTACGAATTCGAGCTCCCAGAAAATGTTTTACTTGAGTTGGAACAAGACTTGATTTTTTTCTCGTTGATTGGAGGTGTCTAGCTTGAAGAGTAGGTTGATTATTTCTTTGGATTTTTGTTGACACGCTTGAGGTGCCCCTCCTATAATAAGCCAGTTGTCAAGAAAAGGGTACACTGGCATCGACTGTCTGCACAGGTGTGCTGCTATGACTGTGACCACTTCACACTGAGGCTATGCCAAAAGGGAAGTACTTTGAACTGGTAGTTAGTAGATCCTACTATCAACCTTAGGTATTTCCTGTGTGCTGGCAACATTGAAATATGAAGGTAAGCATCGTTCATATCCAATGTTGCCCTGCAACCCCCTGTTTTAAGAATGGCATTACTTCTTGAAGTGTTGGCATTCAAAATGTTTCTGGTTTGACATATGTGTTTGCTGGACTTAAGACTAAACTATGAGCTCTGTGTTAGACCTTTTTGGGTACAAGGAAGTATGTTGAATAAATACCCTTGTTTACCTCATGAGGCGGGACCAGTTATATCGCTCATTTGTGCGAATAGACTGTATTTCGTCCTCTAGAATCTGCTGGTATTCCTGCCACATTCTTTTGTGTCTTGGTGGATGTTAACAAGGTTTTTGAAAGGAACTCTATGGAGCAGCCTTTGGACACAGTTGATAGTACCCACTTGTCTGAAGTGTTTCCCTCCCATGCGTGGGGGGATTTTGAGATGGCCCCCCCACTGGGGAAGAGATGGGAGGGAACTTGAATCGGTGTGTCATTGTTTTGGGGCAGGGGAGCTCTTGCCGAATGCATCTCTACTACAACCTACCTCGTTTAAAGCCCCTCTGAAAGCAGGATTGATAGGGGTTGATTCTGACGTGGCAGAAGACAAGGGCGATGAAGATCCTTGGGAGTAGCTAGTTTATGTTATGTTAGTGGGTATGCTGGGTATGCTGGATCTAAAAAAAACAAATACGGCAGGTGTTGAAAACATCCGGTTGGACGTAAAGCTTATTAGAAATCTGGCCTAAAGACTATAGGGTCTCACGCTCTTTTTTTGGTGTCTTCCAGAGCATTGTCTACTGCCTTAAAAAAACACATTTGATTCTATAGGCATACCGAATAGAGTGGCTGGCGTTTGAAGCATAAAGCCTGGCTGAAACAGCCAAGCATGGCGTTTTAATAGTGTGCCCTCTACCAAATTTCTGCCTGTGGTATCTGCTGCGTCTAAATTGCCCTTAATAATGTTATTGGTAACCTGTTTGCCTTCAGCCACAGTCTGAGATTTGAGACCGTAGGGGATCTGGGACAGAGTCTAGTTGACGCTCGCTGTACGATGTCCCATAGCTCTGTTGTAGCTGGATAGAAAAATACTATTATTTGCAATGCATACTTGGTAAGTAGCTACTTTTCCCCCAATGCAAAACGTGTTTTACTTTCTTTTTCGGGTGGTGCTTCAGCTGATGCCAATGGAGAACCTGCTCTCTTCCGGGTGGTAGTTACCACTACAGAATCTGGTTTAAGATGTCCTCTTATATACAAGGGGTTGGAAGGAGCAGGGATTAACTGCCTAAGTAAGGGAAGGAGTGACTACAGAGCGATGAATACGCTTAGTAACTGAGCAGTGCAATAAATTGAAAAATTGATGTTCTTTCATGGCTTCTTGAGTCTGGATCTTCAAATAATCTGCCGTCTTTTTGAGTAAGTAATTGTAAAGAATTTGGTAGTGAGCAGGTGAGTCAGCTAGTGAGCAGTCCTGATCTTCAGGTGATGAGTAAATATGCATCAAAATAATCATAGATATTATCCCTCGAGTAATCATCGGGGCAATTATCTAAAGTTCCCTGATCATCTATACCCTCATGAGATTGGTCATCTATAACCACTTGCACCACCTCATTTTGTGGTTGTGTAGAGGATTCCTTTTGTAACTCAGGAGATTTACATGTGGGCAGGCCCTTCTCTGAATCAAGGTGCTTTTCTCGCACTGAGTTATCTTTCCATGAAAGTAACAAAAGAAGACACCTTATGTATTGTCTCTTCAAACCATTATCAAGCCCATAAACCGGTTCTCGTATCTTTTATAGGGAATACAACCTGTTCTGGATCAGACAGATGGTTTCAGTGTAAAGCCCCCGAAAAAGGGGATAAGGCCCGGGTGCCATGGGTCGCCTTTAACAAAGTCTGTTCTTGTGTCAAGGTTTCCTTGTTTGTGTGTGTGTGTGTGTGCGCATTTCAGCAGCTGTTTAAAAGTGTTTGACGAAACTGACATTTCGAACTTTGAAGGACATGCGCTTTTGAAATGTCAACCAGTGTCTTTATGTGTGATGGAGGTTCCGCTCGATGCTAGTTTAGATCATACGTCTTGGCGTGCACGTGGAGTGGGCACAGAGGACTGTGTCAAGGAAGAGGCACAAGAAGTGCATTCAGACAACACAGGGCCATGTTTCAATTATTTTGTCGATGAATGGCTGGAGGTTGTGTGTTTACAGTGCGTCAGTTTGTGCACTGGAATTGCTGTGCTCCTCTTCTGACTCTTCAGCGCGTTGGGATATCTGAATAAGTTTAGGCCTGCATGACGTAGGCCGCTCAACGCTTGGTGCATTGATCCTTTAATGTATGAGGCCGAAAAAGCAGACAAGCTGGTCAGCATTTTTAACGGTCTCTCGGGAAGCAGCGATTGCACACCCAGTGTGTGTCCTTCCATTGGTCGTTTTTGTTACAGGAAAGGCATCATTTAACAGGAGTATTTTCCATACTGAAGAGTTAGGGATGTGAAAAGTAGAGTGTATATGGAGTGTGTAAATATATACATTCTGTAAGAGAAAGAATATAGAATTCACTCTCCCTACTGTACAGGCCGCAGCCTGGTTTAGGCCGAAGCAACAAACTGTCGCCTGATGTGCAGACGGTCATCGAAATAATTCTCTCTGGAAATGTCGTCGAAAAACTGCTGCAGTGTTGATCGTCAAAGATGTTTTAAGAAATGGTAGCAAATTTAAGTTACAATATGTAACAAAAGGCTATAAGCCACAAACTCTGCAATATGCGACCGACCACGATAGTGGGGAAAAAAACAATCCGAGTGACCTCAATGTGTGAAGCACCATGGGTACAATACACGTCACACTAGGAATAGTACTACAGGCACCCCCACTCGAAATCCTTTTTCAAACTTCAAAAACAAGTCATGCCATACTCTCCATCTACCACTAGATGTCGGCCTATGCAAGCATGTGTTTCTAAGCAGATCCACAAGCCTCAGAATTTATATCATATTATATATGGGACATATATCTTACCCAGTAACAATATTTCTCTAGCTTGTAGCTGCTTAGAATCAAAAGCTATGCTTACTCCACCACCTATTGATTGTTTTAGAGTATTACTGGTTGTTTATTTGACGGTCCGGGCAAATTACACGTACATTACGTGCACAGGTACCCATAATGCTCTGGTAGCAGACAACCTCACATTGATCGTTTTTTGTGACAAGTAACTCCTATTTATTACATAGTAGTTCTTATTTATTAAACAGGTCTGTTTGCAAAGTTTATACATACCCATCATTCTTTTTATTGTAAGTACAGTGGCAACCAAAACTTTTTTGTGTCTTGCTATTTGTAGGCTGGGTGGGTTCATGCTCCATAATGTCTATTACTGGGTAAGATATGTTTGTCTTCTGGGGCTTATACATTTGTTTGGATCAATATATGATATGCTTTATTCAGTCAGCAGTGGCATACTGTGGTGGTGGCTGGGCAGATTGTACTTTTGAAAATAAATGCTGTGGTACTGCCTGTCCCACTTCTGAATCTGCTCTAGTTTGAGTATCAAAGCAGTAGTGGTGAGTGAATGCGTGTATTGAACTACTAATGGCAGCCTTTCATAGTGTCTCTAGAGTACTGTTAGCCAAGAATCTGTGTCTAGCTCTTCTTCCATGCACTCTTGGAGTAAAGGGCATCATTTGTTGAGCGCAGAGACACACAAACATGGTACAAGATTGCTACAGAACACTACTTAATACATGGTCTAACATGTAGCATTCCTGAATGATATAGGGTATGATGAGGCATTTATAACGCGCCTATACACAAGTGTTTCAAGGCGCGACGCAGCAAGGGAGGGGGAACAGAGGGAAGACCGTGACAACGATCCTACTAGGCCAAGTGTCATTCAGATCGTGCAAGTAGAGGGGAAGAGGAAATGTGCAGAGTGGGAGGGGGTGGGGACAGTATGCAAAGTACAATCCACCATGTAATGCTCCTTTTGATAACTCGCCTCACCTTTTGTCCGATGGCAATGGTTGCAAAAAATATGCTTGTTTTGCACATTTTGTTCTGATATTTCCATGTACCACATAACTGCTCTATGAACATCAAATACATACGATTTTTTGTAGGCAATCAAGGTTCTTGAGTGTACAAAACACGACCTTGTCCTTGTGTATTACTACACAGGCTTTGTTTACAAAAGTGGATGCAGTTCACTGATCCTTCATGGTGACTTGCTTCTCGTTAGCTGATTTTTCAACATTGTGTTTTGGCTTGTATTTACTCATTGCAATGCTTAGATGTGCTATGTTGTCTGCGTTTGAGTGCTGTATACACCCTTCCTTGTCAGGGCTAACCCGTGCTTTTTATGGATATTAGAATGCGAGGCATCTTCAGACGCTTTGGGTGTTAGCTGATTGCAGACTCCCTTGATAGCTTTGTGGTTTACTTCAGCAATGTATCCTTTCCAGTCTTATGACTGTCACGTGGAGGCTCCAGAACTGTCAATCTGTGGAGGTACTGGCTTTAGTGGCCTATATCACAAATGCTTCCCATTATGGTTTAGCTGGTTTGTTATACAACCCGGCAATCAATAGCACACTTGCAACTATAGATCATTAATGTAAACCCATATAGATGGTTTGTGGATTATGTTTTAGATAGACTGATCAAATTATATTCTGTATATGGTGAGATAACAGTTTTAATTGTCATTTTCACCATCAAGTATATTGCTGGGTCTGTATTTTTAAATATAGTTGATTTACATTTTAACCATTTGTGTTTTAGGTAAGTTGCGCACCTTTGTGAACCATTTTTGTATTTTGAAAATGAAACGCACCCGACTGTGTTGGCATCTCTATGAACATTGCTCCATTGTTTCTCATCTAGGTTTGTGCTTAAATCCTATGCATGCATGCATATCCTATCGGGTTATTACTAAATGGATTTTTTTTATGAGTATTACGGTGCATTTTCAGCAGCACTTTTCATGACTGGTGTCAGAAAAACATTTGAGACATGTCACCATTCCCGACGGAAAAGTATAGTTTCAATGAAAGAACTTTAGTCTTTCTAAAGTGTTTTTTTTTCTTTTACAATTGACATTTGTTTTAAAAGTACACAGGAAGCATTTGTCTTATGCCGTCTCTATATTATACCCAGTTGTATGCAATCTTAATTTGTGTTACTGCATTGTTTTCCATCCAGTTTGTTTCAGCCACAGGAATATGATTTATACAATTTTAACAACCTAGGCCCATGTGCAACTCATTTTTCTTGAGATAGCATTTTGGCCTTGATAGCACAAAGCCCCACCAATAGGGGTGCAACAATTGTCTGTGTGCTGTCTGTGCTGAGGAGTGTGTCATGAACGGTTTTCTTTGAGGTTGTCGAAGGCATACTGTAGTCGTAGTGTGAGTCGAAGTGGTTAGAATAGTTGTATGTTGTATTGGCATTTTTTTGTTGCGTGAAAATTGTATTGTTTTAGGTACATTTGGATGTGCCTGTACGATGGGTCTTGTTTCTACTTGAAGGAATGCTTCCTTGTAAAAGAGTTAGGCATAGGAGGCAAATGATTGCTGAGGCTGAGTCTAAAGATTCTCGTGTGGGATGTCACTTCACAGACTAGCACACAAGCCCTGAAGGTACAGACACGGTTATACTTGTAGGCATATGTGGTGTTATCTGAGTTTGTTGAGAGAATGTCAATGAGTTGGGAGTGTTAGTGATTGTTTTTGGTCCACATTACATAAATCCCTTAGATGCTGGGCTATAATACAACTCTGTGCAAACTGGATGATCACACTCCAATTTGGAACAAAACGGTTTACTAGGGAGTGTTTTTAGTTTTTTTGTTAAACTACTTGATCGGTCTTACCTGGTACACAATGCGTCAATGATGAGACCTAAAAAAAAGCAGGGTAAAAGTAGCTTAAGGGCTTATGCCTACAGGGCTGCAAACACCGAAGTACACAAATGTGTATCTGTACGGAGAGATTAACATTGTTTTATTAAACACAATTTATTTGTTAATATTTTTAACGCTGGTCACTTGTAAATGCTTAGCAGGTTTCTTTGTTTTAATAATGGTTGATAAATGCAGAGGAATAACCTACTTATGCTTTTTGTTTCCTATTCAGTAAAATGTTTCTACTAGCTTTATAGCAGTGCATGTTTTACTTTTCTATTTTGTGCCTATGATGTAGCCTGACTTTATGTGCCATTTGGAAAATGAGCACCGTATGAGCCACCGAGAGTTGATTGCAACAAAATGTTTCAGGACATAGATGTAGGTTAATAATGTGAGGGTTGCGACTTTTGTTTTTTTGCTTCTTTTTTGCTGTTGTGTAGGTCTGGTGTCTATGTACAGTTCATTGCTATGACATGCATGATGTTTACAGAAATTAATGTATCTGCATTGGCGAACAGTGTAAATTAAATAGTGCAACCTGCATTATTTTATGTTCGGCATATATCTTGTCTTGCTTGGCGGTGCAGATTAGTGTTCATTCTGTGGGAAGTTATTTGAGTGGCATATGCAAGGAGTTCTGCATGAGTGGTGTAAGGTTTTGTATAATGTATTGATGCAGTATGCACTTTGACATATCTAGCTATGTTTCTCCCCCTCTAGATTGGGGATGTTTTACTGATGAAGGCATCTATCAAATCAAATGTTAGTATGCAATTTTGTATTTGGGTGGAATGTGAGTGCTGGGGATTTCCCCCTCCCAACGTTATGGTACTTTTCTAGTCATTATGTAAAATTGAGCACAAGTCACATAATAGTTTATTGTATGCGGATTATGCTGTATTCTTGCCAGAACCCCAAATAGTCTATAAAACCTGGTTAACCCTTGCACAGGGTTATGCCGCATTAGACTGTCAAACAAGGACCAAAGAAACAAAAGGTGAAAAAATTAGGCCTTTGCAAGCATGAACACTAGTACTTGTAATCAAATAGTTTGTTTTTTCTAAAACGTTTTGTGTTGAGCTGAAATACAATAGTAAATAAACCAGTGTTTAACTAATCCTTTCTCCACGTCCCCATTAAAATACAACACCCACCTTTTTAACCCTCCCAAAAACAAATTGGTGCCAATGCTTAGTTCCATTTACACAGAAACAATCACTATTTTTGCAGCCATTGACAGACGCGTGATTACGCACCCACTGGTCAGCAAAAGGTAGGTTATTTTATCTGCTGCTCTCAAGCTGGACTACAGCGGCGCACCTGGAGGATCCAGGCTCATGATTTCAATATCTTAGAAGGCACTTCGAGCCAAATGTTCCTCATTTTTGGGAAGTAGCATTATAGGTGCAATAATGGGCCCACCCGGCTATAGCCATATTTTGACCCCATCCAATGCCTTGAGAGCTGTACGCACTATTCTGAATATCTTGATATTGAAGGCAAAAAGGACAAGTCCATGTCTAACTAGCACCTTTGAAGCTGGATTTGTTGGTAATTGTGTTTGTGCAGAATACAATTTGTACTGCTACTAGTGCTATTAATGTTCCCTCCTGGTCAATTCTGCCAGAGCCGGCTTCATCAAGCAACCCTTTCCTATCCAGGGTAGTCAGCCCAGATCCTGGAAAATATGAACAGTTATCTAAAAATGTGATTCGTCTGGTCTTGTGTGGGGCAGAAATGATAAACTCCTGTTATGCTCACCTGGTTCCCACAGGGGTGTAGGGCAGAACTGGACAGCCACGGTCTCCACCAACGTGATGCGTAGTGCAGAGATGGCTGACTGGACTGGCCCACCTAGCTTCGTCTGCTTGACCCGTAGAAGTAGTCTCCTAAAGGCAGAGAAAGGGAATTAGCCACCCGTGGATTTGAGTAATAGCCCCTCACTGCGTCCCCATTTATCACTTCTGATATTCCCGTTCACAAAGCTCACCTTATAGTTTTGAATGAGCTCTCCATCCTGCGAGGAACGCAGGGGCGTGTTGATGGCCAGTTACTTCACTGGCTTGAGGATATTGGAACAGTTCTAGACAAATCTTGGCTCCAAAACTCCTGGCGAAGGACCGTAAGTATATAGTTCTTAAAAGTTCAAAAATGTCTGAATAATCACTCTTGTCCAATTCCTTTGTTTATCTTGTAGCTTAGACCCAATAGAAGATAGTCCTGTGGCAGCTGAAAGCGTTCAGGTAAGAGTCTGTGCTATCCCACACTGTCCATTAAATGATGCCAAGGTTTAACTCGCTGCTTTCTCTTTTCTTACAGGTGCGGCGTAAGAAGATTTGGCGTGCTGGTGAATAATACCTCCGGTGGTAAAATCAGGTAAGTATACGGCAGCAAGAGATTGTCCTTGTTTGTTCCCCTCGGCTCACCTTGTTGTTTTCTTGTCCCCCTTAGGTGCTGGAATGCGGCAACATAATGATGGAGACAGCGCCGGATCGTAGAGATGCTGCGAGGAACAGTGAGTATGGCGCGGCGCTGCTGCTGGCGATGCAACATATTTTTAAAAAGTATTTTTCTGGTTCAAAGGTGCGATGAATCCAGAGTCAGGTAAGAAACCCAATAATGTTCTTGTTCTAACCTTTCTTCTTCTTTCCCTTCTTTCTAGGCGCTCTGGACTCGAGGCGGGCATGGCAAGAGGCTGGATGCTGACTGCAGGCACGGTGAGCGTTACGCTGCAGGATGCAGAATAACGCAAAGCGTGTGCTGCTCTTCGGGCGTGGTTTAAATAGCCTCCAAAGTAGTCGCAGGTAAGTATTCCTCCACAAACACAACCGAGTAACAAAATAGTCCCAGGGTAAAGTAGTCCCTTCCAAGCCTCACATGGGCTTGGATCTCTTGCAGCATGGTCTGCATCAGGTAAGTTTTAACATATGAGCCTGGCGCCCATGGCGCCAGGACTGTTCCCCCATATGAGCCTGGCGCCATATACACCAGGACTGTACCCATATAGCCCGAGGTTGCTGGGCTTTCTCTGGGTAACATGATGCCTGCTTCCGGGGTTGCTGGACTTGGTCTGGATGCCCGGGGGTAGGCATCATGACAACTCCTTTGTCAGATAGTTATGTATCTTAACACATATGTCCTTAGATGTGCCATTCTTATCTTGTGTTTGTGAACAATTCCTCTGTGCTCCATCTATGAGTTTGCAGGGGCTTCATTGTTCAAGATTGAACTAAATACAGAGCAAACTCGTCCTGTTATATCCGAGTTTCAACCTCTTTCAGAAATCTGATCCCCCCCCATGTTTTCCCTTCTTGCTCGATTGTTCTTATTTTCCATTTTGAGCTGTACAGCAGCAGCTGCATCTCTAAGACCTTTAATCTTATCTGCCTCCTTCATTGCAGCATTTCTAATGCATTTCCCACTAGGTCCACCTCCCCTCAAAGGGATGCAATCTTGTTCATGTTTTTTCTGAAACCTTGGTAATGGGTCTTCGCGCAAGGTGGCCACTTTCAATTTAAATGTCTCTTTTAGGTCTTTGTTCGGGCCTTGAAGCATCTGTACCTGGCAATTTTGGTTTAGAACTGTTGGCTTTGCTAGTGGCTACGCTATCCCTTTCACCTAGTGTCACTGGCGTTGCTTACAGTGGCTGCGAAGACACAGGATCTTTGGCCCGGCACATTGACCCTCAATATAGTGTTGACATGTTCTTTGTGAACCATGTCTGGGATGTGGCCTTTCACCATGAGCCCAGGCACAATTATTCCTGCTTCAGACCATATGAGCACATTGTAGAGGAGGCACATTGAACATACTGACAGCGCCATAGTGCATATACTGTGCCTAGGGCAGAGTGATATTACCGAAAGGGCTTGGGAAAACTCGCTCTACAGGCGCCAAGTGTAGAGACCTTAGGCTATGCCAAAGCACTCTGATCCTGGCAAGAGTGTTCAGAGGCCATCTCCTGTTATAAAGTTGTCCATGCAAGGCTGAAGGCCCATGATGAATTTCAAACTATAACCCTGTGATAAAGTGCACTGATTAATATTGTATGGATCAGAGAATTGGATGCCTTTGTTCCCTGTCCATAGTCATGTGACATGGCTTGCAACACTGGTACCAGAACAAACAGCCAATGGAACGAAAAAGAAATGTTTGTTATCTGCACATGGCACGGAAGTCTGAAGGAAGTCGTGGTGAAGAAGAGAGAAGCAAGACTGTGGTGAAGCAAGATGGATGGTTAAGCTAATAAGAGTCTGGACGACAGACAGACGCTCAGCAGAAGCATGCATGAGAATTTGAGGCATACATAATACATCCAGAGGCATACATCCTGGGACAAAGGGAGGAGAGTCGAGGAGGAGGAGGAGTGGCACCAGATGGAGCCACAAGAGTGTGTCTGGGTGAAAGATATGCTAAGTAGAGCTGTCCAAGAGATGGAGAAAGTATGACATATGGAAATGAGACTGGAGTGAAGGTTCACAGATGTGTGCCCAAGATTGAGGGAGAATTTGGGACAAAGTCTGAGAAAATAGAAGCGACCAAGGCCAAACCCTAAAAAAAAGAATTCAATTTAAAATGCCAATATAAGGATAAGCTCTGCATGCTGGAAATTGATGCAAAAGTTCCTAGAGAAAATTCAGAAAGTAAACCCAAGGTAAAATGGTACAAGCTGTAACTTGGAATCAGTTGGAATCAGTTTTTTAGAACCTGTTGAGAAAATGACCATAGGGAAGAAGGTGACTAGCTTAAGGTTTAGGTTATACATTCCAGAAAGCGCTGTGAAATTAACTACAAGGCTAATGTGAACACCAGTATCTGAAGTCTAAAACCCAAAACATACACAGAAAGAGAGCCCATGTGACATTCCCGAGTATCGCACTGGAGTCCCAGACTACTTGGCAAACTATCATATTCACATTAGCAGGGAAATGCATGTTCTATGTTCTGACTTCTGTCAACATTTTTAGATTTTTTCACAAACCCTTACATAGAGGAGAAATTCAAACTTTCATCTATGGCCCCTTTCTAGTCTGGTTTACTACACCAACTATAAAGGAAACCTCCTTCCTATTCCACATTAAGGGGGTCTAAAACTCTATTCAGGATTTCTCCTTTTATGTACGTTATGGCTTCTACAGGTCAGGAGGCTACCAATGGTTGCAATCTGTGAAACGTTGCACACCAAACCACAAACCTAGGCACACACTGTCCCTGAGAAAACTAGGGAATTGGTTCATTTAGCAATTGTCAGAATATATGCCCTGTGCAATCACATTCTGGGGCATAGTATTTTAAAAAGTACCTCTACAAAGTTTCTCTTATAACATAGTCCCCATTCAGTTGCATAGCTTGTAAAGGATTCCCCAAATAAGCTTTCAATATGCATCAGTGGTATAGCTAATTCTTGGGACACATGTGAAAGCACAGGGGTTATTGGAATTACTTTTGGATGGTCTTTTAAAGTCCCAGGATGGGTAGGAACATCAACAGCTCTAGGAAGCTCTGTCAAATAAGGTCTGCCCCTTGCTTTCAAAATGCTTCTCAGGCAATCTGGTTCTGTATTTGGCAAGGCTTCTGCATTAGACTCCCTCCGGAAAAGGCCTTCTTAAGGATTTTCATCAGCACTTTCCATGTCAGACAAGCTCCCTTTGCAGATTTTCCAAGAATGTGTTTATCCTTAAGTACGTGATAAGCACCATCATGCAGCAACATTTAATGCATAATTATCCCCTATGATAGGTTCTCCTCAGATACCGATACTATCAAATATCTTCCTCTTTATTTTGATTTGTTGGAGGTTTTCCTCTCCTCTCATCTGGAATTACGATCAAATTGAAGTGAAATCCATTGTTCCCTTACATATCTGTTATGGCCCTGTACCATTATTGAGACCTGTATATTCAGAGGCACAGGAAAATTCGGAACCAGTGGACATTCTTCATGTTCCAAATGAATACCATACTATTGTAAAATGAGTTTATTGATGCATCCCATAGCATCAGGCCAACCTCCGTCAACAGTGAAATCCCGGGGCGTGATACTCGAAGAGTTTTGCAAGGAACAGGATGATCTAATTACAGGAAGAGAGTTCCATTTAAACACAATTATAACACTTCCCCATTTCTAATTATTCAAACAGTACACAGTAACGATAATGCTAACCCCAACATCATATCACAAGATCACTTGACTAAATAATGAAAAACATAACAGTAACTTGAGCAAATATTTGACATGGAAATATGAGCGAATATCCCAACATGTCTCCCACAGAATCATGAAATCTCACAGGAGGTACCATGCATATAGCAGAGCATGGAGCATGGTCGCGTTCCTTATTCTCCCTATGCAACTGCCTAACATTACTCATGTCATGGAATCCACACTTCCATTGATGTCCGATGCCTGATCTGTATATTTAAGGGCCTGCGTCTCAGCTACTTCACCCAACATATGTCATCCCTGTCTTCACACTCTCTTCCTTCAACCCTGGCACCTTCCTCAGCTATTCTACTCTTGATCCAACATGAGCCATCATCTAAACATATAAACTCATCCCCCATCTTAACTACCGTGCAAGGTGGCATGAATACAGGTAACTTTTGGCAAACATCCTCGATTTTGCACCCTGTCACCCACACACACTTGCATGATCTGTCCAGACCACCTTTCTTCATTACCTACTTCTATTTGTCTGTGCCTGGCATTCTCCACTACCTTCCTTCATATCTACCCTGGATTCTGCACTGCCTCCTAAACTCAATGGCCAGAGTTTCGCACCAGATTCCCTGCCCCTCATCATCTCAAATGGAGAGCATCCAGTGAGAGCTGAAGGAGTACACCAATGAGCTTCACAGCTTTTACGATCACTTCCCACAGTCCAAATTGTTCATAATAGCTAGTTGTAAAGCATCTTTCAAAAACCTGTTCATCCTCTTCACCAGACTACAGACAGCAGTGTTGAATATTGCAGTCTTATAGTCCCTAATACCCAACCCTCTCAAAAACTTAATTTCCTGGGACACAAACTACATTCTGTTATCAGTGACCCAACTTGCCAGTACACCAATTAGAAAACGACTTCATAAACACAATCACTTTATTCATAGTTACAGACTCCAATGCTGTTACCTCCAGCCACCTAGATATCAAGTCTAACATCAGCAAAATGAATCTTAAACTTCCTTGGAGCACATATATTGCCAATGTTATGTCAATCTACTTTACTCCACACTTCATCTGGTATCAACACCGGCAATGCTGGATGTGATCGCCCCACCTGACACTTGTTGCTTACCACACCACGCAATACAATCTCTCACCACCATCTCCACATCACTGTGCATGGCAATATGATTCCCTCAACCTTCTTTTAGTCAAAGTCCTTCGTAAATGTCCTTTGTGGGCCAAACTTAACAGCCTTTGTCAGGGGCAAACCAAGAAAGGGGCAAGAAAAACAGACAAAATGCATAAACAATGTAAAGGGTAACAGATGTATAGGTGCTTTGCATCACTTTTCGGCTACAAACACTGTTGGTGCTTTAAAACCTATGAGGAAGGGCGTGCTGCCTTACAGGAGACTGCTTTGTCCTCTCTGTAGGCTGGAAGCACGTCAAAACTACATTGCCCAGCATGCTTGGGCATGGGCAGCCAATCAGAAAGCAGACCGGGTGTGGCGCGTTATCGCGCATGCACAAGCTCCAAGGCACAGGGCTTGTGATTGAGGATTCAGGAGAGGATGTGCGCAGAGCAGCTCCGACGAAAAACACACGCGAGGGGCCCCACCCCACCAGATCAGGAATCCGGCCCCTCACTTACCAAAGATAAGTTCAGCCGCGTTGCAGAGGGAGCTGGGGAAGCGCAGGGGGCTCATTCCTCCCACACAAATCGCCCCTGCAAGCAAGCTAAGTAGGCGCGCCTGAGGCGACTCATTTATCGCTATTACTTTTGTACCGCAGCATTGTAGATGCAACTTCTTGCTTAGAACATGTTCTGTATGCCTTGAGAGAAACGTACCTCTGAGACCACTGAACCAAAAGAAAAAAGGCTGATGCTGCAAGCCACGCGCGGCGACTCTCGTGTTGGGCGTCATTAATCTGGCAAAAACTTAGGGATAACGACCCATTGACAATCCATGTGCGGATCCACAGGGGAGAAGAGCGAGAGAAGAGCGAGAGAAGAGCGAGAGAAGAGCGAGAGAAAGCGAGAGAAAGAGAGAGAAAGAGAGAGAGAGAGAGTGTGTGTGTGTGTGTGTGTGTGTGTGTGTGTGTGGGGGGGGGCAGGAGGGATATATGAATGTGGCATGGAGAGAGAATGACCGCAAAAGAGCTTAACACGCAATAACTTTGTACCCTTTCCCTTGTAGCTTGGACCTTGCCTGCAAAATCGCAAAGGACGCAGCACAAGACTGACAGCTCTCAACAGGCGACAACTAAGGACCACATTTCTGGACTAGGACAACTTGAGAGAGCCAAGTGTGCATGCATTTATGTTTAGTGTCAGTGAGTTGTTAACTGGCATAAAGTACAATTCACCCAGTTCTCAAGTAGGTTTAACATTGTGAACTAAGTCTGTTTTGGTAATTCTGTGAACCATGCATCAACATTTAAGGATAGTCAAAGATGCCTTGTTTGGCAGGTGACAAAGGTGTGCAACAATCAACCTTTTCCAATTTCCCCAGTCCTGTCCATAACCTCTACCTATCCCGCTTTCCGGTTACCCTAACTTCCCCTTACCCATCCAATCAACGAGACCCTAACCCTCCTTCCCTGCTCTGGTCGAAAATGTCTGTGTAATCACTGACTTGCAGGCATGAAGACCACTGTGGGGGTGGTTGGTTAATTCCACTCCTGTGCCAGGGACCTTGACAGAAGCACAAACCCATGTACAATTACGGAGCCTGAGTGGAACAACCATCCCCCGACTGCAACATGGAGGAGTTTGCCAAGGCCCTACATGACATGTAGTGTGAGCTAGCTGCGTCCAGACAGGAATATGCTACCCTGTCGGCACAAGTCTGTAGCCTGGCAGCACAGACAGCACCATTGCCTGGCCCAACCCCAGTACAAGTGTCACCCAAACCAATAATTCCCTTTCACCCCCAGAGCGCTATTCATGGGACCCTCAGAAATGTACTACTTTCCTGACTCAGTCTCCAATTTCTGACAAAACCTGCAGCTTTTCGATCCGCTCAATCAAGGACGGCCTTTGTAATATTGTATCTTACTGGTGATGCCGAAGCATGGGCCAACCCTTTAGTACAAAAGGATGAGGCACTTTTATACGATTGGGACGACTTTCCGAGTGAGTTTGAAAATGTATTTAATAGACGGGCGGCTACATTGTGCAAAGATAGAGAGCTGTTAACACTCAGGCAGGGCGGCAAAGAACTAGTGATATATGTCACGCAATTCAACAGTCTGGTAGCTGAGGCTGAGTGGCCATTAGAGAAAAGAAGGTCACTGTTTCATCAAGAGCTACGGGACTAATTAAAAGACATGATCGCCCAAGTCGACCCACAGCCACGCAAGTGCTCTGACATGATAGATTTAGCCCTGCGGCTGGATCATCGTCAGGTAGAGAGACGGGGTGATAGGAGAAGAGGGGACCCGCGTCCAGTGGTCCGCTAGATCAGTCCAGAGGGTCTTCAGAAAACTCAAGTGGGGAGTAACCTACGCAGATAGGTTCCATCAAACGACCTTTATCCAAGGAGGAAAAAGAATGGAGGAGAAAAGATCGAGCTTGTTTATATTGTGGGACATCTGAGTGTCCTACCAAACCTAAAAACCAGGGAAACGCGTCAGCTCGATGGTAGGGGAGGTCACCCGATCGAGCTTATCAGAGAGTAGGGCCCCAATTGCTGGCTACTCCAATTTCGCCCCACATGTCATATTGTCTGATCAATTTTAGGGCAGAAAAAGTCGGTGACTATGCTAGTGGATTCAGGAGCAACAGGGAATTTTACAGATGCCAAATACGTGGCCACTCTAGGTATCCCCGTGCAGCCAAAGCCAAAACCAGAGCCTGTATGGGCAGTGGACGGAACACCTCTCTGTTCTGGGCCCATAACTCATAGTATACAGTTAATGACCTTACAGTGTGGGGGGTCCCATAGGGAGGAAGTTGCCTTTGATGCGATTGCCGCCCTACAATTTGGGTTTATCCTGGGGTTACCCTGGTTGCGGAAACATTATCCATGCATTCAATGGGCCTCTGGGCAGGTAGAATTAAACTCCCCCCTACTGCCAAGTACATTGTAAACAAAACCCGTCAGTGACCCCTTGTATTATCGGGGCCACGGAAAGTCAACAAGCCAAAGTATGCCCTAAAAATGTACCCGAAGAATATGCGGACTTCGTTAATGTTTTCAATAAGAAAGCTGCGCAGACTGCCCCCCGCACACACCCTTTGACTGCAGAATAGATCTTGAGCCAGGGGCCGTTCTTCCATGCAGTCGCATTTATGCGCTAACCGAGGCAGAAAACGAACACCTCCGTGAGTACATCGCTGCTTTCTTACAGAATGGCTTTATTCGACATTCTAACTCGCCTGTCTCCTCCCCTTTGTTCTTTGTCCACAAGAAGTCCGGGGAACTCCAGACTTCCATAGATTACCGCGGGATGAATTGGATTACCATTAAAAATCAGTATCCCGCTTCCCCTCATCCCAGTTCTTTTGGACCAGGTCCTGGATGTGGTTGTCTATACCAAGTTAGACCTTCGAGGGCATACCATCTGGTGCGGGTTCGTGAAGGAGACAAATGGAAAACGGTCTTCTGAACAAAATTCGGATTGTATGATTATCAGGTTATGCCATTCAGTCTCTGTAACGCACCCGCTGCCTTCCAACATTTATTGGATGAAGTCCTTCAAGAATATTTGGACATATGTGCTGTCGTCTATATTGAGGACATCTTAATTTATTCTCGTAGTCCCCAAGAACATGTCCAACATGTCCGTGCAGTTCTGAAAAAGCTAAGGAAGCATCATCTCTACGCTAAATTAGAGAAGTGCAAGTTTCATCGTACTACCGTAGAATTCCTCGGGTACTATTTAACACCAACCAGCATACAGATGGACCGCAAAAAGGTACAGGCAATATTAGATTGGTCATCCCCTACTAATGTAAAGGAAATTCAGTCCTTTTTGGGCTTTGCAAATTTTAATCGACGTGTCGTTAAAAATTTCTCAGAGCTGGTTACCCCAATTGCCAAGCTTCTACGTAAGGGATGTGCCTTTGTGTGAGGCGCTGCAGCAGAGCAGGGGTTCCAACAGCTTAAAAAGGCCTTTAGTGATGCACCAGTTTTACATCCCGACTTCTCACAACTTTTCGTGGTTGAGACAGACGCCTCTAGTTATGCCTTCGAGCCATCCGGTCACAAAGAAACCCCCAGTCTGGTCTACTCCACCCGGTGGCCTATTATTCACGCAAACTGCTTCCAGCAGAAGCAAACTATACAATCGCAGACCGAGAATTGCTGGCTATTAAGGCTGCATTTAGTGAGTGGCGACACTACCTGATAGGAATCTGCCACACCGTAACAGTGATAAAGGATCACCGTAATCTGCAGTTCATCAGGACAGCCAAAAACTTGAGTCCAGCCAATTACACTGGGCTTTGTTTTTTGCAGAGTTTGATTTTATCATCACATACAGACCAGGGACCAGTAATTGGAAGGCCGATATATTGTCACGATATCCTGAACCCATTGTCAAGGAATCTGAAAAAACGCCTCAAACCGTAATCCCTCTAGCTCGTATTGTGGGCGCCACACTTAATTTGTTTGAAGCCGTACAAAAGGAATTTACCATGCAAGACTTGCACAAATGGTGCATGCAGGGCCCACAGCATAGTGTTATTGCTGGGCTTCCCGATCATGGACAATCATTATACTTACCCACGAAAGAGCTTCAGAGGAAGGCCATCTCTTTGTGTCACGACTCACCGTTAGCAGGACACCCGGGTTGGTATCGCAACATTTCTGGTGGCCCGTCTGGCAACGTGATGTCCGACTATATGTTGCTGAATGCGAGGTATGTGCCCGTAATAAGCCCGACCATCATAAACCAACTAGTCTGCTCCATCCTTTGTCTACTCCTTCCATACCGTAGCATACCATTATTATGGATCTCATAGTGGATCTACCAGCAATACAGAGTTTTACCTCTATATTACTAGTCGTGGATGCCTTCTCAAAAATGGCACACTTCATTCCCTGTAAAGGGTTGCCGACAGCTGGCAATATTGCAGAATTGTTCTTCCAGCATGTGCTGTGCCTCCATGGGCTCCCGCATCAAATTAGTACCGACAGGGGGCCACAATTCACCTCCCGGTTTTGGCGAGAGTTCTGTAAGGTCATAGAGATGGACGTATGTTTATCATCAGGTTATCATCCGGAAACGGACGGCCAAACAGAACGGGTGAACCAGGGCCTTGAACAGTACCTGCGTTGCTTTATCACCAGTAGAGAAACATCGTGGGTGCAACATGTGTGGTTAGCTGAACTGGCATATAATAACGCGGGTTAGTTAGTTTATTTGTATAGCGCAGCCAA
This sequence comes from Ambystoma mexicanum, assembly GCF_040938575.1. Lineage (NCBI taxonomy): Eukaryota > Metazoa > Chordata > Amphibia > Caudata > Ambystomatidae > Ambystoma > Ambystoma mexicanum. The sequence goes on from NC_090923.1 coordinate 523,394,683, forward strand.
ACCCTAGGGTAACTAGGTGCATAGACATGGTGAACAACAAAAGTTGCATATATGTTGCACATGCGAGATACAGTAAGTAGCAAGAGGACCGGGTTACATAGTGGCCCATGACATGGTTACAGAATGCAGTACAAAGTGCATTATATGTGTGTAGGAATTGAATTCTTACTGCACTGAGAGCCATGTTTTTACTTTAGCTCTGAATGCCCAGAATGATTCTTCAGCCCCGATTATCATGGGGAGTGCGTTCCAGCATTTCGCTGCTAGCACAGGGAAGCTAGATCCACCTGCTGTTTTCAGGTTGAATTTGGGAATGTTCATTTGGTGCATGTAAGGTGTTCTGGTGGGTCTGGAAGTACTGTGTCTGGAGAATTTGTCAGATAAGTAGCGTAGGGCAGTCACCGAGAGGCAATTATGTGCAATGACAAGGGATCTTAGTTTGATTCTATCTCGGATGGCGAGCCAGCGGACTTCCTTGCTAATGGTAGAGATGTGGGCCTTGCAAGGAAGGTTGAGGGCACATCTAAGGGCATTATTCTGAAGGACCTGAAGTCTGTTCAAATTGTGATTTTGTGGAGCCCAGGAAGAGAGTGTTGCAGTAGTCAAGTCTGGACAAAATCAATGCTCTGGATAGTGTAAGCCAGCTGCTGGTTGAGAGGAATGGCTTACAGGCATTAATTAGTTTGTTAGTGTAGGCCGTGGATCAGATAGTGGCGTTTATTTGTTTTTTGAGCTATAATGTCGAGTCGAGATACACGCCCAGCGTTTTGACTTCTTTTGATACTTTAATGATATTGCCATCAATGGTAAATGATTGGTACCTAAGGTCCAATTTGTTAAATCGTGCCTGGGAACCTACTATGATTAGTTCCGTCTTGTCGTCGTTCAAGCAGAGGCTATGTGTGGCCATCCATGCCTGAATTTCAAGGTAGATTTCATTAAGTTTAGCAACATCTTTCTCATAATTCCCAGTGAGTATAATGAGGTCCTGGGTGTCGTCCGCGTAATTGGAATACGTGACACTCAAATCGTCAAGTCGGACAAAGAGGAGCTTGGTAAAGATGTTGTAAAGCGTGGGGGAAATATAGGAACCTTGGGGTACTCCACATTGGATTGGGACGGGGTCAGCTGCAGCCGAAGGTGCGAAGACCCTAGTCAACCTATTGGAAAGGAAGGACTGAATCATATTGGTGGCATTCTGTGAGAATGCGGCAGCCGAGGAAAGGTGTTGGGTGAGGATTTGGTGGTCAACTAAGTCAAAGGCTGCGGAAAGATCCAACAGGAGCAAGATGGCCAAGTTGCCCTTGTCTTTGGCTTCATCCACTTGGATTTTTAGATCCAGGAGGGCAGTTTCGGTCCCGTGCCTGGGTCTAAAGCCAGGTTGTCGCATGCCTAGGAGATTGTCTTCCAAACTTTGTTGTATTTGAAGGTATGCCACGCTGTCTAGTAGTTTGAGGAGAAAGGGGATGGTTGTAATGGGCCTATAATTAGTGGGTATGTTAGGGTTTAGGTTGGGTTTTTTGAGGAGAGGTAAGAACCAGGCCTCTTTGAGGTCGTTTGGTACAGATGAGTTTTTAAATGAGGAGTTGATCAGAGTGTTGATGATGGGGGCTAGGTGTTTAGCTCCGTTCTTGATGACTGAAGCAGGGCATATGTCACCTTGGCAGTTTGAGGGTTTAAGGCTGGCAATTATATTAATTCCTTCATCTGCGGTTACCGGGGTTAAGTAAAAGGGTGGGCAATAATGCCTGCGGGAACTTTTTTTAATGTTTGAGTGGTCTTTGGGGGCAAGGCTAGCTTTTTTTTTTAATCAAGCTCAGCTTGTAAGAGAGCTATTTTATTTGAGAGTGCTTGTTGGATATTATTACACCAAGCTTTGTCCTTGAAGCAGTCATCTGTGGGAGGCATAGGTGATCCCAATTCTCTTAGGATAGAGAATAATTCTTTTGTGCCAGATTTGGCATTATGTATTCTCAAATTAAATTTATCTTTTGGCATTCATGATAGCAGTTTTGTAAGTGGCTGCTGCTGATGAGAACTTATCTTTCAATGCGAGAGCCGGGGCTTTTCTCCAATTAGATTCCGCTGTTCTTTTAATGTTGCAGAGAGCTTTTAGTTCAGCACAGAATTCATTATTCGGGTCATGCATCCACTAAGCAATCGCCCTTCTATTGCCTCTACGACCATCATCCCATACTTCCTGGTGCAACTGCACGCTCCACAACAGCTCTCCCAACATTAATAAGGCAGCAAAAGTGCATTGAGCAAATATGGAAGGACGTGCAGGAAAATCTTTTTCAATCTAAAACCATACACAAGAAATACGCCGACAAACCTCGTCGGGTCAGCCCTCTATACCGTGTGGGTGATCTGGTGTGGCTATCCATCCGGAATATATCATTGCAAGGACCCCGAAAACTGCAGCCACGTTATTTGGGCCTGTTTGCTAATGAATACATTGTTAATCCAGTGGCCAAGCGTTTAAAATGGTTTATAGTGACATTTTTTAATGTCACATTTTTAAAATGGCATTTTTTCGACACCAAAATGCAGTGAAATTTTTTTTAAAGGTATTTTTTTGTTTTTATTTTTTTAAATGGGGGGGGTTCCACCCCCAAACCCCTGTTTTTTTAATTGACACTTTTTATTACTAACGAAACAAAAATAAAACCTATAAAATAAAAAAACCTTCGGAATGTTTTTTTCAGCAATTTTGTTTCGACAAAATGGCATTTCGAAAATGTGTTTTTTCGAAAATTTAATTGGATACCGTTTAAAACTACCGCCCCAAATGAAAATTCATCCAGCATTTCATACTTCATTGTTGAAACCCACCCCAAAGACCACTATGACCCAAAATCCACCACCCATTATGGTACATGGGAAGCTTGATTATGAAGTTCAGGCTATCTTGAATTCCAAGAAAAATAAGAATGGACAGGTATATTACCTGAAAGATTGGGTTGGGTAGGGACCCGAGGACCGCTCTTGGGAGTCTTCCGCTCATGTACATGCTCCAAGATTGTTGCGCACCTTTCATAGAAATTACCCAGACAAACCCCGGCCACCTGCCTTCTGTGGGGGGGGGGGGGGAGGGGAGTGATGTCGGGGGCAGACCAAGAAAGGGGCAAGAAAAACAGACAAAACGCATAAACAATGTAAAGGGTAATAGATGCATAGGTGCTTTGCATCACTTTTCGTCTACAAACACTGTTGGTGCTCTAAAACCTAGGAGGAAGGGCGTGCTGCCTTACAGGAGACTGCTTTGTCCTCTCTGTAGGCTGGAAGCACATCAAAACTACATTGCCCAGCATGCTTTGGGCATGGGCAGCCAATCAGGAAGCAGACCGGGTGTGGCACGTTATCGCACATGCGTGAGCTCCAAGGCACGGGGCTTGTGCTTGAGGATTCAGGAGAGGATGGCATGAGCGTAGCAGCTCTGGCGAAAAACACACGCGAGGGGCCCCGCCCCACAAGATCAGGAATTACCAAAGATAAGTTCAGCCGCATTGCAGAGGGAGCTGGGGAAGGCAGGGGGCTCATTCCGCCCACAAAAATAGCCCCTGCGCCTGCCAGCAAGCTAAGTAGCCCCATCTGAGGCGACTCATCTGTCGCATAAGAAAGTGTTGAGTGTATGACTCAATACTATAGATAGCAGTACAAATGAACTCCAAGCTTTCCCGGTGTAATGGTCCTATGGACAAACCCTGCTTTCTTGCCGAAGGTGGTTTCTGAGTTCCACCTAAACCAGTCTATTTCCTTGCCAGTCTTTTTCCCGAACCCCGCTTCAGAGGCGAAAAGGGTTCTACACTGGCTGGAGGTTACAAGGGCTTCCGAACTTAGGAGCTCTTCTCAACTGTTTGTCACCTTTGGTAACCCACAAGGTAAGCAGGCCTCTAAGGTGACCATCTCCCGATGGATCGCAGCCTGCATTACGGAGTCTTACACCGTTCAAGGGCTGAAGCCTCCTAAAGGTATTCATGCACACCTGGGGCGGGGCAAGGCAGCCGCGGTGCCTTTCAGAAATATTTCCCCTGGGAGACCATCGCAAAGACGGCTACTTGGGCCTCCCCATCGGCTTTTTGTAAACATTATTGTCTAGACCTAAGTTCAAGAGCCGATGCCCAGTTTAGTCAGGCTGTGCTGAACAACCTGTTTCAGTAAGGATTTTTTTCCATCCACCCATAGTTCCTGTAAGGAGTGCTTGGGAATCTCCCATAAGTAAGTATGGAGGAAAGGGGACGGGACGTAGGAGTATAACCAGGTTACTCACTGTTGCGACCACCTTACTCCTAGTCCATAGTCCCCTTCCCTCCATACACCCGCCCGCCGTCCCCTCTAATAAGGTTTCTCTGTTATTGCTAATAGGTCTTTGACCTGGCGATAGAAAAGGACAGATGGGTGATGTGCGGGGCAGAGCCAAGATGTGCGGGGTTACGGCCGCGTGCCGGGCCCTGTGTAGAAAGAGAGGAAGGACTAAAACATTTGACAATTTTTGATGCTTTTACAAAGCACTCCGTTCCCGTCCCACAGGACGGGTGGATGTCCCATAAGGATGGAGGAAAGGAGACTATGGGTTAGGAGTAAGGTGGTCACTACGGTGAGTAACCTGGTTAATAGTTCTTCCTCCGTGCCTTGCCAAACTCCAAACACATCATCGATATATCGTTTCCAGCATTTGATCTTGTTGTTCCATGATTGTTTGTCTAAGACATGTTTGTTAAAAAAAATACACAGATGACCCCACTGATGTGCTTGCTATCTGCAGATAGTATTTCCCATTGAATCAAAAGTAGTTGTACAAGATTATATTAATTAGTTAATTGCAAATACTTTTTGTACCTGAGTCGCATCATGTTTTAAGAGAAACCACTCCATGACTTCAATCCCCTCACTATGGGGTATTGATGTATAGAGTCTATTAACATCCATTGTGAATAATAGCAAGTTAGGATCATTAGTGTCCAATTCCTCTAGTAATTGCATAAAATGTCACATGTCCTTCAGGTAAGTGGGAATTGTCTGTACGAATGGTTGCAGTGCTGTATATAAATAAATAGCTACGGGATGAAAATCGCTTTCTGTTCCGGTAACGATTGGTCCAAATGGTGGATTTGATATGTGTTTATGTATTTTGGCCAACGCATAAAAAAACAGTGTAATGCAGAATTTTTTAATGAGAAATTCAGTTTATTTTTCAGAACTCCAATCCATATGATATGCCACTGGGTCTTTATCTAAGATATGCCCTGGGGTCTGAAAGAAACGGAACAATCCTTGTTATATAGAGTGGTGTCCATCAAAACAGGAGCACCCCCTTTGGTAGCTTGTTTCAAAGTTATAGTGGTGTCATCAGCTAAATCCTTGATGAGATTCAATTGATGTTTCATGAAGTTGTTTTTACATGCAACATCATATTTGAGTCCTTTGTCGTTTTAAGTTTAAATAGGTTGATCAAAAGATGGTTAATTTGCGGGTGAAAATTACTTCTATTTTTCATCTCAAGGTATTCAGGTAAGGCTACTTTACCTGTTGTGTCTGGTAGAGTGTCAAAAAAGACTTTTAGCTCAATTTTTCTAATCAGTTTGAAGAGGTTGACCTCTTCTTCAAACAAGGTGGTGGTGTTCGTTGGAATTAATGAAATTCCTAAGTTGAGTGTGTCCAGTTGTGTTTTGGACAATTGTTTGGATTAAATGTTGAAGACTAAGGATTCCCTTATTTGTTCTTCTGTTGCGGTTTTCTTTTTCACTCTTTGGGTCTTCACTGCACAATTAACTTTTTTGGGCGAAGGATGTTTTTTATGGATATACCCGGTTGTTGTGTCACAATCTCCTCTACTGGTGGGATTACTGGTGTACTCGCTAATGCAGTGTTGCAAGTCTCAGCTTCGCCGCTAGTGATGTCACTACTGCCAGAGTTATTTTTTTGTGGGTGGTTGGAATTTCCGTATTTTTCTCTGCTCGATGTCTTTTATAAGAATTCAATTTCAGATTTGTCTCTTTCAGAAAAGCCATGAGTTCTGCCCCGGTCTTTAATTTAGACAACTGTTGTGAGACCCCCTTCATTTTCTTGGTTGATAATGATTTAGCAAGTTCTTCAATGGTGAGTAAATTGAATCCAATGAGCGTTTGTTTAAAATCTGCTACCAGCGTTTTACAAACTCTATATTTTCCTTACAATAGATAGGTTTAAAATATACCCATAATCCTCTGGGTATTCTTTTGGATTTGTACTATTGGGCTAGAATTGTTGCATGTAATTTCTGCAAAACTTCCCTCCGTATTAGTCTTTCATGTTGAGTGGAAGGAGGGGATATTTTAGACCCCCCTGTCAATCTGGAAAAATGAATACCCTTCATTTGAATGATAGACGTAACTTGATGGCCGTGGGCCAACCGTCTTATGCACCAAATTATAGAAATATAAACTGCTATGCTTGACCGTCGAGCGGCCATTTTAAATGTAGCAAGAATCGCCATTTTGCTTGTTAACCATTGCTTATTGCTTTCTATCTAAAAACTGCTTTGCAGCTTGCAATTCTTGCGGATTCTGCTTACTCTGCTCAACTGTTAACATTGTTGTCTGAATATGAAAGGACAAGGTCGCAAAACTGAAGAGTTTGCTGAAACTCCTCATGAGCCGCCCAGAGAGGAATGCCCACGCTCCCTCTCTGTAGCCTTGGGCGGAAGGTGCAGGGCATTTAATCACTTCACAGCTGCCAGCCAGTCTCGTACGATGGTAGAATATGTTAGAATAATACAGTTAAAGGCTTCAATTATGCTTCTCTTACGGCCCCCCTTCGCAAAACCCTTTAGAACGTGTCGGCTCCCAGGACACGAATAGTACCTCATAGATAGCAAAGCTTCGAATGTGGCTCTTCCCCCGTGTACAGATTGCTTCCAAGAACAGAACCACCGTGTTCTAAAAGATACCTCTGCACTTTCTAAATTGCACATTGTTACTAGAATAGACATCGAAAGCATTATAATCGTCATACTCGTCGGATATGTCCATCGTCATCCCGAGTTCAAAGGAACTTAAAACAGAGGGGTGTTGAACATGACTTTGCTGATTGTATGATATGCATTTTGTATATATGTAACTGATGTACGAAATTCGCTCTCTTGCGTCCCTCGAGGTCTAGGAAACTCACGCCGCGGGGCGTGAGATCAGAATTGGCCAATTGATACTATCTTTTGCTTGCAATAAACCCTAGCATTGGGAATTTGAAACCTCGTGTCTGGCGCATCTTTTCGTGTATGGTCATTGCCTTGTTTCCATAGCACGAGGGACCCCTAGGGGCCCCTTTCAAGATGGCGCCCGAATAGGGACCCTCCCCCACTTGCCCCATCGTATACGTAGTAACGGAGTAAAGGCGGAAGAACGGCGAGGATGGGACGATCGAGCCGGGGTCAAGAAGTGTACGGGGCGCCCTGTAGAAGAGAGGAGAGATTCCTTACGCAGATCTGCACACATCTGATCCCTGACCGACGTACCGGGCCAGAGGGCAAAGGAGGCGAGGGTCCCGAGACAAGGCAGAAGCCAGAGAAGCACAGACACGACGTGGGGAGAGGTTGCGTTAGAACAGGTGACTTGTTTTATCAGGCGAGTCATTCCCCGATTCAAAGAGAAACCTGATTTTTGGTAGAGTGTTGATTTTGCAAACTCAAACGTCCAGGTAAAAGTGGCTAACCAAAGGGGAAGGTTAAAGAAACATGCCTGGATTACTGTCCACTTTAGCGGGGCTTTTCAGCTGCGGTAGACAGTCCTTGGAATATGGCCAAAGTGCACCGCCTGGGGGAACACCGGCTTATCATATGTATGCGAAATATGGTGTGGGTGCGATAATATTTTGTGAAATTTGGCATAGGCAAACTAGAAAGCAACCCGACCATCAGTGGCCGATTAATGGTAGTTTTCAGATGGGGAAGATAGGTAACCTAGATAGGGTGCTGATTAGAAAGAAAGCGCGACCTGCAGCTTTTGAGACCGTCAAAGATTGGAGGAGGGGAAGCGATGCTCCGACTAAGGAGTAGAGAGAAGCATGCGCGTAGGCACAAAACAGAGCTTGGCTTGAGATAGCAGAAGAGAAGGAAGAGGAGGAGTGGACTGAGAGTCTAAGACGGGAAGGGGGACGGGACCAGATGAACATAGACAGAATATACCTGCAGCGGGAACTACACATAGCAGATGAATTAATGGAACATTTGTTAACTAACACGGGTCGAGGCCCAAAACCAGAATCGAAACCAAACACGCTAGCAGTGACTGCGTGGGCCCAACCAATAGCTCTCACTCCCCCTCCCGCAGCCCGAGCACTTCCCCTCACGCAAGCGTTAACCTAAGCCCCGCCCACAGCACGAGCACTCCCACAAGCGCAGACCGCGGACACACAATTTCCCAGCACCCAGCAAGGCCCTTCACAGATGCCACCTGTGTCACTTGTCCCACCCGCACCACCCGCTCTAGAGACAGATTCAGCACCATCCGCCCCTCCCGAAGTCGAGATTGAGACTGGGGAGGCGAGAGGCGGGGCTGAAGGAACAGGATTTGGACGGGTAACTCGAAGTGCAATCAGCAAAGAGAGAAAGATTGAATTACGGCAAGAGGCAGAAATGTACATAGAAGGAAATGATGAGACGGCAGCATTGGCCTCATTGTATGGGTACCGAAGAAGAGACGAGAGACAGGTAGTGTTGGAATGCATGGGGGAAATTCTGGTGGGAGAATGGAAAAAGATACTTGGGAATTTACCGCCACAGCGGTTGTTAGATTTGAATAAGTTAGCACGCAGTGAGCAAAGAGATGAGGATGTAAGAAAACATGTGCACAGACTGATTGAAGTAAAAAATGAAATAGAAGACAGATATGCTGAAATGTTTGCTACACCTGAGTATAGTACAGAGTTTATTAAGAAAGGTAGGAAGGAGGCGTCAAGGTGGAGTATAAAAAAATCATGACCAAGAGTTTTTCCAGGTGGTACAAAGCATTTGCCGGTACCGGGACAGATATGCGATAAACAAAGATTGCAGGTATGGGTAGGGGAAACAATGCGATGGATGTCGAACAAAAGAACATCAGTAAAAGAAGTAAGTGAGATATGTAATGGGTACCCATTGGAGATGAGAAAGGAAGCGATGCAAACGATAGTAGGGGTGTTACTGCAGCAGGTCATTGGATACAATAGAGGTAGAGGTAATGCACAAGGCCGGGGAAATTTGAATAATATGCATGGGGTGTCATTGGGATTAAATCAATGTGCGTACTGTAAGGAGGAAGGACACTGGCGAGCGCAATGCCCGCACCTACAGAATAGAGGTGGGTTTGGTCAGAGAAGGCCTCAGAGGACATCAGGGGTCGAACGGCCCAAGCAGAAGTAACATGCAGCAGCAGCAGGGATATACCAATGGAGGTACTCAAACCCAATCATATGGCCAAAACCAAGCACAATAGAACCAGACATTGAACCAAAGTGTTTCGAACCAAAATCAGGGTGGGCAGGGCCAACAGAGAAATGATCAGAGTGGAGGACATCCAGGGGGCAATGGGAATATTTTTGATACACAACCAAACACGTATTACAGCAGTAGCGGTGACTACACATCGGACGATGTGTTATTTTCGCGATAGGACAGCCCACGACAGGGGTCGGAACCAGTGTCTATTCCCGTGAATCACAGAGGACCCTACATAGAAATGAGAGTCGGGAATAAGGAGCACCGTTTCCTTGTAGATACAGGGGCACAGAAGTGCTCGATAGACCACCACTTGGTTCCGGAGATACCACTGTCTGGGCAGAAGAATGTTTCTGTAGGGTTCGCAGGTACACCAGTAATTAACCCCATGTCCGAAGCTGTCCCAATTACAATAGGACCATTTACGGAGCAGTGTTCATTTCTTTTGACAGAAAATTGTGGAGAGAACTTACTAGGATTGAATTTGTTGAGAAAATTGGGGGCAGTCATACATTGTACGGCAGACGGGGTGTTCCTCACGATGTGGCCTCACGATGCACCGGTGACGGAATTTATGTCAAAAGAGTTGCCAGAAGATTTAAATAGAGTACCAACCTGTCTGTGGGAAATGCATGATAATGATGTAGGATGCTTGAAAATAGAGCCAGCAAAAATAACTCTGAAAGAAGGTGTAACACTACCACGAATTCTCCAGTATAAAGTTTCTGTTGAAGGTGAGAAGAGATTGAAAAGCATTGTTACTGACCTGGTGAGATTGGGGGTGGTTGAGAAAATCGCAGGTAGCACGTGCAACAGCCCGATTCTTCCAGTTTACAAGAAAGGAAGCAATGAGGTACCCTATCGTTTCATAATTGATCTGCGCGCATTAAACAAAGTGGTAGACCCACAATTCCCTTTGGTCCCAGATGTCACAACAATACTGACAATGATACCGGCCACTGCAGTATACTTTAGCTCACTCTAGGAGGTCGATCATTCACATTCACACGCATTCCACAAGGATATACAGAAAGCCCGAGTATTTACAGCAGAGCGCTAAAAGAACAGCTAGACATGCTAGAACTACCTGAAGGTTGCGTACTCTTGCAGTACATAGATGACTTGTTATTAGCGGCTGACACGAAAGAGATCTGCAAAGAAAGTACTGTATTACTCTTGACACATTTAGCGACCCATGGTCATAAGGCAAGTTTGAAGAAATTCCAGTATAATCAAAAGGAGGGGTCTTATTTGGGATACCTACTTTCGAAAGAAGGGAGAAGATTAACACCAGAACGCATAGAAAGTATTTCTAGTATGCCTATTCCGAAAACTCAAAAAGGAGTGAGAGCTGTAATAGGCATGGCCTCTTATTGTCGGCAGTGGATCAGTAATTTTGCATTGATTGTGAAGCCGATGATAAAATTGACTAAAAAGGATGCAGAGATGCCTTTACAGTGGGATGAGGAATGTCAGAAAGCGTTTGAGCAATTGAAAGTTGCATTGTGTGCTGCGCCAGTTTTAGGCACTCCCAACTATAAAAAGATCTTCAGACTATTTGTGAGTGAGAGTGAAGGATGTGCATTGGCGGTTTTGACACAGGAAAAAGGTGGAAGAAATAGGCCGTACGGCTATTTTTCTTGCGTGTTGGAACCTGTAGCGCGCGCACTACCACAATGTTTGCGATCTGTCGCAGCGGCTGCTGCATCAGTGAAACAAACGGAAGGAATGGTATTGGGGCACACTTTAATTCTAATGGTGCCACATGCTATAGACGTTCTATTAAATAGGACGCAGACGCAACACCTCACCTCAGCTAGACTGACAAGATATGAGCTATCTTGTTTGTACCCCACATCCAAATTATGAGGTGTAGCGCATTGAATCCTGCAGAATTAATGCCACTGCCCATAGCAGAAATTGGTGACAACGAATCACCACCCCATGATTGTTTAATGATCACTGAAGAAGAAACAAAGGGAAGGATTGATTTGAGCGATATCCCACAAAAAGAGCCAGATGGGGAGTTATTTTGCGATGGCTCTTGTTTTAAATTACCTGATGGCACATCAACGGCTGCATATGCAATTACTACCCTAAAGAGAGTTGTAGAAAGCAGAAGGATCCCCTACAATTCGGCACAAGCCGCAGAAATAATAGCACTGACCCGGCCTGTGAACTCTCTGAGAATCTGAACGTAAATATTTATACTGACAGCCAGTACGCCTTTGGCGTGGTTCACAATTTTGGCCGACTTTGGGCTGAGAGGGGTTTCTTGACATCACATGGAGCCAGGATTCAGCATGGGCCTTTGATTGTGCGATTGTTGTCTGCGCTCACGTTTCCAAAGCGCCTAGCTATAGTAAAGTACGAGGCGCATAAGAAAGTAACATGCAGAGTGGGAGAGGGAAACGCGTTTGCAGACAGGATTGCGAAGTGAACAGCCACAGATTTGGGGAATAAAATGATGACAGTACAGACTGAGGAAGTACTTTGTATGATAGAGAATGGAGTTGCCACAGTCAAAGAAATGCAGGCTGAGGCCACGACCGAAGAGATTCAGGGGTGGGCTGAGGGCTCTGCTGAGTTAGACTTGGAAGGATGTTGGGTGGACAAGGTAAAGAACTGGATGTTGCCAAATTGTTACGTAACTGCAATGGTTATAATGGCGCATAGCCCTAACCACATTTGCGCAAAGAAAATGGTACAGCATTTATCCACAGTATGGAAGAATGAGCACATAAAAAAAGAATGCAGAAAGGCTAGTGCAGAATTGTATCACGTGCCTGCAACACAATGTAGGAAAGGGAACCGTGACTCCAGCAGGTAGTTTCGGCCCACCCTCTATGCCGTTTGAGGTGGTCCATTTTGATTTCATAGAAATGGAAAGGTGCCAGAACTACAAGTATGTGTTAGTGGTAATCTGTGCATTCAGCAAGTGGGTGGAGGCATATCCTTTGAAAGACTGTACTGCCATGTCCACAGCAAAAGTAATGCTGAAGGAGTATTTCTCCCGGTTTGGGTTGCCTCGTGTCCTGTGGTCAGACAACGGCCCCCACTTTGTGGGCGCAGCAGTGCTACAGATCTGTGCAGGTCTGAAAACAGAGAAGCGATTCCACAGTTCCAGGCATCCCAGTTCTCCCGGGCTTGTGGAGAGACAACAGAATCCTGAAGTCAAAGATAGCGAAAATTTGCGCTGGGAGCAAGTTCAGTTGGGTGGATGCATTACCCCTAGCGCTGTTGTGTATGCGCACATCTGTGTAGGCGAAGACTGGGCTCTCCCCCTATGAGATAATGGGGAGACCAGCAAATGTATGGTGCGCCCCGCAGCCCAAAAGATTATGTGAGGTCGAGCATCCTATGTTAAGCACTTACTGTGGACTTTTAATATAAAAGTTGCATTTGATTCATCAGCAGGTGCAGGAGGCGTTGCCGGTGCAATATACAGGACCAGGGCACTCACTGGAGCCTGGGAGCTGGGTGCTAATCAAAAACTTTTAACGGAAGACAGCACTAGCACCCAGGTGGCGCGGCCCCTATCAAGTACTTTTGGCAACACAGACGGCTATCCGAGTGGACGGACGGAAGGCATGGATCCATGCGACACATGCCAAAAGATTCCCAGAACTGCTGACAACTTCCGATGACCAGAGAAAGGAAACGGTCTCGGAAACGAAAGAAACTGTTGCCTGTCCAGTGCCACAGCATCAGCCTGAGCGAGATGTGAAAGTTGAAACAAAGCGCAAACGAGAAGTGAAATTCGAAGCAGAGTCTGAGGAGGCTGCCAGTAAGGGGGAAGGGCGGAAAGTGCCTCAAAGTTGCTTAGCGGAAATAACATCACTGCTGAGCGACACAAACCCTGCATTGCAAACACGAGCAGAAACAGCGCTTGTACCCCTTTGGCGCCCTCCAGTTCTCGCGAATGCACCAAAGCCAGAGAAAGAAACTACATCATTGCCACGACGCCCATCGCTGCCCATCATTGTGCCACAGGCTGACATTGAGCCTGATACTGGAAATGCAAGGGCACTATTCACAAATCATACAATAGCAGGAGTGAATCGATATAATCTGGGGCCTCGACAGGCAAAGTGATCCACAGATCTTTGGTGCTTTTCTTTTTGGCCTTTGGTTCTACTCACGGACGGAGTGGGAACCAGGGGCGTAGAGGAGAGAAGTGTGAGAATTGTGCAAGTCGGACAATTCAAAACTCACGGCTCCTCGGTGCGCTTATAAAAAGTACATGCGTCAGGAGCCAGAGCAGGACAAGCTGGACGCACATAAGTACTAAGGCTGATAGAGTACATGTGTCCTAAACCAGAGTCGGACAAGCTGGATGCACATGGTACTCTATCAATAGATAACTGTTCAGAAATCGTCTGAGCAGTGGGAGAAAGAACAACTAATCTTGCTCGGGAGTGGATAAATGATCCAGGCTGTGAAAAGGCTGGCAGAATTGAACTGTGACATTTTTCGTTGAACTTTTCTGGCATCAAGAACGAGAGACATTCACGACGAACTTCGCCAGCAAGAAGAAGGACGATGAAGAACAAGTCAAGACCGGTTTCAGCCTCCTCCTGCACCCCTTCTAAAAAAATAATAGATTTAGAGACTGTAAATTAAGGGAAAAAGCATGGTAAAAGGAATAAGGTACTGATTTGGACATTGGTCCTATGTTTCTTAAGTATGATAGTACCAACAATAACAGCTATTACACTATGGTTCCTGGAGTACGTACACCCATTAGAAACACTTCTGCCAAAAGCAGCTACTGAAAGCCCGGTTCATGTAATCACTGGTACTTTGCCCCCAATGGAAGAGAGACAGAGAAGGATAGGGCAACAATACATTGTTGCTCATCATGAACATGACCCATGCGGTGTTAAAGAAAAAAGATTGCTGGGTTTGCGCCCATTTACCACAGCACGTGGTATGCACAACCATTGCCATTGATTTATTCCTGTGAAATAACGTTAAGCACAATGTTCTTTGGGAAATGGAACAAGAGTAATACGGGTCAGCTAGATGAGACCAATATGAATGAATTTGAGGAAGTAATCATGAGACCTGTGGGTTGTTCCATATTCCAAAAAGCTCGCGTGTTTGCGCTAGAACCCATGAGAAAGAATACACGAAAAATAACAAGACTAGATAGATTACATAGGCAGAATAGACTAACCCCGCCAGCAGAAACAACATCAGTAATGACATTTCGGATGAGTGATGAATGCAACAAAGATGCTGCCTATACAGTGGATCACAGCCCCAAAACTGCTCCCCTATGTCTACAGAAAAAGGGTTCCTATAAAGTAGGAACGTTTAGCAAATGCCTGAACACAGTGGTTTTAAAACATGAAATAGAACCCGTGTACGTGGGAGACCCTGTTTATTTTATATGTGGAGAAAAAGCATATCCATGGTTACCTAGGAACTGGGGAGGTACATGCAACCTAGGTCTACTGTTTCCAGGAGTGTTCCTCTTGGAGACAGCAGAAGTAGCCAGACGAACAAAAGGTAGAACTCAAAGGAGTAGTGAGGATGGAATGATAGCAATGGATATAGCCAAATCATTTATACCGTTCTTGTCCCAAATAGAAAACTCTTACAATATAAGAAAACTGTCTGGAATATTACAAAACACAATAAATTCCACAACGGATATTTTATTGAATATGACGTTAGAAGAAAAAGGAATAAGACTGATGGCACTCCAAAACAGAATGGCTCTCGATATAATATTAGTTGATCGTGGGAGAGTTTTCAAGCTCGTAAAAACTGCATGCTGTGTGTATATAGATGACTACTCCCCTATGATACTTAAAGCGATCCGGAAATTACATGTCATAAGTTCCACACTCTCTACTGAAGCAGGGGGTTGGGGGATAGAATCCTGGTTATGGGGATTATTGCGGTCTTGGGGGATGGAAGTTAATTTCGATACCAATGATGGTACTCGGGATATTCATAACATGCTGCTGTTGCATACAATGCTTACCAATAATATGCACTGAAATAACTGATGGATGTACTAAGGGATGTATGCACATGGTGCTGAGAGGAAAACAAACGCATGGCCAGAATAACAGAGACACTGAGGAAACAAAAATAGTAAAACAATTCATGGCGATAGACATTAATGATGGAGATGATTCAGAAGAGGAGGATACAATGAATAAATAATACCTCATAGATAGCAAAGCTTGGAATGTGGCTCTTCTCCCGTGTACAGATTGCTTCCAAGAACACAACCACCGTGTTCTAAAAGATGCCTCCGCACTTTCTAAATTGCACATTGTTACTAGAAAAGACATCGAAAGCATTATAATCGTCGGATATGTCCATCGTCATCCCGAGTTCAAAGGAACTTAATACAGAGGGGTGTTGAACATGACTTTGCTGATTGTATGATATGCATTTTGTATATATGTAACTGATGTACGAAATTCGCTCTCTTGCGTCCCTCGAGGTCTAGGAAACTCACGTCGCGGGGCGTGAGATCAGAATTGGCCAATTGATACTATCCTTTGCTTGCAATAAACCCTAGCATTGGGAATTTGAAACTTCGTGTCTGGCGCATCTTTTCGTGTATGGTCATTGCCTTGTTTCCATAGGACGAGGGACCACTAGGGGCCCCTTTAACCCCCTTCCCCTATTCCTGCACTTCCTCTGTTGGCCCAGTCACAGCAGCTTCGGGAAGCTCGGGAATGCCCTTGGAACAGCCCTCCCCCCCCCCCCCCTTGTGACGTCCTCCATAGTAACATAGAACTAGAGGTGGACAGGACTCCATTTTGTAAAGCACCAACTCCATTTTGTAATTCTAAAACAATTGTGTGATTCCAATGCATGCCTGCAGCTCTCCCAGTCAGGCGCACACTGTGAGCGAGCACCTCCCCCACCACTTCCCCCTGTTCGCCATCCCTGCAATTGTTCAATTCCTATGAGAAGACTGTCTGCGAGAATGCAACAAAATACACACTGTATCTTCTGCCTTCCGTCTTACTTCATTAACCCAGATACATGACTGAGTAGGGGCCAGGGCAGAGGTTATTTGTCTCCATAAACCTGACCGACACTCCCATAGACCCTGGCCATAAAAACATGATGCCCCTGGATAGAGTCAACAGACAAGAATGACCCCTGAGGCTTTGATCCAATACGATTGTAACAAATAGGGCCAGTACACCTTCCGCAAACATAAGTATATAAATTTAGCATGGGCCAACGTGTATATGAGTAACCAATAAAATATGCGTGGATAACCAGAAATGTTCGTGTTAAACCTTAATAACAAATGTATAACATACACTAATACAGGATATAAGGGTACTCATGGAAATAATGTATGACAATACAATGCACACCGATATGATTTTATGCATGCCAGCACAGAGCTACCTCGTGTCCAGTAACCTATGAGTTTTAAGTGTAAATATATATGTGTCATAGTCTACAAGAATAATGTAGTGGCAAGTTTTTCTGATAAGCCTTAGTCTGTGTAAGAGGTGCACACGCAGGCCGCAAGTAGCGAGCCATTCTTATCTCTTGTACATACAGAAGAAGAAAATTGAATTAAGTATGTGTGTTTAAACTTTGATGTTTCTTTGTGCAATGATACGCCATACGAGTGACATAGTATGCTTTAATTTAGTATGACTTAAGTGCAACTCAGTAAGTCACATTTAAAAAGTCTGAATGTACAATCGTGTTTTAAAGAGCCACGTTATATAATGTATTTGAAAAATTAGTTCACAAGAAAGCCTTGACTCTCCCATGCCATTAGGGTGTCAAATGAGGTCAGCAAATGACCTAAAGGTATTTGGACACTTGATCATTGAACCCGTAATAAAAATGTAGATCCACAATGATATGTGCTTTGTTACCCAGCCCTTTTTCAGTCATATATTCAACTTTCCTTTTAGTGCTATCAGGTGGACACCCTAAACCCTGCAATGACCCCAAGGACTCTACCCTTTAGTCAGTATTTCCTGAATTGTTTAAACAGATCATGCAGTGTTTGACAAGTGAAATCGAGTCTATGACCAGTAATAAATAATGTATCTTTGAACCATGTTTTGCAAGTATTAGGATACAGGCCTCGGAGGTCACCGGATGAACAAATCATGGTAGTGAATGGATGAGAATGTGTGGCCACAAGGGCAAAATGTTATTTGAGTCTAACGATACAAAGAATGCAAACCTCGATCCATCATGACAGCCTGATGAGCCAGCTGACCGATTGACTCAGGACATCAGGTCACCTCATCACGTGCCCTCGGACCAATCAGCCATCGCCGACCTTAGAGCACCCATAGGTCCCTACCCTTAGTGTCCAATCCCAATCTTTCTTGTGCCCCCTAGGCCTTCCCCCAAAGATGACGCTGTTTGTGTATAAAACCAAAATGTAACATGTTTTCTGCAGAGCGCTATCGGCGTGAGCAGAGTAGATTCTGCTTACCCTATTTTAGATAAAAAAAAAACTTTCTTTACCACCAGCACTTGGTCTTGGTCTCATTCCCTCTCGGGAGGTGTCCTTATTGACTCCATTGGGAGATTTAATTGTATTTTGGGGGTCTCTCACTTTCATTGGTGACCCCTGACATGATAGCGTTCTTTTCCATTCTTCTGACACGAGACGCCCCCCTGCTTTGACCCAGTGCGCTCTCCCTCAAGAGCTACCCGCCAACGGCAACCGGTACACCTAGACGTGCGCATCCAATAGGGCGAGCGGGTACGGGATCCCTCTTAACAAATGCCAAATGTACCACTCGCTGGAGCCGGGCGTGGTCTTTGAGCGAGGAGCAGCGCACTGACCGATCGGGTCCAGAGGGTCTCGGATCAAGACTGACACGCGAGTATCAAGTGCGGGTGGAACTGAAAGGTGGGTGGGGAGTCAGATTAGAGGGTATTGGGACAGAGTATGTAATTTTGGTGGAAAGGGTGGCAAAACGTGGGGTATAGGGGAGAAGGGTCTAGGGGTCGGAAGTTATTTCTCTTTTCTCTAAATTCCAATCTGTTTCTTGTCTATCGCATATGGCCATTAGGACGGTAATGGAAAATAAGGTGAGACGAGGTTAAGGGATCCTATCTCCGTTGGGGGGTGGAAGGCGGCGCCGCATATTGCTAACTCCACTAGTACAGGATATACGAGTATGGGAAAAATAAGGTAAAATATAACGTAGGGGTCACAGAGAAGAACACGGAGTAGTCTTAGAACCGCTTATTTCTAAACTGTATCTTATCTATCCCCTTTATCTCTTTCGGGTGGGCTGGAACAGGTAGAGGAGAGGTAGGGAATCGGGAAGGGGACAACTAAGTAGGGGCAACGGGGACATTTGGGTGGACAAAGTGTAGTATGTGTCATTTTTATTTTTGTTTGTGCAGTCCGTTATTTGTTGGTCATTTTTGAAAAGTAGTGTTGTTTCTGTGGATAAATATTTATTATGAGGTTTTGCATTGCAAGATGCGCGGAGTGTTGACAGAGATACTGTCTAAAGGTGTCAATAAGTGAAACATTTCGATTTGTGAGCAGGATTGCATAAGCGTGTTGAGCTCATTACACAAAAGGTGAACAAATATATATATATATCCACATATATCAGAATTGGAATTTATTTACATTGAGAATAATATACAATGGGTGCGGGGACGCCCCTTGCTCACATTTGTAAGACCCTAACGGGGTATGCTGACAAAATAAATAAGTCCCACGACCAGTGGGTCGTGGAGCTAAAAGGCGAAGGATTGCCCCAGGTTTGGCCGAAAGGAGGGTCCTTTGATAAAACGGTATTAGATATGGTTGCCACGTGCTTGTTCATTAAATACACGGGAAAACAGTTACAGAATAGAAGAGAAGTATTGGATTTGTGGCACCTGTCCGAGGAGGTGCCTCTGGAAAAATGTAATGAAAATAACATCTCCCCTGACAACAGCTGGCAGTGAAGGGCCGACTATGCAGAGTCAGGGAATGGTAGAGGTAACACGTGTGTATCCCCTGTTGTCAAAACCAGTGCCTGCGGAAGGATATACTGCTCCCGAAAATGTAGCAGAGCCCCCAGCGCCTCGTCAAACCATGCAGCACAGCACCACCCCCTTCTGAGAGCCAGAGGACAATCAGACAGGTAAGTACCCCTACAATCGATATCGACAAACTCACAGGATTTAGATTTGCGGTTAACAATGGCTCAAGTCCAGTTATCTCGTTTGAGAGCTATAGGTGAGCAAGGGGGGTCACTTATCCCCCCGACCGGAACGCGATGAGACTCCACAACCAAGTGTAAGGGCAGAGGAAGATGGGTGGAAAAAGGGTGAGATACTGTTTCGGATAAATGACACCCCAACACGAATCATAGAAATAAACACAGCCGATAGTGAGTGCGAAGTAGAAGAAGGAGGAGGAGTGGCGTCAGATTGGGAAGCGTAATATTGGAGTGACTTAGAAGAACAGGAAGAAGAGGGAAGAAGGTTGGAGATTGCCGCAGGTGGGGCTGGGTCCAGGGAGGTATTGTCTGCTATGGAGGAGTGGAGGGGAAGGTTAAGGAACAGAACAGGGCATATGGCTGTGATCGGGAAGAAGGGGGAAGAAGTTGAGTACTACGAAGAAAGAAAAAGGGTTACAGTTTCCGCTGATATACAGGGGGGCAGGAAGGCCAAATTACATACCATGGGCACAGATGGACAAGGCCAACTTACTCAAGCAGCTACCCCCGCTGTCAGGAGGCACCAGCAAGTGGATATATGCATTTGAAAAACACACAGCAGAAGTGCCCTTGGCAGTGAGGGATGTTAAAAGCCTGCAGGTATCTGCAGTGGGTGACCAAGCTACCAGGGTCTGGGCTAAGGCGGGATTTCCCGGAATAACGTTAGATTGTGACCGCCATGATGGGGCCTCGTTCAACACCGTGCGAGCACGTGTGCGGGATGCATTGAGAGAAACATTCCTAGACACTGCGGATTTACAGTCAGTGATGTAATGCACAATGAATGATGAGGATGATGCAATGTCCTTCATTCTCCGGGTGCAGGAGATGTGGAGGGTGGAAACGGGTACGGCCTGGGACCAATCAACGTCCCTGTTTTATTTCATTATAAAAAGGAGGCTCCTGAAGGAGGTGCAGAAGACCCTTGATAAAATAGCTGGGATAGAAGCCAAGGGGTGGCCTGAAATTCAAAGCATTATAGTCCACCACTGTAAGAGGATCAAAGAGAAGGAAAAGGAGATAGCCCAGCGGCAGTTGGCAGACGAAGCTAAATTGGTGCAAAGGAAACTATTGAAGGTCAGTGCAGTAGCAGAAACCGGCGCAGCAGGGAGGGAGCGAGAGGAGGAATATGGCCAGACAGGAATACCAATGCAAATGGTGGCAAATTGGACAGGTAACGACCCAGAACAATGGTTTGGGGAGAATCAGTACGAGGGACCACAAGGGCCAACTAGAGGGGGAGGGGCAACCAAGGCGGATTCAGGTGTTTGAGAGGAGGCGGTACAAGGTACGGAGGGCCCTGAGGGGGAGGGCAAGGACAATGTTGGAATTGTGGGAGGTGGGGACACTTTATGAGAGAATGCCGAAGCAGGCCAAGCAATTCCTATCCAAGCGAACACCAGATCGGACACCCCCACCCGGGAAACCCCTACGGGCTACCAATGGGTGGGAATAGAAGAGACAGTCGGCCAGATCCAAGACACATGAGCGAGCGCCCAACGCATACACAGAACACGTTACCACACCCCCAGTGCCATGACAATGCGTGCAACAATGCTTACGCTACAACAGCCAATGGTGTGCCGACCACACCGTGAAGAGGGACAGCAATGGTAACAGGAAATGCTTTTTGATGTAGATGAACTACCATGGCATTCAGCATAAGACAGCCCACAGAGAGCACTTGCGTGTCCAGTACTGTCGACGACCCGTAACGCAGCAGAGGAACCACTGGTGGGGGGCGGCGATAGGAAATAAACAATTCATATTCATGGTGGATTCGGGAGCGGAAAAATCATGCCTCAAGGAAGGCAGGTTCCCGCTTTCTAATTGGACCTTGGAAACGCAGGGGTTCAATGGGGCGGTAGTCGAAGTTCCATACACTGAAGAACTAGACATAACAGTGGGCGGTAAAACAGTACGTGCACCCCTGCTGTATTACAAAGAGTCAGCTATTCATTTACTAGGGAGGGATCTCCTTAGCAAATTCAACATGACCATTTCTTTTACTGAAAGAGGAATCGTGTGTTCCAAACCAGGCATATGCGCGGTTCGTGCAATGCTAGTGATCTATACACAAGCTGACGTCCCTCAAACATGCAGCATCCCAGTGAACTCAGATATATTTGTTCAAGGGTTGACAATACTTCGCCCAGTCACAGACCGGAAATAGTGCCAAGTTCAATAATATCATTAGACATACATGCAGTCCAGGTGTCCTCTCAAACAATAAAAGTGATAGCAATGGACATGAAGGGATGCCAGTGGAGAACAGTGCTGTGCATCAATGCCAATACGGCCCTGCGAGACCGGACTGATGAGGAACTCTTTTGCGATACACAAGATGATGGGGAAATAGTGATGGAAATTGCAATCCCCTGTGATATCATGGTCCAAAGGAGAGAGATTCCACTACCCATCGTAGCGGTGATCAAAGCTTCACCAGCATACATTGAGGAAGACATGTCCCAGGTGCCACAGCAGCTTTGGACCACAGGCCCACACGATGTAGGGTTACTGCACGAGGTGACACCAGTAAAGATCAAGCTCAAACCCGGGGCCATTTTACCCCGGGTGAAGCAATACCCCATATCGAGGGAATCTGAGGAAGGAATAAAAGACACGATATATGCATTAATGGTACAGGGCATAATAGTTCCATCTTACTCACCCTGCAACACTTGCATTTACCCAATCAAGAAAGCGAAGGGAGGGGCATGGAGAATGATCCAATACCTACGCCCCCTCAATGACGTAGTACAAAAAGAGTTCCCTTGTGTCCCGAATCCTGCCTCAATTTTATGTAGTGCCCTGAAAGAAGCCACTTACTTCACAGTAGTGGACCTTAAGAACGCCTTCTCCATCCCACTCGATCGAGGGTCATGGTACCCAACAGCATTTACGCTATGGGGGAAAAGATATGAACACTGCAGACTGCCCCAAGGGTACTGTGAAAGCCCTTGTATTTTGAACAGAATATTGCATGAAGACCTTGGAAACATACACACAACGAGTCCCATAATTCAGTATGTAGACGATTTGTTAGTCTGCAGGAGAAGTGAAAAAGAGTTCAGAGAGAACTCGATTACCCTGTTAACACATCTTGCGCAGAAAGGGTACAAAGTAGACAGACAAAAGCTGCAGTACTGATTAACAGAGGTACTATATTTAGGCCAATTGATTTCCAAAGATGGTAAAAGAATCATACCTGACAGAGCAGCGGCCATAAAAGCAGTAAAAGAGCCCAACACAGTAAAAGAGATTGGTATGTGTAACTACTGCCGCGCATGGATACTGGATTACGCAGCATACACAAAGCCCCTTTTTACAGGTGCTCAAGGATGCGCAGCAGGAAAAAACAACCCTCTGTTGGACGCAAGAAATGCATATTGCTTTCCACAGTCTTAAAGAACTGATATCCACGGCCCCAGTTCTGGCAACACCTAATTATGAGCAGGAATTCTACTTATTCGCACATTGCAATTGCACACTCATGACGGCCGTACTGACACAAAAAACTTCTCTGGGTCACAAACCCCTGAAGTTCTACAGTGGAACCCTAGATGCAGTGATGCAGGGGCACTTCGCAGGCGAACAGGCTCTCGCAGCCGCCGCGTTCGCAATAGAAAAAAGTTCCACCATTTTGATGGGATGTTCGGTTACGTTGTATGTGGAACATTCCCTGTTTGCTATTCTCGAAAGATCCAAAAGTATATTAATGACTCAAAGGGCCACAGCATACGAACTGATCATTTCCAGCACAAACATTCATATAGTGTGATGTAAGAGCATAAACCCAGCCACATTCATCACAGAAGCTACCACAGATGATATGCAACAACTCTTTTGTGCTACATATACAGGAGATGATGATGACACACCCAAGGCATACGAAAATGCACTATCAGAAGGGGAAATTTACTTTGTAGAAGGGTATGCCTCCATAGATTGAGAGACGGAAGAAAAACATGTAGGAGCAGCAGTAGTAGTAACAGTAGAAGATGGGGAGTTTGAGGTAATTGTGCAGAAAAGATTGCCACCGCATTTTTCCGCCCAAGCAGCAGAACTGGTAGAGCTTATAGAAGCGCTGCACACTGCAAAAGGGTGTATCGTAACAGTCTACATTGATTCCGCCTATATGGCGACAACAGTACACGGAGGATTAGCAAGGTGGAGGAAAAGAGTATTCTAAAGGGCAGATGGGTCCCCAGTCCAACATGCCACACTATTCGGGGAATTGATCGATGCGCTAAAAAAACCTGCACTCGTAGCAGTCGTGAAGTGTCAGGCCCATACGCGAGGTGATGACGTCATCTCACTGGGAAATGCGGCAGCGGAACCGAAAGATGCCTCCTATTTGCTAAAGCCCTCAACAGGTGAGTATGTGTTGCAGAAGGTAGTGGAAGACACAACCAGATGGGTTTAACTCATTGCCGGTGTCTCAAATCATAGAGCTTCAACAAGATGCATCAAATGAAGAGAAGGAAATGTGGGTAAAGAGAGGGTGTAGTCAGTCAGCCACAGACCTACTATGGAGACAGAATAATACAGGCAAGGTAGTGATGCCGGCAAAATTGTTAGACGTTGCATTCAAACAGTTGCACTTCCCCACCCACAATGCCAAGCAGCACATCATAGCAGACATTCAAGAAAATTGGTTTGCCCCCGGGGTGCAGGAACAGGTAAGTTGACAATAGAATGTATCACCTGCCAAACGTACAATTCTGACATGACGTTACGAACCCTGAGGAGAACATTGCCAAAACCTGAAGGACCCTTTAGAGAACTGCACATAGACTATGCGGATATGGGAGACCGCTGTAACGGGGCTAGATATTTGATTGTTGTTGTGTGCCCCTTTTCCCGGTGGGTGGAGGCCGGCCCCTGCACTCACCGAGATGCACGGTGCGCTGCCAAGTTCTTAGTGAGAGAGGGGTTTCCCCGCTGGGGTATCTGTGATGTCATACGATCCAACATCGGAACTCATTTTGTAAATGACATGTTCAAACACATCACTGCAATGTTAGGGATAACACACAAGCTCTGCACGATTTATCATCTGCAATCGAATGGGATTGTGGAAAAAATGAACGGACTACTCAAGAGTAGGTTGTCAATACCAAAATACAACCGAACTATATTGGACGAGTGCCGAGCTACGCGAGCCGTTGAACGCACCCATCACCTCAGCGGAGATCCTAGAAGTTATTAAAGAATTACTGAGCACCAAAGCCCCAGGACCGGACGGCCTAACAGGTGAATTTTACACATTTTTCGCAGACATTCTTGCCCCGCTCCTGCTCCAAGTCTTCGAAGAAGCCATAGCCAAAGACCAACTTCCACCAACACTTTACACGGCGAATATCATTCTCCTACACAAAACAGGTAAACCCAAGGACGATTGCGCCTCCTACAGGCCCTCTCCCCCTCTATCCCTCCCTCCCTCCCTGACTCCCTCCCTTCCCCCCCCCTTGTGACGTCCCCCACAGTAACAGAACTAGAGGTGGACAGGACTCCATTTTGTAAAGCACCAACTCCATTTTGTAATTATAAAACAATTGTGTGATTCCAATGCAAGCCTGCAGCTCTCCCAGTCAGGCGCACATTGCAAGCTAGCGTCTCCCCCCACCTCCTCCCCCTGTTCGCCATCCCTGCAATCGTTCAGTTCCCATGAGAAGACTGTCTGCGAGAATGCAACAAAATGCACACTATCTTCTGCCTTCCGTCTTACTTCATTAACCCAGATACAGCCCTGAGCAGGGGCCAGGGCAGAAGTTATTTGTCTCCATAAACATGACTGACACCCCCATAGACCCTGGCCATAAAAACATGATGCCCCTGGATAGAGTCAACAGACAAAAATGACCCCTGAGGCTTTGATCCATTACGATTGTAACATGAACAGGGCCAGTACACCTTCCGCAAATATAAGTATGTAAATTTAACACGGACCAATGTGTATATGGGTAAACAATACAATATGCGTGTATAACCAGAAATGTTTGTGTTAAACCTTAATAACAAATGTATAACACACTAATACAGGATATAAGGGTAAACATGGAAATAATGTATGACAATACAATGCGCACTGATATGATTTTATGCATGCCAGTAGAGAGCTACCTCGTGTCCAGTAACCTATGAGTTTTAAGTGTAAATATATATGCGTCATAGTCTACAAGAATAATGTAGTGGCAAGTTTTTCTGATAAGCCTTAGTCTGTGTAAGAGGTGCACACGCAGGCCGCAAGTAGCAAGCCATTCTGATCTCTTGTACGTACAGAAGAACAACATTGAATTAAGTATGTGTTTTAAAACCTTGATGTTTCTTTGTGCAATGATAAGGACGTTGAGCCAAACGAGTGACATAGTATGCTTCAATCTAGTATGACTTAAGTGCAACTCAGTAAGCCACATTTAAAAAGTCTGAATGCACAATCGTGTTTTAAAGAGCCACGTTATATAATGTATTAGGAAAATTAGTTCACAAGAAAGCCTCGACCCTCCCATGCCATTAAAAGGTATTTGGACACTTGATCATTGAACCCGTAATAAAAATGTAGATCCACAATATGTGTCTTTTGTGACCCAGCCCTTTTTGTGTCATATATTCAACATTCCTTTTAGTGCTATCAGGTGGACACCCTAAACCCTGCAATGACCCCAAGGACTCTACCCTTTAGTCAGTATTTCCTGAATTGTTTAAACAGATCATGCAGTGTTTGACAAGTGAAATCGAGTCTATGACCAGTAATAAATAATGTATCTTTGAACCATGTTTTGCAAGTATTAGGATACAGGCCTCGGAGGTCACCGGATGAACAAATCATGGTAGTGAATGGATGAGAATGTGTGGCCACAAGGGCAAAATGTGATTTGAGTCTAACAATACAAAGAATACAAACCTCGATCCATCATGCCAGCCTGATGAGCCCAGCTGATCTATTGAGCCTGGACACCATGCCACCTCATCACGTGCTCTCAGACCAATCAGCCATCGCCGACCTTATAGCACCCATAGGTGCCTCCCCTTAGTGTCCAATCCCAATCTTTCTTGTGCCCCCTAGGCCTTCCCCCAAAGATGACGCCATTTGTGTATAAAACCAAAATGTAACATGTTTTCTGCAGGGCACTCTCGGCGTGAACAGAGTAGATTCTGCTTGCCCTATTTTAGATAAAACTTTCTTTACCACCAGCACTTGGACTTGGTCTCATTCCCTCTCGGGAGGTGTCCTTATTGACTCCATTGGGAGATTTAATTGTATTTTGGGGGTCTCTCACTTTCAATGTTTTTGTATTCATCTGTCAGGGTTCTTCTCATCTCCTGCTGTTTGTCAGTATCCTTCATCAACCCCAAAATCCTTATAGCTTTTTCACTGAATGCCAACATGGTGGCAGATTTGTCAGCTAATGAGTTGATTTTTGAAAATGACATATCGTGGGGTGGGTGCAATTGTCTAGCTATATGCCAACCCAATGAAGGAAAACATCTAAACCAAACTGAATTGACACGATGCACACCTGATTAGATCAATAGGATTTTAATAAACTGTTATTTAAGTGAAATCCATATATTTTTAAATCGATGAGGTTATGAAATGTATAGGTGCGGGGTTGAAAACCACAACCTTGGCATCTAGGTTCTATAAATAACTAAGAAAAAGAGAATATTCCCTGCTGGGGAACTCACGTTCCCTGCACACTGTCTTATGGCCCAGAAAAGCCAAATAATGCATTGAAAGTATCAAATGAGGGACCGGATTGGCTACTTATCAAGTAGATTTAGGTTATTCGTGTGATGTGCAAAATTTAAGAATTTTAAGAAGTTCAGATTATAATGCTAAAAAATATTCAGATAACCATTCAGTTGT
This sequence comes from Ambystoma mexicanum, assembly GCF_040938575.1. Lineage (NCBI taxonomy): Eukaryota > Metazoa > Chordata > Amphibia > Caudata > Ambystomatidae > Ambystoma > Ambystoma mexicanum. The sequence goes on from NC_090923.1 coordinate 523,422,206, forward strand.
TAACAAATTCATGCATTTAATCTACATATGGCCCAACACATTTCGAGAAAACTTCATCAGGGGCTTCAAATCACAACATTTCTACAAAAAATGTAAACAGATACAATAACTAATGTTACTTATTGTATCTCTGTTTCTCTATCTGTTTAATTTTTTTTGTAGAAATGTTGTGATTCTAGAATGGCTGGCAGCGGAGTAGCAGCTTAACTCAACTGCTCTGGACATCTCCCTGAAGATATTTATAAAAGAAATAATGAGTTCCAAGAAAAAGATTGGTGAAGCGGAAAACCCTGCCTCTAAGAAACCCAAGCAGGTTCCTGAGATGGAGGATACTCCAAGCCTCTCTGATGTCTACAAGACTATTATTCAGGTGGCTCAAGATGTTAGTGATATTAAGTTGACTATGGCTGAGCTTAATTTGAAAACTGGACAGCTGGATGGCAGGGTTACTGACTTGGAGAAGTCCTCTCTAACTATGAGCTCAGAGATTGCTGGCAGCTTCAAAGCATACAATAACCTGAGGTCTGATTTGAAGAAAGAAACAGAACAGCGCTTGGATTTAGAGCTAAGGATCAGGACAAGAAACATCAGATTGGTTGGTGTGGAGGACTCTGCTGGAAATGATGAGGATTTGCCTTCTCTGGTTTTTCAAGTCTTCAGGGACAGTTTTCATTGTACTACTATCAAGTTGGAGGATGTTGATAATATCTTTCGAATTGGCAAACACCTAAATGAAAAAGCAAGGCACATCTTGGTATCCTTTTTGAATCTCAGGTCTAAGGAAACCTTGATGAGAGCTGCCAGGCAGGTGGGAAATGCTACACACAAAGGTAAAGCTGTCTTTATTTACCCTGACTTTCCTAAAGAAATCCTGATTCTGAGGAGGTCCTTTCAGGGGCTAAAGAATTGGCCAGACAGCTTACACTGAAGGCTTTTCTCAGTAAGAATAATGTTTTGACTATTGTTTTTCCTGATGGAGAGAGAAGCACATCTGATTCTACCCTTGCTCTTGAGTGGCTAGAAGCATATAAGAGGAGTCTTCCTGGGCCTGCATATAGGATTAGGATCCATTTGCTACTTGTGATTTGGCTTTTCTGGGCCATAGGACAGTGCGCAGGGGACGGGAGTTCCTCCACAGGGAACATTCTCTTTTTCTTTATTATTTACACAACCTAGATGCCAAGGTTGTGGTTTTGTCCCTTGCACCTAAAAATGTAATTACCCCACTGATGAAAAATATATTGATTTCACTTAAATAACAGTTTACGAAAATCCTATGATATAATCTAATCAGGTGTGCATTGTGTTAATTCGGTTTAGCTTGCTCTCAATTTACACACAAAATTGGTACATCTCTCCCTGGACAAATTTGAATGACCAAGGATGCCTGATCCTCCCAACTGGCCCCAGTTTGTGCAACATAAAAGTGCAACGTCCCTTAACTTCAATTCTAGCACACTCATAACCCAATACTTGGATAAGTTCCTGAATATGGTTTATAGTGACTTTTTCGACAGTCACTATTTCACAGTAAATTCAAAGAAAAAAAACTGTTGGCCCTTTTGTTCCGACATATTGACTGGATACCCCTGGATATAGGGCACTCTGGTTTATGTCTGGTGGAGTCAAACTCACAACGGTCTTGCCATACCTTTTAGGTATAATTCTGGGGAAATCATAGGGTATGGTGACCCATTCGATAAACAACTCCAGTTGTAAACCATTTACTGTCATAATGCCCCAAGGACAACTTTTCTTTTCTCCTTGAACTTGTACCAATATCCCTTCTGCAACTTTTGTGTTTCCTCACATCATCATCTTGACCCCAGTTCTCGTGTAGGTACTAGTAACTATCCATTGTTCTATTACTTGTCTTGAACATCCTGGCAAAATGGTCTTGTGCCATGCATTCAACATTAGCATTACAGCACTCCTTGGCATCCGTACTATGACTAGACCACCCACACCTCTTACACACTTGCCCATTAGCATTCACCCAATTGGTATTCTTGAGACCTCTGCAATATGCTCCCTCACCTCTACCTCTTCCTTGTGGTCGGAGACCGTCAGAAGCCATTACTGCCATACTGCATGTCGGTTTACGATATCATACGGACAGTGTTTATCCTTCACCTCCATCCTGAAGAAGGCAATCCTAGCCACCTACGTCCAGTTTATGTTCTCTGTGGCCGAAACACTACAGTGTCGAACTACGACACAACTCCACTTCACACTTACCTGTTCACACCTGTTGTTGTGTTTTCTATGACAATACCCACAGACCAACAGAGGTCCTGGGCTGCGCTCACTCTTGTTTGTGAATAAATGTTTAATTTGTTTTCAAGAGACCTTGCATCACTATAAGGCTAATACCCTCCCCACCTATGAGGGTGTTACCGAATGTTACCCCTAGAAATCTGAATGTACAAACTGTCCGTTTATCTGGTATCATGCAAATAAGTGACGTATTGTATATATTATCACTGAAATTCTGAGATTAAATTCATATAGCCTGAATTTCCAATGTGTGGTTCTCCCATCCTGATTCTTTTTTGAATGAACAATTTACCCTCCTGGGCATATCAGGACTTAGCCAGGCGCCCTTTATTATTTACCCAGGTAACCAAAACATACAGCAAAGATCTGGGCAGATCACCCACAAGATAACAGCCTACCAGAGCCTCTAGGCAGATTGCTGCCCGGCTGGTCAGAGTAATTTAGTGACTGGAGTAGTGAGGCCGCAAGGAATACTGTGCGCCGCCAGCAGACACCAATGCACACCATGCTCCAGCACCTGCAGAAGCTCCTCAACATGGATTACTAAAAACCTGCTGCAGAGCGCCTTCCTGACAAAACCAGAGATATTCGAATAATTACTGTGGACTTCATTGAGATGGGGCCCCATACAAACTGAACTTTCCACTGCGGACCTCCATTATCTAGGCACGGCAGACCCAGGTGGCAAAAAGGGGTAGGGTTTAGACCTCTTCATGCATTTGCACGGTTGGAACACCCCCCAAGAGGGGAAGACGGGGTGAAAATGGCCAGGTGAAAAAAGAAGAGGGACAAGAAACCGTAAGGTGTGGGTTGCCCGGATGAAGACAGAGGAGGAGGCAGCAGACCAAGAGAACAGAAGGGAGAAGGATGGTGGCCTGGAGTATGGACCCGATTTGCAGAGAAGGTGAGGTATAGGTGGGTGAAAGAAAATGTTACTGTGTTGTGAGTCTTCATGTAAATTGGGTCAGAGTGGAGTAAAGGCTGAGTTTTGGGGGTGGGGGGTGAAAAGGTAGGTGGAGTGGAGGAGATGAGTGGGGCGAGTAGTAGTGGAGTGGGGAGAGTAGTAGTGGAGTGAAGAATAGTAGGGGCATGGAAGTAGACTGTAAGCAAATAGACATAGGTGGGACAGAGGAGGAGGAGCGAGGAGAGAAGGTGGATGAAGTTGGAAGGAGAAGAGTAACAGGAGGGTAGAGCAGCAGTGAGAAATAGAGGGGATAGTGTAGGTTCCATCTAGGAAGTCTGAGGAGGCTAAATAGATCTATACAGTGATTGCCTTTAGGCCCGCACTGACAGCGAGAATGAACTTGAACTTGGTCAGTGATTAACAAGCACTAGATACTATCCTGGGGAATAGGGACGCCTGGATTAAGTATTATACTGCTTCTACATCAGAGCGATGGGCGGCCCTTGGAGTGCTTCCAAAACCTTTAATACATGTTTACTCAGGGTGTTGGCGTGTTCTTCAGGGCATTTGTGACAAGTGCCTTTAATGTATGATATTTGCACTTTTTCAGACATCAATGGTAAATTATGTGAAGCGTGACATGTGATTAAAATGTTGCTCATCACTCGGGTGGCATTTTTTTCTAAGAAATAAGTAATTGTTTAAACTGCATTTGTTTGTACTGATTTCTTTAAATGTACTTATTTTTCATTGCATTATTTTAACTGTGGCTTATTTCTCCTGGGTTATTCTAGTTGTGTATTGTGTAAAAAAAAAAAAATCTTATGACATTTGAAAAGGGGTCAGCTTTCGAAACAACAATCTGACATAGATCCTTCTCCAAGTCATCCCCTAGTATTCTAGAGTGTAATGATTGTGGAAATTGGCAGTCCGCAGGTTAGATGCCAACCGGCCCCTTTTGATGAGTGCACCTTGAGCCAGTTCTAAATCCAATTTGCACACTGTCTGCTGTGGGTCCTAACCTATTGCGCATGATGGGATCTGTAACCGCTTACTTCTTATGGGAAACATAAAACTACACATGCCAGAATCCACACTGAAAACCCACGAATGGCAGAACATGCACTTATGACAGAGTCCCTTTGCAGCTAAGCGTCAGTGTTGTAGCTGGTTGCAGCAGAATTCCAGATGCAGGAGGCTTGGCCACCACCTTCTGGTAGCCCCGGTTCGATTTACGCATTCAGTGCACCTGTTAGCCATAGGGAGCACTGCAAGGCTGTTCGTGGTACAAATAAAGGGTTCAATTTCGGCCAAACTTGGGTTTCTATAGCCCTCGTCCAAATGCAGGAAATTAATCGAGAGAAAAGTCCTACAAAAGGAGAAATAAAAACAGCGCCTGGTGCATGGCTAATACTTTCTTTTAAAGCTCAAACATTGCAAGCGCAGACCTCGTTTAGAACCGAGACCCCAAAAACGTAGGGCCACCGGGGGAACCTTTACTGCAGTCAGGCTAGGATTTCCTGGCCCATGAGAAATGAGTCATTAACAGAGCTGGCGGACTGTGGCAGCGACCACTGAAAAAGGAGCGATGTGCGAGCGATGTGCGAACAGAAGGATTGGTGCCGAGAGAGTGTACACGATTTAAGTCAGACAAAGTATGCTTCCCGGACCCCCTTTTCCCCCATTTGAAATTAAAATATTTCTTTGTGCCGTCTTGCTGTGAAAAAAAACGTGTTGGGAGTGCGGGGGACTGCCTGAACTGGCCCTACTGTTAAAGGATCCTTGCTCAGACCAAGTGCACGCCAATGCGGGCACTGAGGTTACCAGGGCTGGATTTCAAACGTACATTTTTAGTCCGACAAATACGTGCGCTGGTATATGTGGTCCGAAATGTGCGTCCAGAGAGCTGCGGGGTCATGTGATCTTGTTTATTCCCCATGAATTACAGCCAATTCGTAAAGTGTACATTAACCATGCTCCTCCTTTATAGTTCAGCAAACACAACCGAGCAGATCCTCTTTGTTTACAGAACAATTAATGCTGGCAGATCTTCTGTGATGACCTATGAAGAAAAACTGGTTCTCTCAACATTCCAGAAAGTCGAGTTTCAGTTTGTTCGTCTGCCAACTCCATCAACATTCAAAGCTGGAGATTTAAACACAGAGATTTGCCAGCAGTGCTTGAGGTCAAAAAGCTGCACGAATAACTACTGTAGAAAACGAAGACTACCTAAAATAGTCAGGAGAAATTTGCCATTAGCTGAAGAAAACAAAAACGTGCAGCTCATGCTTATTCTTTCACCATTACCCTCTATGTACATCTTTCATCAACAAAGGAGGTATTGGGTCTCTCGACAGCCCCACACTTTTTATGGTTCAGCGGATTGGGGCTAAAATATTCGTTCATGTAAGGGATTAGGAGAAGCAATTAAATAAATATATAACTGGAACGTGTCAAAGGATATGAAAAGTATTAAAATGACAGCATCGTCAGCAGTTCGTTACCATTTCAAAAAAGCCACTCGTTTAGGCAAAGAAAGCCTCTGCTTGCCACATGCCTGCTCTTTTGCTGAATCTTCTTAGTTTGCCGGTGTTTCCTGGCTTCGTCATCATGGCCGCACCAGAGTGCCTTGGTCTCTGTTTGGCTGCAGTTTGTCCCTGATTGACAGGGGCTATGAATTTATGGCCTATGGGAGAGCTGGCAGGCTTGGCCGGCCCTCCTCACAAGCCCGTTCCTAAGGCCTCTGTGTGCTCCTGTCCGCTTCAGGTATGCCTCCCACCCCCTCTTTGGTCCCCCGTGATGTCGCTGTGTGACCCCCCGCCCCCTCTGGTCCCCTGTGATGTTGCTGTGTGCCCCCCCCCCTCCCCTTCTGGTCCGCCGTGATGTTGCTGTGTGCCCCCACACATCCCTCTATTCCCCCTTCCTTCTTCTATTCCCCCCTCCCATTCATTGTAGGAGTTGTCTTGACTCCCGAAGGGTTCACCATCAATGACTATTTGCCAACACTTAGATTTGACTTTTGGACAATGACTCTTGGTGCTTCACCCCCTCAACTCTCATGCTGGACCTCCCCTGGATCTTGCATTCAGGTTGGCCCTGAATCATGCTGTGCCCATCGTCACCGTGAATCCCTGCCTACATTTTCAGTTCCCTTGCAACATTATGTGTTTTACTGACTCTGCAACTGTTTTCGCTCTCCCCTCTGCTCCTTTCATTGTTTTTATTCTCTGCTCTCTTCTCCTCTCCCTTCCCGCCTTCTCTCTTGCTACTCCCCTACATCACTATTAACAATTCACTTCAAACTGATAAAGTTCCCAGCCAACGTAAACATGCATTGGTGCTTCCTCTGCTAAAGAAGCCCGCCCTTGATCCCAAGGTAATGGCTAATGTTAGGCCCATCTCCTTGCTTCCTTTCAATATGAAGCTGTTTGAGACCTTGGTCTCCCCTCTCCTCTGTTCGTTTCTGGAATCCTCCGGCTTCTTTGACCCTTTCCAATCTGGCTTCCGCCCTGGAAGGAGAACCAAGTCTGTACTCAACTCTGTTATGGACGACCTTGCCCGGTTGGTTGATCAGGGTGGGGTGGGAGCAGCTCTTTTATTGGACTTATCCGCCGCCTTTGATACGGTAGATCACTCCACTCTTTTAGCGCAGCTGTCCGAAGCAGGCATCTCTGGTCAGACTTTTGACTGGTTTCAAGCCTTCATGACCAACCGATCCCAGTCGGTGTCTTTGCCTCCCTTCCGCTCCCCTCCGGGACTGCTTCTCTGTGGTGTCCCGCAGGAATCGGCCCTCTCCCCCATACTTTTCAACATGTACATCCGCCCCTTCTACTTCTCCTATTGTCGCATGGTTTCAGATACTATTCGTATGCCGATTATACGCAGATCCCGGTTCGTCTTGATCTTACCAGGGCTGATACTGCGTCTCGGCTATTAAGCTGCCTGGAAGATCTTGGCACCTGGATGGCCACCAATTGGCTAAAGCTGAATGGCTCAAACTGAGGTGCTGGTAGTGGGCACCTCCAACCCCCATGTCTTTTGGACCCCTGACTTTTGGCCTGCCTCACTAGGCATGTGCCCTACACCCACAATCTCAGTTAAGAACTTAGGGGTCTGGCTTTCTTCCTCCCGTTCTATGGCACCCCAGGTGGTATCTGTATGTAAATCTGGGCATTTTAAATTGCGGATTCTGCGTAAAGTGCTCCCCTTCATTCCTATCAAACATCATGCTCCTGTGGTGGCTGCCCTGGTCCTGAGCACCACGGACTATTGTAATTCTCGTTACTTGGGTGAGCCGAGTCACCTTACTAGACACCGCCAACTGCTCACAAACTCAGCGGCTCGAGCGGTGATTCGCCCCCCTCCTCTCTCCCATATGACCCCGCTGCTCAGACAACTACATTGGTTCCCGATTGAGAAGCGCATCCTTTTTCAAATCTTTGTGCCTGGTACACTGCGCCTTCTACAATCAAGGTGCTGAATACATTTGGGAAAATGTTCCCGTTATGTGCCTTCTCGGCCCTTGCACTCTCAGTCGGCACTTCTGATTGCTATTCCTCGTATCAGGCTGTTCCGGATGGGCAGTCGTGCTTTTTCCGTGAGGGCCGCTATAACCTGGAACAGCCTTCCCTTTCAGCTTTGTGCCTACGAAAACCACCTGGCTTTCAGTCGTGATCTCAAGACATCTGTTTTAGTCCATGTTGCTGCACCTTTCCGTCTACACTAGCGCCAAGATACCTCCGGCTGAAAGTGCGCTTTAGAAATTCTTTAACATACTATAACATCCTTTACTTTTTTCTATGCACTTACTCTATCAGAATTGTCCCTGGAGTTAGTATGATAGTAACAAATGTTTGTCTACCCCCCCTTACATGCAATAACCCCCTCCTAATCCCCCCTCGAGCACTATCTGAAATGTCGTCAGGCCTAGTATGATAGTCACCTGTCTGTTCCCATTTCCTTCCTGTCTGTGTCTTAGCACTTGCACTATCCGAAATGTCGCTAGGCCGAGTACAATATTACATTTCACATTCTTATTGTTTATGGCCTGTAAGAATGTTTTTGTATTTTCCCTTGTTCCCTCCCTTGTCATGAAGCGCTTTGAAACACATTGTGTATAGGCGCTATATAAATAAACTATCATATATCATATTATATGTGAAGTAGAGCAATAAAGAAATAGTCACACAACACTTGGCAGAAGCCTGGCTACCCCCAAAACACTGGCGAAAAGGCACCCACGAGTGCTTTGCGATTGAATAATAACAGCTTGCGACAATATCACCGATTGAGGAAGGCAATCCGTGCCGATGATGCTGTAAACAGGTGGACGCGAGATGCCACTGGTGAGAGACGTCTACACAAGCAGCGTCCTACACATGCAGTGTGTGTGCAAGGAGGCAGAGTGCCAGCAATGCCAAAGGATGTGGCGAGAGACGCGAAGACACGAGGAAGGGTGGCGAAAGGAGCCAAGACCCGGGGGGCTGTAACACCACTGGAGGCTACCTATACCATGAGGACAGCTGTAAGGAGCCTGCCTGCAACCAGTGTGGTTGGGACACGGACACGCACAGCGACCAGGGTGTAGCAGAGAAAGCCACGGGAGAAAAGAAATAATACTTACAACTGAGGGTACTCAGTCGGAGAGACAAACAGGCCGGTAAGCAAGGGTGGCCCACGTGGGACAAAGAACGGTACCAGAAATATCAAAAGCAGATAACAGAATTAGGCCCGGAACAGAGATGAAAATAAAAGGGAGAAGACAAGGGAAAAGAAGCCCAACAGCACCCATACTGTGCTGAGGACATCATCCAGGAGTCGTCATGGTGGACAATGCACAGATGGCTGCAGATGCGGGAGCAAGGGTGGGAGCAGGGATACCAGCAAACCCCACTGCAGGCTCTGCAACAAGAGCTGCATTCCTCAGGAGGCCTAGCACATTCTCCCTGCAACCACCTCACGATCAAGGACAAAGACGGGAAGAATGGATAGAAGAATTCAACAACTTCATAAGAGCCATCGGGGATCAAAACACACCCAACATGGTGGACATATTTGCTAACCTAGAAGGGAAATAAATAAAAGGCATCCTCAAAACAATCACGCATCAAGAAAAAAAACAAGTATACACTGATGGCTGCAGTGAACAAAAAATTGATAGTACTACCCAACAGTGGGCCTCATTACGACCCTGGCGGTCCGGAAATAACGGTGGCGGTAAACCCGCCGCCACCGTTGTTTCCGGACCGCCTGATCCCGACCCCTGCAGGCGGGAGGTGATGTTCCCGCTAGGTCTGACCTGGCGGGTTTAACACCTCCCTCATGCAGGCGGACGAGGAAACACCGACAGCATTACAAGATGCTGCCGGTGTTTCCATGATCCCGATTCCCATTGAGTCCCATAGGACTCAATGGGAATAGGGATTTACACCATTCCGCCTCCGTGATTCCCGGAAAACCGGGGTTGTAATGTCCCAGTAATTCCGGGAATCACGGAGGCGGAATGGCAATACGAGTCCGGCGGTAACCAGGCGGTTTTACCACCGCGGTTACCGCCGGACTCGTAATGAGGCCCAGTGACTATGAAAGATACTCCTAACCAATGCACAAAACTACCCCATGAGATCATAGGGGAATTTGTTCTCTGGCAAAAAGGAAAATAACCCACTGTGACTTTGTCAACTTCTCCGACGAAGAAGCAATGCGACTCAGGGTCATAGAAGGGTGCAAATCCTCCTTCAGGAAAGTACTGAAAAAGCCACTTTCACTTCAGGAAATAATGGATCCAGCCAGAGTGTATGTGTGAGTGGATGCACTAGCAGTGGCCATAGAAAACCCCAAGAGAGGAGACTGGGTTGGAGCCCTGCAAAGCATAAAAGCGACAGGAGCCCAGGGCCAGGCGACCATGTTAAAACCGGGACAGAGAAATGCACACAAACGGCCCCAAGGAGAAACACAATGCTACAGATGCAGATTTGAATATCCCCAAAGGGGGCAATGCCCAGCGCTGGTACAAACGTGCATGATATACGACCAGGAAAAACATTTTCAAGCAATGTGCAGGGATAAAGCCCCTAACTCCAGGCCACCCACACAATCAGGAATGATGAGACGACAAGAGCCATTCCGTTGGTTCAATTAAAGGACATACTCGGAACAAAACATCCAGAGACTACTACCAGGAAGGAATGCCATGCCATTCCACAACCAGGCCGAAGTAGTCCGAGCAATGGAATAGCTCACACTGCAAACACTGCCACAATGCAGAGTCGAATAGGACTACCTACCAAGAATAGCAGAACATTATGCTTACCACTCTGAAAGGCCCAACATCGGCTACAGAACAGATCCATATGAAAAGCTGCCCTCCGGCTACGTGTAGGACCCATATGGAAACCCACCTGCAGACCAAGAAGAAGGGACATGTGACCAGAGCATCTACGACCACCAGGCCAGATACAGCAAAGACTATGTGCAGCTAATCAACATGGAGATGGACAGAACAGCCCCTAAGGTCACCATCCAAATTGGAGTACTAAACCACCAATTCACCAGACACTGGAACTACCGTAAATGTTATGAATGACACCCTATACCAAGCAATAAAGGACATCTACCCTTTGGGCCAGTCCCAGGCTCGCATATTCCAATGGGGTGTGGCTCACCCAGTTTCAGTGTGATCTATATCACAAGTGCCAGAGAGTAACCCGACCATCCATGTCATACAGAGTCCCGCAACTGTACCGCACAAGCCCTCGCTCCGATAGACATTCACTACGATCAGTCAGAAATAGTCCAAGGACTCACAACAGGGGCAAAAGAGCCTAATGTGCTCTCATGCCAGGGGATGTCTCTTCAAACGACCAAGACGTCGTTCCCATCACTGTTCAAGGCAGTAGGCATGCTTAAGGACTCAGTAATCACCCTCCACATAGACCCAAAAGTCAACCCGGTACCCAAACACCTGTGCCAAGTTGACTTCCACCTGCAAGCAAAGGTAGCACAGGAGCTAAAACTCCTCCTAGACAATGACATTTTTTTAATAACATTTTTTTATTGTTTTAAAAAAAGACAAGTTAAAACCTTTAACATACAAAATCCTTTCAAATTCAAGTTAGCTTTTATATATCACTTTGAATCTCCCCAATGCATAATCAGGACATCAAAACAAGAAATGCATGAAGAAAGTGGGGATGAACTCAAAAAGATCCTAGACAGGTTTATTTACACCATCGTCCTCTAATTCCTTCCCTTTGTTTGACACAAATTGAACCATCTTCATCACCGCAATCACCAAACTGTTCTTTTTCCCCAAAAGAACCCATTTCTGCCATTCAGAAGGTCTCAAAGTTCCACCACTAACCGCATGCCCCTCAATGAATGTATCTCTCACTTCTCCCAGTGGCTCACAGGTGGTTACCAAATGGAGTAGCGTTTCCGTGGAACCATTCTCCTTAAAAAAATAAAAAAATATATATAGACTTTGAGCATTTGTGATCCCCGGCATTTTCCTCGCCCATTGTACCTCTCGGATACTTACAATATTCAGCCGACATCTAGGAAGAAGATCCCGATAGATCAGTGAAGGGAATTTTTGTACATACAAAAGAGTGAATTCAAGCCTTTTTTTCCACATTCAGAGGCTGTCTCAATTTGGTAGATCCCCATTGTTCTATGGTGTTAATTCAATCCAAAACTTGTAGTTTCTTTTTTACTTTAGTCAGATTTGCAACAAGTTCACCTATTTCTATCCCACTCTGTTCCAGGATCCTCTCCACTTTCATCCTTCACTGTATGTGTTGCCTATCCTGCCATTCTTTCACGAAGTCTAGATTTGCGAATGGGATCACTGATGGTTCACAAACACATTTCCTATATAAGGCAAGCGTTTTCCACAAAACCATGTATTTGAGCTATTGCAATTTCAATTCTTGTCTAATTGAGCTCACTGGCAGTGAGTTCAGAAGTCGCAATACTTTCCGCCAGAACTAGCCTTTCAGCTTTTTTCCCAGATTTTCCATGATAGTTGTACGATAGCCTCTGCTCCATACATAATAATTTGTGCTACCTTCTGCTTGTAGAAGGAGATAATAGGAACCATCGAGGACTACCCAAAACTATTCCCTGATTGGTTAAGGAAGCTAGCATGGACCTTAGATGGATATATTGCTCTTTTTCGTTTATGCTCCTATTTATGCCTACTCCCAGGTATACCATGGATTCGACTATTTCTAGCAGATTTACCCCCTTGACAATGACATTATCAAAAGTCAGTGGCCAGACACCATGGGTGTCACCGCTGGGGGTTGTCCCAAAGGAGAATGGCCGCCTACGCCTCTGCGTAGACATGCGCATACCAAACGCTGCTATCCAAAGGTAAAGGCACCATGGTCCAAACAGAGGACATGATGATCTGACTGAATCGAGCCAGCCGATTCTCCAAGCTAGACCTCAACCAGGGGTACCATCAGCTGGTCATCCACCCCAAATCCAGACCCATTACGACATTTGTGACGCACAGACTCTTCTACTACAAAATACTTCATTTTGGTTTATCATCTGCACCAGAGATATTCCAAAAGACCATTCGTAGGCTAATATCACCAGTGCCTGCCGCACTTAACTAGTGTGATGACATCCTGGTATTCAGCACATCCCAGGATCAACATGACAAGGCCCTCTTTCAAGTATGCAGAATTCTACATGCGGTGGGCCTCACCCTCAACAGGACTAAGTGCTACATCAATAGAGCAGCTCCAGCGGAACCTGGAAAGATTAAGCGCCAATGTCAACTTGACCTCCCCAACAGAGATTGCAGAACTCGGGTCTTTCCTAGGAATGGCGGGGTACTGTGCCCGCTACCTCCCCAACTACGCCACACTCACTGACCCTCTCGAAAGACTGCTGAAAAAGAACGTCCCCTTAGAATGGGGGGGAAGGCATGCCAAGATGCCTTCCAAGCCATAAAGGAAAAACTGACAAACAGCTGCAGACTGGCGTCATTAAACCCTGAGTGGGACACGAAAATAACAGTGGATGCCAGTCCCGTAGTCCTGGGAGCGATCCTAGCCCAGAACAACCCAAACCAACGACTAGAATGGCACATCGTTGCCTACGCAAGCAGGGAACCATTATATACTGAGCGAGCATACTGCTGAAAAGGAGAGCCTGGCAGCCGTGTGGGCATGTGAGAAATTCCACCACTTCATCATCAGAAGGAAATGTACTCTCATAACTGACCACAGGTGCTCATTTCCCTGTTCAGGAACCCAAAGACCAGGATTCCCCCACGCATCGAATGACGGGGCATCAGGCTACAAGAATACGACTTTCAGATCATCCACAAGCCAGGTGGAGATGCAAACCCAGCCGACTGCTTGACCAGGACCCCAGAGGGACAGGCAAAGGACAGGCTAGGGGAAGAGAAGGAGCACTATATACAATATCTGTTGGAAAACTCACTCCCTCTAATGCTCTCCCTCGCACTATTCGCTGATGAGAGCAAGATGGGCCACACCATCAAAGCAGCAGTGCAGCTTACCAGGCCCAACAGATGGAGAAACCAGCGAAAGGAAGTACTCGAGAACGGGGAGATGAACAAGGAGATAGAGAGAATGGCAAAAATACAAGGAGAACCAGCCACCACCGAGCAGGGCATCCTGCTGAGAGCGTGTCGCCTGGTTGTCCTGAGAAAAACATAGCGCACAAAGGCCATGGAGGACTGACAAATACTAAAAGTTACTACGCAACCAAGTATGGTTCCCATATATGGACGCAGTAGTCTAAGATATACTTAGACACTGCAACGCCTGCCAGAGAACAGCGGCAACCACAAGCCCATGCCCCCTAAATATTGTGCCACTATCCAAAATGTCCATGGCAGCGAGTGGCAATGTATTTTTATGCACCCCTAGAAGAGGGAGGCCACCTACTGGGGGCAATCGCTGAATACTCGAGATTCCCAGTGGTGAAACTAGTACAGTCCACAGTGTTCCATAATGTGGTAGTGGTCATCGACGAGTTGTTCAGCGAATGGGGGGAAATACCATGAAAACAGACAATAGCCACCCATTCCAAGGGCAAGAATTCTGTAAACTCACAGCACACCTAGTATTCCAACATCAGAAAATCACACCACTTTGGCCAAAAGCCAATGGAATGGTGGAGCGATTCATGTCCATCATCAAGCAAACCCAGCAAAAGACGCTCGTCGACCAAATACCACCTCCCCAAGCGGTGTGCCAAATGCAGAGGAGCTACAGGAATACACCACATAAACCAACTGGGAAAACACAAATGGAGATCATGTTCAAGTACAAACCTTGAACGCGACTGCTACAACTGGAAGACTACACGGCAGAACAATATGCAGAGATATATGAGAAAGATGCCAAGAGAAATAGAAAGTCAAAGAGATGGGCCATCCAGCGAAGAGGGACAACGGACCACAACTACCGATTGTGGAGTGTGTTTTGATACACTAAAGGCAGCAGAGGAAGACAGACTCTGGCCATGACCCCGAGACTCTGCAAGTGACTAAAGTCAAAGGATCCATGGTTACAGCGCAGGAGATGGTCAAGAGATAAATTGGAACGCATCATTCCGCCGACTGTAAATGCCCAAACCGGAAACCACTGAGACGCCTACAGAAGAGGAAGAACCAGGGTGCGTGGTTAAATATGCAGAGAGAAAGAGTGTGTGGGAGACCAACCCGTGGACAGACGACAACAGATGAATGAAGAGTCAGGAGAAAATCTAGAATCACCAGGGAGATCGCATCGTCAGAAAGCCGACACGGCTGATTGAACAAATGTGAGCCTGAAGAAGCCCCATGATAAGCAAGGGGGGAGGGATGTTGTGAAGAAATAGAGTGACAAGCCCTTTAAAGGCAGAACACATGTGGGAGCAGGGAGGAAGAGATGGGAGCAACCAAGGGAAATTAGTATGTGAAGTAGAGGAATATAGAGATAGTCGTGCAACACATCTATGCGCAGGAGGTCTGGTTACCCCCAAAACAAGCAGTAGGATTCATTCTAGGTATTTTAACGAGGAAAGAATTTGGTTGCACAAATAAATACGTTTAGTTTCTGAACAAATTAATGTAAATAGACTGTTTCTTTACTTACGCGATTACCCATGGGCAGGGTACTTATCGGCTGGTAGTGGGACGAGCTAAGCAATGTCCTTTAATGCAGTTCCCTGTGACGTGAAGAGGTAGTAGATCCCTGAAACTAGGGAGTTTCATCTATTAGTACATGAAAGGAACTCCGGAGTCTGAGGGTGCTAATTATGGGAGAAGGCTGTGGCGAGCAAGCAAGCACGAACAAGTTACTTACCATATCTGGTAACCTTCTTTCGATGGGATGTTCCTCTGACGTATTCCACATCTATGACAGGTAATGTCCACACAGCTGTGCTGCTTTGGAAACATTTTCGGCAGAGGGCGTTCTGCGTAGATCCGTTGTCCCTCAAGGGCCTCCATCGAGGGTCGACGTCACCGGATGTTATATATAGGACGCATTGTGCCCGAAGCCTCAGTTATAGTTTTTTCCCCAGAACGTGTGGCACCAATCTCCTGCCAGTATGATTGCAGAAAGCCTTGCGGAAACTTAAGGTGCAATCGCATAAGAAATTCAGTAGAGGGGCAGGCTGGGAGGGCAATGTGGAATACGTCGGAACATCCCATCGAAAGAACGTTATCAGATATGGTCAGTAACTTGTTCTTCGAGGGGATTGTGTCCTCCGACGTATTCCACATCCATAACAGACTCCCAAAGCAGTACCAACTTATGGAGGTGGGAAATTAATTTACAATTTCATAATGCCCAATCAAATGGCTGAAAAGAGGACTGTCTTACCAAAGGCCTAATCCTGCCCACGGATGGAATCCAAGGAATAGTGTCTCACAAAAGTATGGACAGAGGCCCATGTGGCTGCTTCGCAAATATTGCGAATAGGAACGCCCCTCTGTAGAGCAGTGGAGACAGCCACACCCCTAGTAGAGTGAGCCCATAAGCCTACTGGAGGGTCCTTTCCCGCCAAACGGTAACACTCAGATAGTCTTGTTTGGAAACAGCCTGACCCAAGCGCCTTCCAGCACAACCAACAAAGAGCTGATCGTCCACTCTGACCCGGGACATCCGTGAGAGATAGCAACTCAAAGCTCTCCTAGGATCCAACCTATGGAGCCTCTCCTCTTCTTTACCAGGATGTGGAGGAGGATAAAACGGTGGAAGAACCACGTTCTGGCTCAAATGGAATTCCGACACAACCTTCGGAAGAAAAGAAGGCCGTACCCACAGGACAACCGTGTCCTTATGGAAAACAGTAAAGGGTGGCTTGGCGGAAAGTACCTGCAACTCACGCACTCTGCGTGCGGAAGTAACCGCAACTAAAAACACAGTTTTAAAGGACAACAGTCGCAACGGACAAGAATGTAAGGGCTCAAACGGAGCTCCCATTATGAACTTTAAAACAAAATTCAAATCCCATCCCGGCACCTGGAAAGGCGACAGTCGAAACACATTAGTTAGCCCTTTTAGAAACTGAGAAATCAAAGGGATCTTAAAATAAGAACATTCCTCAGACGAGCGCTTAAATATGGGCAGCACCGCCAGGTAACCCTTAATGGTAGCCACTTGCAGGCCCTTGTGGGCTAAAGAAAGTAAAAAAGACAAAACCAAAGGAATGGGACACTGGAAAGGATCCACATTCTGCACCCTGCACCAGTCACAGAACTTTCTCCAACGGCAATGGTACAGGGACTGCGTTGCGTGCCTCTTGGCCGAAAACAACACCGCCATCACGTCTTTGGGGAGGTCCCAATCCTTACACCTCAACCTTTCAGATACCAAGCATGAAGGCTGAGAGACTCCCGGCCGTGGCTTGAGCAGCCATGGAGTAGGACGTGCTTCCCGTGGAGCTCCGGAGGATCCGACAGATGATCCTTACAAACTACCTTCAAAAGTGCGCCACTGGTTCCAGAATCGATCACACGCGCATGGGAATGGATGCTTCGCTCATTGCATAAAGATCGAGAAAAATCGTAAGCGGGAGTCTGGAGGAATTGCTCGACGAACGACGGCGGCGGCTCGGTCCATTGTCACACAAGATGGCCGACAACAAAAGAAACAAAACCAGGGTACCCGAAGAGGACGAATAGAGGCGGCGGCCATGGGGAAAGAACGACAATGGTGAGGTGAAGGCGGAATACAAAACCCCCCGGGGGCCGTAGGTCTTGAGTCGTGAAAGCTTGGGCGCTGGCCCGGACGGCAGGGGCCTGAGGGCAGCAGAGGTGTGAAAATGCAGGCCGCACCACGACCAGCACGAGAAGCGCTCGCTCGGCATTGAACTAGCAGCGGCGAGAGGAGGTGGAGGTTCGGCTGCCTGGAGACCACCGCGACAGTCGGTAAAGAGCGGAAATTGCGGCTGGGGAGACACTCGGGTCTCCCTATCACGATTCAGCGACCAACGGTAACCAGAAAATGGCAGCGCGAGGGCCGTTGGCAAGAATAAGACCAAACAACCCACGATGGACATTTTTGCGAAAGCACAACTGTCTCCTACGGCCACCTCAACCAAAGGCCCGATGGCACAGGCTGAGGGCGCGACAGCGGCTGATAATCGTCAGATTTTGGAAGCCATTAAGGAATCTTGGGGGTTGCGATGATGGACCTACGCACTTCCCTGGAGGCTAAAATTGAAGCAGTGGGCATCGAAGTCTCCCTGCTGAGACAGGATGTCAGGGGACTGGCGGAACACACAAGCAGCCTGGAGGGCGTGGTGAAATCTAATACGGACACCGACGCCAACAATATAAAAGAGATCCATGTCCTCAAGCAACAGGTGGCCAAGCAACTTGGAGTCTCGAGCAGGAGAAGCAGAAGGGAAAGCGAGGAGAAACAACATTCGTGTGGTCGGTCTGCCGGAAGGCGAGGAGTCCAGGACCCGACTGATTAGATCGAGAACTTACTCCTACAAGGAATCGGGGCTGGTACACTCTCGCAAGGATTTGTGGTTGAGCGTGCACATAGAGCCCTCATGCGGAAGCAGAGACCGGGGGCCACTCCACGAGCGATAATTGCCAAAATACTGAACTATAAAGACTGGGAAAAAATATTGGAGTATTTTTGGAAAGGCAGAACAATCGAGAGGGTCTCGAGCACTAACACGGCATACCCGGATTACACTATGCTGGTCCAGAGGCAGAGGTACAGCTATGTAACCATCAAAAGGAGGCTGCGGGCGGCTGGGATAAAATATATGCTGCTGTACCCCTGCGAAATTGAAGGTCGTGCATAAGGGCAAAATGCACTTTTTTGACACTCCGGAAGAAGCGACAACATGGTTGGATCTGCAGGGCTGCCCGGATCAAGACACGGAGGAGACACAAAATGGACGTGAAAAGTGACTCAGACACAGTATGCATTTTGCTATGGCGGCGAGCGAACATCCTAGGCGAAGGCTGAGAACGAGGGGCCTGGCTGTAGGAGGATGATATTCGATAACATATTGCGGATTGTGAGAGACTTGGATGGACTTGAATATAGTGGCGGTTACATATATTTAAACTGTATAGCAATGTGTAGTTCTTTGATGTGCTATTGGAGCGGCAGGGCGGTAGCACCCTACCCCCCGATTTGTAGTTGTAGTTATAGTAGGTTGGCCACTAGGGCGGCCTCACCCTGCAGAGCTTCGAGTACAGGCGAAAGAGCTAGATGCGGGGGATGGAGCTGGGCAACAGTTGGGGGGGTGGGTGTTGGGGAAGGGTTGGGAGGTGGGGGGGGAGAGGGAGTGGGAAGTTCGGTGTGTTTTTGTTTTGGTTAACAGGGTTTTAGAAGGGGATGCGAGCCTATATAGATTGGAATGGAACTCAAGGTTACACTGCACCTGTGGGGGAGGGAATGGGATCACACCAGGCCATGGGGGACCTCAAAATACTCACATGGAATGTGCGGGGGCTTAATAGCTATTTAAAATGGAACAAGGTTATGCTGTATCTGCGCAGGCAGAAAATAGATATTGCATTGCTACAGGAAACCCACCTTACACGTGAGAAGATGGACACGATTGCGGGAAAGTGGAAGGGGGTGTTGGTGGGCTCTTCGTACTCGGCCTACGCAAGAGGAGTACTTATATGGGTAGCGCCACATGTCCCGTTTCAGCGGTTGCAAGTGGTGGCTGAGACAGACGGAAGGATGGTTATGCTGAGGGGATTGGTAGAGAATAGGGAGGTAAGTATTGTTAACACGTACGCCCCAAACCAGAACACAGCGGCGTACATTAGAACACTGAGTGCGAACCTGAGCGTGTGTGTGGGAAGCGCAGTGATCTGGCGAGGGGACTTCAACTGTGTATTGAACCCGTGGCTCGATAGATCGGACGGCCAATTGGATAGACCGGCCCCTGCAGCCAGGGCGCTACAGACACTGCTTGATGACTTTGGGTTGGAAGATGCATGGAGAGTGTGGCACCCTGGGGAAAGGCAATAATCGCATTATTCTTCCCCACAGCAGTTATCAACAAGGCTGGACTATGTCTTCGCATCACCAGAAATGATAGCGGAGATTGCGCACATAGAGTACAGGGCCAGGGTCCTCTCGGACCACTCACCCCTGATTCTTGCGTGGCAATATTGCCCCCCCAGGACGAGGATCCCGACATGGCGCCTACGAGCGGAGGCGTCGAGAGACCCCTTCTTTAGAGACGATTTACAGGAGGAGAGAGTACATTATTTTGAAACCAATACTGGGAGTGTGGACTCGGCGGGGACACTATGTGAGGCCTTTGAAGTTGTTATGAGGGGGGCGGCCAATGGCGAAATCCAAGGGCCTACAGGGTGGGGTTTCAACAGAACTGAGGCTGACGGAAGCAAAATTGGAAGAGGCCTTAAAAGCCGGCGACGTTACAGCGAAGAAACTAGATTTGATACTTAAACTGCAGCAAAAATGTGCGGATTACTGGGAGAGGTTGTGCAACCTTAACTATAAAAGGTACATAGAGAGACAGCATGCGGGAGGTGACAAACCGGGGAGACTTTTGGCATGGTTATATAGGAGCGAGACCCCCAGAGCCACAATCAGAACTATAGAGAGGGAAGATGGTAGCGTAGAGGACACTCAGGAGGGGGTTAATCAAGCGTTTGTGGATTATTATCATATAAGTGCTATACGGGGAAGACGGGGAAAGTAGCCGGGCAATGATAGAAGAAACGCCTGAGGATATGGGGCTGCCCAAGATAAGCGGGGAGGAAAGAGAGGACTTGGACTCCCCGATAACCCTGGAAGAACTGGGGGAGGTGGTGAGGCAGTTGCCTACTAGTAAGACCCCGGGGACAGACGGGCTCCCAAGCAAATTTTACAAGGTATATATAGAAGAGGTCCTCCCCCCGCTGCTAGAGATAATAAATGAGGCGTTTGAGACGGGCCGCCTGCCGGAGTCACTGAGAGAGGCTGTTATAGTACCTCTCCCTAAACCAAATAAACCAGGGCGCAGCTGTGGTTCCTTCAGACCTGTGTCAATGTTGAACCAGGACGGCAAGATATTAACTGCGGTCTTGGCGAATAGACTGAAAAAGGTCATTGGTAAGTTAATTAATCCGGAGCAAACAGGCTATGTCCCCCATAGAAACATCACCAACAATCATAGGCGACTTCAAAGGATCATTGAGTTTGGCAGCAGAAGTGAGGAGAAAATGGCAATTGTGTCCCTGGATGCGATCAAGGCCTTCGACTCCGTCAAGTGGGCGTGGCTGCTGGCGGCCCTGAAACACTATGGGTTAGGGCCTGGCTATGTAAGGTGGGCGGAGATTTTGTATAGTGAACCGCTGGCCAGAGTAAAGACGGGATCTGTGATATCAGAGGTGGCAGCCGTGATATCAGAGGTGGCAGCTTAGTAGGGGTACTAGACAAGGATGCCCATGGTCCCCTATGCTCTACATTTTGGCCCTCGAGCCTCTCGCGATCTATTTGAGGCAGCAATATGACACCATAGGCATTGAGGTGAACGGGAGCGGCATTTGGTCTCCCTATATGCGGACGACATGTTGCTGTATGTGCGGTATCCGGAGGAGAACCTCCAGTACATTTTGGAAGTGCTTGGGAGATACGCTGTGCTATCAGGCATAGCAGTGAACCCCCAGAAGTCTAGTCTGTTCCCGTGGGGGGAGGGGGGTATACAGGGGTTCCAGCGGAGAGGTTACCAGTCTTACAGGTAACGTGGGCGGTTAGTACTTTTCGGTACCTGGAGATAGATATATATCACACCGTGGGGGAGGAGCATAGGTGTAATACAGAGGTGGCAATCCAAAAAATTGAGAAATGCATGCGGTTTTGGGCAAAGCTGCCTTTGGCGATGATGGGGCGGGGAGCGATGCTAAAGATGGTGGTCCTGCCAAGGCTCCTACATTACTTCGGGAATATTCCGTATCAGATTCCTAAAGGGTTTTTTGCCAAACTGAATAGCATGTGTAGGGACTTTCTGTGGCATGGCACCCGAAACAGAGTGGCGTTATGGAAGCTCCAGAACTTCCATGACAAAGGGGGTATAAAGCTGCCCAATTACGAGGCGTACTATGTGGCGAGCCAGTTGCAATATGTTGCCAAATGGCTATCTGATGAAGAGACCTCCGAATTTAGGCTGTTTGGGCGGGATTGTGCACCCTTTTATTTGAAAGAAGTTATGTGGGCACCCAGGGCGGAGATGGTGAGGCGCCCTAAAATGATGCTGCTGGGGTGGAAGGTGTGGCGCAGGGCATGCCAATTTATGGGGAACCCGTCCCCATGCTCGCCGCAGATGCCATTGGTGGTATTGACAGGGGCAGACGCTCCGCTGCGTCTGATACTCCGGACCCACTGGGAGCCGGCTGGGGTGGCAACGATGGGGGATATTTGGCAAGGGGGCTCTTGTGTTACCTTTGAGGGGCTGTGGGAGGAGGCTGGGTTGCACGATGGCCAGTACATCACGTACCACAGAATGGTACAGAGGATTAAGAGAATGTGGCCCGAAACTGTGTTGGAGGAAGAACTGGATGCCACCATCGACGTTATATAGGATATAGCTGAGGGGGGCCATGAGGTCTCCAGACTGTACGAGATGTTGATGTCTAAGCTGGGGAAGGAGGTCACGCAGCTGAGATTGGACTGGGAAACGGAGGTTGGGGCCCAAATGGGAGATGGGATGTGGGAACGGGTGCAAAGGTATCATTAAGAAGGTGTCTAGAAACACGAGACTGAAACAGATACAGCTTTACATAACACACAGGGCTTATATGACGCCTTGGAGGATATCGAGGTTCAAGAATGCAGGTCGGCAAGCATGCCCCAAGTGCGACGAAGAGAGCCCAATGCAGGGATCCCATCCGCAGCCTGGCCTCTGGCACCAGGAAAATGCAGGATGCCATGAGGCCGAGCAACCTCAAGAATTCGATCGCCGGGAGACTCTGGGCATGTTGAAACTTGTCCACCATCTGCAGAATGTGATGAGCCCTCACCTGGGGAGACAAACAATGCTCCAGGGATGTGTCGAGCACTGCTCCGATGTATTGGAGCCGCTGGGTAGGTATGAAATGTGACTTCTTTAAATTGAGGGAGAAGCCCAGCTTGTGAAGGGAGTGGCAGGTGACTGACAGATGATCCAGGGCTTGCTCGGGAGAGGGCGCCTTGATCAACCAATCGTTCAGGTAGGGGTAGACATGAATCCCCGCCTTTCCTGAGATTCGCTGACACCACCACCATCACCATCAGCTTGGTGAAGACCGTCGGGCGGAGGTCAATCCAAACTGCAGGACCCGAAACTGAAAGTGTGAGTCACCATCCGCGAACCTCAGGTACTTCCTGTGCTTGGGATGAATTGGCACAGCATCCTTGAGGTCTATAGACACCACCAAATCCTGAAGTTTAAGGGGCTGGAGGAGTTAAGAAAGAGTTACCATCTTGAACTTGTCCATCCTGAGGAGCTTGTTCAACCAACACAAGTCCATGATGGGTCTCAATCCCCCGTCTTTTTTCGGGATCAAAAAATAATACCATCCCTTATTCCTCTCCGCTACAGGCACCAGTTCTATGGCGCCTTTCTCCAGCAGGGATATGATTTCCTGCGCAAAGAGCGGATCCGGATGCTTCAAAGAGCTTCCCCGGTAGATTGTCGTGAGGCCTCTGCCGGAAGGGAAGACAGTAGCCGTGAGCTAGGATCTCCAGAACCCACACATCTGAAGTCATGGCCTGCCATTCTCCAAGATGCTGCACAAGTCTGCCCCCAACCGGTGAACCATGGGACATGGTCTCATGACTGAGCGGACGCGGCTGCGGCAATGCCTGAGGGCAAAGAGGCAACTGCCCAAGCGGCTTTGGCACCCCGAGTACCTTGCTTTCCACCCTTGGTACTCCTACGGTGGCCCCTTTGACTGGCAGCTCCTCTCAATCTACCAAAGGAAGAGTAGTACCGAAAGGAACCTCCCCTCCATTGCTGTCCCCTAGGACGAAAAGGCGGAGGTTGACGAACTGCAGCGCTCAAAGACTTTGCTGCAGCTTTGGAGGTCTGCAACCTCTCAAGGCTCTCGTTAGCCTTACTGCCAAACAGATGAACACCATCAAAGGTCATGTTCAGAAGACGGGATTGCACATCAGGAGCAAACCCTGACTTCCACAACCACGCAAACCTGCGTATCACGGTGCTCGCTGCCATGGACCGGATGACACAGTCTGCTGTGTCTAAACCCGACTAAACGGCCCCGCACATGGCATCCTTGCCATCTTGCATGAGAGCTAGAAAACCATCCCGTTCCTCCCCTTCGGGAATATGCTCAGCCGCCAAAGACGCACAGTTGAAGTTGGCCACCTTCAACGCCATACCCCCAGCCGAAAACATCTTCCTCGCCCAACCATCAAAGCGATTATCGTCCCTATCAGGAGGGATGGTAGGGTACGCAGTCTGCTTTGAGGAGGCCGTAGCTGCCTGCACCACCAAACTCTCCATAGTAGGGTGAGTCGATAAGTAGCAGGGGTCACTAGTGGATGGGCGGTATTTTTTCGGAAGCGACTTATTAACTGCCGGTAGACTTTCCGCAGCAGTCCAAGCCACCGCCATCCTCCTTTGCAAAGCCATGTCAAACAGCAATACCGGGCCAGTTGGTGGACCTTGATCCAGGATGTCCATCAAATCATCCTGAGTAAAAACAACAGGTGGAGCAGACCACCCCAAGTATTCTGTCACCCTTGACATGAGACACTGATAGGAGGAATCCGCATGCGCCCCAGGCTCAGGTCGGCCAAACTCCACCTCCGGAGAGGTGTCAAGGCTACTAGCATCATGCAATGACTGACTGTGTTCCTCCATCCGACTATGCCCAGACAAAAGATCATCAGGGACATCAAGAGGCACAACCATCTCCTCATCAGACAGTTCCTCAACCTCTGAAATATCTTGCAAAGGTTGGAAAAACTCCAATCTAGGATAAGGAACAGAATAGGGCTCAAAAACAGGCCTCACAGACTTACTGAGAGCCTTCCTTGGAGGTTCCACAGCTCTCTGGGGCACCTCTGGCAAATCCTCCATAAACAGTGTCTAGGGCGCCGTGGGAATCGGCGTCGACGTCAACCGAGGCACTGACGGCGTCGACAACTTTGAGGGCAGAGCCTCAAGAGTGTCCCTCGACGAACACGGCGCCGATGGCGTCGACGCCTTCTTCGAAGGCTTCACAGTTTCCGACGGTCTCAATGGCGTCGAGGACCGGGACCTGGATCTGGCACGGCTATCTCCCTCGTCAGAACGGGACCTTGACGGCTCCCGATGATCGCGCCGACCGCCCAAGCCTGAAGGCGTGCGAGTGATGGACCGAGCCCGTTCCCTGCTGGCTTCTCTCGAAGGCACAGGCGGAACTGTGCCTTGTGACTTGAAAATCGCCAACATCTTCCGGCGGAATTAATCCCATTCGGCCAGCGACAAAGACTTGGTGGGACAAGTCAACCGTCTGGCAGAGTCCTCCTCCAACGAGGACGGGAAGGCGACCGGTGACAGCGCTTCCAAGAATGCCTCGACGAGGCAGAGGAATGGCGGGAACCACTCCTAGACCGAGACCACCTGGATTTTCGCTGATGTGGAGAGTCGCCCCTGGAGTCATCGGTCGAAAGCCCAGCGGAATTTGATTCATGGGGCTTAGACACCCTACTTATCTTCAATTTCTTCTTATGTTCCCGCAAGGCCTTAGACTTCAGGGACTGGCAATCTCCACAGTCGTCGGTGGTGTGGTTTTCGCCGAGGCACCAGAGGGGGAGGTCGGTGTGTGTGTTTTCCCTTTGGCGGGAACCCTTGGGCATCCCTGTCTAAGCTCCAGAGTGTCTGGGCAGGCAGGAAGTGGGGGAGGTGTTTTCCACCCCCCCTGTCCTTTGTCTGCAATAGTGCCTTGCACCCACAGGGGTTCTGGCTGTCCCGATTGGACAGCCAAAGGCCCCTTTCTGTAAAATTCAGAGAGTTTGCAAAGGTGTGTGTGCTGGAACTTTATAAAAGGTGAGGCTCCTGGAGTGAAAAGCAAGACGACCACTGGATGCTGAAGTAACCGAAGAAGACGACCAGAGATGCTTGCAAAGAGGATAAATCGGGCGATCCGTGTCCTTTGTTGGAGCTGCAGAAAAGGTGTCAACACCGCAGAGTGAACCAAGAAGTTGCTGAAAGTCGTGCAACAGGTCCTCCCTTGAGACTGGTGCGAAGAGATCCCTTCCATTGCCCTGCCTTCACTCATCTGACCAAGGAATCTGGAGGCCGGGTCCAGAGCTGCAACATCGCAAAGCATCCCGCATGAAAACTTTCTTCTAACCTACGGTACTGTGGGGAACAAGGTATTGCTCACCCGATTCCAAAAAAGTCCCTCCAGAGTGTTGGAGTGCAAGAAGAGGTGTCATGGGAAACCCCCTCTTAGCTCAGAACCAAGCCGCTGCTTGTGTCTTTTCAAGTCTGTTTTAAGATCTCCCTTGTTAGTTGTTAACTTGCAGCTTCAACACCACTAGAAACCGGAAGAAAGCCGCAGGAACTCTTTGTAATTCACCGCTAGTCAATACTTCATGCCCTCTCCGAACTGCTTTTAGCTAGGGTTGCGTTTTTGGTCTTAAAGGACTCACTTGACGAAGAAACCGCCTCTAGAAACTTGAACTAGGCTTATGTTACTATATGTGTTTGCAGAGTAATTGTATTACCGTATAAACCGCTGAAAACTGCATGAGTGCGCAATAACCGATATTGTCTTTTCCCTTTCTAACGTTTCTACAAATGTAACCGCAAACAAACACAAAAGTTAAAGTGCCCATAAGTATATTATCAAGTATTCTTAAGTGTTCTAGTATAAATGTCTGAAGCATTTAACCTCTTAAGTGCCAAGGACGAGGTATCTCGTTCTTGACATTACCTCCAGGTTGCCAAGGACAAGATAGCTTGTCCTTTTAGGCACGTTGTTTTGTGTGATCAGGGATCACACACAACTGTAATCCAACCCCAGGGCTATGTGAGGGGGAGGACCCTCCTCACTGCCCTGGGGCTGGATTACCTTCAATTTCACGCCGGCGTGCGTAATGCACGCCGACGTGAAAGTGAAAGTAATTTTCACTGCCGCAGCCATTTTTGGCTGCCGTGGTGAAAATGAAAGGTGAGTTTTCACCTTTCTCCCCCTCAAACTCCGGCTGTATTTCAAGCCGGAGATCGAGGGCGGTGTCGTTGGAAGAATCTCCCCTTTCCAACGACACCTTTCTTGTAGCATTGCTGGGCGCAGAGCGATCGATCCGCGCCAAGCAATGCCCACTAGACCACCAGGGAGCTGTTTTAGAAGCGGGGGATGCTTACAGTAAGCATCTCTTTCCCCCCTCCCCAAAAGCATGGGGGCACATATAGATAACCCGGGGGGCAGATGGCTGATAATCTGCCCCCAGCGAAGGGGGCAAATTTAATAAAAAAATAAAAAAAATCCAGCGGGGGTGGAGGTGGCCAGGGTCATTAGGCACCAGGGATTTTTTTTTGCACACGAGATTTCTGCCCCCAGGCAGGAGTACATGAAGTGGCCCCCCATCCAATTGGAGGGGGGGGGGCACCAAGAATAAGTATGCAGGCCCCCCAAAGGATGGGGCCTGCAGGTTAGGGGCCGCCCTAGGGGCAGATGGGAAGGGAAAAAATTGATGGTGCTGGGAGGAGTGCCCCCTCTCCCCACTAGACCACCAGGGAATTGTTTTTATGGAAAGGGGGTGTCCCTCCCGCCCCACCCAAAATGGACTGGGGGCCATGGTATGCACCCCTCCCTGGGGGCAGTTATCTGCTCCTAGGAATGGGCATCTGATCCCAGGGAGGGCTGCATGAAATGCCCCCCTCTTATCCACCCCCAGGGAGGGCTGATCGAGATGGCCCCCCTTTCATTCGGTGTGGGGGGGGGGGGGAGAAGGCCACGCTACATGAGATGGCCCGCCCCTCTATTCGGGGTGGGGATGGAGAGGTGCACCCCCCTTTACATTTCAAAATTCCCCTGCGGTTTAGGGTGTCCCTCAGCCCCTCTAAAGTGCAGCCTACCATTTTCAGTTTTTTTCTTTGTTTACCAAACTTCCCTTGGTGCAGATGGGCACATTGGTGTGCCAATCTGCCCCCAGGGTGCCCAAACCCTACTGCCCCATCCATTGGGGACCCTGTCCAACCTTTTGGGGTGGGCTTCTCCCCCGCCCCAAATGGAGTGTGGGGGGGCATTTCTGCCCGTAGGAAGGGGCAGATGTATTTTCACGTGGGGGGGGATTGTGGTGAGGTTCAGTAGACCACCAGGGATGGCTTCCAAGGGGGGGCATGAGTGTAGATTTGTTTTTGGTGGGGTGACCGTAGGTAACATGCTTTTGTTTCGTTTACAGCTTTTTCTACAGAAGCAGCTGCAACGTTATGGGAGTACTGTTTTTTATTATACTATGGTTAGGGCCCACTGTCAGGCTGGTTTGTTGGTGGTGTGGTTGGGAATGGCCGTCTGGGCAGATATTTTGGAGGGCTGGGACACAATTGCAGGGGCAGGCCACAAATTGCCCCCCATGCCAGCAGAACATTGGTGTTACCCTGGGAGCGGATGTCTCCCATGTGGGTTGTATGCAAGCCCAGGCTGCACCTCTGGCTGTGCTACATTACAGATCACACCTCCGGGGAGGAATGGGGATCCTGCCGGTGCTCCCTGGAGCTGCTGCTGTGCTTAGGGGACGGTACACCCACATGGTACATGGATGTCCAAGGCCGGGGGCATCACCTCCAACCGTCCTGGAGTTGCGGTTGGGCTGAATTACAGCTTTTCCCTTCGGGGAGGTATTGGCACACTGCCGGGACTCCCTGGTGGGGAGAAGCTGTAACGCAGGCCAGCCAGAACTCCAGCAAAGTCGGCGGTAATGTGCCTGGCCGTGGGCACCATTCTCCCATGTGGGTCTTTGGCAGGGCTTGTGGGTAATACATTCTGGGAAGATTTGCGCAAGTCAGACATCTTTGGATTCCCACAGGTGTCTTCTTTTCAGAAATGTATGAGGTTCCCTATTTTCCTTGGTGGCTTGAACACCCTAGGCCCATATCTGTATGGGGTGCACTAATACTGAAATTCAGCTGTCGGAAAAGACTTGGGGTTAGCCGTGTTTTAGGCTTTCCCCTTTGCGCCCTGGTAGGTTCACCCACACGTGATGTACTGTTTTCGTCGGGACACCTGTGGGAACGCGGGAAGGAATGACATCTGTTGTTGGTGACGTGTTTCAGTGAGTGGACAGAGGGAAATGTCTCTGAAATTGGCAGGAAATAAACACAATTCTCAAACATTTCGCTCTCGCCACCCACCAAAACATGCCGCCAACAACACATGGCCTACCTTCCCGCGTCCCCACACGTGTCCCAATGAAAACGGTACCTCACATGTGTGAGTGTACCTACCTGGGTGCCAAGGGGAAAGCCTAAAACATGGCTAACCCCAGGTCTTTTCCGACAGCTAAATTTCAGGATTTTTTCTGAAGCGCACACAATACAGATTTGGGCCTAGGGTGTCCAAGCCACCAAGGAAAACTGGGAACCCCATGCATTTCTGAAAAGAGGACACCGTTCCCCAAACTATGGAATTTTCCCCTACCTAGTTGTTGCCTGACCTGCGCAAATAACCCCTTCCTAAACTTGGAATTTTGTCTACTTTTCAGAAATATATGCCTTTGTCCTCCAATTCGGCTTTCCTACCCTTTTCTTCCATTCCGTCCACGCATGTTCAATTGGCAAAAATGGCCAAAATCGCCGACCTCTAACAAAACGGTTTATAACCACATCAACACAATTTGTTTTCGTTTCCACTCAACCTGTTCTTGAAAGCCAGGAATTTGAGGAATTCGGCACATCAAACTATTTGTTCCTAGCTCTTACAAGGAAAAAAACACAAGCTTCTTTGTACATCATTTTATTGGCTTTTTAAAAAAAAAAACATTTTCCCCCTTTTTGGTTCTTTTCTCTCACCCCCCTACAGCAACCTAGGATTCCTGGGTCGCGTTACGACCGCCTGCAAGTGGGAAAAAAAGGGGCCAAATTTGGCTGAGATATCTCATGTAACAAAAACGTTACAAGGCATTGAATGGAGACCTACCGTAATCACCAAAAAAGGCCTTGGCACTGGGGGGGAATCCCATGGCACTTAAAGGGTTAAAGTGGTTCTGGTGTAAATATAGTACATGTATACTTTTTCTATAACTAAGTGCAAGTGCTCCTTTGTTGTGCCTGCCTAACTAAGATTGTGTACTTACCTACAGCTCACATATTTCTCCTGACTGCTCTGCCACTCTACCAAGGTCCTGAGCTAGTACAGACTGATACTAAGAATTTGGGAACTACAAACCACTGGGATAGCTTACTAAAGTCTTCCTGCCAGTAGGACTTTAGGAAAATTCCCCTAACAGAAAGCAATGCAAGTCTTAGGTGAAAATGTGGTATGTGTGATATTATAGTCGGGAAAAACATCGAGGGCGTTTTGATATTCTTTTTAAAGGCACTAAATACCCTCCCCAACATATTCTAGGACTTGTGCAATTATATAAACGAACTCCAATCCTAGAATATTTGGGGAAAGCGTTGAATAGTGCTATGGGCAAAGTGTCTTTAAAAAATAAATATGGAGTCACCCTCAATATTATTTCCAGCAGTATCATCACTGGATACCGAAAATGTTAATGAAATCAAGGTTGCCCCAACGGTGTTCTTTCTCCAATTATTATTATGGTCATTATTATTATGGTATTTATTGAGCGCAGACCTAGGTTTTGAGAAGCAACTGAGAGTTTTACAGAATTATATAACAGCACAGATGCATAACGGAGCCATCATCACTTGTTTTATAATTTTATCCCCAGAAGTCGAAATTACTCACTGTAATGTGCTTTATATGGATTCTTCTCGTGCAGATTCCTCATCAAATAGATATCCTCATCCAGCCCTGCTGCTGGGAAAATTGAGAGAGGGCGTAGTGGGCCTCGACTCGGCCATTGATCCGTCTTGCTCGGTGCTGCTTCAGACGTGACAGTGGGCATCGTGTATATATACTGCATCACTATGCCCCTTACCTCAGTTCCCGCCTTCCCCTGACCCGACCCCCCCCACCAAGCTCGACCGCTGCAGAGGAAAATAGAGAGAGAAGGCGGCCAAAAAGCCAATCGAAGGTTAACACTCAACGATCCCATAGGGATACGTAGACTTCGTAGAAACACTTTCTCACTACGAAATAATTTTTGTTTTTGTTAAACCAGAGTGTGAGAAAGACATGCGGCTTGCTAGACAGAAAACAATCACTCTAGGACCATCACTAAGTGTCCCCTCTCTCTCTCGAGAGAGAGAGACAGGCATGCACCAACTGCTAACGCTTTCTGAGTGGGGATGGATAGGAGGGGTGATGAGGAATCTATGGCAGAAGAATCCATAGAAAGAACATTACAGTGAGTAATTTCTCCTTCAATGGATTGCCTTTTTCCCACACATTCCTCATCAGAGAGATTTCTAAAGCAGTGGAACAATGGAGGCAGGCAGAAAGCTCACAGAAAAAGGTTTTGTAACACTGTTCTACCAAAGCGCACGTCAGCCACACAGGTGACATCTAGGCTATAGTGCCTTGTAAAAGTATGAATTGAGGACCAAGTTGCCGCCCGGCAAATGTCCCTAATTGGGACCCCCCCCTTTGCAAGGCTGTAGATGCAGAGACCCCTCAGGTCGATTGGGCTCTGGTACCAGGCAGCAGTTCCTTGCCTGTGGATTGGTAACATTCTGCAATACATAGGACGATCCATCGGGAATGTGTTTACTTGGTAACAGCTAGACCTTCTCTGGCTAAGAAGTAGGCCACAAATAACTGATCTGACTTACTATATACCACCGTCCTTGTCACATAAAAACCAACGGCCCTTTTGGGATACAACTGATGGAAGCACTCCTCTTCCTTAGAGGAGTGCAGAGATGGGTAGAAAACAGGCAGATCTATAGCTGGCAAAAGGTGACATTCTGGCACCACCTTTGGAAGGAACCCTGGCCTTACCTTAAGCGAAACGTTTTTGCGAAAGATCCGTAATAATTGGGGTTTATAGAAAAGGGCTTGCAACTCGCTGACCTCTCTGGCAGAAGTAATGGCAACCAAGAAGGATGAAAGCGTAAGCAGCTGCAAAGAACACAAGTCCAATGGCTCAAAGGGAGCCACCATCAGTAAAGTAAGAACCAGATTTAAATTCCAATCTGTGACAACAAAATGAACCAGCGGAAATGTTTACACAAGGCCCTTCAGGAATTTGGGCCATAACCGGGATCGAAAAAAAAAACCTTGACCTCTTGAACACAGACCAAGGCGCCAAATGTCCTTTGACCGTGGTGGCCTGAAGGCCTGCAAAGGCCAGTGACGGAAGGAACTCCACCATTGTAGTGGTGTGGCAAAAGAAGGTCAATCTCACGTTCCCTGCACCACGCCTCGCATCTTATCCACCTGAAGGGATCTTGTAGATCATCTGCGTGCAAGCAGCAACATCTTGAGCACCTCCTCAGAGAGGCCCCAGTCATATCTCATCCTCTCAAGAGCCACGCATACAGGTTGATGGATTTCAGGTTTGGGTGGAGCACCCTGACCTTCCGACAAGTTTAGGAGATCCAGGCAATGGGGCGACCGGAGGGGTTGGCAGATAGTCCGATCCAGAAAGTCCCAGTACCATGACCTTCCCGTCTCTTCTCGGGCGATCAAGATCATGGTTGCTCAAAACCTCCACAACCTCCTGGAAACCCAAGGAACGACAGAGATCGGAAGGAAGGCATAGTGGAGAGGGAAGGTGCAATCCACTAGAAATGCATCCCTTAGTGCGCTGTTCACTGGGCCTTCCCTCAAGCAAAACTGCTTGCACTTCCTGTTGTACTCTGTGGCAAACAAATCTACTGCTGGGGTAACCCAGAGAGCGAAGACCTCTTCCAGGACTTCCTGGCCCACTTCCCACTTGCATGACACTGTACTCTGCCTGCTCAGAGCACCTGCCAAGCTGTTCTTTGTCCCCGTCAGATGAACTGCTGAGACAGTGATCTGGCTCTCTAAGAAGCAGAACTAAAGCTGCATCGTATCTCTGCAGAGGGGGAGGGAGCGCATGGACCTTGCTTGTTGAGATAGTGCATGACCATGAGGCGGAAGAAGGGAGCTGCTGGTAAGGTGGTGTGGTTCTGGAGCAGACTCACCATCTGCGCAATGCTGATTACTCTCTCCTCAGG
The DNA here is from genome assembly GCF_040938575.1 of Ambystoma mexicanum. NCBI lineage: Eukaryota > Metazoa > Chordata > Amphibia > Caudata > Ambystomatidae > Ambystoma > Ambystoma mexicanum. The sequence goes on from NC_090923.1 coordinate 523,455,120, forward strand.
GGGGGGCGGCAGGGAGAAAACCTTTTCTCCCGAGTGTCTAGGACTACCCTGGTGTCTTGTGGGACTTCTGCAAGTTCAGGGAGAAGCCCAGCCTGTGGATTAGTGAACAGGTGTCCTCTAGGTGGGACAAAACCTGCTCTGCCGACTTCCCTTGGGATCATTCAGTCATCCAAGTACAGCAATACACAGACACCGGATCTCCTGAGGTGAGCCACAACTATTGCCATGAGCTTGGTGAAGACCCTTTTTGTACTGGAGGTCAACCCAGAGGGAAGCACCTTGCACTGAGCGTGCTTGTCCCCTACAAGGAACCTCTGGAACGTCTTGTGCTTTTGATGAATCGGCATGAAGCGTACTTAAGATCTATGGACACCAGCGAGTCCTGCAACTTGAGAGAGAGGCTCGAGAGCATGGACAATCTCTCTAAACGTCACCATCTTGAACCCGTCCTTTCTTAGGAACTTGTTCAAGGTCCTGAGGTCCAAAATGGGATGCAGACCTCCTCCCTTCTTGGGTGCCAGGAAATACTGGGAATAACAGCCCAATCCCCTCTACACCCTTCAACAACATAGCTTACAGTTCTTACCGGAGCTCCTGTTCCAGTTGGCACGGAGGTGATGGGGGTCTGCACAAAGTTTACTTAAGAAGGGCAGACAACCCCACGGCATGAGCTCCAGTACCCAGGCGCTGGAGGTAAACTCCCGCCATTGGGGCCAAACCTTGGATAGCAGTCCACCAACCAGAGAGTTGTGCAAGGGGAAAATCAAAGCGACTCTGAGGACAGGTGCTGCCGCTGCGGCCTGCTAGCCTCTGAAAGCCTCCCTGCCCCTTTCGGAGCATGACAAATGCTTCTCCCCCCTGCCTGACTTACGACTGTAGCCCCTGCCCTTCAAGGCAAAGCTGAAGGCCAGACTGGCCAGCTGCGCATCTAGGCCCAGCAATTTTGTGGCAAGCTTTGACTACTTGAACTTCTCCAGGGAGTCATCAGCCTTTGGACAGAAGATGAATTCCCTGTAAAAGGGCATGTCCAGCAACCTATTCTGGACATTTGGGGGAAACCCTGAGGAGCGCAGTAAGGCCGGTGTCCTAAGTACCACTGCTGACCCCCCCCCCCATGGACCAGCCAATGCAGTCCTCCCCGTCCAGGCCCTTGTGCAGCGACTGCCTGGCCACCTCCTTCCCATCTTCCACAAGCTGTGTAAGGCCATCTCGCAGCTCCTCTTCAGGGATGTTCTGGGCTGCTTGCTCAACCGCCTTCCAAAAGGCCAAAGGAATATTTAGCAAACCCACATGAAACAGGACTAGCCTTCAGGCCCATGCTGCCAGGAGTGCAATCTTTTTCGCAACAGCATCTAGCCTCTTGTCCTTCCTTGTCAGGAGGCAGATTTGAGGTGGATGAAACTGCACTGGTGAATCCCGTGGCCGCCTGAACTAGTCCCTCTGGGTGAAGGGTGAGGGGACAAAAAGGACAGATTCCCCCCCCCCCCCTCCCTCTAGCCGGCCTTGACTGGTTAGTGAAGATGGAGGCGACCGGCAGAATAGAGCATGGCCGTTACCACACAGACGACTGGGTCAGCTATAGCTGGATTGAGTGACATGCGTTTCTCCATATTGGAACCTTCATCCAAGATATCAGTTAATTCGTAGCCCTAGGCTGGTACTGCAGGAGCATTTAGCCCCTGAGTGTTGACCAGTCTTGTCTATCAGAGCTCTGAATTTGGCATGGGCATAGGTGTATGGCTGAGCCTGCTGCAACTCAAAATCCAGGGATGTATCTAGCCCACTGGCATCGTGTAGCCCCTTTGCCAAGGTCACGAGGTCTGCCTGCTCATCAAAATAATCTACTCCGCCAGCCCCTGAATATATAGAGTTGACATCGCCCTGATCGTCAGAGCCATTGGTGCTGAATAAATTGGACCGGTAAAGCGGGACGAAGGATCGATCCTCAATAGTTGGCGTCGAGGGATTATCCTTCGACATTGAAGGGGTGGCTGTTGGTGTCAGTTGAACATTGGGCGCTGAGGGATTGAGAGAGATTGAGCCATGAGGTTCACAGGAAGGTCCCGGCATCGAAGGCTTAACAGTCTTCTTCAGCGCCAAGCCCGAATGCTCTCCTGATGCCCATGGCAGAGGGTGCACGCGCACCTGCAGCCGCCACATTGCAAGCATCTGCGACTAGAAATACTCCCATTCCTGACGAGTTGTCGGCCCTGCTGACGACTTACCTCAGTCTGATGAAGAGCCAGAGTCGCGTCCGTGTCAGTGATGCCTCTTCTTTTTATGAGAGGTCAAAGAACAATGGCTCTGTGAGTGAGACCGCTTTGTCTTGAGCCGATGTTTACTCTCCTTCTTGGGGGTAGGCCCCTCAGTTTCAGCCCCTGAGGCCCGAACGGTCTACCATGCAGGTGATTTTGATGGCGGTCGGCTGCCCGCTCCCGAATGGACTTTGGGTTAATTTTCCCACACGAAGCACACCCCGCTGTGTCGTGACCCATGCCAAGGGACCACAACACAGATGTCGTGTGGGTTAGTCACCAACATCTTGGAGTTACAGTCCGTGCAGCTATTGAACTGCAAAATCTGATGTGCGGACAAGATAAAACACAAGATTTGACAAGAAATCATTTAATAAAGTCGAGCAGCGTGTCAAGTGTGTGGAAAAAAGGAACTGAGTGAAGGGGCGCAGTGACGCAGTGTATATACGACACCCAAAATCACATCCGGAGCCGATGCGCGAGCAATGAGCTAGACAGATCGACAGCTGAGTCGAGGTCCACTACACCCCCTGTCATAGTTTTTTTCAAACAGCAGAGCTGGATTCGATCGGATGAAGAATCTGCAGGACAAAGGCAATCCATTGAAAACTATTATCTTTATCATATTGATCAAATCCATGGAAGGAATTTTACTTCGCCAGAGGATTTAGGGTGGTTAATTTCAGTCGATGTTATATATGGACCACAGTGGACATTTTTCATGATACTTTATTTTACATATTATTGCTTTCATTGCAAAAACACAGGTAACGATTTGCAAAGGACACCTGGTTTTAAGGACTTCTTAAAAAGCTTTCAGACGTTGCTACTTCAAACCCCTAGGTCTTATTTATATAATGTTTCCCAGTGCAAATTGAATTTGTCTGGAACTAAGACAAATAACAGAATTTGGAATATTGTGTTAGGACATGTACCCATAAGGGAAATATTTTAGATTAAAGTCTTTTCACTGCAAACAATCACTTGCTTTGATGCAATTATTAGGAATTGGTCATATTATATTGCCATGTGGTATAGAATTGTAATTGACAATCGGAAGAGGAAAAACTAAAAAAAAACTGCAGAAACCTTTTGTTCTTAAGGATCTTTGCAGAAATGGATGCACACCTTTCCAGTGGTGCCTTCCCCGATGGTGCTATGTTTTTCCCCTAGCAAAACAGGGGTAAAGGCGTTTACCCCTTTGCCTACTTTCTTATTCTACTTTTTTACAAAAATGAAAACAGATTTTTTTATAAACATTTATTTACCTTAACGAAAAATCCTCTATGTCTAATTATTGACCACCTATTGTTGATGAGGCATTTAATGGGCCTCAACTTCCCACTCCAAGATCAGCCCTAATAGATTCCTATGAGCAGTTGCATAGTGGTTAACCGATGCAACCTCTCGACCTTTGTCTAACCCCATAACCTAGCCATTGCTCTGTAGCCATTCTTTCCTGACCATCTCCTCTAAAGATCCTCTTCTGTGATACTCCCCTATTTCTCTTTACAATTCTCAGACTTACCGTCCACACCCCAGTTTTGAACGAACCGCTCCTATTCTGCCACCTGCCCCACTGTCCACCTCACCGGTCCCTTCACACCCGCCAACCCCCAATGCATCTATGATTACCTGATCTTCAGAAACTAGTCCATCAGGTGAACATGTTGACAAGGTTTACTGTATGACCATTCATGCTCAATGCCCACTGACCAGTTTCTTATGACTAGAAGAATAAGACGAGTCCTGCAGGAACCCCGTTACCTTGCAAATACATCCCAATAGTCTTGCAACCACGTAAAGACATGCCACCACAGTACTTTCCCTTAATACCAATGTATACAATATGGAATTGAAAGTTCTATCATTCAACACTTCCCATTAAGTTTTTAAGGACAGCCTCCAGGAAATTGTCACATTATATGTCCCATTGAAGACCTATTACAACAAAACTGCACGCCCCAGTTTATAACCAATTATAAAAGGGGAATTACAAGACAAACAATTGTGGACCAAGTTGGGTTCTCAGAAACAATTTGAACAACTTCAGTCGGAACCCCGTTACCTTGCAAATACATCCCAATAGTCTTGCAACCACGTAAAGACATGCCACCACAGTACTTTCCCTTAATACCAATGTATACAATATGGAATTGAAAGTTCTATCATTCAACACTTCCCATTAAGTTTTTAAGGACAGCCTCCAGGAAATTGTCACATTATATGTCCCATTGAAGACCTATTACAACAAAACTGCACGCCCCAGTTTATAACCAATTATAAAAGGGGAATTACAAGACAAACAATTGTGGACCAAGTTGGGTTCTCAGAAACAATTTGAACGACTTCAGTCTGAAGGAAAAATCAGAAAAATCAGAAAACTGGAATGAAAATCAAATACCACATATAAGAAAACAAAGGTTGATAAATCAATAACAAGTCCTTTTTAAGGCAATGCATCAGTTTTAATACAATGCTCGACCTCCTGATTCCTAACTCTGTCCTCACTCTCTGGACATAAAATAATCAAAATCTAACATGATTTGCGCTGCGAGAAGACTATTGTTGTTTCATATTGGTTACGTCTAAGGGCAAACATTAGTAACAGTTTGACTTTTACAATGAGCTATGTAATGTTATCAAATCACCGAAGCCAACCATCATATAAAGACAAATTCTATTCTGGTATTTTATGGTTATTTATTGAGCGCAGACCTAGCTTCAAGAAGCAATCCATCGCTTTCCAGGAGATCTACACCAATACAGAACAGAGCACTTTACAGATGTGTACAACAATAAAGATGTATACATTCTAGTCCTCTAATAATAAAGGGGGTAATGGTCTTGTTCCTTAGGATTCTGGATATATTCCTGGAGCAGAGGCAGTTACCAACCAAAGATAAGTCTGGGTGAATTCTCCCTATTAAAAATGGTCAATCTCAAAAACATGGATTGGAGTAATTAAATTATTCATCTACCCTTTCTAAGACAATTTTGTAATACCATATCACTCTGGTCTCAGCCCTCAATGCTGTTTAGAGACTGGGACTCTCCAGGTAGTCGATGCTGCTGGGTAGAAGGAAATCATGCCTGATAGTGGTTTTGTATTTCTAGGTTACCTTTGATGATACATTCAGCCTGGAGATACTATTATTCCACAATATTCAATTGCTGGTGTTGGTGGTAGTGGTGCGGTGGGACAGCCCAAAAGTAGTTTAAATCTGTCCAGTTCGGATTAAGACAGCCCTCTGTCCCTCTCTACCTGTAAACTGTGGACAGGCTCAGGCTGCCTTATAAGGTGTTAGTGGGAATTCTCATGTCTGTGCCAATTCCCTTCAACCTTAGAGACCCCCAGCTCTTTAGCTGGACTTTAGGGCTTTTTAATTTTAACCCTGGGGCGAGACTGACCTTTTTCTCACTCTCTCATGAGTTTTGCCTTGATTTGGATTATGTGCTTCCACTGTGTTTGGAGTCTGACAAACTCCATAGGCATCTACATTTTGTATGGCGACACACAGCACCTTTAGTGCAGTGTAACAGAGAAATCCTTAAGATTTCTCATAAGGTTTAAATACCTTTTCTTGTATGAACTACTGTTCCCAAGAATAGTAAAGTGAAATTGACTTTACTTACCTTTTCTTTGTAGGTTCAGCTGTTAAGGATTTCAATCAGGCAATCCACCCTTGTCTCGCCTAGCATGTAATGCACATATGAAATACATATTTATTGTGTCTATAGGTTCAATATTCTGAGTGATATACCACTCATTTCACACCCTTCTCATGTATACTGTTCTACATTCCTGAATACAAAGGAATTAGGTTTCGACCAAAAAATAACCTCACCGACACACAACAAAGGTTGCATCCTTGACTGGGTAGCCGACCACAACTGTCACATTGACATTAGCTCCATCACCCCGACTCCTTGGTCAGACCACCACATCCTCCACTTCTTCATACCTCTCGCATCTAACACCAAAAACCCCATCCCCATTCCCCCAGCCCAGGCAAGATGCACCAAAAATCTTACTAAAGATAAGTTCATACCACACCTACGTATCCTCACAACAGATCTCAAGTCCTCTGACCCGTCAGAGCTAGCAGATATTTACAAGAGCACCATAAGCTCTGCTATTGACGTCATCGCCCCCCTACAGAATAAAAAAGCCAAAACAGTGAAACACTCAAAAACACATGGTTCTCCTCTGAACTTAAAGAACTCCACTCGCAGAAAAGAAAAGCTCTGAACATCTGGCAGAAATCCCCCTCTCAAGCCACCCTACTCTCCTACACAAAATCACCTTCCAATACAAAAAAGCTATAATCATAGCCAAGTCAGCCTCCTTCAATGAAAGAATTGCAAATGATAGCTCCGAAACCAAAGAACACTTTTCCATTTTCAAAGAACTGCCACCAAAAATCACAGGACATTGTTAAAGACCAAACCTGGTGCAACTCCATACAATGTGCCCTGTTGCAAAAAATCGAACTCTACAAGCGCAAAAATTAAGGAGCACCACAAAAACCTATCACAGAACCTCAAACCTACCTCCATCTACAACCACTCCGCAAAAGCCCCCACTACCCCTTTCAAATTCAGGGAAGCAACAGAACAGGAAGTTATTGCGATAATGAACAAGATTAAACCATCCAACTGTAAAGGAGACCCATGTCCAGCCAGTCTAATTAAAGACTGCACTGAAACACAAGCCCCCTTCCTCAAAGCATTCATTAACGCCTCCTTCAACGCTAACACAGTCCCAGACAGCCCAAAAAAAGCTTGAGTACGCCCTCTTCTAAAAAAAACACTGTGCCCTTCCTGCTCAAAATCCTGGATTTAAATTGCCTACACGCAAATCCAGGAATATCTTGAAACCAACCTCATCCTAGGGAAAAGACAGTCAGGTTTCCTTCCAGGTCACGGGACAGAGTCAGCCATACTCGACTTAAAAATACAACTTGGAGACATCATGGACAAAGGCAAACCGGCACTCCTACTACTGGATCTGTCCACCGCCTTCGACCTCGTCAACCATGATATCCTAGGCATGCACCTAAAAAATGATACGCACTTCTCCCCAGAAGCCATCGCATGGGAGGCCTCGTTTCTAAATGGCAGACTTATGAAGGTCTTCTCAGACACCGCCTCGGCCACCCCTACTATCATTCACTGCGGCGTCCCCCAGGGCTCCTGTACCGCCCCTATCATCTACAATATATTTACCCTCCCACTCTTCAATGTTCTCGACTGTCGCAACATAGCATACACCAACTACACGGATGATAGGCAGGTACTACTCCCACTAACGGGGACATATGAAGATGACACGACAGCCCTAACCAAAATCTACACAGCCATCCAAACCTTGATGGCTGCAAACGGCTTCTGCTTAAACGGGGACAAAACTGAGATCCACATAGTAGGGACCAGCGAAACTCTCAACAAACTCCCCCCACAATACAAATCTTTCAACATTGATAATTCCACCATCACAGTCTCCAAGACTGTCAAAACCCTAGGTGCTCACCTTGGTGCCTCACTATCCATGTCCCGCCAGGTCAACGCCACAGCCTCCTCCGCAGCGCTCACCACCAAAGTGATCCAATGCAGTCAAATCTTTTCTCTCCACCAAAAACTGCCTATCCATTGCCAGAGCCACAATAGGTACCAAAGTGGACTATTACAATGCCCTTTTTCTAGGCACCTTTGTCAACAACATAAAAAAACTACAAATCACGCAAAACACGCTCCGAGCAGCACTGACCATTCCCAAAAGGGAACACATCTCTCAAGCCAGGAAAGATGCCCACTGGCTACCAGTAAAGGAGCGCATACTCTTTAAAGCCATGGCCATTACACACAGATGCCTCACACTAGATACCCCACCCTATCTCGCAGAAAGAATCACCGTCAACGCCTCTAACAGACCCATCAGAGCCCACCGTGCCAACCAGATCCATGTTCCCATGTTCAAAAGAACTAGAGCTGGAGGATCTAGCTTCCAACACCTCGCACCCAAAAACTGGAACTCTCTACCAACCTCATTAAAGAATGAAAAATCATACACCAAGTTTCGCAAAAATCTTAAAACTTTTCTATTCCACTAAATGCTAAACCGTATGTACAACTATGCTTGCACTATATCTATAGCAAAGCATAAACTCTCTGACCCTCATACCATCTATTTCAATGTACCATTGCAACTGACTGTTATGCCATAGCTATGTATGTCTAAGCTTAAGCCTGCTGTAACAGCGCCACAATGCCTCAGGGCAGCTCTGCACAGTTTATAAATGCAAATAAATAAAAATAAAATAAATACCTGCTGCTTACTTACATCTGTGTAGAATTGCTCATTTGTGAATAAAGAGCTTTGCAGGGGGGAAATCTTAACCTAAGTGCTATCTTTTCACAAGCCAAAACTGTTCTTTTTCCTGTGTTTACTATTCTGTAGTGATAAAAAGTGATTTCAATTACCTTCTGATTTGTATTGTCACCACATTGGTGATTGCTGCCCCATATATATTAAATTTTATGTTTGATTTGAATTTTAAATAAATAAATAATACCTTTACCAACCAGCCTGATTCCTGGTCCAGTGTTACCTGGGGTGTATTTTGAGAAGGGTGTGATATGAGTGGTATATATCTCAGAATATTGAACCTATAGACACAATAAATAAGTATTTCATCTGTGCATTACATGCTATGCGAGTTCTAACTCAGTCCCCACATTTGTCAATAAAGAACTTTGCAGGGGGAAATCTTAACCTAAGTGCTATCTTTTCACAAGCCAAAACTGTTCTTTTTCCTGTGTTTTCTATTCTTTATTGCTATAAGTGAATTCAATTGCCTTACTTTCTGAATTGTTTTGTCACCACATTGGTGATTGCTGCCACATATATATTAAATTTTGTGTTTGATTTGAATTTCAAATAAATAAATACCTTTACCAACCAGCCTGATTCCTGGTCCAGTGTGACCTGGGGTGTATTTTGAGAAGGGTGTGATATGAGTGGTATATCACTCAGAATATTGAACCTATAGACACAACAAATAAGTATTTCCTCTGTGCATTACATGCCAAGCGAGACCCGGGTGTATTGCCCGATTGAAATCCTTAACACAGCACACACCATCTTATGTGGAGTTCTGGGGGGTTACCTAGTAGCCCCTTATCCTACATTCTCATGTAATATGTTTTATGTTACCCTCACTACTTTAAATGGCTAGTGGGAGTAAACTTTCCTACCATTGTGCTTTTCTACCGCAGGCCGAATCCTCAGCTGCAGTACAGCACCCATGGGTGGCCATTGTGTCAAAATGGCCCAGGTCGTCTTTTTTCGCCTTTTTCTGTGTTTGAGGTCTTTCTTGGGTTTTACTCTGCACGCCAAGCCAGGTTTGAGCCGTTTGTTCATTTTGCTTTTGGCGGGCTTCAGTCTTAAAAGCCGCCTCTGGCTCCAGTGTGTCTGGAAAAGAAGGATGTGGGGGAGATTCCTGAAACTCCACTGTCCTTTGTTTCTAGGAATGTATGAATGCAGCCAGTCCTGCTGTTTGAGCAACAGTCTAGGCTGTGCATGAATGGGAGAAACCTGCTTAAAAGGTGAGGGTTTTGGGACTAGAGTTGATCACTGGGAGAAACACCCGACGAAGAAACCGTGAACGAAGCTTGCTGCATCGTACTGAACCTTTGAATTACCCAGTGAAGCCCAGCTGCTGTGCTGAAACTCCTTTTTCTAATCGACAAGAGAAGCTCCAGAAGGGATGACTTCCACCGGACCATCTTCCATGATTGGCTGTACTTCTTCGCTGCTGCAAAAACCAAGTGACAGTGGTCGGAAGATCTGTAGTAGAGTGCAACATCTGCAATCCAGCCACAAGCTCCAGGGGTCTGCTAAGGACCCTCCAGCAGCAGGACGACCAGAGCTCGAGTCCCCAGGACTCAAGGAGTGAAGGAAGCCCAACAGGTTTGCGAGAACCACGGTGGCGCTGTTTACCGCACGCTGAAACCGCGAAGTGTCGCTGATCCCAAAAGAGGCTAGTGCTACTGACAACCTCCAAATTGCTGCTGCAGGAGTCCTCCAGACATTGTCCCTCTTGTCCACATGACTGAGACTCATGTACACAGGATCTGCAACAGGACAGAACCCAGCTGGACCACTCTTCTTCAAACTTTCATTTCATTGGCGCCAAAGCTGATTTTGGCCAGTCTGAATGTGCCTGCGGAGAACCCCATTAGTCAATCCTGTGTTGCGGAGCTGCTGGGTGACCTCGTGTCTAAGTACAGTGCTTGCATACACCATTATGTAGTTGACACCCAACTATCTAAAGATGCCATCTGCAGAAGAATAAGATAAATGCATCAAGGGCATAATGTTTTCTTCAGTACTAAATACAAACGCCTTTTCCCATGACTGTTTCTCCAACCTGAGCATTGGGTCACTGTTTTATTTAAATGTTCCTCTTTTATGCCCTAAGGCACAAACTAATAAGTAGCATGGTTTTAGCTGACACTATTAAAATATATTAAAACAACAAAGCAACTAACACATTTTGGTATATGGTGCAACCATGACAGTGGTAATCAATGGATTGATCTGAGGAACATCAGACTGAATTTAGAGGAAATCAATTTACAATTTGCTTACCCTGGTGTCGGTTGTGGAATATGGCGGGCAAAGAGGCCAACTGACAATGTATGCTGCTGTTATCGAATGCAGCGTTCAACACAGCAATGAGAAATCGCCTATGGCCGAAACTGGTGTCCTGGAATATTTCTGCATGGCCTGTTGTCAATGATTATGCAGCTGCACTCTGATACCAGGGTTAGAATCCGACTACATGGGCAGGGTAGAGTGTAAGAATGGATACCTACTAAGAGGTGGGGTTAAGCAGGGCTGCAAATGCATATTGGAGCCAACCCTCTTTAACGTATACCTTGCTGTCCTAGTCGATGTCTTAACCATAGCGGCTGCTTGTTCAGTTAAAGTGGGCACTTTAAAAATGGGATGGGTTGGACATGCAGATGTCAGGAGTGTTGCAAGGTCTGGAAAGGATCTGGTGCTAGGTTAATTTCGGAACTGTTGGGACTCGGGGCTAGACAGCCTTTTGGTTGTAGCAGCTGAGCTTCGATCTAAGGCTACAACCAAAAGACAAAAGGCTATAATTCGCTTGACCCCCCGCCCCAATAGCAACGCCTCTGTACAGATGATATGCACTTGTGGACTATACCCAGAGAGGGCTCAAACTTTTGATAGATGCTCTGGGTAAATATGCAATTGAAAATGGTCTGCGAATTAACATTGAGAAAACTACGATTTTGGCATTCACTTTGGCAAAGTATTTGGCATTAAATTGTGTCTGGAGGCTTGATTCTAAGCCAATTGAACATATTACTTGCTATAAATATCTGAGTGTTGTGATTGATGATAAACTAAAATGGACTTTGCACTGGAAATATACATATGCTAATTGCATTAGGCAAACCAGTGTTGAGTCAATTCATTGACCAGCAAGTACTCTAATAAGACTATATTGTGGCTATACAGAGCGAACATTGTATTTTGCATGTTATATGGTGCAGAAGTATGGGGACACAACAACAAGAACGAACTGGTAAAATTAGATGGTAAAATCTCCTGTTACGAATATTGAAATCGCTACCCTTAGAATATGCGTGTCTAGCGTTTGATCAGATTTTTCCATTTCAGTGGTAAATTATAAATCGTCCATGTGCTACAAGAAGTTAATGAATTTGGATAATGGCACAATAATGGTAAATGTTTTCCACACCTTTCAGGGGATGTATGAATGCACAATTTGGAAGCCTAGGGAAACTGTTGAAAATCTACAAGAAAGGGCAGCCTTTCCAGGTACTCTGGGTTTATGGGCCCATTTAGACAATCTCTGAAAAGCGCTGTGAAGCATAGGTTAAAAAAGTATAGCTACTAGGTGGACATTGTGAGACTGGCATCAAAAGTCAACAATAGCGGTCCCTTTATTTACTATGGACTTGAGCGGAAACAATTTCGAAATATACTGAGGCATTTCCTACTATGTACAGTTACATAGTAAGGCAGTATCTACCGATTACATTTAATAATACATTTGCCCTGGAGATTGAGGGTGCAAAATTGGGAATTCCTGGATCAGAACGTCTCTGAAGGTTATGGGAGGAGGCCGTTATTAAAACCACAGAACCCTAGCTTGGAAACTATTAGACATAATTTATGAAATCATATAATCTGATGAATTGTTATGAACCAACGTGAGAGGCAACATCCAAGACAAACATTGAAATAATGCAATATCTACTGAGGCAACACACATGTATAGGTGGCGCCCAAAAAGGTTTCATCACAAAAGAGGGCTGGCACACCTGATAGAAGTGCGATGCAACATGCTCCACATTTATAAAAAGTTGTAGAGAAGGTAACATAAATATCTACTCATTAGAGAAACACAAGGATTGGAGATTGTCTCACTAATCCTACCTGTCGATAAACTAATCCTGGGCTGGTGTGCTGCCTATCTAAAAGTGGATAGAATTAGAAACAGAAAGAATACATTGTTTTGTAGTTTCTTACCAGCCACAAATGGGCAATTTGTAGACCCATGAGCTTTGAGAGTACAACGTTAAATGGCCAACCCGGTGGCGGGTTCGAAATGGGAGGGCATAGTCTCTTTACTACTTCCATGAAAGCTTCGATAACAGGTACCTTCCACCAAGACACTGTTTTGGGAAGTGTTGTAAGCAGACAGGTCCACCTGTTCCTTGAGGGAATTAAATACTATACCAGTCTAGTAGGTAAAGCATGTAGTGTAGAATGTTGGACAGTGAACATTCAATTGCATTTAAGGATTTTGATCTGCACCAGACAAAAAACCTTTTCCACTTGTTAAAGTAACAGTGTCTGGTATTGGGTTTCTGTGCTTCCTTGAGGATATCCATACACCTTTGAGGAAGGTTTAAGTATCCAAACTCTATGACTTCAGGTGCCAAGCTGCCAAGTTCATAGACTAAGGTTGTGGATGGAGTTCTGTCCCCTGGGGCTAGGACAGCATGTTGAAGGGACACAGAAGTTTGATGGGTTTGCAAATTGCTACTTCGAGTAGGTGGGGAAACCATGGTTGTCGTGCCCACATTGGAGCGATTAGGATTAGAGTGACTTGATCCTGGTGCATCTTGTGCACTATCCTGCTGAGGAGTGGTGTCGGTGGAAAAATGTAAGCAAATTTCCCTAACCAACTCATCCACAAGGCGTTCCCCTTGGATCCTGGTTGGGGATACCTGGATGCGAAGTCTGGGCATTGTGCATTTAGGTTTGTTGCGAACAAATCTATAGGAGGAAGACCCCACAGGAAGAAGATTGTCTAAAATATCTTTGTGGATTTGACACACACGTTCCTCTGGTAGAGGACTTCTGCTCAAAATGTCTACTAGAGCATTGCGTTCCCATGGAACGTGTTGAGAGATTAGGAACATGTTCCGCTTGACAGCCCTACATGGCGACACTAGAGAACATTTAGCCCAGAGCAGGATGTACTGGGAAGAAAGAGGCGTAATAACCATAGGAGATCTCTACTCCTCAGAAAAGTTACTAACATTTCAGGACATGGAGAAAGCATATGGGGTCCACAAGTGGCAATTCATAACATACTCCGGTATAATACACACATTAAAGAAAACATGGCCAGACTTCCCAAATCTAGAGAAAGAAAATCCGGTGCTGGGCCTGTTGTATGATGTATCAGAGGGAGGGCATGCAGTCTCTAGACTATATCAAGGATTGCTAGAAGGACGACCTAAGCCTAAACAAAGGGAAAAGCGCATGGGAGAGAGATGGGTAGAGAGCTTACGGAAAAAGAATGGTTGATGCTATACCCCAAGAAGGTTTAAAGAAACGCTAGACTAAAATGTACACAATACTACACACTTCACAGGGCATACATGATACGCCAGCAGATATCCCAATTCCCAGGAGCGGAGGCGAAGAGATGTCTAAGATGCAGGGAAGAAAAAGCAAGTATGGGATACATGTTCTGGTCCTGCCCAGTAGTCTGGGAGTACTGCCAGGAAATAGAAGCAAGATTTAAGAAAGGAGGGATAATGGGTCAGGAAAGGACATCAGAAGCATGCCTTCTTGGGGTGTATAGACATCCCAAGAAAAATAAGAATGAGAAGAATGATAGATCTAGCCTGGGTATTGGCAAAAAGGAGGATGGCATGGAAGGCTTGAGAATGTCCAACCATATATAGGCGGTGGGAAGACCTGAAAAGATGGTCCATGGCAGAGTGCCGTGTGGCATATAGCACTCCAAATGCGCAGAAGGGAAAGCTTAGACGATGCAATACATGACCTGTCCACCTCATCTGACGATAAACCCCCATGGGCCCTGAAATCAGGAACATCGAAGATATCAAGAGAAGCAATTGATATGAGAGAAAATAAGCCATGATTTCTGCACAAGAGCTAATACACCACTGGCTTGAACAGCCTAGACCATTGGAGCCATGTTCACAGTTACAGTTTGATCTGGGGTTAGGGAGGGAGTTGTGGACTGGGCAGGGAGACGGGGAAGTGTTATATGTATGTAAGAGGTGCATCTAAAAAAAAACACCTTCTCAACAAATTCCTTTAAAAAAAAGAAAATGTACCATGAAGTCTGAGGATGATACAAGTATTGACTTTTCTTACTGAATGGACCTGCCTGTAGCATATCATACTCATTCTGTGAGGAACGGATTGACACATTCTCAGAGAACTACCATTTGGTTCAAGGATAAAGTACAAACTTGCTTAATGATTTTGAGGTTGAGGAGTATACACTGCAATTAGTAGCTAGTGTCATAAAAAAAAAGCCTATGGTTCCTGAAGATTGTGTCCAATTTCTTCCGCAATACATCCTTGAATACCTCTAATCAAAGTCTGCGTCTGAATAGGTCTTCTACACATGCTCCAGAAGTATCGGAGCTTTCACAAAATGCTTGGTGGTGTCTTGGCAACATACAATGAAACAAAAAGTGATGCCAGGGTATCAAGATAAACTGATGAGAGCAAGGCAGGAAGTTATATGTGTTAAATCATTTTTATTTTATTCTGATTTGAGTACAAAAATATATCAAAATCATTGAACATTTTTAATTAATTCTTATTAAAAATCATCCTAACGTCATGCATGCATTCAGTCATTCAAACTAATATAATTCCTAAAACATTTAATTATTTTAAGATAAAATTCCAATTCATTTCCACATATATTTCTGACAATAGTTCACTCCAAACAAAAACCATTCACATTTCAGATAGCTAGGATGAGGCAGAGGCCTTCCTCCCTAAAGCATCCCACCTTTTTAGACTGTCAGAGTAGAGACGGGAAGGCATTGGACTCAGGAGGCCTGAACTACCAAGTTTCCTAGGATGGGGCTTCAGAAACGCTGTGCTCAGTAATTGCCAATCCGTATATTATTTTTAACTTCTTGCTGACAGTCAAGAACAGGCTCCCACAAAACTGCCCAGCCCAGTTCCATCATGAAATGAAAGGTTAGGCTTCAAATCCTTCATTTTCAGCCCCAGAATCTCATTAAGCATATCAGTCCTGAATGAATTACATGTTAAAGACTTCAGCAGTCCCATGCACAACCGTAGAAATAGATAGTTTTAGGGTGACTAATAATGGCATTAGAACAAAACTCTAATTATGTATCCTGGCTGTGGCAATAATTTGTCAGTCTTTGACTCATTGTCAATGTCCTGTTCCTCACAGGTGTTCAAGAAAGCAGGGTCTTCGGGATCAATTAATAGCTTTAAAGCACCAAAAGCATTCCTTTCTGGGCACTTTCCTGGCCCTGGTTTCCTCAACAAGGCTTAAACGTGTTGGGGTCACTGACAAAGGCACCTGGTGTGGCTAGAATGACATTACGGTGGCCCAATGGGCTGTGCTGACCATACCATCTTAATTAACAATGTATCAACTCTGTATGAGACTACTGTCAAGTGTATGGGCAGTCTCATCCAACAATGGGGCGACAGTGGCCTCTGTTGTCACATTAGAAAACATTAGAAAACACCTGTAACATATGTAACCTAAATTGCTCAGCAAAGGTGCTAGAACCTGTAGCTTATCCTACATTGGGCTAGTCACTTTAGAAGACTACATGCCAGCTCCACAACTTGATGATGGCCCAAGCACAGGCCAGTGTGACACTTTAAGAGGTGCAAGAAGACTACTCTATCTGCTTCTTTTTGTGTTGCCATGTGAAGTCATAGCAGCACTCTTCCTGCTTTTTGGCACTGTCCAAAGGTCGACATTATAGGAAATACCACCAATTTGTCTGCTTATCTTCTTTAACAGCGCCTCGATGCCTCATGGGCTGCAAGTGCGCTTGATAAATGCAAATAAATAAATTCCTCTAAATCAGGGAGCAAAATCAGTGATTATGTATGAGCTGGAATGAAAACCTTTTTTCCTCCCATTTAGTATGCTATTTAATCTTATGCAGCACAGCTATCACACTAAACGTTGACCAACTTCACTTACAGCATTACAGTGACAGCGTAAAAAGAAGTCTTAAAGACATGGCGGAAGGGAAAATGACCAACTGGATTCTGGATGATAAAGAACTCCAGAGGTGGGTGGCCTAAACAGAAAAAAAAAACTTTTCCATCTAGAGTACTGAAGCTCGGGAATCTGCAATAATGTCAGAGAGGCTGACCGAAGTGCTCAGAAGCTTGCATACAAAATGGGTTTCTCATCAGGAAACAGGCAAGTACATAAATCCATTCATGAACCAGGCATATTGATTTCTATGCTGCTCTCTCCTTAACTGACAAGTGGGGCAACAAAGGTGCACTGTATTCCTTTCATCCAGCCAAGAGAATATGAGATGTAGCTTGTGCAAAAGGCAACTTGGAAGACCCAAATAAATCGAGTTACAGAAATCTTTACAGCTGGAAATAAAAGCATTCATAAATTGTACTAGGGGGCAAAGGTAAAAAATAAACGTTAAGAGACATTTTAAAGATCGGAAGATTTAAAAAAAAAAAGCACAACTCAGCCACGTGACAAATCTGCTGGGGTAGAGAGAGATGACTCACTCAACCAACACTCCAAGATCACTGCCTTTCGTAACCGGGGAGAGAACATACTCCCAATGAAAAGGGCCAAAGTTCGGAAAAAAGGAATTGCGGTCATTAGCTGAATAAGGGACTTGGTCTCCCCATTAATGTAAACTAACAACTAGGTCTTGAACGGATTGAATTTTTATCTGTTTTGGAACATCCACAGGCCCCACCGACTGCATTAAGCATTTAAATTGGTCTAGGGAGAATCTCTTATCGTCCCCCCAAATGAAGGATGAACGGCATATCTGTCCAAGATGAGACTGACATGAATCATTCAAAGGTCTCAAAGATTAAACAAAACTGGGCTCAACGACAATCCTTGGGGCATCCCACACAAAACCCTCAATCGGGGGATTCAGCCCTCCCGTGTAGGCTCTCTACACGCATGCGCGTTTCCGATTTTAAATGCACTGCAGGATGAAGAGAGAGCTTCTCTGAACTTGTGCACTGTCAGACACGGCAATTGTTTCATGCAGTATGAACAGACGGCTTTGATCCCTCCGGCAAAGTTTTGCTGCTCTTTTTACTTTCAACAAATGCAGCTCTAGATTTCTCTATGCCCTAGAGGGCGGTTTCAGGATTTAGTCTTTAAACCTCCAGAGAGGCTGGCTTCACTACTTGGTATTGGTCTTTACAGCAGCTTGGCATTTACCAGAATGGTAACATCCACCTCCTGAGGAAGACGTTGTGTTAACCACCACTACATGTCGAAACCGGTCGAGATAAATTTTACAGGGATGTGATCTTTGTACTACTTCTTTATTTGATCCACCCTAACAATTGATGGTTGTTAATTGTTTCTATTGTTTGTGAACACAATAATGTTTGTTATTTTGGGGAACAGTTATGAATTCCTTTTCCCCATGTGGTTCCACTATGGTTTTCTTGTCTTTTAGCATTTTGGACGTATGTCACGGTATGAGGAGTTGTGTTTGAATGTTGCACCATGAATGGCAAGTATGTGTGATGATTTTCTAGCCGCTTTTAGGCATATTAGTGCTGCTGTTTTGCTATGTTTAAATGATTAGTGTTTAGTAATTTGCGATTTATTTACCAATTTTCAAAATTTGTTTCACTCTAAATAAATTGTGATACATCATTAGAAATATATTTTTCTCTGGACACATTTTTTCCTGTTTATTGATGTTATTGTAATACTCTGGGCCAGAGGCTAGAGTTTTCCTGCTCTTTGCAGTTTTTCGCAAGATGAGACTATGACATGAATCACTCAAAGGTCTCAAAGATTAAACAAAACTGGGCTCAACGACAATCCTTGGGACATCCCACACAACCCTCAATCGGGGGATTCAAACGGTGGAAAAGATACGGTCTCTGAAGGTTTGGAGAAAACAGATCAAAGCAATTCCAAAACTGTTCCTTCGATTCCAAACTTTAAAAAGACCCCATAGCAGTGTGTGGTGGTAGACTGTCTAAGCCTGCTGATACATCAATATAAATCTGAGCCCCAATACTACAACCTTTCGCCCCCATTCTGAAATTATGTATAGCCCACCCTCTGTGCTTCGCCCCTGACTAGAAGCCAGCTTGGTAGTAATCTAAAAGGGATGAATCCTCCACAAAAGCAATAAAGTAAAAATGGTTTACATGCATTTGCTCAAAGAAAGGAGTTGGGCTATGGGCCAAATATTACCCAGATACCCAGATCACTGTGGTCAAACTGGGCTTTCTTTAGTGGGGTCACTACTACTACTAACTTTGTAATCTGCAGCAGTAGAGGTACAAACCAATTGTATACAAGGCATTCTTAACGGGGTCAAGATCTTAATCAACGATTGAGCATCCTTAACCACATGAGTGGGCAAAGCCTACAATGATTTACTATGGGAATTCAGGACGAACACACTTACCCTTCGCACTTAAGGGGCTAAAAAACCTAGCAGGAAATGCATCTAGGGGCGAAAGAGTGGGTCTCTAACGCCATCATATTCAAGAACTGTGTGAGAGTTATAGATTGAAATGACTTTAATAATGACATTACTATGAGGAACATGTATCACAGATCATTGCACCCGGATCCAAGGCTGCAGCTTAAAGGAAAAGATCAGATTCAAGAAGAGATTTATTCTGGGGGAAAAATAGAGACAGTTGATTGCATAACTTCTGTGATGGAGTGAATGAGTGCAATAGGCTATATGATTTCAAAAGTCCATGAAGCACTTTGAAAAGTAAAATAATGACATAAATCAGCTGCTAATGATGGGAGTATGTGACTGCCCACCATAGCCGCTACAGTTTATCAGCCACTGTATCCATTATGGTCGAGCAGGTTGACCAAGAGATCTTAATTATTAATGTTTATAACCCTCTTGGTGACACCAATATAACTTTTATTATTGAGTTAATTGATTAAAGTTCAAATGAATGTTTCTTGAATAATAGGGGAGGTCTTTATAAAATGATGGGAGATATAAATGATTGAAGACCTATTGCCCCTAGTAATTCAAAATTAATAATTATTATGGGGTTACGTTCATAGAGCATGAATGTGTAAATGCGTTGGATAACGGACCCCTGGAGTAGCTTTATTGCTTCACATTCCCTTTATCAGCTTTTCAAAATGAATGAGAATGGTTCTTCTGCACATTAACCTTGGACAAATGCTTCTGTATCATCTTGGATCGTGGATAGATTATTTCCTGCTACTAGGATCTTTGCTCAAATTCGTAAAGACTTTTCTCTGATGCCTACCAAAATAAGTGATCATGTTACGAAACATGTTTTACAATCTAATCATAGAAATAAAACTTGCTTAGAAGGTAATTAAGGTGCAAATACTGCTGGCAACAATTTGTTGGTTCAAACAAAACATACCTTCAATAAGCGGATGGTTTGTGACTTCTATGAAGGTGAGTCCATTAAACATTTTGACATTTTTATACAATTTTGAAGTAGAAAAGGCTACAGTACATGCAAAAATAAAGCAAAGTTTTTTCAGAAAAACATGAAACATTATAGAAGATATGATAATGTTATTGCAAATAAAAAAGGCAACTTGGACAGGATATTAAAGTTGTGATGGCAAAAAATGTAGACTCTGTTCAGAAGGCAAAAACCATAACTGGCCTTAAAACTAGATACAAAAATTCTGTTAGAATACATAAAGCTCTTATGATGAATCTGAATATCCATAAGTCTTGGAATTAATCTACGATTGACAAGAAAGAAGTTAATCCGATTGCAGAAAATATATGGATTAACTATATAACTATGCTCTATAATATACCTAGTAATATGGATTACTCCATAGAGAACTACGATACTTTAGGTGAGAGATAGTCAGTGTTTTGCCATCAAGGAAATTGTGTTTTTGATAAATAAGCTTAAGCCATCTAAGGCCCAAGGTCCGGATGGGGTGCCAAATATTGTCACGAAGAACCAACCTACTTTCTGGGCTAACTTAGTGCACTTACTATCATTATTGATTTACTCTTCTGGGGGAATACCAGTAAACTGGAAAAGATGGATATTGATTCCACTTCCAGGTCCACCTCCTCAAAGGCATTCTCCCTTTCCTCACCTTCCTCCAGAAGCTCAATGTCTACAGAGCTCTGGTCTTCTCTAGGCTGGACTACTGCAACAGCCTCTTTCTCAATGTCCATCTTTCCTTCCTACGCCCCACTCCAGCTAATCCAGAATATTGATGAAGACTGATCATTGACCTCAAGCACAGGGACCGTATCTCTCCAGCCAGAAAACCTCTCCACTGGCTCGCTGTGGCTGCAAGGATCAAATTTAAGACCCTCTGCATCATCCACAAGGATTTATGGGGCCTTGGACCACTATCTCCAACATTCCCTCCCTAAATATTCCCGTGCGACAGCCCTCCACGTCTCCAACTCTGTTTGACTGTCAAACGATTCTCCAAGCAGAGAGTGGCGGGCAGGGCTCTCTCCTCGGCTGGTGCCCCCCTTTGGAACAGCCTCCATGCCCCTCTCAGACTTGAGCAGGATCGCCCCAAGTTCTGTAAACTGCTCTAAACTCTGCTTTTATCTATCTGTTTCACTTCCCTGCTAATCACCCCACTGCCACTGACACTGGTGGCCTGGCCCTCATGATTCTGACAGGATACCAGACCCTTCTTCCCAGTCAATAACAGCATCTCCCCACTGCATACATCTCACCCTTGGAATCATCCGCACCAGCACTTAGTCGGAGGCCTCCTCCTTGGCACTTCCCTCTTGGGCCCCACACCAGCAATTGCCCATCCCTTGTCCCCCCCTGCACTCTCTTCATTACGCATGCACATCCGAATAACAAGGCCTACTAGGTCCACGACTGCATATTTACTGTTTTTGCCAATGTTTGTTCTCTTCCGTGTTCCCTCCCCATTTAGCCTTGTTGTGCTTTGAAACACAATTCTGTTGTATAAGCACCTAACAAAAGATCAATAAAAAAAGCAAAATAAATTAAAAATCCTATATTCAAAAAAGAAGCTAAGGAAATCCCCTCGAATTATCGCCTTCTTGCAATGGTCGACTCCAGCTCGAAGCTTTTTTCACAACTTCTAATGGACAAAATGAATATTTGGATGAAGTTACAGCAGTTGGGTTTCAGAAAGGGCATAGGTACTGTTTCAAATCTATGGACTCTATATTATACGTGCAACTATGGAACACAAGGACTGAGCACTCTTTATATGCTTCATTGGTTACAAGGCCACTTTCGATCAAGTTAATCGAAAGCTGCTATGGAGTAAATTTGAGAGATGGGGTCTGTATCAACAAATATTGTATTTTATTAAAGAACTTTATACCAATACCTCTGTTAATCTGAGAATTAATCAAGAAGGTTTGCAGAGTGAAAGTGTTCAGACCAATCATGGTCTGAAACAGGGTTTCTCCCTGGCGCCTATGCTTTCTAATCTATACGTTGCAGTCCTGCAGGAGGAATTGATAAAGTGTCAATCTTTGGCCATGTGTGGGAAAACAGCACGTGGCCTGGTTTATCATACACTGATGACACCATTATATTAGCTCAAAGCCCAGCAGTGTAGTTTAAATATTATATGCAAGTATTCTGTGGTGAACACTCTTGTGAACAATTTTAAGAAAACAAAGATAATGACCTTTCAAGCTAACAAAAGAAAAATAAATAATTTTGCCTCGAAAATCAATGACGAATTATAAAGGTTGTTGTTTCATAGACATCTGGGTATCCCTATTTTTGATTCCTTAAATTGTATTTTGATTCCTTAAATTGTATTAGGTTAGGGAAAGCTATAATGAATAAAATTCAAAAAAGTGAAATGCAATTAAGAACTTTCTTAAACATAAAGGAGGTTATTTAATAGATGGTCTGTTGAAGTACTACAAATTATTATGGTATTTACAAAGCCAGCATAGTCCAGAATGTGCTTTATGGTTTAGAGATCTTCACCAACAAAGAAACTGCTTGGCTTACGCTAATTGAGGGAAGATTATGGCTTATGGCCTTAGGCTCCTCTGTTGAAGCGATATAGCGAACTGAGTCTGACATGATTGTGTACTCCAATTTATTTTTAAATGTTTTTATTGGCATTTGTATTGGCAGAGAACAGTTAAACATGGATGCATAGCAACATCCGGAGTGTCACGAAGTTGCCTAATAAACAGTACAAAACAATAACAAAAAACAAACAGTAACTTGACCGTCCCGCCTCCCACCATCATGCGGGTACCTGCCGGCCCCGCTTCAGGCCTCGCTCCAGACACCATCTAGGTGTCCCTTAGAGTCACAGAGTCAGGGTTGTTGTGGGTGTAGTTTTTAAATCTGTTTCGTATCAACAGTCCATGGCAAGGGATGCGCTCAAGGGGGCTTGAAGTCCATCAAAAAGATCATATCTCTCAGGAGGGCCTTCCAGGATTCCAGTGTTGCACTCTTCGCCTCCTCGGTTGTTCCCCTCCTCCCAGGCTTTGGTTTCAGCGCTGGTCCATCTCTCCATTTCCCTGATCCAAGGTTCATATCTGGGCCTCCAGGAAATTTCCAGGCCATTACTATCGTTCTCTTCGTTAGGATGCACGCCATGTCCATTAATTTCACTATGTGCTTAATTTTACTCAGTCTGGGATATGTGCCCAGGAGGCACTCCTTAGGCGTCCACTCATACCTTTCCAGTCCGGCCCCCCTGCAAGTCCTTTCGACAGCAGACCAGAGTTTCTTGGTTTTGGGGCAGGTCCAAAACATGTGGATTAGGTCTGTGTGCTCGCTGGTGCACCATGGGCACACTGGTAGGGTTTTTCCGCTGAATGTGGATACCCTGTGTGGAGTCATGCAAGTCCTGTAGAGGACATTCACCTGGATGAGCCTGAACCTGGCGTTACGGGACACTTCCTTCGGGTACATCAGGGCCCTGTCCCACTCGCTCTCCGTGATGTTAGTCTCCAGGTCTGCCTCCCACCTTTCCTTCAGAAGTGCGCTCCTCGGGTTGCGACTGTCGTTCAGTTGGGTGTACAGTCTCGACGTGGGTTTCCAGCCATCGCTTAAGTTGTGCATCTCTTGCACAAGGGGGTGGGTTTCCGGTTCCTCAGGCCATGTGCTCCAGGTCTTCTTAGCAACCTGTTTCACCCTTTGGTACCATAAGAATTGACCAGCAGCAAGACCTTCTTTCATCTGTAGTGAGTCAAGGTCCCTGAAGCTTCCATCCTCGAACATGTCCCCCCACGTGTAGAGGCCAAGATTCTCACATTTCCTCATTGCAGGTAAATCGGTGGGTGTCTTGCAGACACCAGCGAGCAAGGGGATTTCAGGCATGTATGGTTGGCTCGGGCCGAGCGATGAGCATACCTTGTTCCAAACTGGTCTCACCAGCATGGGCGGATCAGGAGGCCCGACTTGTGAGTTCCATATTACTTCTTTGGGATGCATTGGTGCTATCAGTTGGCGAAGGAGGCCTGTCAGCTGTTGGTTCGTCGGACAACCACTTAACGTGTGTCAATTGTGCTGCAAGGTAGTATTTCTGGAATTCGGGCAGCTGGATTCCACCCTCTTTGTACGGGAGGGTGAGGGTGTGCAGCGAAAACCTGTGTCTGGCCGGGCCCCACAGGAAGTCTCTAAGGAGGGATTCCAATTTTCTGAAGAAGGGGGGAATATATAGTACGTTATGTTGGTGAAATAATACAAGAATCTCGGTAGTATTATCATTTTAGTGATAGCCGCTCTGCCCATCACAGAGAGTGGGAGTCGGGACCAAAATTTGGTGGATTTGCGCACCCCTCACATTGCTGCCTCCGTGTTGCTTTCGTGTGTGGAAGCAGGCGTGTGCGTAATGTTGAGTCCAAGATAGCGGAACGCTTCCGTCTGCCACTGAATCCCAATCTCAGGTAGCTCTTCTGTTTCCTTCCCTCGAAGCCCGGCCAGAGGGAAGGACCATGATTTCTGCCTGCTGAACTTTATCCCGGAGTATTTCGCGAAGTTGTCGAGGATGTCTAATGCTGTCGGTGCATTCATTCGGGGGTTGCGCAGATATAAGAGGACATTGTCTTCATACAGCGAGATAATGTTATCTGTCTCACCCGTTCTGATCCCTGCGTCGAAGAGCTGTTTCCTGAAATAGATTGCTACTGGTTCCAGGCCAAGGACGTACAGCATTGGCGACAGTGGGCATCCCTGCCTTGTTCCTCTTCGGATATCCCAGGATTTAGACACCACGCCCCCTGTCTTTACCCTCGCCACTGGGGTGTTGTAGAGCACCTTGATCCACCGGATGATGCACCGCCAGATCTTCCTTGCTCCCTGCGGTTTGAGCTATAACGTGCTGGAGCCTTCTCAGATTGGCTGTGGTGTTACGTCCCGGGACAAAGCCGTTTTGGTCCTCGTGTATTATGGACCCCATCACCCTAGACAGCCTTTTAGCCAGTATGGTTGTTAGGATTTTGCTGTCGTAATTCAACATTGCCAAGGGGTGGTATGAGTCGCACTCATCGATGGGCTTGCCAGGTTTAAGCATTGGTATTATAAGTGTCTCTCTCATGCTGCCAGGTAATATGCCGGTCTCATATGCCTCTTTATATACTCTGTGTAGCATCGGAGCTAAGATCTCCTCATAGGCTTTATAAAATTCTGGTGTGAGGCCGTCGGTTCCAGGAGTCTTGCATGTAGAGAGGGACCTAATTGCCTCTGAGATGTCCTCCGTCGTGATAGCTTCTCCCAACATCTCTCGCTGCTCCGAGCTCAGTTTGGGGAGACCCACTTCAGCCAGGGTGTCACGAATGTCTTCTATTGGGACCTGTTCATCGTGAGCATAGAGCTTGGAGTAGAAGTTTGAGAAGACATTGTTAATTGCCTCTTGTGTCCTCTGGGTTGCTCCATGTTTGTCCTTAATTTCCTTGAGAGCCTGCCTTGGTTGCTCTTTCCTGCACAGCCAGGCCAGTATCCTGCCCGGTTTGTCCGCCTCCTTGTGTGCCTTAGCAGTGCGTGTGGAGAAGTCAAATTTGGATAGCCTATCCCAGGCGAGTCGGCATTCGTCCCTGATTTCTGCCAGCTTGGATTCCCGCTCACTGGGTAGGGTCGGGCTGTTTTCCAGTTGCCTAATCTCCTCTTCCTTAGTCTCAAATTCCCTTTTCAGTTGCTTCCTAATTCCGCCAGCTTCTGCTATCACCTCGCCTCTGGTTACTATCTTCATTGCCTCCCAAAGCGTGCTCCACTTCTCGACTGACCCCGTGTTGATTCTTACGTATTCTTCCAACTTTTCTCCTAGGGTGTCCCTAAAGGAAGGATCCACCAGGGTCTCCGTAGGCATACGCCACATCGGGATGGGGGTCCTGGGGCCTTTCAGACTTAGTTCCATGAGCAGAGGAGAGTGGTCAGAGATCGACCTGCCCAAGTAGTCCACGGAGTGCACCTGTGGGATGAGTTTGCCGTTGATGAAAAAGTAGTCTATCCTGGTGTGGAGGCCATGTGGAGATGAGAAGAATGAGTAGGATCTGTCGGCTGGATGAAGGTCTCTCCAGATGTCGACGAGCTCCAAGTCTTCCACTGCTTTGCGAAGTGCCCTTGAGACAGAGTTGTTGGTGGTTTGTGGCGTCCTAGACCTGTCCATCTCCTCATTCATAACACAATTGAAGTCTCCCCCCATAGGAAGGTATCATCTCTGTGGTGCACGATTCTAGTACATAGTTGTTTCAAGTGGGAGGGTACCCCATACTGGGGAAAGTATGAGTTTACAATACATATCCGTGTGTTCTCTATCATGCCCCACACCACTACATATCTTCCGTCCTTATCCACTTCTGTTCCCATTTGGTGAAATGGTGTGTCTGGGCTCACCCATGTATATACACCCCGTGCATATTTGGAGTAAGATGCGCCGCTGCCCTGCCCCCCCAGTAGTCTGCCAGTTTGTGTGTGGTGTCTGCCAGGAGGTGTGTCTCCTGGAGGAGTGCAATCGAGACCTTCTTGCGCCTCAGGTACGAGTGAACACGGTTCCTCCTTATGTAGGTTCCCATCCCCCTGACATTCCATGTAATTATGTTAAGTTGTGGTGCCATCGCTTGAATGCAGTTGCTGTCGTGGGCGGCCCCTCGCCTCTCCACCGCATGATCTTGTGTTACTAGGCATTGTTTCTTGCTCTAGTTCTACGGGTCGGCCAGATGCATCTCTCGGTGTCGGATACTCATTGGTTACTTGGGTTGTTCCGGGTAGCGGGACGGTCTCAACGGTAACATAAAAAATACTAACTGGTGCACCCAGCTCCTGCCGGTGAAGTGCAGCGCTCAGGTGCTCTCGCGCTATCTGGCCCCATCAGGGTTTCCGGCGCGAGCGAGGTCGTGCTGGCAACGGGCCTGCACTGATCTTTCGGGGGTTGTCATTGCGTGCTCATGTGTGGGAGGCCTGGCAGGCCCCGTAATCATGTTGCGATCTCGTATCATACTGGTGTTCCAGCGTGCTCATTGTGTCATTCTAGGGTGAGGTCCAATGTGCGCATCATAAGAAAGAGGCTCTGGCACCAGGCTATCGTGCTTTGCGGGCTGCAACGCGGTCTTCAATGGTGGGCTCTTCAGGGACCTCAGCCAGATTGTTGTGTTCCATCCACATGGCGGCCGCATCCGGGGTTTCAAGGAATATCGCTCTCCCTTTGTGGAAAACTTTTAGTCTGGATGGGTACAGCAGCATGTACTTCAAGTTTAATTGCCTTAGTCTGGCCTTAATTGGGACAAATGAGTTCCTTGCCCTCTGTACCGATTGTGTATAGTCTGGGTAGATGGTGATTTTGGAGTTGTTTCCGTCAATCACCCCACCCTCCCTCGAGAATCTCAGGATCACTTCCCTGTCTCGGAAGTTGAGGACCTTCGCTATAATGGGTCGGGGATAGGAGCCTGGGGGAGGCTTCTTCTAGAGCGATCTGTGGGCTCTCTCTATGGCAAAGCCCTGTGACAGCTTCTCCGCCCCAATCTCCTGCTGGATTAAGGATTCCACATATGCAGTCGGGTCGGAAGTCTCTGTCCCCTCAGGGACACCAAGGATCCTGATGTTGTTGCGCCTGGCGCGTCCTTCCGCCTCTTCCGACCTTGCCTCCAGGATGCCCACTTTCCT
Organism: Ambystoma mexicanum; assembly: GCF_040938575.1. NCBI lineage: Eukaryota > Metazoa > Chordata > Amphibia > Caudata > Ambystomatidae > Ambystoma > Ambystoma mexicanum. The sequence continues at coordinate 523,483,035 of NC_090923.1, forward strand.
CCTGAGATCTGCCACCTCGGCTTTAAGGTCTTTCGTGTCTTCCATCGTTTCCTTCTGGGTGGATTCTATATTGGTGACACGCTCTGTCAGGTTGCGGGCATCTTGACGGATGAGCTGGATGTCGGCCTTTACCTCTCCTAGCTTAGTGTCTATGAACTCCCTTAGGGCCGCTATTGCTTCCAGTACTTCACTGTTTGTAGGGCTCTCTCCCTGGGTGTCCTGTGGCGCCGCCCGCTTTGGGGTAGATTGGGTGGCGGGGTGAGCCCTGGTCGTGAGGAAGGGGTCCATTGTAGCGGTTTTGGGCTTATTTCTCAGGGTGGACATTGTAATGTTATTTGCTTGGCTATTACGCCTCTTTAAACTGGGTTGCTGCGTGGGCCCCTCCAGTCTGTCTCCGGTCTGTTTCGCCAGTGACCCCACCTGCAATGCTCCGTGTTGTCCTGGTGGGGAGTGTTTGCGGTGTGCGCTGTGCCTGGCCCGACACCGCTGACGGTCTATCTAGAGGCCTCCTTAGAAACGTCGGTGGTCCGGTCCAAGAGGCGAGTTACTGGGCTATTGCTTGCCTCAGCGTTTAGGAGGATATGAGTCCCCTGGGGTGCACCTCTGGGTCTAGCGGGTACGTGCTGCCTCGAGGTCCTTGCCGTTCAGAGCTCGATGGCGCCAGTGACAGGGCCGTGTCCTGCCCAGGTTTGTGGGGCGTGTTGCAGCCCCCAGGAGGGCCTCGCCTCGGATTGCCTCGCTCAAGTAGCCAGGGAGGCCCCCGACGGGCGTGCAGTCCCAGGGACCTATCCGCCGCGGAGGTGGAGGACCCACATTCGTGATGGGCTAGGGGTGGTGTCCCAGTAAGCCAGGTAGGCAGGACGCTGCGCTCGGGGCCGCCCCTGTTGGTTGTAGAGGCTAATGGTGGAGGGCGCTCAGTGCCTGTGGCCTCAGTATGCCAGTCGGTCGTGGGCCCTCAGGGTGGAAGAGGCAGCGGCCCAGGTCCAGGCTGTCTGGGCCCAGAAGGTCAGGCCAGCCCCAGGTGGGCCCGCGGTTTGGCAAATTGTCGTAGTTCTTAATATGCGCTCCGCGCCATCTCAGGGTTGCGTCTCACTGTGTTTAGTCGGGAGAAGATCCGCAAAGGCTACCGCCGACCAAGGCCACCCCTGGCGGCTCCTCCTTCAGTGCGTCCCACAGGCCCGAGGTCTCCTCCGCTTCTCCGGGTGACTTCCGCCACAGGCTCCGCAAAAGGGCTCCCACCCGCTGTTGCGCAACCTGGATGGCCCGGGTTGCAAGATGCTGGCGGCGTTAGGGGCCTCTTCCCCCGAGGCCGCCCAGATGTAGGCCGCTGCCTCACCCCGGTCTCCAGCGGGTGTGCAGTGCTCGGCGCCGCGGTCCTCAGGCAGCCGCCGGCGGGGGCTCCGAGAGGTCCACGCTGGGTCTCACCTCCTCCGGTCCGCCGAGCTCCTCCGGGCGGCAGCCGAAGAAGGGTCGCAGCCGACCGCTGCTGCTGTTGCTGCTCTGCCTTTGCTGCTCGGGTCCCCGGTGTTAGGCCGTCGCGGCCGCCATCTTGCACGTCTCACCCAAGGTCAGGGGGGACGCCGGGCCAGGCTTCGTGCTCGGTCCCCGATATCCAATTTTTGTTGGACAAAGCTGCAAAGGAGGGGGATTCGTCCCAGCCTCGGCTGGGTCAGCTTAATTTTCGGTGCTGTTGATAATAGGACTCACTATTCAGGATCAGATTACGGGCTCGGCCGGAGCTCGGTATTTCAGCCTCCTCACTCCATGAGCACCAGGCCACGCCCCCATGATTATGTACTCTAAAAAATGAATGGTGGTACATTTTGAAAATGATGAAGGAAGAAGGTAACCCGGATTCTAGGTTTTCCAATTTTGTGGATATTCTGAAACTAGACTATCCTCTGGGAATCTTAAAATTGTGGTTGAAGGACGATCTGGATATGGATTGGTCTTACCTATCAATGTCGCATTGGCAAGTATGGGTAAAGCTTCTATCTGGGATAGGAACAGTAACTTAACAAAGTTGTCTAGTAAATATAATTACACTTTGTAAATATACCAGGGATTTCCTTTAAATATGCCTTTTAGCTATATTGAGAAACTTAATAACGGAAAGATAAGAAGATATATTTTTTAACTTCACCTTGGTTTACTTCTGTCATTACAGTAATGTACCGTACTCGGAAGGATTATGTCATCTCTGCAAGGTAGAGGCTGAAATTCCTAGGCATTTGCGGAACGGGTTGTACCGAACTCACGGAAATATACATATAATATTATAACATTCGCCATAGGTTGGATCATTTTTATACAGAGAAATCTTGAGCTTTTTTATTTACTGGAAGTACTAGGACGAATCATCAATAGCACCCTGGCCCTGAACCACACCAAGCTCCAACAGACCCATGTCACAATAGATAGCAAGGGAATAGGGAGCACCCAACCTCATCTCCCACACCACAGGGAGAGATATTAGACATACCCAATCACATTATACAATGGCCACTAGGATACAGCTGGGTGCGTGCCATACCATCACACACTACAGTCAGACGGCCAACAAGGAATCAGCAACAACCCCACCCACAGGAACACAACTCAAATGGGACTAGAAGTATTAGAACCAGGATACAGACCCCACTAACCCAACTTTCAAATCTCTGCATACCCAACGCGCCCAAAATTCACACAACCATCTCACACTCAGCAATCCACACGCACTTTACCACACTGCATCAACACCCTACAAACATATAAACAGCACCTACAGCAAACAAGGTCTTGCCCACTCTGATACTCGCACCACAGCTCAGCGCACGGTGTATACCGAACTGAAGCCGCCACCTGCACACCACTTTTCCCACTGTCCTATTCCCCCTCTACCCGACTAGCCCTACCCGCCCTCCTTGTTTACAGATCTGCCAGAGCGCCTGGGGACCAATTCCGTTGGTGACGGTGCGTTATATAAGTACCTTTAACATAATGAAGGATTGTGATTCTTTTACTGTATATGGCTATTTTTCCCTTTTCCCAGGGTAGCGTTACCCATCCTTTGCAACTCTCCCGGAGATTCTCTTCTCTTTTGCTTACTTTGGAATATTTTTTTCTTTAGAGTCTCTGGACATATCCTTTCCCCCCAGACGTGTGTCCTATAGTTTTAATTTATCCCGTAATATTTATGGTTTTTGGGTTTCTCTCATTCCCAAACTTCCATTCTCTTACTTTCCATGTAATACTTTTGTTAACTTGATTGGGACGAGTAAGAGTGGTCCCATAACAATCCCCCACGATCTCCCCATCTCCCATCCATTCACACATGGTTTGTTCCTTTCCTCACTCTTTCGGCTTCTCTGGTTGCTTCGGTGCCCCGTACTCTGAACTCTCCTTCTGAATGCACATCCAGCTCTTCAGTATCAGGATGCTATACGGGTCCACCATGAAAGTGCTGTATACTATCTGTATCCGAAACCATACTCAGTTTACCAGAAACACCAGTTGTCTTTTATGATTCATAGGGGAGTTTAAGGAATTTGGTTGCATCACACAATTTGTGGGATACCCTTTAGGGAGTTCCTCACAGGAACGCAAGTCCTCGTCTCCAACAGGTTGAGTCGCTCCTGGTTAGTCAAGCATATGTTTGCTAGGGGCCGTGCCTTAACAGAATTGTATCATCAATTCCCCTCTGAATAAATTCCCCACCACACCCCCACAAAAAAAAAATCCATCCACAGATCTGGCAGTGAAAGCATGCATTCGAGAACAGTCTACAAAAGTCTTCTGAACCTTCCCCTTGAGTCACTTCCAACTGACACCCCCATTGTCATGCTTGGGAATTTTACCTCCACAACCCTCTGCAGCCACTTGTCTTGAAATTCACTCTTCTACTTGACGATTCCCTTTATCCCCTCCATGACCAACCCACCCACTCACTCTGCTGGGAACTCTTGATCTCATTGCTCTCTACTTGGATTTCCTCCTCCATTGATCACTTTAACATCTTGGTACCTCCACTTTCTAACGCCTCATCTCCCCTCTTCAATGACTAAAAGCAAATTCAGGAAAGGAATCATACCCCTTAGCTTGATGTGAGGACCTCTCTCCTGTCGCTTTCCCCCGTTTATGCCACTTCCACTTACCATACTTTCTCTGACTTTACTATGCACTTATGACTCAATATGACTAACGCAAAAATGGTTGCACAGTCACACCGCCCTGTCCCAGTCCTGCACCTTGGGGATTACCTCGGAAATTCAGACCCTCAAATCAAAAATGCGCCCTGACATACGACGCTGATGGCAATTACAGACACCTATCCTACTCTTAACCTACAGAAATTCCCTTGCTGCCCTGACCCCTGCACTGGACTCTGCCATATCCTCCTATTTCACAAACCTAATCTCCACCCTTTGCAATCACCCCCACAAACTTTCATCTACCCTCCAGTCTACCTCCAGGCTGCAGCCACCTCGAGGCAGGCGGCGTACCCTACTATCCCTCCTGATAGGGACGACAAACGCTTTGACGGTTGGGCACGCAAGGTGTTTTCTGCGAGGGAGCATGGCGTTGAAGTCAGCCAACTCCACTTGTGCCTTGGCAAGGTTTTCATACACTCTGTGGTATTGTGTTTCTCTAGCGGCTGAGCATATTCCCGAAGGGGAAGAAAGGTTCCTTGCTCTCGTGCAAGATGGCAAAGATGCCATGTGTGAATCCCTTCAGTCGGGTTTGGACAAGGCTGACAGTGTTAGGCGGTCCATGGCTGCGAGCACCGTGGTTGCGATAGTCAGGTTTCGCTTCGGAGGTGCAAAGCTGTCTTTTGAACATGCCCTTTGATGATGTGCATTTATTTTGCAGCAAGGCGGGCGAGAGCCTTGAGAGGTTGCAGACCTCAAAAGCTGCTGCTAAATCTTTGAGTGCCTCTGTTCGTCAAACTTTGCCTTATCGTCTTAGGGGACAGCAGTGGAGGGGAGGTTCTTTTCGTTACTGCTCCTCCTTTGGTAGAACGAGAGGGGCCGCCAGTCAAAGGGGTCAGCGTAAAAGTACCTGTGGTGGTCGGAGAAATAGAGGTGCCAAAGCCGCTCAGGAAGCTGGCTCTTTGCCTTCAGGCGCTGCCGCAGCCGCTCCGAAACAGCCATGAGGCCGTGTCCCATGGTTCGCCGGTTGGGGGCAGACTGTCACAGCATCTCGAAGAGTGGCAAGCCATTACTTCGGATGCGTGGGTGCTGGATATAATCGCCCACGGCTACTGCCTTCCCTTCCTAAAGTGGCCTCATGACAATCCACCGTGGAATCTCTTTGAAGCTTCTGGATCCGCTCCTTTTGCAGGAAATCTTGACCCTGCTAGAGAAAGGGGCTATAGATCTGGTGCCCGTAGCGGAGAGGAACAAGGGATGGTATTCCCCTTATTTGTTATTTCCAAAGAAAGGCAGGGGATTGAGACCCATCCTGGACTTCCGTTGGTTCAACAAACTTATCAGGAAGTACAGGTTCAAGATGGCCACTCTTTCTCACGTACTCCAGGCCCTTCAACTTCAGGATTGGTTGGTGTCTCTGGACCTACAGGATGCTTACTTTCATGTGCCGATTCATCCCAAGCACAGAAAGTGCCATTCGGAATGACCTCCGCCCGAGGGGCTTCACCAAGCTAATGGTGGTGGTGGCAGCGTATCTCAGGCGAGGGGGGGATTCACATCTACTCCTACCTGGACGACTGGCTAATCCATGCGCGTTCTCCCGAGCAAGCATTGTATCACCTTGGTCTCACCTGCCGCTCCCTCCACAGACTGGGCTTCTCCCTCAATTTCAAGAAGTCGCATCGGACACCTTCCCAACAGCTCCAGTACATCGGGGCTGTGTTCGACACGTCCTTGGGAAAGTGGTCGCCTCCCAAGGTGAGGGCTCATCACATTGTGGAGATGGTGGACATGTTTCAACATGCCCAGAGTCTCCCGGCTTTCGAATTCTTAACGTTACCCAGCTTCATGGCTTCCGGCATTTTTCTGCTGCCAGAGGCCAGGCTGAGGATGAGATCCCCGCAATGAGTCCTCAAGATGCAGTGGTTGCAGTTCTCAGGCAAGATGTTGGATCCCATTCAGATTCCATTCTCGGTCTCCCAGGATCTTCTGTGGTGGGCCAACGAAGGGAACCTGATGAAGGGGGCACTGTTTAGACAACCATGACCGGAGGTGACTGTAGGGACGGATGCTTCCCTCACAGAATGGGGCGGTCATGCAGACGACTTGACGGCCAGCGGTCGTTGGTCCCCGTCGAAGTCCAAGCTCCACATCAACCTGTTAGTAGAGCTGAGGGCCATCAGGCTAGCCCTGAAGGCTTTTTCTGCCATCTGTGCGGGGGAAGTGTTTTCTGATTATGACAGACAACAGTGTGGCCAAGCATTATCCGAACAAAAAAGGGAGGGGTAGGGTCACTCCTGTTATGTAGAGAGGCAGTGCAGCTCTGGTTCTGGGCCATCCAGCAGGGAATTTCGCTCTTGGCAGTTCATCTGGCTGGAGACGAAAATGTGGCGGTGGAGGCTCTGAGCAGGCAGAGCAAAGTCCTTCTGGAGATCTTCGCCCTTTGGGGAACCCCACAAGTGGATCTCTTCACCATCAGTACCAACCGGAAGTCTAAGATTCTGCTCAAGGGAATTTCCTCAGAGGGGAGCTTAGGAGACGCATTCGTAGTGGATTGGACCTTCCTGCTCTGTACGCGTTTCCTCCAGTCCGTCATTCCTCAAGTGTTCTGGAGGTTACGGAGGTTCGGATCCCACATGATCCTCATTGCTCTGGATTGGGCCAGGAGAGCATGGTACCCGGACCGTCTGGAAATGTCCATCTGACCTCCATGTTGTTTTCCATACCGAGAGGACCTGCTCTCGCGATAGGGGGTCAGGTTCTCCATCCAGAGGTCAGGACTCTCAACCTTCACGCTTGGTATCTGAAAGGTTGAGATACAAGGATTGGGACGTGATGGAGGTGTTGCTTTCGGCCAGAAGGCCAGTGACAAAATCCCTGTAATTTATGCCGTTGGCATACGTTTTGTGACTGGTGAAAAGGACAAAATGTTGATCCTTTTCAGTGTTCCATTCCTATGGTTTTGTCTTTCTTACTTTCTTTGGCCCACAGGGGCTTTCAGGTTTGTACCATTAAAGGTTACCTGGCGGCGCCGTCTATATTTAAGCGCTCGTCTGAAAAAATGCTCTTACTTTTAAGATTCCTTTGATTTCTCAATTTATTAAAGGACTGACTAATGTGTTCCGCCATTCCCTTTCCAGGTGCCGGTTTGGGATTAGAATTTGGGTTTTGAAATTTCTAATGGGTGCTCCGTTTGAAACTTTGCACTCTTGTCCTTTGAGATTATTGTCCTTCAAGACAGTGTTCTTGGTTGTGGTTACTTCCGCTCGCAGAGTGAGTGCATTGCAGGCACTTTCATCTAAGCCGCCCTTTACTGTGTTCCACAGGGACAGGGTTGTACTGAGGGTACGCCCTTCCTTTCTACCTAAGGTAGTTTCTGAATTTCATTTGAGCCAGAAAGTGGTTCTTCCTTCTTTCTAGTCTCTTCCTCATCCTGGTAAGGAAGATAAGCGACTCCATAGGCTGGATCCTAGGAGAGCTCTAAGCTTTTATATTTCTAGGATGTCCAGGGTCAATGGGGACGATCAACTGTTTGTGGGATATGCTGGACACTGATTGGGCCAGGCTGTTACCAAACAGACCTTGTCCAGGTGGATTATCCTCACTATTACTGAATGTTACCGAGTGGCGGGTAAGGACCCTCCTGTATGGTTGTGAGCTCATCCCACTTGGGGCGTGGCTACTTCCAGAGCCCTACAATGGGGAGTTCCTATTAGGAATATTTGTGCTGCAGCCACATGGGCTTCTATCCACACCTTTGTTAAACATTATTCCTTGGATACCATCCATGGTCAAGATATGGCCTTTGGTAAATCGGTTCTTTATTCCGCCATGTGATTGGGTACTCTACATTTTTTTCCCGCCTCCATTTTCTGGTACTGCTTTGGGAGTCTGTCAAAGATGTGGAATACGTTGGAGGACGCAATCCATTCGAATGAATAGGTTTGCTTTCTTTAAACTGCCCTGCCTATCAGGGGTAAGGATGTTTCTTCTCTTAAACCCTAGGCTCATAGGGATATCTAGGTATTTAAATCCAAATAGATTTTAATCACTTTGGATGCATCAGACTGGTCATATACCTTCCTAGATCTGAACACATTAGTGTAGTTACTTAGGAGTGTTATTCAATTGCCAACATTCTGTACATTTGTCATCATTGGCTTTTAAACTTGCTGTACAGAGCGCAAAGATGAAGGTTGTATTTTTCATCCTTAGATGTAACATTGCCTGTAACAGTCAGGTGTCTCTCTGTCTCTGTTCCTGTCAGCCATTACCACTTGCCTTCCTGACTAATCTAGAAGCATCCCTTAAGGAAGCCACTTGAAGAGCAGTCTTAGGGGCTGGATGATGCCCAGTGAGTAGTTGTACACTGATTTCAACCAGTTTTTGGCCGGTTTCAAGTGCTCTTGTGGAGGGGTTTGTGTGTTTTTTGCAATCGTTTTTTACTAGTTTGTGGAATTCTCTGGGGTTTATCTTGCGTTTTATATGGACTCCCACCCCGTTTTCTGAGCTGGTCTGCATCTAGAGGGTGCAGTCCCTGGGGTGTAGTCCTTGGTTTCTGGCTTTCTTCCTGTCCCCACCGTCCCCCTTGGAATTGGCTGGAACAGTAATGTGCCTCTCTGCTTCGGTTCTTGGCAGCCATTTCCACTTGCTCTCCCTGCCGACTTGTTACTGTGGTTACCCAAGGTGTAATCCCATCTCTGACTCGATTAGCCCAGAGCCCTTATGACACCCATTGCGCTGGGGTAGCCCCCTGCCCACTGCAGCCCCATCAGCAAAGGACCCAGAGGCAAAGGAGAGCTCCTGCAGAAGCAGCTCCAGATGGTGTCTGCAGGTGTCAGCATGGGAAGCAAGCAGTCGTCAACCAGCAGCAACTGACAAGTTAGGCAAGGTGCAAACAGAGGGGACAGCAATCCCGGTTTGTCACTCTGTCTACAACCTTTAATTATTTCTCAACATGAACACAACCTTTCCACTACACACAGCACACTGCTCCAGTCCATCCATAGTTGCAAGCTAGACATCCATCAGAAAGGCAAATCCTGATGTGTGTTCTATCATTGACTGCTATATTTTGAAACCTAGGCCTTTTTCCCCACTATCCTAGATATTCAAATTGAAGTGTGTTCTCATTGACCACTATAGTTGGTAAAATAGGCCTCTACGAGTATCTGGGAAAATCATAGTTGGTTGTCTCTTCACAACTGCTATACCCGGACTTCAGACCCACTAGCAACTAACCCTGGAAGATAATTGATGGTAGGTAGATCTCAATCTCAAACTAATTTGAAGCTCAGGTCAGGGCCCCTCCAAACCAAACAACCACCAAGTGAGTTGCTCTCGCTGCCAACCCAAGAAACACAAACTCCTGTCAACTGTGGGTCCACCAGGATAGTGGTACAATAGAACTCTCTCGCAACGTGGGTAACTCCCGACAACCCTCCAGCGAGATAGCCAGACACCCAAACAACCACCCTAGAATTGTGTTCAACCCTGGAACACCCTTGACCCCACCACCAAGACAAACTAATCTGTAGGGTAAGGATGCCCCTTCAGTACCTTTGACAGCCCCCACACCTACTTGATTACCACCCCCATATCAAGCCACAAGACCGCCCCGACTACACCATTACACCTATAATCACATCGCAAAAAAGCCAAGAACCACCATAATTCCAACCCTCCAAGGAGCTGCATGTGGGCTACTGCCCCTGTGACCTAAACTCAAAACCTTTAAACCAACTGACCACTAACAACCGCAACATGCCACGACATAGTACTGGACGATTACGCTGAAAAACAAGTCCAGGAATAAACCAAATAGAACCTAACCACGTCTCTCATCCATTGGAGATAACCCTGAATGCAGAACGCACCCCCAAAATCACAGTGGGCAAGAGAACAAATGTCATGAGAAGAGACATTTCTATACCTTACATCGTATCTTGCAACTGACAACCCACCAGAAGAAAGCACCACCACCAACGTTGCTAGACAAACAAAAAAACTTACCGAACCATGCAGAAAAAAAGAACCAAAAGAGAGAAGGAAGAACAAAATCAAAACCCTTACTCCATAGATCACAAAAACACAAGGACACCTGCATCGAATACAACACAATTTAAAAGACGAACCTGAAGAAACAAGCAACCCAATAATTAATTTAGCAAACCTACTAGATGATGAATCAGAGCGCAGTGATTAACCATCACATCCTAAGAGAAATATGGAAGTAAACCAACCTGACAACCGAGAGACAAAGTTATTAAACACTAAACTGTACCATTCTGAAAGGATCCGCTGCAACTTAATGAACTGCACCTACTGTGTGACGGCAGTATCGACATCCTCGTCACAGAAACATGGCTAGATGACAACTACACAGCTGCATTCCCGAGAACTTCAAGTGCTTAAAGGTAAGCTAGAAAGAAAAAAAAAAAAAAAAAAAAAAAAAAAAAGGGCGACGACTTGCAATAGCATATAAGGAGCCTCTGAAAATAAAAACAGAGGAACCATTAAACATCAAAAACTGAATTCCTAAACCTCAACCCAACAGTAAACCCCAAAACAAACCTTACATTTGTTCTGGTTTACAGACTGTCAACATACGGCGCAGCATTCGTCGACACATTCACAGAAGCCAGCACCAATCTAGCCGAACATGAACACCTGATAATCCTCGGGCACTTCAACATCTGGTTTGAAGAAGAAAACACAAACTCATAAAAAATCACTAGTCAAGCAACTCAAGACAATTAAACTACGCCAATAATTTAAAGGCGCAACACATACTGCGGGACACGATGCAATCTCTGCCATCAAAAACCTTATCTCCACTGCATCACCAATACAGGTACTCTAGAGCCACCACCTCAATATGCCATTTGTGATCATGCTACCTACTAAAGCAGCCAACCAACCCAGAAAATGTCAAACCGTCAAGAAAATAAACTGGAAGACCATCAAAGGTAGCAACCTCACAGAACAACTTGAACTCACAAAACCATCAACCACTAACCTGAATGTAGCTGACCTTAATGGATAAACAGACCTACTTCATAAATAGATCACCAAAACAATCAACATCTGCCAGGAAAAACCTTTCACCCCATCATGAAAAAGCAATGGCAAAATGGCTCACTCCCCCTTCTAGATGCCATGAAAAGTAACAAGAAGCTGAAACTAGAATGGAAGAAAAATAACGACCAGGCAAAGACAGCACAATATCAACAACAAATCTGAGCACACAAAAGGAAATTCAAAAAGCCAAAAAGAAATACGACAACAATCACAAAAGCCAGCAACACCCAAAAAGAACTATTCAGCATTATAAATTAAATGAAGAACCCACTTGGTTTCAGCAATACTCTAGTACCCTCACTCAAACTATGCAAAGACCTTGCAGACCACTTCAAAAATAAAATCAGTGGCATCCACCGAATCATACAAAGCAAACCAATCAACCAAAACACTCAACCCACACCCCCAACCGGGGAATGTCCAAAATGTCCCCCATATACCAGTAGACATTCATCAAGTTGGTAAGAAATAGCAACAAAGCAGGCTCCCCCATGGACCCCTGCCCTAAAGATATCTACAAGACAATCCTCACACAGGTCACACCTCTGGAATGCTACAGAAACCAATTTAACCTATCACTCGCAACAGGGAAAGTGCTGCATACATCAAACCACTCTGCAAGGACATGGCAGGCAACATGGAAGTTCTCGCTAACTACAGACCCATCTCAAACATTCCCTACCCAACAAACATACTCAAAACCTACGACTACGGACTAATACAGGAACACATAGGAAAACACCAGCTGCTAGACAAGGCACACATTGGCTTTAGGCCTACAAGGACGGCACTCCTCTCAATCTGGGACGATCTAAAGACAAATGCAGACTGACACAATCTCGTCATTGCCTCATCAAAATACTAGAAGAAACAGGAATCACTGATTTACTGATAGAAATGAAACAGTCTGGATTAAACCTTTTACATTAATTCCAAGGAAAACAACTGGAGTACCACAGGGATGATCCCTATCCCCACTGCTCTTCAATATCTACCTGACCCCATTAATCAAGTTCATAGAAAGACAGTATTACGTGCTACAACTATGCAGCCGACGCACATATCATCTACAAAATCGAAGACGCACAAGAAGAAAACAATGCTTGAAGACTGTCTTTAATAACTCTATGAATGGAACAAACAGCCTCAAACTCAACCCAGGCAAAACAGAAAAAAATGGTTCTACCCAAAAACCACGAGAACCACTACACCCCATGGCCCATAGAACTAGAAACAGCACCGATGCCATCAAAAACAGTCAAAAACCTTGGAGTCCTAATACTAGAACAAGTAAACGCAATAATCAAGAAATACTTATTCCTCCTGCATGCACACAGTAAAAAGGATCCTACCATTCCTCTCCTTCACCCATGAAACACTCACCATCGTCTTCCTCATCATGTCCAGACTGGACTATACCGATAGCCTATACCTTGGAATTCTGGAACGCCTGCTGAAGAAACTGCAGCGTATCTGAAATACAGTGGCCAGACTTCTCCTCAGATTATCGCAAAGGGAACACCAACCCAGCGCTAAGCGCTAAAAATGCTACATTGGCTGCCGATCAAACAACAAATCACATTCAAAACAATGTGCATAACGCACAGAGCAATCCATGGCTAAGGAGCACAATTCATACAAAAGAAAATCTATCCGACCGACAACACCACTCAGATCAAGCAAGGACATTCGCCTGGAACCAAAACCTTAAACAAGAAAAAAATACTGGGGGGTGGGGGGTCATCTTTCTCCCACCTGGCAGCAAAAAGCGAAAGAAATATGCAATACAAAGGATCATTAAAAGTTCTGAAAACTACTTAAAATCGCGCTTTTCACCTCAAAATCAGCTAGGAAGGACTAGGAATGACAAAGACACCACAGGAAACAGAACACACTGCAGCAAGCACACATGGACGAAAGAAGTCAGGTAGTGACACAAAAGAAGACCCACCCCCAAACAATAACTCCAATCTAGACATCAACACAGGGACGTGCACCATAGCTGCAGAGGGACGAGCATTACCCAATTACTGGCACCACTGGAGGCCCTAAAGCGCCTTCCTTGGGGGGGTGGAAGGGACCTCGCACCAAGGACACCAAGAGGCAAGGGTAGGCACACCCAAGGCAACCTAAGAGCAAACCCTTCAACCATACCCATCTCCACCACCTCATGACCATAGACCGCTAGACAATTAGAGAGGAAAGCCACCACCATGCTCAGAACCTAGCTAATGAGCCGCTACAAATGCAGAGCACAGGCAGAGACGCTGAGCACAGAAGTCCAAACCAACGAGGTAAGAAAAGCCCCACTGTCCTAACCCTAAAACCTCCCAGTATACATTACGTGTAACAAGATAAGCACCATACCTGTGGTGGTCTTAATTTCAAATTTAGTCTCAGTTTGCCAATGTCTTATGCAGACCGTGAGGTAAAGGGCCAGTATTTCCTCATGCCTGCCTTTACCTTTAGGGAATCTAGAGAATTGACTTGAGCAGGCACACAGGTGGCCCCTTACATAACTTAGTGCGTACACATACATCATTGGGGCAGCCAAATGGTTAAGGGAGAGACTATCCTTACCCCTACAACACAAATATTTTAGGGGAAATAGTAACTTTTTAACTGTCCAAATATAGCTAGTGTTGAAAATAATTGAGATTTGAGGACCAGCTGTGTGTAGGCGTAACAAGGCATAGTATCACACAATGAAATTGACATGGAAGTTAAAAAAAAAAAACAATTGGGAAAGCCATTTGCTGTATTGTAAAGCGGCCTCGAAATTCCCTTGAAAATGGATATAGGGCATCAGCTTGTAATGTAGATTTTCATCAGGAACAGCTCTTATTATCCTGATGAGATAATGAATTGTGAACCTTTAATCATACTCCCATTCGGCCTAGTGGCGTCATGATTCTTCGTAACATTTTCGGATTAAAGTCCTAGTCATCTGCCTCGGTAATATCGAAAAGCAGGAACAGATGATATGTACAATCTAAAACACAATATGTTAATGCACAGAGAATAATGAGCGCGCTAAAGTCTTCATCTGCCAGGCTGAATAGGCAATTATTTTGGTTTGGCTTCCTGAAAAAACCTAACTCCTTATAATATTATGCTACTTGGATTATACATGCAAGATACAATACATAATAAAATAAATCCGTTTTGCGGATTGAGCTGCAAAAACTGTGTACAACGATAGATATGACAGGAAAAAGGATACTATTTGACTTCATGTCCCTGTGGATGATGTTCTTTGCATGTAAATAGCTGTAAAAAAGAGAAATCATCAAACATCCAGAAATCAATAAAGCAGCAATGTCATTAAAACGATATTGATAGAAGCATCAATAAGAACACCCACAGAGAATAAGAGCGCCCAAGCAAACGCTGTGTGCATACAACTTTTCAAAAATGGTTTTATGTGATGGAAATAGTGCTGAAAATGTCCATCTTGTATACACTAGTCCAAGAAAAAATGTGCTTGGCCGCAGAGCTATAATAAAGAGTATGCAATAAAATGTTTTTTGGGTCGATTTCAAAACATGTTGTTTCTATTAACATTTCAAATGATCTGAGAGAAAGCAGAATGGAAGGGGATATTATACTGCTTACATAACTACAAGCAATCACTTAAGCACCACACACCGTGGGTAATAATAAGCAGCGCTCAGATACCTGAGGGTTCGTAGCGCTATATAAATACTAAATTAATGTAAAGAATAATCCCAGTAATGGCCCTAAAATTATGGTCGCATGCCTTAGTCCAGGGTACAAAAAGCATGAGCAAATCACAATTAGGTGATGTTATTTATTGGTTAGAATGCTACGAAGGCTATTAGTTCATCAACTTGCCTGCACGAACACGCTCTCCACTCCCTGCGAGCATCTCTCCAACATTATCACTCTGCTGCTATAAGTGGGAACGTTTTGCGTTCTGCTTTGAGCTCATAAGAGCCCATTTGTATGAGTACAGGCTAGTAATGTATCTTGTGCTTTCTCCGGATCCAAGAAAGCAGTGCCCTAAAATATATGCAAGCAACATTGCTCCCTATTTGTGATATTAATAAAAACAATAAATACGTGTATTACTCACATTTCTAATTGTGTTTATTTTAAACTAAGCACAATTATGTGCTATAATTAACATGCCAGCCACCTTGCTTGCCTTTTGGAAGCAAACATACATAGAATTCAGTAGTTTATGAACGGCATAATATTGTGCATATCCCTAGTCATCTACTTTCACTGTGGGTGATTTTATAAACTAGTTTAGGCCGTGGTCGAAGTGTACGAAAAGAAGTAGTGGAACTATGTTCCCGGCTGGCCTGCCCCGCTCCACACAAACCCCATCGCCACGCCCCTCCCACACACAATACAAACCCCCCAAACACAAGTGCCCGAAAGTGCAAGTTTCAACTTCTTCCTACACTCTTATTTTAAAAAGAAATCATTCCGGAACGGTTTCTTTTTAAAATAAAAGTATAGGAATATTTAAACGTATTTTAAAAAATTAGAGGAGCACCGCTCCCGCCCACTTCGACCACTGAGGTTAGGATGTTTTCCCTTGATTTTTACATTCCTAGTCGTGTCAAGAACCCTGCTATACTGGTTAGAAAATGACACTTCAATCTCATTTGAAAAGATAGGTTTGTATCACACTATGAGGGCTGGAATGAGGGGTAACGAACTGGCAGCCCAAGTTATGGGGCGAGGGTGGATAACGAGGGCTCCGGGGCGTTAACACCCTTTGGAACGGAGGATTAAAGGCAATTAGCTTGCCATGTTGCCAAATGTTTCCTTCGTTCAACAGAATGCCGCATGCGCCCCATTGAATGAAGGAAAACATGTTTCCAAGATCGCCACCATGGGAAGGCTGCATATGGAGCCCCTCTTCCCTGTCCACGGCAGCCAACAGGAGCCAGGGAGAAGGAGCGTTTGCGGCACTCGCTGCAGCAGAAAGATAAGTGGGGGGTTGCAGGGCGAAAAAACAAAAAAAGAGGCGGAGGGTGGCGGGAAGATAGCGGTTGGGGGAGCCGGCCGTCAAGCAACATAGAATGCAGGTTTTCACTGGCGGTTGAAGCCAGCTTTCCTAGCCACCCGATTGGCTGGCTCCCCCAGCCAGGGAGCTCATCTATATTCTGTATGTTGTTTCAGCCAGAGTAGGCTCCAGCTAACGATCTGATGTTCTGCACTACTTGGGTGCTACTTTTAGCTCCTGCATACAAACACCTATAAGAAAACAACGAGTCGATACCTTAATTAGGCTAACAGTCATTTATTTTACATATTTGCAAGCTTTCGTGGAATGTCTCAACTTCCTCAGGCAGAAATGTAAGGAAACATTTGAAAAAAGTAGTGTTAGGGAGAGTTCTCAGAAATGTGCTAATTCCCTTCTACCTTAGAGACTTAGAGACCCCCAGTTATTTTTGCTGGACTTTAGGACTTTTTATTTTCATCCTGTATTTTTATTTGATTTGAACACGGTTTCTTTTGGTTTTGGAGTCTGACAAATTCCGTAGGCATCATCTTTTTACATTGTGACACATAGCACCCTCAGTGCCGTGTTATAGAGAAATCCTAAAGTTTAAATACCTTCTCTTTGATAACTACTGTTTCCAAGAGTAGTAAAGTGAAATTAACTTTACTTACATTTTCCGCTTTCTAGACCTAGCACACACGTGCAGGAGGGGTTACTTAGTATCCCTTTGTCTAACTTCTCTTGTAACATTTTTATGATACCCTTTCTACAGTTAATGGATGGTGGAAGTGGTTTACTTTTTCCAACCATTGTGTGTTTTTACCGCAGGCTGCGTTTGCAGCTGCAGTATAGCACCCATCGGTGCCCATTTTGTCAAAATGGCCCGGATGACTTTTTTCACCATTTCTTGTTGGAAAGGTCCTTCTTGAGATTTACTCTGCACGCCAAACCAGATTTGGTCCCTTTGTTAGTTTTGTCTTTGGCGGGGTTCAATGGTGAAGCCCGCCTCTGGCTCCAGCGAGTCTGACAGGGTAGGAAGCGAGGGAAGTTCGCAGAACTCACTGTGCTTAAATCGCATTGGTTACAGGAATGGACCCAAAGGTGATTGGCCGGCTGGCTGTCCTTGTAGGACAGCCACCTTGCTGTGTGAGTGACAGCTAGGCTGCGAATTAATGGGAACGACTTGCATAAAAGACGAGGTCTTTTGCAAGTAAGGCAGAGTCGGGCACTGGATGAAGGAACCGAAGAAAGGAACTAGAAGAGACACTTGCTGCACCTCCTGGACCGTTGGTTTGCCCGGTGAAGCCCTGTTTGAGTGCTCAAGCTCCTATTTCGACATCGACTAGAGAAGCCCGGAAAGGATAACTTCTCCCCTTATGTTGGTGGGACCAATCGACCCCAAGACGAACTCGACTGAAACCCCTCTCTGTGATGGCTGTACTTCCATTGCTGCTGCAGGAATCGAGTGCCAGGGGACAGGAACACCAGAATGGAGTGCATCGTTTTTAAGCCTGACCCGCGCTCCAGGAAGATCTTCCAGACTCCCTTGAAGCAGGGCTGACCAAGCCTGAGCCACCCCAAAAGAGTACTGGACCCCAGAAGCAAGGAAAGTCCACAAGATGTCGAATAACCACGATGGTGCTATTTGCAAGTAGCTGAAACCGCGAAATGCCGCTGATCTGAACTTTTCCCACTGCTGTCGCCAACCTTTGAATGGTAGTGCAGGAGTCCCCAGACGTCCTCCCTCTTGTCCCCACGACTGAGGCCCAGGAACAATAGGATCTGCAGGAACTACAACAGGAACAGAAGCCAGCTGGAACCATTTCTTCAGACCTAAGGTACTGTGAACTAAGGGGTACTTACCTCTTATTTTTGTAGGTTGCTTGCTCTCAGTTGAGACTTGCATTTGCTGCCTTTTGCAGAGTTGCTTACTGCTTTGCCCTTCACAAGCATCCCAGCTTGTGGCGCAACAGCGATTTATTTTTCAACAAAACTCTCTATAACATTGTGCAAGACTTGCATACCTTCAAGAAGCGCTTCATCTCCCCTAGACTTTGCTCAATTGACATTGGCTGTCCTGGCTCCCTGAAGACTCTAACCTCTGACTGTGTTTAACTATCCCTCCACAAAGTCATACATTCCTTACTTGTAGAGCTGGGAAAGGGTTAATCTACATTGCATTGGGGGGAGGGGCAGGGGTCAAAAGTGCATACCTGTTTGAGAAACCCGTTTACCATTGTTTCTTTCCCTAACCTTTTCCTTCATTTTAATTTATTCTATTGGTGAAATGGCATAGTTGCAACGTTAAGATCAACATCAATCATTTTTAGTACACCAGATCGCAGTGACAATTTTCATTGCATTTTCAAACACCCCACCCATTCCCTCAACAGTGGATAATAACTTCCCAACTCCCTCCTCCCCCAGTCTCTGGCAGCTCCAGGGCTTCTGTGCCGAAAGTCTCCATGGGTCGAAAAGTTCACAGTTCGCCGGGTCTATCGCTAGAGCCTCTGGGTCCTGTTTTCGGGTCCATCTCGGGGTGCACATATTCACCCGTGGCCCCTTTCTTTGTTGTTTCACAATCATTGAAACGATATACCCTCTGTGCCTACGTTCTCACCGCTGAATGGGGGAGCGCACACCTGGTCCATTCCTGCTCTGACCCCTTCTTCCCCTTCTCAATGCCTAACAGCATCAGTACGGGGCCCATGTCCTTATCAACACCTTCTACATGGTTGATCCATCCCAGGACCTCCTTCCAGTACCGCTGCGCCTTCTCGCAGCCCCACCACATATGCCAATAGTTAGCCGATTGTCCACATTTCCTCCAACACTGAGGGTCCGCACCTGGGAACATTTTGGCTATCCTTACTGGGTGCCACTGCCATCTGTATAGGAGTTTCAATCCGTGATTATATTGACATGCCACTGATGTGCAGTGGGTGCCAATACATAGTTCTCCCATTGCTCTGGTTCCATTTCTAGTCCCAAATATCAGTCCCATTACTACTTAGTCCCACTGATGTCTTCCCCTTTCGCTTCCAACAGTGCTTGGTACAGTCTGGATATAACGCCTTTGGTTCCCCTCTCAGTCTAGCAGCTTTTCCATTCCAGACAGGTCCCTGTGTAAGCTTGTCTTCCAATCGTCTGACATTAGCACCCCTTGAGCTGCAGGTACTTAAAGGCAGATATGATCCCTATCCGCAGTGATTCTTCAAGATCGGACAACTCTATGAAACGGTCTTTCTTCAGGACCTGCCTCACTCTTTCCAGCCCTGCCTCGAACCATTCCTGAAACCTGCCATGTTCCGGTATGCAATCGCATATCGGGAGGGCTCATATGTGGCTCAAGGGGGATGGCCGAGTAGTAATGATAATGATGTGTTATTTAAATAGCGCCTTAATCCAAAGCGCTTTACAGAACACATATTTACATACAATATCACCCAACCACGACCATTTCTCTTTTGACTCTTCACAACGTCCATAGAGGGCCCAGGATCCAATGTGTGGGGCCCACAGCCATTCTCCTAGGGTTACAGGCTGGAAGAGGAAGTTTTCTATCCCACCTATTGCTTATCCCTTTCTTCTCTTAGATGCGGTATGAGGGCTCTAAATTGGGCCGCCCTGTAATAGGCTTGCATCTCTGTTAGTCCCACCCCTCCTTTTTCCTTAGGCTGCACCTTCTATGCCACCCTCTGCTTTCCCCCCTGCCAAAGAAATCTCAGTATTTTTTTCATCTCCACAAAGGGTCATTCAGGGAGTGCTATCGGAAGTGCCTGGTAGAGGTATAACACTTTGGGGAGTAACATAATTTTGCTCGCGTTTACTCTCCCTAGCCAGGAGATCATTAACCTCGACCAAGTCTCCAGGTCCCCAAACAAACACTTTATGTAATAAGGGAAGTTGCATTCATATAGTCTATTTAGGTCTCTCGGAATCCTGACCCCCAGGTATCTTATATCATTCCTCTCCACTGAAATTCCCAGGTCTGCCTACCTACTAATTGACCCTCTGTGCACTCATGGAGCGGGAGGAGAGTCGACTGCTTGACGTTAACCTTGAAGCCTGACACCGCCCCGTATGCATCTAAAGCTCCCAGCACCCCCTGTATCGATCCTGTCGTGTCCGAGAGATGAAGCAATATGTCATCTGCATACATGCTCAATTTGTGAGTCTGCGCTCCCACTTGTATCCCCTTTATTTGATCGTTATTCTGTATCATCTCCCCAAACCACTCCATTGCCAGTGCAAATAACAGGGGTGAAAGAGGGCATCCATGCCTGGTGCCCCTGCTGAGCTTTAATTCCCTGGATTTAGCTCCGTTCACCACCACCCTCGCCGTTGGCCCAGAGTAAATAGCCCCTATTGCCTGACACATTCTTTCCCCCACCCCCACTTTGCATAGCGCTGCGAAGAGGAAGCCCAATTCCACCTTATCAAAGGCCTTTTTTCTGCATCCAGGCTTAGCAGTGCCTGGTCTCCTGGGTTGCCCTTCGTGTGTTCTATGAGGTCCAGAGTCTTTCTAATTGCATCTGGGCATTGTCTGCCTGCTATAAACCCCCATCTGGAATGGGTGCACTATGCGGGGCAACTTTGCTTCCATTCTTGTCGCTAGGATTCTTGTAAAGATTTTCTCATCTACATTGAGGAGTGAGATTGGGCGGTATGATGGGCATTGAGTCGGATCCCTCCCTTCTTTTGGGATAACAGATATCAATGCTTTGTAAAACGTTGCAGAGGCTTTTCCCGTGTCTAAGATGTGGTTGTAAAGTTTTGCCATGTGTTGTGTCAATATTCCTACGTGTTTGTTATAAAAGACTATAGTATACCCATCTTCCCCTGGGGCCTTGCCGTTCAGGAGGCATTTGATCGCATCCTGGATTTCCTCTTCCATGATCGGGCTCTTCAAGTGCTCGACCTCCAGGTGCGTTAGTCCGGTCATGGTCACAGTCTCTAGGTATGCCCCCACTGCATCCTCTATAGCGGTGGCTTCGGACTTGTATAGTTTCTCATAGAAGCAGGCAAATCCCTCGGCAATGTCTTCCAGTCTGGCCCTCTCCCCGTCTTCGGTACCCCCAGCTTGGTTACCCATCTCTCTGCCCTCTGTGCCTGAAGCCTAATGGCCAGGAGTGCGTCTGCCTCGTCACCCTTTTCGTAGTATTTCTGCTTCAAATACCTCAGTTTCCACAGGGTTTCTCCCATGCCAAGCGCTCTAAGCTCTGCTCCTTTTGACAGAAACTCCTCCCTCACTTCGTCCGTGTTCCCTTCCATAGCATGCATCCCCTCTTCTCCCTCTTGTATATCTTTCTGAAGTGTTTCCTCCATTAGGCCTCTCTCCCTTTTCCTCCTTGCTCCCTCTTTAATCAAAAGACCTCTCCAGGTGGCCTTCCCCACAATCCAGACCACTTCAGTACTCCCCTCTCCTGTGTTGTTTAATCCAAAATATTCTCCTATCTCCCTGGCAAGCTGGTCCGCGAAAACGGGGTCATCCCAGAGCTATTCATTGCAGCGCCATTTGCCCTTGGGTCTGTACACGCCTGTCACGTCTATGGTCATGGTGACCATGTCGTGGTCCGTCCATCCCACCGGTCTGATACCACTCCCCTTTATCCATCACGCCTGTTCTTTGTTAAAGAAGTAGTCAATCCTGGAGTATGTTTTATGGGGCACCGAATAGAATGTGTATCCCTCTTCCCTTGGGTGCTGACTCATCAATACATCCTCCATACCTCGCCTCTAGATTGCCTATCCCAGGTGTCCCGGCCTATCACACACTCGCCCCCCGCCCCCCTGTCCTACACCCAACCCCCCCAGTCCCATCCTGTCCCAGGTTTCATTTGCTCTGGAGTTTAGGTCCCCCTCTATTATGCACAGGTCTGCTTCATGCCCTTGTGTTGCGTCAAACGCCTACCTCAGAAAGTTTTCTTGGCCTTGGTTAGGGGTGTATATCGCTGCCAGTAATAGTCTAGCTCCCTCTCGGCTGCCCTACAGGATCAGCATTCTCCCTTCTAGCAGACATGTAGCCACGCAATCCTGTAATTCGCGTTGTCTGTGGAGTAATATACAAACTCCCCTTTTTTTAGTGTTCCCAGAAGGCCAGTGTACCTGTCCCATCCCCCCCTCCTTTCAACACCCGCTCTTCTCCCTGTAATGGGCGTGTTTCCTCTAGGAACAAAATATCCAGTTTGGCTTTTCCAGAATTCGCACACCGCTAGGGCCCTCTTCGTAGGCGAGTTGAGGCCTTTCACATGGAGTGTGTCCACGGTTAGACCAGACCTTGCATTACCCTTCCCCATGGCTCGTGTCTCCCCATTTTCCTCTCCAGTCTTTATGTCCTGTTTCCGACATTACCCTCCGTCTCTCACCCATATTTTGGAGACCTTGCCCATTATCTTCCACACTTGTCACCCTGGTGCCAGCCCCTTCAACTAACTTCTAGTATAACTTTTTAACTTTTAGGGACCCCAACTTGGTATACTGAACTGCAGACTTAGAGACACCCCCTCTCTCAAAGGGGACCACTTCGAGGCAAATGGAGTTGCCTCCCTTTAGCAATTCTTTTGTATTTTACTGGGCATCCGCCTAGTTTCGGGTTCCATGTTACAGTTTACTTACAGTTTAATCCCTGGGGTTGTTTTCCAGACGCTGTTTTTCCTGCATTGGGGGGGGGGGGGGCACTTTGAGGGGTAGGCCTGGTGACTCATGTACTTCCTCCTCGACTGCCCCCTTCTCCTCTGTGGGCCTGCGGTGGGACGCAGTCTTTCGCTCCTAGCAGACCTGCCCTGCAAAGTTTCTTGCTCAGCGTCTGTATCTGCTGTGAGGTGTCTCAGGGCTTGCTCTGCTTCTTCTGCTGACGTTAGCCGATAGTTCACCCCTTCCATTTCAAATTCCAACGAGAATAGGTATCTCCACCGGTACCGGATATCTTTCCCCCTCAGCCATGCCGTTAGGGGTCTGCAACTTCTGCGCCTTGCCAGGGTAAGATTTGATAGGTCCTGGTATATTGTGACTTTGGAGCCCTCGAATTTCCACCTCACATTGTTTCACCCTATTAAGTACTTCAGTTTTGTCTTTGTGGTTCAGGAACCTAGCCACTATGGACCGGGGGCCGTTTCCGTAGGGTTTGCCTCCTCTGTACACCCTCTCAAGTTGCACTGACTTCTGCTTCAAAGAGTTGGTTTATCAGACCAATGACTTTCTCCTCCACTTGTCTCAGTTTCCCTCCCCAATTCCTTCTGCCCCAGGATCCTTATGTTGTTCCGTCTCGCTCTGTTTTCTAGATCATCCATCTTGAGCAAGACCTCTTCCTCTCTTAGCTCCAGCTCCGTCATCCTCGCATCCAGCTTCATTTCCACCAAGTCCGCATTTAGCTGGTTGTGTTCGAGGCCTTCTACCAGTCAGGTCCGCCAGGGAGGCCTGCAAGTCCTCCGAGGGCCTTTTATCTCAGACAAGATGTGCGCTGTATCCTCTTTGGTGGAGTATCTGGACATATCTATCCCTGTCGCCATTCCTGCTTCTGTGGATTTCCCCTGTCATTGCTCCTTACTGTCTCAAGTAGCGGGCCTTTCGTTCCCGTGTTTCAGCTGCACTGGCCATAGCAGTCTTTTGTTTCGCTGGGGTTTTCTGGGGGTGAAGCTTATATTCTGGCTCTGGTCTGGTTCATCCTCGAGGACTGTTCTGAATTTGGCACTGACCGTGGGTGACCAATCTCGGAGCTCTAATCCTGGACGTTGTCCACTGTCTCGTTACTTGTCGGAGAGTGCCCTTCGTCGGCCCATGGTTCACTTGGTGTGCCCTAAGACACCGGAAGTCTTTTCCCGGGCATAGCCCTGTGCCCGTCTCACTTCTCCCCTTGTAGTGTATGGTGTGTATGGGCGCAGCAAGGTCCTCTCTGGGTCCTTCACGAGTTTACTTCTAGGTGTACCCTGAGCACCGTTTGAGCTTCTACTTCTTGGGGAAAGGGGGCGCAGGTTTCTGGTGTACCTTATCTCTCCTGGCGCCCCACAGTCAGGTCTGACCCAGTTGCCCCTGGGAGCGGCTGATCCTGGCTTCCGTACACTCTGAATTTCCGCCAATGCTGCCAGTACTTGTGGGGCGTGGGCTGGGGGGTAATGCACGCTCCCCCGCTGGGCTGTGCGATAATCCCCCTGTGCGCAGTGATTTCCTGGGTTAGCTCAATCTCCTTCTGTTTGTGTCCCTGCGGGGTAGACTTACCGCAGTACTTGATCGCTCCTTTTGCCGTCTGTGTGCCCCCACAGGTCTCCCCCTCGGGCGGAGCACTGTATTTCACGTGGGCTCTCCCCTGGGTCTGCTTGACCTCGTGTAGCTTCCTGCCAGCCACCTGTCACCTCACCTAGGTGTAGGGTCGCATCTAGAAGGCGACTCTTGGTTATGCCCTGCCGCACTCAAGGGGATGGCAGTATCCACTCTTGTCCCCCCACCACTGGCTTTGCCCTTGTGCGTTGTGGAGCTCTCCATTTGTCAAGCGGCGTGTGGGCACTTTTTTGTATCTTCCCGATACGTCTCCCCCATGGGCCCGTGCCAATGTCTTTTGGTAATGCATCCGATGCTCGGGGCTCCTGGGAGGGGATAGACGTACCTTGTGTTGCGGATGCTTGATTCCGATTTCGTGTTGGGTCCAGTTCTCTGCTCCCCACCTCTCTCTGTGCCAGCCGCACTACTTCCTGCAGCGGATGCTTGATTCTGATTTCGTGTTGGGTCCAGTTCTCTGCTCCCCACCTCTCTCTGTGCCAGCCGCACTACTTCCTGCAGCGTGGTCCGCGGCCGGTGTCCACCAGGACCGATTACGTCTCCTCCTTGGCTCGCTTCCCTCCTGCTCCTGCGGGCTGCGCAGGGGGGCAGCACCACCCGGATCGGGTGGGAGGCCGCTCACGGTGTCTATGTCCTCCCGCCTCGGATGTGCAGTCCCCGCTCGCCACTGCTCTTCGGCACCATCCCCAAAGCCCTGCCTGTGCTGTCCAACTGCGGGCTGCCTGCCAGCGGGGGGATTCGTCCCCCGTTCCGATAGACTGTGTGCGGGTCCTCTCGGCCTCCTTTGCTGCGCGCTTGTCTTGGTCTCGCTTGGCACCGGATGCATCGGCAGGGCCCAATTCACGGCCTCCAAGAGCCTCGGGCACCCCCACCACACTGTCTCCCCGCGTGAATTTGCCGTATTATTGTTCTTCAGCGCCCTGGGCTCTGTTTTTCCCCCATGCAGATGACTGGGGGTTTCATCTTCACACCGATGTGCTTGGATGCCGTCAACTTGGTTTCAGATGCTCACTATCCTCTCTTTGTTGCTGAAGGGGACTGGAGCTCTGTGTCTAGACGGCCTTCTCCCACATCCCCTAATGGTCTTTTTTTTTATCATATACTCTAGTTTATTAAAAACTTTATCTTACATTCAATCCATATTCATTAAACTTTCAGTCATTGCTAAACTCATTATCTGGTCAGCATTAGGTCAACCTCATGTTGATCCATAACCAATTTCAAATATATCTCACTGATCTGTCAAAAACATGTCAAGGTAGTCAATCACAGCACAAGTTAACTTGAAGTTCTTGCCTGCAAGTATTGCATACCACCATTCCTCCATGTTGCTGTTTAGGGGTTCAAATTCGTTCAGGAATTTGTGTCTTTGTGCATTCAGGGCTAAACATTTGATGACTAGATGTTTGGACGACTCAACTGAGGTCTCACAGAATCGACAACAATTATTCAACGCGGTTTTGTCATGTTTTAGAAACAACAACATCTCTTTTGTTCGGGATAGGTTCAATCGCAACCTCAGGAACTGATCACGGTGATATCTTGGACATTTTTCTAGATCTTTCCTTGTTTGGTTCACATCACGTGCATTAACTCCATTGTTTAATGTTGTGACAAGTGTTGATCTTTTATCAATGGTTTGTATCCAGTCGCAGAATTGTAACATTTTCTTTGCTGCACAAGGATTTTTTTTATTACTGTTTCCATTCCAACACCGACATGATTCAAGTACTTATGTGTCATATCTGACTAGACCTTCAGCAGCCCTGTATAGGATATACCGGGAGTTGGGCTTAGAATACGATAAGACAATGGAGTGGGATCCATTTGCATATTGCGTAGTGCTGCCACCGATTTTCAGAGGACTGATGAGAATAAATACTCTAACCCAAGTTCATATCAAATGGCATGAATTGATACATATCTTGGCAGCCTGAGAACTTTTTGCCAGAATTTACCTTCAAGATAATCCCAAAATGCTCGATTGATGTTGAAGCCGGCTTCACTACTGAAGGTTATGGTCGCCATAGCCTTCTGCATTTAGAACATCAATACATGTTTCAAGGTGAATTTGCCGTATTCAGCATGTAGTTTGGCGCCTTGGAGTGTAAAGTGTCTCATTTTTAGGTCTTGGGTCCACTCCCATTCTCGTATTGATTTGTTAAAGAGAATGCCCAAGTAACTAATGCATTCTGTATTAGGAAGAGACTCGTTGGCTGTGAACCATTTGACATTTTCCCCTCTTTTCCCCAGCTTTGAGCCAAAGAACGCTATTTTTGTTTTGTTCACATTTATTTGTAGGTCATTCAGTTGTAAGTAGCCATCAAGATTGCTTAGTAGCCTTTGTAGGCAGATTTGCGTAGTGTCTATGAGCATCAAGTAATCGGCGTAAATTGCCCAGCTGATTTGGTGGTCGTTGATTTGCAGAGGAAATACATTCGTTTTCAGTAGGGCAGCAGGCAAATCTGAGATCTACATTTTAAAGATTAGGGCTGCCAACGGACAACCCTGTTCTACACCTCTTTCTGTGGGGATATTTCCTGTTAGGTCGCCTTTAGCATTTAGTCTTACACAGATCGATGTATTGGAGTGTAAAGCTATAAGTGGGTGTAAAAGGTCCACCGGACAGACCCATTTCTGTAATTTGTGCCACAATGTTTCTCTATTAATGCTGTTGAAGGCTTGGCAAGATCGACAAATGCCAGAAACAACTTTTTACTGCCTTTTGTCGTCTCGAGTTTCAAAAAGTTTAGTAAAATTAGATTTAACTCAATCCCCACTCCTTTTGCAAAGCCCGTTTGGCGCTGAACTACAATTCCAGAACAGTTTGCCCACTTCAAGATCTTTTTTTGAAGAAAAGAGGTGAACATTTTGCCAATGACATCGAGCAGGGCAATCGGACAGTAGTTGCAGGGATCATCCCGATTCCCTTTTTTAAATAATCGGTACAACCACCACCGATTGCCAGGATGATGGAATTGTCTTTGTCACTGACATTTTTATGAAAAGTGCTGCAATGAAGGATGCCCAGTGCTCTTTGTTCCTTTTTAACATGATGTTTGTGAGGCCATCAAGGCCGGTTGCCCCTGAGTTTTTTAATTTCGAAATTGCGTATGATATCATCCTTGGAGTAGCAAACGTTCCATGGCTCTTTCGTTGCCTCCAGATTGATGGTGTTGGATAATTTAGAGCGTTTAAAACA